>NC_133505.1:89032500-89657500 GCF_049354715.1 Callithrix jacchus | reverse complement strand
AGTAGTCCTGCTTTTCCAGACTGAACAAATGTTCATCTTACATATGTTGATTGATGTCTCATATCTCCCTAAAATGTGTAAAACCAAACTGTGCTCTGACCACCTTGGGCACATGTTGTCAAGACCTCCTGAGGCTGTGTAATGGGTGTGCATCCTCAACCTTGGCAAACTTTCTAAATTAACTGAGACCTGTCTCAGATTTGGGGGAGGTTCACAAAGCATTCAGAGAAAGCATAATTAAGATTGCTGGGGCCCACACCATTCCTCAATTCCAAGGCTAAGAAGCTCTGAGAAATAGCTTTTCTGCTTACCTATTATGGCACCAGCTGAGTGTGACAGCAGACCCAGAAGCCCAACTGTGTGTAGCTGCTCTTCCATGACACAGCTATGTTTCCTGGAATTAAAGTTTCTTAACCAACCTTGCTGGAGAACTAAGGCACAAAGGAGTCAGAGATTTTTGGCCCTCCCCAGGCCAGAGCCAAGGTAGCAGACATTAAAGCTCCTCTGAGGTACCTTTCCTGACCCCTGAGGCTACCTTATGGTCCCATGGCCACCCCCTTCCCTCTAGCTTCCTTCCAATGATCCCTTGATGTGGCAACAGTACAATGTGACTGATTCTCCCTTCCTGAGAAGAGCAAAAAGTTAATCTTTGTACTCTTCTCAGGAAGGGAGAATCCAGTAAATATTAAATACTCAATACACTGGACTTTTGTCTCTTCAAAAGGACCTGCATGTTGTGAAAGTTGTCAGAAAAAACATGGAGTCACTTAATGTTAAAAATATATATATATATCCTGATGAATAGAGCTGGGGAAGGCCATGAAGTGGGAATTCTCACACACAAATGTCTGATAACAATAAACATCATGAAAGATTGCAAAAACCATAACCTCGTACAAAAAAAATACTTCTGTTAGGAATCTGCCCAGCAACTGCCTGTACAACCTGGAACTGGCACCACCTGTAATGTTCCTTGTAGCTAAGGATAACTCTCTCTAAACAACTATGTAACCCTCCTCACTTTTCCTTTAAAACCTTTGTCTTCTTTTACTTCCCAGAATATGCACATAGGTTATAGAGTATAAGTATTCTTATTGCAATGACCCATTACCATGTAAACATCATTTTCTTTTAGAGAACCTGTGGGGTTAATTCATGGTGGGAAAGATTGTCAAATTATAGAATATAGTCACAAACCTTCTTGGAAGGCCAAGAAGTTTGCATAGTTTCAGTAGAAGTTTCGGCTGAAGGCAGCCTTATCCCATTGACCTTTAGTTGATAACAAAAGCAAATAGCTAGGGAATGTGGGGGGGTTTACCTGAATAACTTGTTTACTCATGTGGGCCTAAAACTAACCTTTGATCTTTCTGGATGGCTCTCTTGGGGAGAGGTCGACCAGGGATATTACCCATCAATGGTGTTGGCTTTAGGCCTTGGAACCTGGCCTTTAATCATTATCCATAAGTGTGTTGACTCAGAACCTGTTATTTAATCTATACTGAATAAATGCTGTGAGTGCCAGCTTGTTTTGGGGTCCTGGCTGTGATCTCTCTCAAGAGTGTCTGTGAGTGGCCATGGACACCCTAGCCCACTCTTCCATTCTATGTTGTGTTTCAGTGAGTTTATTCATCCATAGTGCTGCTGGGGTCTGTGGGGCAGACCCGGGCAAGAACCTCTCAGTGTTTGTTGTTTAGGTTGAGACAAATGGTCTCCAGAGTTGGAACCTGAAGCAAGATCACTTTTGGAAGGAATCAGTGATTCTTGGAACCTGTGGGCTGTGGTCACCTTGAGCCCTTTGAGCTCTCAGCTTCCATGGCTCACCTGTTCTGCCTTGGTGAGACTTCACTCAGGCTAAGGCTCTTCTTCTTGATAGAGGCTTTTTTACTTTATCTGAGATTTGGTTTGGTTATAAGCTTACTTGAAATGAAGAATGCTGCATCCCTATTGGAACTATAAAAGTCTTTTTGTTGGCAACTGTTCTTGAGAAGTGTCCTTGTGGGGAGTACTCCGGTTTCTACAGGATTTACAACCTGTCTTTGAGGCATGGCTTTTCTGGTGAGTTCATTTTTGGTTCTTTATGCATGCCTAGTTTAATATTTTGTTTAATTTTCATGCCTGGGTTAAAATTTCTGTGAACACTCCAATTTGGGTTTGCATGTGTGTAAATGATTTGGCTCTTCCTCCTTGCTTCTGAAAATCTTCAAGTGCAAAAATAAACACCCTAAATAGTGGATGAATGATGGCTAATTAAAAGCCACTATGTCAGCTCCCACTGTTTAAGACACTAATCTACACTTCTGACATTTTACTGACAAGATTTAAAGGATTTTCTTTGCACACCAGTACAAACTCCTGACATTCCCCTGACACCGTTTATGGGATTTTCTTTGCTCTTAAGAAATTAATAAGAAATTAACAGGAGGCTGAGGCAGGAGAATTGCCTGAACCCAGGAGGCAGAGGTTGTGGTGAGCCAAGATTGCGCCATTGTACTCCAGCCTGAGTAACGAGTGAAACTGCGTCTCAAAAAAAAAATAAAAAATAAAAAATGAGATTCTCAAACATCACAGCATGCCAGGTCTTCTGGGACTCCAGCTGGCTATACGGCTTTTCCTGGTGCACACAAACTCAATGGGCATCATGGAGATCATTCAAACTCCCCACCCTGTTTTTCTTAGAGCTGAAATAGAAACTTCAAGTACAGAGTTAATACGGAGAGCCTTCTAGGCTATCTCTGTCTCTCTCTTTTTTTTCTGCCTATGTTGAACCTGCTGACTTTTCTGCTGGTGTTAAGACAAACACTGCTTATGGCATTCCAGTCAAAATGAAAAAAAATTTAATTGCTTTACAGATTACAGGTTCCAGGTTCCTGGAAACCAACAATTTAGATACCTTTGGAAATGTAAATCTAGGTTTGTTGACTAAAAAGTGCTTTGGATAATAGAACACTTAATTAAAGGGTTGGTATTCTAAAAGCAAATAACCACATGAATGTTTATAAAAATTAGCCTCTCAGATCAAACAAGTCAAAATCTTGCACTCAGAGGAATAATATATCTTTGTCTGGCATAAAAATTGCTTTATCTACCATGGAAGGACTAGAAAAAGCTGGAGAAAAACTGTGCTAAACTGCTTCCTCATCCACATTGACTAGTCAAGCAAACCAGACCAGCAAAAGATAGGTTTGTTACTAAAAATCCAAGGCCACTTGAAGATTTTATCTCTCTTATACAATGTAGCCAGTCCTGGCTAAAATGTAAATATTAAAAATATACCCAAGGCTGGGCGTGGTGGCTCACACCTGTAATCCAAGCACTTTGGAGGCCCAGGCGGGCAGATCACCTGAGGTTGGGAGTTCAAAAATATACCCTAAACTCATTTGAAACTGAAATAAAGGATGAGAGGTTTATTATTTTTATTTGTATCAAACTGCTATGAAAATTTTCTTATCCAAAATTTTAGTTCACAGTCTTAATAAGATTATTTGCTGAGCCAAACAAAGACTAGCCAAGTGAACAAGTCCCATTTTGTCAGGAATATAATTTGATCCAACTGTCCTTTTATAAACTGAGTTTGTATTACCATGTTATACTGTCTCATGACTAAAATGAAAAGCTAGAAAATCTGCTTCTATGTATTTGTGTTGTCTGTATGTTTTAATGTTGTGTATATATTTTTCTTCCAAAATATATGATAACTAACTCAAGTGTTTTTAGTTCACATTACTTAAGTAAATCTTTGATAAATAAGCTGGTCTTAAGTTTGTTGATAAAATTAAAATAGAGAGGTCTTCAAAATTGTCGGCATATAATTTTGCCTGGGTTTTCGTTCAGACAAGATTGTATTAGATGTTTTAAGGTGATAAAATTATAAATTCAGCCTAAAAACAGAATAAATTTGTTTCTGTAATTCTTTCATATGTAAGACTAATTTCATTTATTGGTTTAATAAAAGCAGCTGCATCTTCTGAGTTATTGGCAAAATATAAATTTAACTTTAAGGCTCTTACTTAGGTGAGCAACTGATATTCACAAGCTATAAAAATGATTAACAGGGAAATAACTTAAAATAATGACTAGTTTTGTTGAATACCTCCATTTCTGTGAGTAATCCAAGTATAATTGTTTAAAAGTATCAAAACAAACAAACAAACAAACAAACAAAAGTAAACAGGCCAGGCATGGTGGCTCCTGTCTGTGATCTCAGCATTTTGGAAGGCAAAGACAGGAGAACTGTCTGAGTCCAGAAGTTTGAGATCAGCCTGGGCAACATGGCAAAACCCCATCTCTACTGGTAAGTAGGAGAGAGACATGAAGAAAGTTGTAAGTATGAACATACATTTTTGGTAAGGAAGATTAAAAAGAAAAGGGAATAATTTTGTATAAGAAAGGATCTGTGTAGTAAATTTTTGTTCTAACATAAAATAGGCGGGTGTTGAACAATGAGAATACATGGACACAGGGAGAGAAGCACTACGAACTGGGGTCTCTTGGGCGGAAATAGGGGAGGGACAGTGGGGGGTGGGGAGTTGGGGGAAGAGAGCATGGGGAGAAATGCCAGATATAGGTGAAGGGGAGGAAGGCAGCAAATCACACTGCCATGTGTGTACCTAAGCAACAATCTTGCATGTTTTTCACATGTACCTCAAAACCTAAAATGCAATTTAAAAAAATGGTTATTAAGAAAGAGGAAGAGGCCGGGCGCGGTGGCTCAAGCCTGTAATCCCAGCACTTTGGGAGGCCGAGGCGGGTGGATCACGAGGTCAAGAGATCGAGACCATCCTGGTCATCATGGTGAAACCCCGTCTCCACTAAAAATACAAAAAATTAGCTGCGCATGGTGGCGCATGCCTGTAATCCCAGCTACTCAGGAGGCTGAGGCAGGAGAATTGCCTGAACCCAGGAGGCGGAGGTTGCGGTGAGCCGATATCGCGCCATTGCACTCCAACCTGGGTAACAAGAGCAAAACTCCGTCTCAAAAAAAAAAAAAAAAAAAAAAAGAAAAGAGGAAGAATGGGACAAAACTAAAGGCTTAAGCATGTTATTGAAAATTTGAGCAGGTTATGAAAGGTTCATGAAGGTTATAATTAGAAGGGAATTATCTATACATCTTACTAAAGATTGAGCTTTGTTATTAAAAATACAATGATATGAGAGAAAAAAAGTTATGTTTCTAGAGAAAAACTACAACACTCTTGTTCTCAGGTTTTTAGCCCTGTGACTTATTTTCAAGTTCTTGTTATCTTCCTAAGGATAGACCACATCCTGAATTATTCTAGATTTTTTCAATTCAACTTTCTACCATGAAATTACTAAAAATGCAAACTATTCTGTTTCTGAAGCCCTATAACCTTAAACTTGGTGAATTTTAAGGGACAAGTCTAAAGTGTAATATATGGGTCACACAGAGAGTTCACCAAAGCACCTGTATTAATCTGTTTTCACACTGCTGTGAAGAATTATTTGAGTCTAGGTAATTTATAAAGAAAAGAGGTTTAATTCACAAAGTTCTGCATGGCTAGGGATGTCTCAGGAAACTTAAAATCATAGTGAAAAGTAGAGGGAAAGCAAGGCACATCTTACATGGTGTCAACAGAGGGGGAACCACCACATACTTTTATTTATTTATTTATTCATTCATTTACTTATTTTTGAGATGGAGCCTCATTATGTCACTCAAGCTGTAGTGCAGTGGCTTGATCTTGGCTGACTGTAACTTCTGACTCCCAGGTTCAACTGATCCTCCTGTCTCAGCCTCCCAAGTAGCTAGGATTACAAGCACGCACCACCACGCTGGGCTAATTTTTGTATTTTTAGTAGAAACAAGGTTTTACCATTTGGACACGCTGGTCTTAAACTCCTGACCTCGAGTGGTCAACCTGCCTCAGCCACCCAAAGTACTGGGATTACAGGTGTGAACCGCTGTGCCCAGCCAAGGAATTACCACATACTTTTAAGCCATCATATCTTGTGAGAACTCACTATCACAAGAATAGCAAGGGGAAAACTGCCCCCATGATCCAATCACCTCCCATCACGTCCCTCCCAGGACACATGGGGATTTCATTTTGAGATGAGATATGGGTAGGGACACAGAGCCAAACCATATCAGCACCTTATGCCATAAATAGGCACATGCAAACTGCAAACAAGGGTGAGAAGTTGACAGCTTCATGCAGTACACAGCTTTTCCCAAGACATCAGAAAAAGACTCCATATCATAAGAGACTTTTACCTTTCTTAATGCCTACCTTCTTCACTTGACAGGATAATGGTACACTTGAAATTTCACAATCAATACATTTTGCTGATAATTTGACAAAACCTGACCTTAGAGATACATCCTGTAGTGCACCTAATGGGAGACTTTGGCAATGTCCCTAATACAACTGTTGTTCTCTGTCTGCTCTACTTTAATTCAACCTAGCCATGGGATACCAGAAAATAAAATTGCTCTATATTATCTATAATTTAAATAAATAAATATCTGTGCTATTGCTAATACTACATACTGTACCTAGATATATTTCTCTGGGAAAATGGAGACCCATATATACAAAATAAGAAAACAGGCCACATTGTTAAAACACATCTCACCTAATTCCCTGTGCCATTTGATTTATTCAACTGATTGCCTTTAAGCTCAGGTTCATGCTTCAAAACTATCAGGCAAACTGAGATTATCATATTACTATTAATTTTACTGTCTACTTTTCTTTGTAAACTTTGTAACTGTTACTTGTTAAACTTCTGCAGAAGTACAACTCCCAACAGAATAATGCTGGACTAGCAGTTTGAGGTGATAGCTAACACTTACAAAACAGACAAAATTATAAACTTAAATATGGGCTTCAGGTAGACTTAGCCTGAGAGCCATTTTCTCCAAACCTTCTTTGTTGCTCAATTGTGGCTAAAAGGCTTTTGACACTGATTCCTAGTCACCAATCTAGCACAGGACTAGATTAGACCAAACCAGGACAGGTAAATCCTGGCACCAAGGGACAATCAAATTTAACTATGGGATGATTCATCAGTGATGCCTTTAGAGAAAGCTACATCAAAAGAGAGAATGTGAAAGTTGTCAGAATCAAAATGAAGTCACTTATGTTAAAAATCCTGGCAATAGAGCTGGGGAAGGTCTTGAAAGGAGGGTTCTCATGCATGAGTGCCTGTTAATAAGAATCATCACAAAAGACTAAAAATACCATAACCTTGCACAAAGGCCATCTCAGTCTCACAACAAAAAAAATACTTCTACAAGGACATCTGCCCAGCAACTATCCGTCCAACGTTGAACTGATGCCACCTTTGTTATTAATCCTTGTAGCCAAGGATAATTATCTTGAAATAATTGTGTAATACTCCTCACTTTTCCTTTAAATATCTTTATCTTCCTTTGTCTCCTAGAATACACACAGTTTACCTTGATCTGAGTATTCCCATTGCAGTGCCCTATTATGAAAAAATATCATTTTCTTTTAGAGAGCCTCTGTTATTTGGGTTGATAATGTGAGAAACTATCATCAGGGACACCACTTACTTCAATTCAGTTATGATTCTTATCATCACTGGGTAAAGTTTACATACCATGTATGTAAATGTGAAATGTACAGACCTTAAGTATAAAATATGATGCATTTTTATTAATAAACACACCCATGTAACTACCACCCAATCAACATAAAAGACATTTATTTCCTTCATTCCAGAAAGTTTTCTTTCATTCAATCTTTACTCCCTTTAGATAACACTGCTCGGATTCTATTTCCACAGACTAAGTCAGACTGTTCCTGAAATTCATGTAAATAGAATCATACAATATATCGCCTTTTGTGCCAGGGTTAAAGCTTTTGCTCAATGTTTTTGAGATTTATCTATCCATATTGTTGTATATGACAATAGTTTGTCCTTTTTCTTACCAATGTTCATCGTATGACTATACTACAATCTGTTTATTCATTCTCCTGCTGAAAGACATTTGGGTTTTTCCAGCTTGGGACTATGTGAGTAAAGCTACTTTGAATATTGTTGAAAAGTCTCTTTGTGCATATGTTTTTACTTCTCTTGAATAAATACATAACAATAGAATTCTATTGTTATGTATTTATTCAAGAGAAGTAAATGTATGCTTAACTTTATGAGAAACTGCAAAGTTTTACAAAGTAGTACCATTTTACATTCCACCACAATGTATGAGAATTAGTTTTTCCACCTCTGTTGCAGTCCATTTCACGTTGCTATAAAAGCATACCTGAGACTGAGTAATTTACAAAGAAAATAAGTTTATTTAGCTCATGGTTCTTCAGGCTGAGAAGTTCAAGGGTATGGGCCTGGCTTCTGGTGAGGGCTTTCATGCTGCACCACAACACTGCAAAGAAGGTCAAAGGAGAAGCAGACCCATAAAAAGGAAGGAAAATCTGAGGAGTGTCCTGGCATTATAGCAACCTACTCTTGAGGGGACTAATCCATTCCCAAGAGAACTAATCCAATCTTGAGAAAGCAAGAACTCACTGCTGTCAGAATATCACTAAGCCATTCACAAGAGATCCACCCCTATAACCCAAACAGCTGCCATTAGGCCCACCTTTCAAAACTGCCACATTGGGGACCAAATTTCAACATGAGCTTTGGTGAGGACAAACAAACTATAACCAAGCCAAAGCAAACTGCTTCCCAACATCTGGTGTTGTCAATCATATTAATGTTAGACATTCCAATGGGAGTGAAATGACGTTTCACTGTGACTTTAATGGCATTTCTCTGATATGTAATAACGTTTGAGCATCTCTTACTGTGCTTATTGGCTATCAGTGTATCTTCTTTTGTGAAGCATAAGAAAGATAAGGGTTTTGTTACTGACTTGTGGAAGTTTTGTCATATATTCTGAATACGAGTCCTTTGTCAGTTATGTGTATTGCATACATTTTCTCTTGATCTGTAACTTGGCATTTTCATTTTCTCAAAGATGTCTTTTGATGAGTATAAGCTTTAATCAGTTAAGTTTATCAATTTTTTTCCTTTGTTCAGTGCTTTTTACATCTTCTCTAAGACACAATTGCCTATCCTAACATCATGAAGATATTTTCCTGTGCTGTCTTCTAGAATCATGTTGGCCAATATGATGCATTACCAATATGTGGCTATTTACATTTCAATCAAGTGAAATTCACAATTTGGTTTCTCAGTCATATTAGTTATATTGCAAATGCTCAGTAACCACATGTGGCCAGTGGCTACCTATCTGGACAGCACAGACACATGTCCATCATCACAGAAAGTTCTTTGTCAGTGCAGTTCTAGGAGCTTTTACTTTGAAGACAAGCCCCATGTTGAGATAAGGCAATCTTTCATTTTTTCTGTTTATCCAGTTAGACCAGCACTGTCATGTAAAAATATTTTTCTTTCAATTGACCTTATTCAAAATCATGGTATTACTACATACTAGTAATAAAAAGGTAACTCCATTCACAATAACACACACAAAAAATAGAATCGTTAACAATAAATTTAACTAAGGATGTTCAAGATCTGTACTCTGAAATTTTCAAACCATTAAAGGGAAATTGAAGAACACCTAACATATGGAAAGGCAGATATGTTTGTGAATTGGAAGACTTCAGGTAGAAAATTATATAACCATAGACATAAGCTAGGCAGTTTCCTTCTTTCAAGAGCCAAAAGCCCTTCAGTTTTTATCTGCTTATGTTCATTCTCTAACGCTTTCCAATAGTTTTTTGTGTTTTGCCAAGATTTTATCATTGTTATCATTGTTAGAAGCTTTCCTGTGTCATCCTAACGTTTAAAAATTACAACTATTTTGATAGAATCCTGAAACCATTTTTATACTTACTTGTTTTGAGAATTTGTAATCATAGCTTTCTGCCTATTATAAGAAAAGGTATTGGACTTAACCTATTGACTGCAACATCACATAACTCTACCAGCCAAAATAAAGACCGTTCAGACTGTTCCGATCCTTAGCCTTTTGTTCTTCTCATGACAGGTTAAGTCATGTTTTCTGCATATCTGTAAGATTCTTTGTACCTGCACAGAGTGCACCTAACACAAGGACCCACCCAATCCTTTGATACCCAAACAGTAATTGTCACTTACTCCCCATGACACCCACATGCTCACAATTTTTCCTCAACTCCCCAACTCCTGTCTGATATTCCAGACCCCTGCTCTCACATCATCTGGCCTTTCCAGTGTCCTCTCCCACCAGTCACCTTGCTAATCCTATAGTCTAGCAACAAAGGACATGACAGGCCCCCAGTGTACTCAGGACTGCCACTCTCTGTGCCTTTGTTTGTGCTATTCTTTCTACCTGACAGGCCCTTCCACCAGTCTTTCTGTCAATCAAATATCTTCTTCACTGTCAACGCCCATGTCACTGACTTCATGGAGACACTCTAATCTCCCAATGGGAAGAGATCTGTCCCTCCTCTGTGCTCTTGCCATATTTTACTAACCCGCTCTTTCAGGATGCATCCTTTTCTGCCTGTGTCAGGGCTATTTTGTGGGTAGTCTTTCTCTTCTATATACTGATATGCTGTATTTGGTTCATCTTTGCATCCCTCAAAGGGCCTTGCACTAATTAGACCTCAGTGAGCTCTTTATGAAATACCACATACTGAACAGCTGTATCTGTGGGCTTGTCTAAAGCCCTGATTCCTATGAGAGGCACAGCCACTCTAGTGTTAATGAAGTACTCCTTCCTCTGTGACCCTGAAGACAAATCAAGACAGAAGGATAGACTCCTCCCACCTCCATTTGCAGAGGAAAAACACATGTAATGCTCTGGATTATTCCACTAGCAATTTTCCAGATTTTTGATGAGTTTTTACAAATGAAATGACTGCTGCTGTGCTAATGGTCTTAGAATGCTGACAATTGTCTTCAGTTTGCCCCACTCATAAAAATTGGTGGGCAGACCAGCCTGTGGGCATCTGGTAGTTCCAGCAGTCACTTCTAGTGGGATTTTAATGTATATGTCTGGCCAGGCACAGTGGTTCACACTTGTAATCCCAGCACTTTGGGAGGCCGATGCAAGCACATCACTTGAGGCCAGGAGTTTGAGACCAGCCTGGGCAACATGGTGAAGTTCTGTCTCTATTAAAAATACAAAAATTAGGCTAGGCACTGTGGCTCATGCCTCTAATACCAGAATTTTGGGAGGCAGAGGCAGGAGGATTATTTGAGGTTAGGAGTTCAAGACCAGTCTGGCCTACATTGAGAAACCCTTTCTCTACTAAAAATGCAACAATTAGCCAGGCGTATTTGCAGGTGCCTATAATCCTAGCTACTCAGGAAGCAGAGGCAGGCAAATTCCTTGAACCCAGGTGGCAGAGGTTGCAGTGAGCTGAGATCATGCCACTGTACTTCAGCCTGGGCGACAGAGCAAGACTCTGTCTCAAAAGAAAAAAAAGATGCAAAAATTAGCTGAATGTCTTGGCACATACCTGTAGTCCCAGTTACTCGGGAGGCTGAAGTGGGAGGATTACTTGAGCCTGGACAGTAGAGGGTTGCAGTGAGTCGAGATCGCACCACTGCACTCCCACCTGGGTGACAGAGTGAGACTCCATCTCAAAAGAAAAAATAATAATAACCTGAACAAAAGTTGTAGACTGAACCAGACACATAAAATAGATTTTCTACCTGTTCATAGTGGTAGATCCATCAGAATGACAGGGCTTCCTCAAGAATCACTCACTACATCTACACTTTGCCATCGAGTTCCTGTGGCCATGGTCAATATAAAAAATTTTGAACACTGACTCTTCCCTGCTGTTAATTTTTAGCTCCATGTACCCATTCTTTAATGAGTGTGATATTGGGGTAAATTGCTATTCAAGGTATAATATAACTCCCATTTTTACAAGGTCCTGAGCAACCCTGCACTGGCCTCTAAGTGAAGAACACTCCCATCTGGACAAGGTGTACTTCACAAAGGCTACAAAAGGAGAGTATGTGAGGCACAGAATGCCTGGGCTTTGATAATTTTTCAAAAAGTCCAAAGTATTCAATATTAAAAATGTGACCCATGGCTTTCCCATTACTCTCCACCTGGCAGATTTATGATAATGGAGCCATAATGCTTTAGCAAGGCAGCATGCAGAATAAATGGCTCCTTAGCTCAGAAAGCAGGAGGAAATGCTTCTTTTATCTTCACTATCCTTAAAAAAATACAGATAAGAGATCCCCTTCCTGCCCCACCCCCTCTGCCACCCATACAAAAGCAAATATTCCATCCATGGAAAAAATAATCCCCATCAAAGCTGCTTCTTAGGCCTAAAAGCTTTTAAGAAGGGTGATGTCAGCTTTATAGCAGTCTTTCTTCCTCTGCAGTCTACCTTCTCAGTGCTCACCAATGCATGCCTGTTTCCTTCTGAGCACAAAGAAGACTACCCTTTCCAGCCTGGGCAGTCAGGTGGGCGTGGCTAGCTCTAACTAAAGAGCCTAGGAGGAAGGGATGTGTGCTGCGCCCAGGTGAAGAAAGGAGGGGCAGTCTTGAGATCTCCAAATGTTTTCTTACCCTGTCACAGGAGCCTAGGAGGCTGCGTGGTGGGGAAAGGGCAGCTGCAAGGGAAGATATTTCTGTCTACCTCTTGCCAACCTTAGCAGACATGGAGTTTGAGCAAGAAATAAACCTCTGTTGTGTTATACTAAGATTTGAGGATTAACAACTTGCTTTCTGACAGCCTAGCCTAGCACAGATTCCCCTACTTAACAGAAGTCATTAGTTAGTGATTCCAGTTCTCATTCTAGCATGATCCCAGGTCAAAAAATTCAGGGAATAAATACCCATTTTATTGCAGTGTTATTGGCTCTGCGCAGTTAAGTGGATCTCAACTCTTGCCATCCAGTACGTTAAAAGAAAGGCCAGCCAGAGATGGCAGATAAACATTCTCTCCCAGGTAAACTGTGATTGATTCCTGGTGGCTGCCTGGAGATCTGTTTTGAAAATAATTCTCAGGCAAAAGTCTTGGCTATGTGTCTGCTGTGGGCATGGGCACAGGGGGTCAGGGCGCAGGTGGCGTTATCTGCTACCCTGTGTCTTACTACTATCAACAGGAAGCTCACACACTTCTATGTGTAGCAATGATAAGATCCTGGGGAGCCATTTGGCCCTGGCCTCAGATGCCTCCAGGGAGAAAAATATTAAATTCAGTAGTAGATCCAGCATTAGCCCATTCTGAACTTCCAGACTTAATTGGGTATTAAACATGCTGTTGGAATCATGTTCCAAAAGGATGCTGCTTGATATCCTACTTTAAGAAGTAACTATCTTAGTGACAAACCAACCAGAGAGCCTGATATGTAAAGCAATCAAAATTCAAAGTTGTTGGTCCTTCTGATCTAACACAAGGATTCTCTACTTAGCTGCCTTTCTAGATTCATCTTGCTTTTTCACTTTGGGACACAGCCAAGCTGAAGCTGGGATAGAATGAGGCAATATTTTGATCAGTGTAGATATAGCTTAGGACCTGGCTATTCCATGGGAGAATGGGTTCCTTTTTCTTCTCCCTCCTACTCTTTATCTAGACCCTTCAGCTCACACAGTGACTCATCTTTACTGAGGGATGCTCTGGACCCAGCTTTTGCAAGCAGCTCCACAGTCTGCTCACTTCTGTGTTTTACAACAGGGATGTCCAATTCTTTGGCTTCTCTGGATCACATTGGAAGAAGAGTAATTGTCTTGTCCCACACATAAAATAAACTAACAGTAATGACAGGTGATGAGCTTAAAAAAAAAATCTCAAATGTTTTTAAGTAAATTTACGAGGTTGTGTTGGGCTGCATTCAAAGCTATGCTGTGCCGCATGTTGGACAAGATTGGTTTACAATAATGCTAGGAGGCAGATACTTCCTTACTTACATATAAAGAGTCTCAAGCACAGAGAGGTTAATAATCCAGACCAAAGTCTCAATAAGTAAACCTGGAAATGTTTGAATCCAGAGCCCCATGCTTGGTGCATTATGTGACAAAACAAACAGAAGTAATCATCACAGCAGATGGGAGGCAGAACTAGATTGCAGCCCCAACTCAAATGGACAGAGCAGCATGCAGAGGCTCACACTGTGAATTTTAGCTCCATATCAATGGCAAGACAAAACCCAGAAATCCCAAGGGGATCCACAGATCCTCTGAAGGAAGTGGATTGCTCCTGCAGGACCCAGGAGACAACCCGAATATTGTGAGTGCCCCAACTGCAGAAGTGGGAAAGAGAGAGCCTCCTCTCCTGAACATATACCCCCACTGGAGAAATGGAAGGTCTGTTTGTAGGAGAAGTTTCCGTCCATACCTGGAGCTGAGTCAATTTAAGGAGCTGAGTGAAATACTAGAGGAAGCAGCAGAAAGGCCCTGGGAGCTCAATGGACCAGCAAGCACACCATTCCTGACTGGCACCACAGGTATCTATAGGGAGGGCAGCCAGAGGATCTGGGGTGGGGGGGCAGGGATGTTTGAGGGGGAGAAACACCGCAGGGAGAAGGAAATCTTCAGCTGAACTTTATAACAATTTGAATGGGGCAAGAAGCCTCCTGGCCAGAACTTGGGGAAGGGCACGAATCCGGTGTGCAGACTCCAAGGGCAGGGGAGGAACCAAGCCCTTTTCTTTCACAGCCGGGAGGTGGGTGGCCTGGAACAAGTTCTCAAGTCCAGCTCACCCACGGCCTGGATATAGACTATGGGCTGTTAGGGGGAAAAGGTAGGAGTGAGACTAGCCCTTTGATTTGCATGACAACTGGGTGAGGCCTGTGACTGCTGGCTTTTCCCCACTTCCCTGACAAGCTGCATGACTCAGCAGAGGCAGCCATAATCCTCCTAAGTACACAACTCCCCTGACTGGGGAGCCTCACCCCCATCTCCCACAGCAGCCAGAGCAAGACCCACCTAAGGAGAGTCTGAGCTCAGACATGTCTGTCCCTGCCACAACCAGATGGTCCTTCCCTATTCACCCTGGTAGCTAAAGACAAAGGACATATACTCCTGGGAGTTTTAGGGCTCTGTCCACTGCCTGTTCATCCCCAAACTACCAGAGCTGATGCTCTCTGGAAAGCATCACATCCTGGCAGGAGGCCAACCAGCACAAAATAGAGTATTAACCCACCAAAACTAAAAACCCTCATGGAGTCCATTGTACCCCCTGCCACCACCACTAGAACAGGCACTGGTATATATCCACGGCTGAGAGACTCATACACATTTCACATCACAGGACTTTGTGCAGACAAACCCCAGTATCAGCCTGGAGCCAGTAGGTCTTTCTGGGTGGCTGGACCCAGAAGAGAGACAACAATCACTGCAGTTCAGCCTACAGGAATGCACATCCTCAGGAAAAGGGGAGAGTACTACATCAAGGGAACACCCCATGGGACAAAAGCCTTCAGTCCTAGACCTTCCCCCTGACAGAGCCTACCCAAATGAGAAGAAACCAAAAAACTAACTCTGGTAATATGACAAAACAAGGCTCTTTAACACCCCCCAAAAATCATTCTAGCTCACCAGCTAGAAGAAAGAAGAAATCTCTGATTTACCTGAAAAATAATTCAGGAGGTTAGTTATTAAGCTAATCAGGGAGACATCAAAGAAAGTCAAAGCCCAATACAAGAAATCCAAAGAACAATACCAGAAGAGAGAAATATTCAAGGAAATAGATAGCTTAAAGAAAAAACAATCAAAACTTCAGGAAACACTGGATACACTCAGAAATGCAAAATGCTCTGTAAAGTCTCAGTAGTAGAACTGACCAAGTAGAAGAAAAAAATTCAGAGCTCGAAGACAAGGTCTTCGAATTAACCCAATCCAACGAAAACAAAGAAAAAGAATAAGAAAATATGAAAGAAGCCTCCAAGAAGTCTGGGATTATGTTAAACAACCAAACCTAAGAATAATCAGTGTTCCTGAGGAAGAAGAGAATTCTAAAAGCTTGTAAAACAGATTTGTGGAAATAATCAAGGAAAATTACCCTGGCTTTGCTAGAGACCTAGTCATCCAAATACAAGAATCACAAAGAACACTTAGGAAATTCATCACAAAAAGATCATTGACTAGGCACGCTGTCATCAGGTTATCCAAAGTTAAGACAAAGGAAAGAATCTTAAGAGCTTTGAGACAGAAGAATCAGGTAAACTATAAAGGAAAATCTATCAGATTAACAGCAGATTTCTCAGCAGAAACCCTATAAGCCAGAAGGGATTGGGGCCCTATCGTCAGTCTCCTCAAACTAAACAGTTTTTTTAAAATGAATTTTGTAACCAGTGAAACTAAGCATCACATATGAAGGAAAGATACTGTCTTTTTCAGACAAACAAATGCTGAGAGAATTTACCACTATCAAGCCACCACTACAAGAACTGCTAAAAAGAGCTCTAAGTCTTGAAACAAATCCTGGAAACACATCAGAACAGAACCTCTTTAAAAAACAAAAACAGAAAACAAACAAAAAAAACAAAGACACAGGCAACAAAGAGTATAGTATGGTGAATACAATGGTGCCTTGCACGTCAATATTAACAGTAAATGTAAATGGCCTAAATGCTTCACTTAAAAGACACAGAACTGCATAATGGATAAGAACCCACCAACCAACTACTAGCGGCTTGCAGGAGACTCATCTAACACTTAAGAACTTACATAAACTTAAAGTAAAGAGGTAGAAAAGTCATTTCATGCAAATGGATGCCAAAAGCAAGCAGGGATAGCCATTATTAAGACAAAACAAACTTTAAAGCAATGGCAGTTAAAAGAGACAAAGAGGGACATTATATAATGGTAAAGGCGTTGTCCAACAGGAATATATCACAATCCTAAACATATATGCACCTGACAATGGAGCTCTCAAATTTATAAAACAATTACTTGTAGACCTAAGAAATGAGATAGACAACAACACAAAAATAGTGGGGGACTTTAATACTTCACTGACAGCACTAGACAGGTGCTCAGACAGAAGGACATCAAGGAAACAGTGGATTAAAAAAAAGGAAATAATGTATTTAAACAAATGAACTTTACAGATATATACAGAACATTTCATCCAACAAATGCAGAATACACATTCTATTCAACAATACATGAAACTTATGACCATGTGATAGGCCATAAAATGGGCCTCAATAAATTTAAGAAAATTGAAATTATATTAAGCACTCTCTCAGAGCACAATGGAATAAAATTGGAAATCAACTCCAAAAGGAACCTTCAAAACTATGCAAATACATGGAAATTAAATAACCTGCTTTTGAATGAGCATTGGGTCAAAAACAAAATCAAGATGGAAATTTTAAAATTCTTTGAACTGAACCACAATAGTGATTCAACCTATCAAAACTTCTGGGATACAGCAAAGGCAGTGCTAAGAGGAAAGTTCATAACCCTAAATGCCTACATCAAAAAGACTGAAAGAGCACAAGCTGACATTCTAAGGTCACATCTCAAGCAACTAGAGAAAAAGAACAAACCAAACCCATACCAAGCAGAAGAAAGGAAATAACCAAGATCAACAGAACAGAACTAAATGAAATGGAAATAAACAACAAAAAAAAAAACCACAAAAGATAAATGAAACATAAAGCTGGCTCTTTGAAAAGATAAATAAAATGTATAAACCATTATCAAGATTAACCAAGAAAAAAAGAGAAAAACCAAATAACCTCATTAAAAAATGAAACAGAAGATATTACAACTGACACCACTGAAATACAAAAGATCACTCAAGGATACTGAGAAAGACATTTTTACCCATGTAAACTAGAAAACCTAGAAGAGGTGGATAAATTCCTGAAGAAATACAACCATCCTAGCTTAAATCAGGAATAATTAGATATTCTGAACAGACCAATAAGAAGCAGCGAGATTAAAATGGTAACTTGAAAATTACCAACAACAAAAAGGACCAGACAGATTCACAGCAGAATTCTACCAGACATTTAAAGAATTGGTACCAATCCTTTTGACACTATTCCTCAAGAGAGAGAAAGAAGGAATCCTCCTTAATTTATTCTATGAAGTTAGCAGCACCCTAATACTAAAACCAGGAAAGGACATAACCAGAAAATTACAGATCTATATCCTTGATGAACATAGACGCTAAAATCCTTAACAAAATACTAGCTGAGTCCAACAACATATCAAAAAGATAATCCACCATGATCAAGTAGGTTTCATACCAGGGATGCAGGGATGGTTTAACATATGCAAGTCAACAAATGTGATACATCACATTAACAGAATAAAAGCAAAAATCTTATAATCGTCTCAATAGATGCAGAAAATCATTTGACAAAATCCAGCATATGTTGATCATGGTGGATTATAAATTAAGCTAGGATGGTTGTATTTCTTCAGGAAATACAAAAACCACGCCTGCCTGGTTTTTGTATTTTTTTAGAGACGGTGTTTTGTCATGTTGCCCAGGTTGGTCTGGAACTCCTGAGCTCAAGCAATCCTCTCACTTCGACCTCCCAGTGTTGGGATTACAGGCATGAGCCCCCATACCTGGCTGTGTTTAAAAAATTTTTTTTTCCAGCTCCTGATATCTAAAATAGCTGAGTGATGGGTAGAACTGTTCCCTGTGCCCAGGCATTTGTTACAGTTCATGTGCAGGCTGAAGACTGAACAAGAGACATGGGAGGCTATGATGAGACATACCATGAAAGAGAACTGCTGCCAGGCAGTGAGGCACAAATGAGATACTGAATGTAAAAATGCCAGGATTCCTGCGAGCCTTTTTCCATTCACTTTTCTAGGTCTCTCCCACCCTCCCCTGTCCTGTGCTGTGCTCGGGAAACTGGCCTTCCGTGAGGCCTCTGGCTGTGTTCAGCCTGTAGGGGAGCAATGGTAAGAATTGGGAAGGAGGGAGAAGACTGAAGTCTTGCTCTTCACTTTGAGGCCTCTTCCCTGAGAGGTCACAATGGACTAGCTGTGTCCCTCAGCCCACAGTCACAGCTCCTCTTGGGGAACTCCCAAATTCCAGTTGTGGCCCTTGTTTCCTGACATCTAGGATGGCTGTTCCTCAGTGTTGCCAGCCCTACTGTCCTGCAAGCCCGTGTAGTTGCCTCCTTCCCTGTCCATAACTTCTGAACAGTCCCTTTATCCAAAGCTCTTTTTCTTTTTAAACACAGGGTCTCATTCTGTTGCCTAGGCTAGATGCAGTGGCGCAATCTTGGCTCACTGCAACCTCTGCCTCCCAGGTTCAAGTGATTCTTGTGCCTCAACCTCCCTGGTAGCCAGGATTATAGGCGCCCTCCACCACACCTGACTAAGTTTTTGTATTCTTAATAGAGACAGGGTTTTGCCATGTTAGCTAGGCTGATCTGAAACTCCTGGCCTCAAGTGATCTGTCCTCCTCGGCCTCCCAAAGTGCTGGGATTATAGGTGTGAGCCACCACTCCAGCCAAAAACTCTTTTAAATACTGTTGCCTGCTAGTACTGACTAATAAGGAATTCAATATTCTCTATTTTCCTTTTTATGAAAAATTTGGTATAAAATATATAAATCCTTTAAGATATCTCTGAATTCTGAACAAATACTTTCTGATGTTTCTCAGTGTTCTTTAAGCACACATGTAATACTTTCCTCCATAAACCAAAGTCCAGCATCATCACAAGTCCTCCCATGTTATGAGAATTATGTAAATCACAGTGTCTGCCTTTGTATCCTAGTTTCAAGAAAACTCTGTTAAATTTAGTAATCACTGTCATAGTTAATTTGGTTGAGTATCCAGGAACAAGTATTACTCCACTTCTTGAAATAGTTTTTAAAACTGGTTTTCATCCTATTTTGCCATTGATTGTCTTTTTCACTGTTTTTAATATGGCAAATCATCTAAATCCCTTTGGGAATACGGATAAAATACATTGTCATTAATAAACATTTCAATATGAAAATCAGGCTCACATCATCATTAAGACTGTAGGAAAGGACCAAGAAACCCAATTTCATAAAAGTCCACTCTAAAATAAGCACAAGAAACAAAGCCAGGAGAAGAGTTGGATCCCACCCACAGGCATCTGGGTCCAGGCAGCAAATTTATAACCAGCCCCTTCTCTTCATCCACTGGAAGCAACTCCAGCCCTGGGTAGTAGTCTGTTTCCTCAGTCCCCTGTGAGGTTTAAGAGACATTTAGGAACAGCCCAAACTTACTCTTGGTGTGGGGCTCCTGTCTTGGTCAGCAAGGTCAGCACAAAAAACATGAAAATCACGAAGACTGCAAGACCAACCCAAAATCCAATCACAATGGAATCTGCAAGACAGTTAATACAGGCATAAGTATTTGACAGTAGTTTAAAACTTGAACATTCGAGGAATCAGAACTTCTTGGAGAGGCTTTGGCACATGAAACATGAAAGGAAATCAACAGTCTGATCCGCAGTTGGCTGGATATTGGTAAGAAGTAAAGAATGAGGGAGAGGAAAGAATCTGCTACGCCTCCAGGTTTCTGTCTCCGGTAGCATGAAGGGATTTAGGACTCACTGACTCATGGTTTCTATCTCTCTCTCTCTTTTTTTTTTTTTTTTTTGAGACGGAGTTTTGCTCCTGTTACCCAGGCTGGAGTGCAATGGCACGATCTCGGCTCACCGCAACCTCCGCCTCCTGGGTTCAGGCAATTCTCCTGCTTCAGCCTCCTGAGTAGCTGGGATTACAGGCACACACCACCATGCCCAGCTAATTTTTTGTATTTTTAGTAGAGATGAGGTTTCACCATGTTGACCAGGATGGTCTCGATCTCTTGACCTCATGATCCACCCGCCTCGGCCTCCCAAAGTGCTGGGATTATAGGCGTGAGCCACCGCGCTCTGCCGGTTTCTATATCTCAAGGAAAGAACCTAGGCCAGAGCATAAGTCATCTAGGGCCTCAAGATTCCACTAATGTGTTTTGAGTTAGAAAATACAATTTTTAGCAGACTACCAACTCAAGTTTTAAGTGAATTTGGATTCACTTTAAAAGAAAAACTTTAGACAAATTAAATTTAACAGATATTAATAGTGTAAGGAAAACAAAATTATTGAACCAGGAAGGTCCCAGAATCAGAACAGATTCAGAGAGACCTCGGGTTGCCTCAAGGTTGGTTAAGATTTAGGGACAGAAAAAGGGAAATGATGTAGAGAAAAAAGCAGCAAGGTATGGAAACAGCTGGATTTGAACACAATTTGAACATCTGGCTGCCTGTGAGTGCCTCATGTGTAGCTGCTGCGATGAGCTGAGACTCAGCTATTGTTACAGAAGCATTTGCTGGATTTTCAGTTTGCTTACCTACTATTAGGTCGCAGCTCACACCTAAGAATATAAGTATGCAAATATAGAGGCCTTCTTGGGCCAAATT
The DNA here is from genome assembly GCF_049354715.1 of Callithrix jacchus. Classification (NCBI taxonomy): domain Eukaryota; kingdom Metazoa; phylum Chordata; class Mammalia; order Primates; family Cebidae; genus Callithrix; species Callithrix jacchus. Next base: position 89,636,172 of record NC_133505.1, on the reverse strand, counting down.
TTAGTTTAGCAACTCAGTTGGTTAGCAACTCAATTAGGTAGCAGCTTTGCGTTCTCACTTATGTTCACCATGGAATAATTCTGGCTCTCATTACTTCTTGCAGAGAACATACAGATGGCCTCTTGAGTGCTCTCTCTGTCTTCTGCCTTTCCTTGTGCTTTATTTCTGTACAAAACTGCATTATCACAGCCCTGATGATACTGCTCTTTCATGAAAAGCTCTTCAACAAAAATAGAAAAGACCCACTTTTCCAGATTAAAAGAGATTCCACATGTAAAGCACTTTATACAATGTCAGACATCTGAGAAAATGGTATCCCACAGTTGCTGGCTACTGCCATTAGAATTGTCATTTTCTCCCAATTTACCTCACTTTAAAAGCCACTGTTTCCAATCAAATTAGGGGATACTGTCCCTGTATGTACCTTAACCTTTGCCACAGCTTCTTCACAGCCGCATTTTACCAGGCTATTGCCACTACCTGGCTGGAACAACTTTTCCTAACATGGAGATAATGAAAGTGTTCCCATACTTGCAAGCCCATACACTAGAGTATCTTCTTTATGAAGCCTCAACTAATTTCCATAATTGATGTGTTCTGTCCCTCCTTTGAACCCAATAACATTTTTGTCTGCACTTCCCTAAACAGGCCTCTCCTTGGTCCTATCTTGGATAGTAATCATGAGTCTTTATATCTGGGACCAAGATTAGACTGGATTGTCTACACAACTCAGCACATGCACAGTAGGGTCTCAAATCTAGGACACAACAGAGTTGAATCATTCTACATTTTTTGGTCTATATTAAGAAGTTTATGTGGAAATACAATGAGGATACTTAGCAATTTTCTAAAAATAAGTGATTGGAGCTTAAACATTAAATGTGTTTAAATGCAAGGCTTTATTGTAATTATGTATATGTAGCACTTTTTCCGAAGTGAAGAAATCAGATTAACAATTTACTCTGCATAATTCATACTTTCATCCTGCAAATGCTATTGCCTAAGGTTAACAATGTATATTCAGCACTCTCAAAAACTAATGTCTAATCTTAAGTGCCAAAGAAATAGAAATTATATACTTTGCCTTTTAATGTAGTGGAAATGAGGCATAAAAAAGACATAAGGACAAATATCAAAAACCACATGCACTGAGGTACAACTAACATGAAACAATAAAGTCTCAATTATCTAGGTGGTGAATTGTGAAGAAACACTGTACAGATAAATAACAGTTTCCTACACTGTACTTTATCAACCGCCTTCAGAGCAAAAGCAAATTCTAAAATTATACACCAATACTATTAAGTCCTCGATTTAGAACTGAACCATGTTGATTGACATTTTCAAATCTGCATACTAGGAAGATGTTCTCCTAAGGACAGCTTTCAGACTGTGAATGGGAGACTGACACCCAGAGGTGCAGGAAATGGTGCCCTCGATCCAGCCCAGTCCCTTTCCTCTGCCCTTGTAAGTGCCCCCAGGGGCTGATCGAAAAGCAGCAATAATGTGGAGCATGGGAGGGTTACAGCCTTCAGAGAAGCCAGGTGGCAGCAGAGTTGGGGAGAGGCAGGCTGTGGGCAGAATCTGAGAAGTCTCATGATCCAATAGCATTTCCAAATATTTCCTTAATAATGCGGCATCTATGTTTTCTGTGGCAATATACTTTAAGCAGCTCTGCTTATTCACATTCCCCTTTGAACAAAATGTAGCTTCCTTAAGTAATTTCCACTAATTTCCCCCAACCTTATCTTCTGTCCTATGTCCCACTCCCAGAGGACTTTCTCACCCCACCCTGAACCTCTGATAAGAAACCTCAGAGATTCCCATCTCATCCCAGAAATATCCAAACTCTCTGCAGTTTTATTTACATGTTAAGTTTCACAGGCATAGGCACAACAGTAAGATGGGAAAAGTGGAGCCCTTCGTCTTCCCAAAAGCACCCTTTTCTGGGAAGAAGTCAGAATAAAGCTTTACACAGAGCGAAGCTGCAATGAGGCTAGATGGTTAAGAAAGTGAAAGCAGCCTTCCAAAGGAGTTTCCACCACAGCCAAGCTACCACACTCTGTCCTGTCTAGACACTGAGCTACTTGCAGACTACTATTGTTAGGGGGTAAAACAATTGCCCAAGGGAATTGCAAATGGCATGTGTCATAATAAAGTAACTCCCCCTCACCTGACCTGTAATAAATGGAATGGAACAGGAGAGCTGAAAGCTGACATGATTTTTTTTTCCCAATTGGGAGTAGGACTAGCGTAACTACTCCATCCTACTTGCCCTTCTACCGACCTCTTGAGAATAAATGATGACCTTTACATTTCATGGTTATATAAAAAATAAGGGAGAATACTTCACTTGAAAGAGAGGGTTCAGGACACTGTCCTCACCCCACTTTTGGTTCCTGAGGCAGTAGGGTCAACTCTGTGATATGAATTCCTGGCAAAGCCAACAGTGATGTTCCACACTTGTCTCTACTATCTTAGCCAGAGCTTTGCAAGGCCTAGCTCTGTTTCTCATCCTAACCACCTGGCTTCTTGCTGACTCATCCATGCATGGGCCTGGTATCTGCAAGGTGGCACATGAAAAAGCATGAATTTGGCCGTCACTGATATCTCAGATTAAGAGGATATTCCTCCAGTCTTTTCTTAACACAGTGGCCAGAGTGGTCCTGCTAAAATGTGATTGTCCACTGACTCTCATCCAGCCACACCCCCCATAAATGACCCATTTCTCTCCTTCCCTTTTTAGAGAGACATTTGAGAGACTTGTCTGTACGTGCTGTCCCCAATTCCTCTCCTCTCATTTTTTCTTAAACCAATTCCATCTGCCTTTTACCCCAGCACTTCACTAGAACTGCTTTTCAAATCACTGCCAGTAACTCTTAAATTAAAAATTCAATGGTCAAATCCCTGTTCTCAATTAACTTGACCTAATAGCAGCAATTGTCAAAGACTGTCTTGGCAATCCTTTAGTGGTGTCCAGAAAACCTCAACTGTCCAGTTTCTTCCTACTTTCTGTATATTCCTCTCAGGCACCTAAGCTGCCCTGCAACTTCTAAACACAAGCATGCCCAGGGCTCAGTTTTGGATGCTTCAGTTTTCTATCCTCCCTTATCCAGCCTCTTGGCTTTGAATGCGTACAATTCACATGCCGATGACTCTCAAATCTACAGCTTCCCCCACACTTCTCCTTTCTTGTCCTCCTGGATATGTGATAGGTGCCTCAATTTAACAGGTCCCAAATGGAGCTCCTGGGGTTTCTCTCTGAAACCTCCTCCTCTCATACTCTCCCCAGTCTCAGTTAAAGGCAATTCCATCCTGCCAGTTACTCAGCTCACAAACTTTCAAATCATTCACTCTTTTTTCTCTTACACACACTGCCAATCCATTGACAAATCTTGCCAGATTCATCTTTTAAAAATACCCAGAAAGTATGCATTTCTCACCACTTTTACTCTCCCTACCTGGCTCCAAGCCACCATCGTCAGCTGCCTGGACCTCAGCAAAGGCCTCCTGAATGGTCTCTGCTTCTAATCGCATACCTTTCACTCATGCTTTTCATGCCAGTTGCAGAGTGATCTGCTGAAACCTAAGCCAGATGCCACTCTTCTGCTCCAGACCCTCCAGTGACTTCTCAGAGAAAAAGGCCAAATGAAGCCCTGACCTCTGAGCATGCCAGGTCCTTGTCCCCACAACCTCTTTGACTTCGTTTCCCGCTGTTCTGCCTCTTATCACTCCCCTGGTGCCATGCTGGCCTCGTTGTTGTTTCTTGCGTGATCCAGTTCACTCCCGCCAAGGATCCTTTTCTGGAATGTTCTTCCCCCAGATATATTATAGCTCAACCTCTCACTTCCTTCAGGTCTTTTATCAAATCTCTCCTTCTCAATAAGCCTTTCCATGGCCACTCCATCCATACTGTCACCTCCATATTCCACATCCCTTTTCCCCACTGTTTGTCCTTTTACATTGCCATCTGACATTATCTGTTTATTTATTATCTGTCTTTCCCACTAGAATGCAAGTTCTATAGGAGGAAATATTTTTGTCTTTTCAGTTCACTGTTGTATCTTCAGTGCTTCAAGTAGTACTGTACATAATAGGTGCTCAACAAATATATATTGAGTGAATGAATAAATTTCCACTCTACTGGTGCCAAATTTGTATCAGATATGTGTCCACTTCTGATACGTGATAAGGTTTAACATTGGATTCAAAACTGAGGGCAAAAGAATTCTCAATGACCATCTGAAGTTGTTTCTCAGATGAAAGACCCTTTAAAGGAAGGAATCTTAATTTTAGTAGACAGAGAATCTTAGTTGAAAAATGGAGCTACTGTGGCCAAGTATGATCCATTATAAGTAAGGCAAATAAAGATAACTGTTATGGTCATTCCTGTCCTTGATGAGTGCTTCCCCTTGAAATGTCCTGCTTCTGTTCTTTTCAATCTGTACCTAATTAGCTTTGTATTTTGCCCAGCAAAACAAGCAGTCATACTTGAAGGTCAGAATCACAGCATTTTTAAATGAAAGAAACTGTACCAAAGCACACATTCCAATAGTTGACTTGATCTTTTCATTTTCCTGTATATCTGGGGTTTTGTGTTTGTTTGTTTTTGGTTATCAATGTTTCTCATATATTGTCAGGTTCCTGAAGCTAAGGGCTTCTACTCAGCAGCTCTCTTAAATCAGAACAGTAACTACTCAGTCATTTGTTTTATCATCTTGATGTGAATATTAAAATTAACAGAATCAATTGTTATTAATCATATAGTAGGTAAAGTAATTAAGGAATGAGTCACACATCTGCCTATGTTTCTCAGGAAGTTTTCCAGCTATAATTATTTCTAAATGTAATATCCTCAAAAAAGATCTTACTCAACTGTCTCTGGAAATGTATCAACCCAAATTATAGCAGCAGATCTGTCTTCTGTGCCCCTTAAACTAAAGAAAAAAGACAGGAGCAAATTGACACAAAAATGAAGTTGACGTCACCAAGCTGTAAAAGCTTACATTACAAGAAAATATATGGCAATTTGCCCAGTCATTTTGATTCCCACTGTAATTCAGAACAAGCAAGTGTCTTACATAAAGTTTATCTCAGAAAAACAACAGATTAAAGAATTTAAGTAAATTAAGGAGGGTGATTTCACACCCAACAGCCTTCTATCAGATAATCAATGACAGCATACCTTAATGAATGCCATGTGTTTTTTTTTTTTTTTTCACAAATAAATACTAAGCAGATGTCAATAAAGGAATGAGTGAAAGTATTTAATTATTACTACTCAAGTAAGAAGTAAAGGACATATGGTTTAGTTAACTACTTTTCCTAAGGGAATAAAAATAGAAAGTCCTTGTTGCAAAAGAGCAACAAGTTGGTGCAAGAGATCATGAATGCCAAGACAGGTCAGGGTAGAAGCAGCCAGGAAATAATTACAGGAACAAAAGCATTTTCTTTGCTACATTTGTGTCTCTGATTCTAAGCTCTCTTATATTTCCTAATGTGTCTCACTAACCTGGAGCAGTTAAGAACGTAAAAATTTTACAGTGCTGACAAAAAAAATTTTACACTTTGACAAAAGAGAACATTTCAAGGATATTTACTGTGTTACCAAGACAGAACCTGAGACTAGGCAGCAGTTCCTGCCTACTATGTTAATGGTTAACTCTACTTAATGAAGCAAGGATGCTTCACGCTGGCGAGTCGGCATTCAGTTATGACTGGAGTTGAATAGCAACATTTCACAGAATCACATTTCCTTGCTCTGTGCTGGACCTGTAATCACTCCAATAGCAGGAAACACAATTCATGCCTAGAACATGGCATTAGAAATGATCGCAGGCTATTCTGGTCCATCATTATGAACACACATGGACACACTGCTCTCCACAGCTCAAGAAAAACTGGTATGAAAAGATGCTGCTGTGTTACAAAAGAAGGTTCTTCAAATAACAGTTCCAGATCCTATTTTTATAAATATTTTTGATAGTTCAAACATTCACAGTTTGGAGGAGCTAAAATATTTCATCCTTTTCTTTAAATCTCAATCTCAGATTGACACTGATTCATGTTCCCCTACCAAGGGAATATTTTAAGTCCTTCATATTAGAATCACCAACGCCCTCCTGTACCATTCCTGAGCACTCAGCCTGTGTGTGGAGGTGAGATGTTTTGTGGGATTTGGGAGGTAGAGGGCAGAGAGTTCTGTAAGAAGAAAGAATGTTCAGGGGAAGTAATCACTGGGGATTTCAAAGTTAAGACAAATACAATTATGCTTACAATGAGGAATTGTGTAAAACTTACATTTATGAGCCTTGAGTCCTTCAAAGGAAACTGGTCCAATCTCATAATATTCATATTCCCAGGTGTAATCAGAATTAGATGACGATTGCTGGGAGGTTCTGTTAGAAATTAACCTCTGGGCAGACATCTCCAACCTGTACACATGGAGAAAGTCAAGTGCAGAACCTGTTAATTCATTCAGAACTGCACAGTTACCTTCATTACTCTTGATCACATTCAGGAGTTTGGCAGTAAAGTCCTTTAGGAGGTCTTACCCCCTAAGCCAGGAGAGGTTCTTAACAGCTGCCCACACCTCATACTATGTGGCCACTATTTCCTTTTATCTCTCCACTAGACTGGAATAAATATATTTAAAATCAGACACTGTATTTTCTTTTTTAACTTAACCTAATGACTGGCACATACCCAATGTTCAATAACTGATGAAGGAAAGAAGGAAAGGAGGAAAAGAGTATGTCAAAATCTCTGAGCTTACAGATTCAGCCTCAGCTCCTATACCTGTATAAGTATGTACCGAACCTGCAGAGACTACATCAAATTAGTATCGAATATGAACTCGCTCAGTATGTATCTATTGAACACCTACTATGCAACAATGGAGACAAGCAACCTAAGGTTTTGTCTGCTTTTCTTGCTTCCAGTGGGGTTGGAGGAAACTAAGTTTAATAATGGAGTGAACAAGGGGAACGATCCAAGATGGCCGATCGCTAACATCCCGAGATTGCAGCTCTCAGGGAAGGCGCGGAGAACTAGAGGACGCCACACTTTCAGACAAAGTCTGGTTGCTCACGGAGCAGAAGATCCCCCAGTGGAGGAAACACACGGGTCGCCAGCGTGACTCTTGTGGCCGGTGCAGCGGTTCCGCCTGCACCTAGGCGCGGCAGCTCTCGGAGCAGAGTAAACACATTTGGAGGACCTGCACGGGCCCCCAGCACAATACCAGAGCCCGGCGCAGCGGCTGCGATGGCACCTCAGCGCGGCAGCGCTCGGCGCAGAGTAAACAGGACGGGTTCCCCTTCTGACCGAGGTTTGGAGTCCTGGGAAGGCAGAGTCGCCTACTACGGACACAAGAAGGAAGCCAGACAGGAGAATCCTGGGCAGAAAAGCACCATCAGTTTTAACGCCGCTGCTCTGGCCCTGGGAAATAACAACCTGGACGTCCACTCAAGAGACCTAATCTGAAAGTTGGTAATTTCAAAGACGACAGGAGGATAAATTTACAATGATGGGAAGAAACCAGCGTAAAAAAGCTGAGAATACTCAAAGTCAGAACGCCTCTCCCTCTAAAGATGATCACAGTTCCACATCAACAATGGAACAAGGCTTGATGGAGAATGAGCGCATCCTGATGACAGAATCACTCTTCAAGGAATGGATAATAACAAACTTCAGTGAGTTAAAAGAACATGTTGTAGTCCAACGTAAAGAAACTAGGAACTTTGAAAAAAGGTTTGATGAAATCCTATTGAGAATAGACAACTTAGAGAGGAGTATGAGTGAATTAATGGAACTGAAGAATACAATACAGGAACTCCGAGAAGTATGCACAGGTTTAAACACTCGAATTGTTCAAGCAGAAGAAGAGATATCAGAGGTCAAAGTCCAACTTAATGAAATAAAACGTGAAGAAAAGATTAGAGAAAAAAGGATAAAAAGGAATGAGCAAAGTCTCCAAGAAATGTGGGACTATGTGAAAAGACCAAATTTACGTTTGATAGGTATACCTGAATGCGACGGAGAGAATGAATCCAAGCTGGAAAATACCCTTCAGGATATTATTCAGGAAAATTTTCCTAAACTAGCAAAGCAGGTCAACATTCAACCCCAGGTAATACAGAGAACACCACAAAGATATTCCTCAAGAAGAGCAACCCCAAGGCACATAATCGTTAGATTCACCAGGGTTGAAACGAAGGAGAAAATACTAAGGGCAGCCAGAGAGAAAGGTCATGTTACCCACAAAGGCAAGCTTATCAGACTTACAGCAGATCTCTCAGCAGAAACTCTACAAGCCAGAAGAGAGTGGGGGCCAATATTCAACATCCTCAAAGAACAGAACCTTCAGCCCAGAATTTCATATCCAGCCAAACTAAGCTTCACAACTGAAGGAAAAATAAAATCTTTTATGAACAAGCAAGAACTCAGAGATTTTATTACCACCAGGCCTGCTTTACAAGAGCTTCTGAAAGAAGCATTACACACAGAAAGAAACAACCAGTATTAGCTTTTCTAAAAATACACCATAAAGTAAAGAGCACCAACATAAAGAATTTATACCAATGAATGGATAAAACAGCCGGTCAACATCAAATGGCAGTAACCCTAAATATAAATTGACTAAATCCCCCAATCAAAAGACACAGCCAAAACCCAATGGCATGTTACATCCAGACCTGTTTCACATGCAAGGATACACAAAGACTCAAAACAAAGGGATGGAGAAAGATTTACCAACCAAATGGAGAGCAAAAATAAATAATAAATAAATAAAAAGCAGGAGTTGCAATTCTCATATCGGATAAAATAGATTTTAAAGCAACAAAGATACAGTGGTAAAAGGATCAATGCAACAACAAGAGCTAACGATCCTAACACCCAGATACGAGGCTTAGATTCAATGAGACAGAAAATTAATAAGGATATCAAGGACTCGAACTCAGATCCGGAACAAGTAAACTTAATAAATATTTATAGAGCTCTCCACTTCAAATACACAAAATATACATTCTTGTCAATACCACATCACACCTACCCATAAGTTTAAATGAAACATTGATTGGCCATTATTAATACCCAATTTTTTTCAAAATAAAGCAATATTTCCATTTACTCTCCCTGTTTTTCTTCCTCTTTCTTCCTCTCCTTTACTTATTATTTTTTTTTCTTTCCTTCTCTCAAAAAAAAAGAAATCAACTTGTAAACCTCTAGATCCAGGTCGGCAATGTCTCTCTCATTGCTTGATTTCCTTCCTTCCCTTCCCTCCCTCCCTCCCTCCGTGCTTCCTCCCTTCCTTCCTTCCTTCATCCCTTCCTTCCTCCCTACCGTCCTTCTTCCCTCCCTTCCTGCCTTCCTCCCCCCCCCAAAAAAAAGAATAGACAAAGTAAGCTATTAAAAAAAAAAATGGAGTGAATAAAGAGAAACAGACAGCAAAAGTTGCATAATGGATCTTGCAGAAGATCCTCAATAGAAGTCCACAACTTGCCCAACTGCTTACTCTTCAAATTTGTCACATATTTTCATGATTTCCCAAGTATCTTTGTTAATTGTGATTATTTTAGGCCAAAAGAATCCTGACTTCTTTGGGAGAAGATGGTTGCACTGTGCAGCATGGATGCCGAAGGTGATGTCAGTGCAGCCTGTGTTCAATAACTATGTCTGAGCACCTACTGTGTGCAAGACACTGCACACTGTGGGGTGAGCAGAGATGCCTGAGACAGATCAGTACCCCACAGACCTTCCCTTATAATGGAGAAAGGGAGACAAAGTGACAAACAGCAGTAACATAAGGGAAAATTTGATGAAATATCAGTGGAAAGCAAGATTCACTGAGCAGTCACCACCACTGGGCCCCGCCTCAAGAGCTTTCTGAGGTTTCTTTTCCCTGTCTCCCTCCCAACCGCCTCCAGGGCACAACCCTCAGGTAAGCTGAAGCAAAATCACCACCGCCCATCTGCCTCACTTCTACATCACTCACCTTTCCATCACCCCTTCTTTCCCATCCCCAGACCTGGACTCCACAGAAAAAGACTAACCCCACATCATCATGCTGTTCAAAGGATGGGGTGCTCTGGTCCAGAGATGCATGCCAGAATCAAGAATTAGGGTGTGACTTTGAAGGCCCAACCAGACAAGTCATTCCTTCAAAGGTACTTGAAATAAGTAAAGAGCAGCTTTTTTAGTTGCCTCTTTTCTTTCTTTCTTTTCTTTTCTTTTGAGGTGGAATCTCACTCTGTTGCCCAGGCAGGAGTGCACTGGTGTGATCTTGGCACACCACAACCTTCAACTCCTGGGTTCAAGTGATTCTCCTGCCTCAGCCTCTCGAGTAGCTGGGATTACAGGTGCACACCATCAAGCCCAACTAATTTTTGTATTTTTAGGAGAGACGCGGTTTCACCATGTTGGCCAGGCTGGTCTTGAACTCCTGACCTCAGGTGATCCACCCACCTTGGCCTTTCAAAGTGCAGAGATTACAGGCATGAACCACCACTCCTGGCTTCAGTTGTCTTTCTAATGCCAGCACAAAAATAACATAAAACTATTATCACAATACCATCTTTGGCCCTTTAATTATTTCAACAAGAGGTTATTTTTCTCAATGATGAAACAATTTTTCTCAGGAAATGAAAATTAATAACTCAAACCTAAAAAGCACTATTCTCATTTATGAGCACTTCCTCCAGAAGCAAATAATTGTGAGAGGAAAAGAAAAGAATAGCTCTTCAGTTGTAGGGTTCAGATATAATATTAGATTGGGATAAACGTAATTTCCACTTGAGAATGTTAAGAACTACATACTATATAGGAAAAGCCACTGGCTTTGAAGTTAGAAGACCAAGGTCATTATCTCTGCTTACCTCTATTTATTATGTTGCCAGGCAAGACAATCTCTCTCAGCCACACTTCCCTCATTTGTAAAACTAATCATCATGGCTACCTGAGCATTTTTTCATGACATAGTTCTCACTATGGTCCCTAACAGACACCATCATCACCTGCCTGGCCTATTCTTCAGGCCTCTTAACTGCTGCTTTTCTGCTTCCAGGTCCTGGGGTGCTTTCTCCACATTGCCGTTTTTTTTTTTTTTTTTTTAAGACAGAGTCTCACTCTGTTGTCCAGGCTGGAGTGTAGTGGCATAATCACGGCTCACTGAAGACTTGATCTCTCCATGTAGTCGAGATTATAGACACAAGCCAGCACACTCATCTATTTTTTCTGTTTTTTTTTTTTTTTTTTAATGGAGACAGGGTTTCCCTATGTTGCCCAAACTGGTCTCGAACTCCTGGACTCAAGCAATCCAACTGCGTCAGCCTCCAAAGTGTTGGGATTATAGTTGTGAGCCATTGTCCCTGGCCTAATAATCTTTTAAAAAGACAAAGTGCACTTGTCATTCCTTAGCTTTACACATTTAATGGCTTCCCATTTTAAGGAAAAAGTCCAAAATTCAAAATGTCCTAGGTACAAAGTCATTAATTGGACCATAATGTTTCCTCTTATCTTGAGCCATTCTGCCTCATACCCTATCAAACTGCAATGCATTGATTGCAGTTCCTCAAATATTTCATGCTGTCTGCCACCTGCACACAGGCTGATGAGTATTCTTCCTACCATCCCCATTCTAACCCATTCCTCCTTCCCTGCATCCTCTCATCATCTAGATCAGAGGTTGGCAAATCCAGCTCACCACCTCTGTTATTATTCAGCCTGTGAGGGAAGAATGTATTTTACATTTTTAAATGGTTGAAAAAAACCAAAAAGATAATAATATTCTATGATTAAGAAAATTATGTGAAATTCAATTATCAGTAGTCCAAAAAATTTGATTAGAACACAGCCACCTATTTGCTTTTGTCTTCTATGGCTTCTTTAGCACTACAGCAGCTAAGCTGAGTAACAATGATAAATATGGTACAGCCCAAAAAGCCTAAAATATTTACTTTCTGATCTTTTATAGAAAAAGTTTGTCAATCCCTGCTCCAAACCATGAAAACAAAAAATCTGAGCTTCAGTTTTCCCACTAGTAACATGAGATGATCATGGTACCCACTTTCTAGAGTTGTTATGAAGATTAAACTCAACATTGCATGAAAAATTAAGATAAATATTACCAGGCAGTACAACTATTGTTAGTTAGAAATGCTGATCTTGAATAGAAAAACCTAGATTTGTTCTTCAAACACACTCGACTCCCTGGTCAGCCAATTCCTGTCAAATGCACCAAGTGTTAATTGATTGATTCAAGCACTCTACCTGACACAGCCTCCAGAGTGTTGGGATTATAACTACCACTGTGAGCCATGCTGCCTAGACAAATAAATAAAACTATAACAAAAAATTACTTAAAGGCATTCATTTAGATCATTTAAAAGTTAAAATGATCAGGCCAGGTGCAGTGGCTCACGCCTGGAATCCAAGCACTTTGGGAGGCCAAGGCAGGCAGATCACCTGAGGTCAGGAGTTCAAGACCAGCCTAACCAACATGGAGAAACCCTGTCTCTACATAAAATACAAAATTATCTGGGTGTGGTGGTGCATGCCTGTAATCCCAACTACTTGGGAGGCTGAGGTGGGTGAATCACTTGAATCCAGGAGGCGGAGGTTATGGTGAGCTGAGATTGCGCCATTGCACTCCAGCCTGGGCAACAAGAGCCAAACTTCACCTCAAAAAAAAAAAAAAAAAAGTTAAAATGACAAACATTTACATCCTGGGATTCATGCTGTTCTACCAACTCAAAAATAAGATAAGAATCATTCTCTCCTCTTTTTTTTTCCATTAAGGAAAATAAGATGAAGTCTGGTTTAATCATATCATTTTAAGTAGAAATCAACATTACAGCCACTGTAATAGCAGAGCAGAGGGAGGCACTAAACTTCATCAGGAACAGAAAAAGAGTGAAAAGTACTTAAAGGAATGAAGAAAATAAAGATGGAGAATCTTGTCTATTCAGCACACCACAGAGCCAAGAGCTGTTCTCCCACAGCCACACAGTTCTCAATGTCAGCACACAGTGGGGAGCCTCATCTGTGGCTGCCAGGGTCACAGGACCAACAGGTCCTCTTGCTACTCTCTCAGTCAGAAAGCAGCAGTAACACCACCAGCCTCATGGGGCCGGTAGGAACTAGTCAATAATATGTCTGTATAAGGGTCAGCTGTCAGGAATGTCAACCGCCTCCCCTACAATAGAGATGTGCCTTTCTTCTCCCCCTTACACTATTCCCTTTCATCTAAACAAACTATTTAGGGATGGATTACTAAAGGGCATTACCAAAGGGTAATGAAGGTTACACATGCAAAAGTCCTGAAGATGGGAAGAGAGGAGCAAATCCTGACAAACACTGGGAGACTAGAGTGAGTGACTACTAGAGCCAGCCTAAGGGAGGCTCTCTGGAGATGCAGAATGTAATGTGACAGCAGCTCTCCCCAAGCAGCCACCAGCTGCCAGAGTAGCCTTCAACCAAAAGGAGGGGCTTTTGTTTCCACTGGCTCTTTTCTCTCACTTCTCGAATCCCAAAGACAGGTTTGAAGGACAGAACTTCTGACCTCTTCTTTAAAGCAGTCGCCTAGTGCCCTTAAAAAAGTCCACAAGGCAATATTTTTTCATGTAAGCCTCAAATTAATCAGCTTAGGCCATCAGATACACAAGGACCAACAACAAACAGAAGACTGTGCTAGGGAAGTGTTCTGTGTCATGCCCATTACCAAGGTCAGCAGTGGCTCTCCAAGCTTTGCTGAAACATAAGCTGGAAACTGCCAGCACATCCGAGCAGCAGCCCCCAGAGTCTGCTATTCCCACCACAGTGCACGTGATCTGGGCCAACCACACAGTGAAGGAGGCAGCCTGGCACTGAGCCCAACTCCTGGGGTGCTGACAGGCTGGCAGCTGCTCTCTCTTGAACACAATAGCAGGAAGTGGCAGCTCCGCTGGCAGCTGCTCTAGGTGTGGCTGCCACTCCTGAGCACCACCCTCCCCGCACTGAGATTTTCTTAGTGTCAGATTTCTTTATAATATTAGAGTCATGAAAAATAACTTCTTTGGCAGGAAACATAGCCTGAAAAAGCTTCCAGGAGCATTAGAGAGAGACTAAATTGCTCTTTTGAACAGCTGAAAGCATCGTTGCCAAAAATAAGCAAAAATGAAGATTACGACTGCATCCCAAAGCTAGCCTTGAAAGGAAGCTTACCTTTTCCAGGTATGCACAGGGTAGTGTGGGCCAGGCCAGCCTGTTGTGGGGGAGGAGGGAAGATCACAAACCCAGAGAAAGCATGGTGAGCGGGCCCAGACACCTTCTCCAAACCACATTCCCATCACGTTCATCCCTTCTTCGGACTAGCCAAACTCTCCCTCCAACCAGGTGCCCACACAACTCCTGGGCACTCTCTTTTCCTCCCCACCTCCCTTTTTTGAGACAAGGTCTTACTCTATTGCCCAGGCTGAAGTGCAATGGCACAGTCACAGTTCACTGCAGCACTGACCTCCCTGGCTGAAACGATCCTCCTGCCTCGGCCTCCCAAAGTGCTGGGATTACATGCATGAGACTCCACACCTGGCCTCTTTTCCTTCTTTTTTTTTTTAGACAAGCCTCACCCTGTTGCCTAGGCTGGAGGGCAGTGGTATGATCTCAGCTCACTGCAACCTCTGCCTCTTGGGTTCAAGTGATTCTCTTGCCTCAGCCTCCTGAGTAACTGGGACCACAGGCACATGTCACCACGTCCAGCTACTTTTTGTAATTTTGGTAGAGACAGAATTTTGTCACATTGGCCAGGCTGGTCTGCGAACTCCCGACCTCAGGTAATCTGCCTGCCTGGGCCTCCCGAAGTGCTGGGATTACAGGCATTAGCCACTGTGCCCAGCCGCTGATAAACTGCTGGATTTTTTGCCTGACAGACTGAGCAAAGCTGCTTCCATTCCAGAAAGTTGGCATCATTTTTGCTCTCCAAAGAAATGGCAGAGTCTCACTCTATCGCCAGGCTGGAGTGCAGTGGCCAATCCCGGCTCACTGCAACTTCCGTCTTCCAGTTTCAAGCAATTCTCCTGCCTCAGCCTCCCAAGTAGTTGGGACTACAGACACGAACCACCATGTCCGGCTAATTTTTTTTTGTACTTTTGGTAGAGAAGGGGTTTCACCATGTTGGCCAGGATGGTCTCAATCCCTTGACCTTGTGATCCACCCGCCTCTGCCTCCCAAAGTGTTGGGATTACAGGCGTGAGCCACCGCACCCGGCCCCATTTCTGTATTTTTAATACTTCAGTAACAAGTTTACCAAAATATTAAATGTGCTTTGCTTTTCCATATATATAAATGCAATATATATATATATATATATGTAAAAAAAAATGGATCTTCTGAGCCATACAGGGCACTTGAGAAGTCCTTCTTAACTTCTAGCTAACAACTACTTAGTGGGACTATTACACACAAAACAAATTAAAAACAAATTATTACAGGTAGACCAAGAATTCACAGTTTAATAATCTAACCTGAACAATTATGGAGAGAATCCTGACTGATGAGGCATCTGAAGGATTTTATTTACAGATACCTCAAGGATTCAAAATCAAGGGAAGAAGACATCACAGCAAAGAACCACCATCTTATTCAGGATTGCTTGAAAGGTGCAAGGAGAAATTGCCAGAAGGCTGCAGTTCAGGACAAGATGTTGCCGGTGTGGCTTCTCACAATGAAATGGACTCTGCTTTGACATCACCCCTTCCCACCATACTGCTCATAACAACAGTTTAGGGGGAAAGTGGGTGGGGATGTTTAAAAAGAAAGTCCTTGATTTAGTTTTTTAGTATTGTAAAGATACTGCTGACGTGTGCTTCATTTTTAACAACTTTTTTTTAACAAAATGTATCATTCGATAAAGTGGATTAAAAAAAAAAAATGGATCCATTTCTCCTGAGGTGAAGGAGACAGAGCAGAAATGGCGGGGGCTTGCAGAGGCCATTGATGCCCAGGTGGATGGCACAGGAGCTGACACGATGAGTGACACGAGTTCCGTAAGCTTGGAGGTGAGCCCTGGCAGCCGGGAGACTTCAGTTGCCACACTGTCACCGGGGGTGAGCAGCCGTGGCTGGGATGATGGTGACACCCGCAGAGAGCACAGTTACAGCGAGTCAGGCGCCAGCGGCTCTTCTTTTGAGGAGCTGGACCTGAAGGGCGAGGCCCTTGGGGGAGCCACAGCTGGACCCTGAGACTGAGCCCCTGGGGACTACCAAGTGGCCCTGGCAGCCCAGTACCCCTGAGAAGGGCAAGGAGTAACCTGTGGCCTGCACCCTCCTGCAGTGCCATTGCTGAGGAACTGAGCAGACTCTCCAGCACTCTCCAGCCCTCTTCCTCCTTCTCCTGGGGGAGGAGGTGTTCCTGAGGGACCTGACTTCCCCTGTACCAGACCTCTTGCTAAGCCTTCTCCTCACTGCTCTTTTGGCTCCCAGGGCCAAAGAAGTCAGGGACTTCTCTCTTAAAAATGGATCAAGAAATGGATCAAGAAATTCTCTCCACCTCCGTGAATTTGAGGAGATGTACTCAGACAAGGAACTTCCCAAGGAGTGAATAAGTGGTGCTTTGTCAATATCCTTGTTGGATGACGGTGGTATGCACATTAAGGGGGCTGCTGCTTTGGAGTTTGACGATTTTTTTTTTCTTGTTAAGGGGTGAACATGAGCAGATGAGTTTTTCGAGTGACTCCCAGCACAGGCAAAGGACTAGGCAAAGGATCCAAAAGGTGCCAGACACCCTGAAAAATGAGCATGGCCCCACACAAACATGCACACAACTGACGGCACAGCTACTAAGGCGATCCAAGAAGTTGCCAGCCAATACTACAGATCTAGAGACCTATGCTGACCAGTTTGTACAGGGGAAGATGTAAAGGCCCTTCAGATTATCAAAATTCCCAATTTCAATGACTCTATCACCTGCCTCTTCAATCCCCAAACTCCAAAATAGGCATGCCATCCAGGACCACTAACCTCTACTCTGGCCCAGGCCAGAAAGGTCTTGTTAGTTACCTGTTCTTATCCTTCTTCCTCTTATTTCCAGGAATGTCTGTCCCTTGCACAACTAAGAGAAATCACCCTTGTAACTCATAACCTTTTCTCTCTTCCAGCAAAGAGACTTGAGGAACCAAAGACAAAGCTCAGGCATCCTTCACTTTAGTGGCTGGTGAGCCCAAGGTGAGAACTTCAAAATCACAACTTTAGAGGCTTAATTTCCTCCTTGCATACAACAATAGTGCGCCCAGCTTACTTGTGTCTAGGTGGATAGGGCCACACAGAAAACGAGAGACTTCAAGGTTATGAATGATACTCCTGGTTAGAACAGAGCAAGCTGGATCTTCCTAAAGCATCTCTATAAGGCAACACCTCCCAGCAATGGTTCATGCTGGACCCTCTGAATCAAAGCCTCCACAGTGTCCTCCCAGGGCAACGCTTTAGAAATAACATGATGTTATTCTCCAGTTTACATCTTTATTTTGTAGAGTCTGATGAATCACCACCTTCTACTGGCAATTGCCACTTAATTCCCTGGACTGCTGATTCTTTTTCCGTGAATCCATTTTAAGTCAGTGATGTTTTTCATGGGGTGTGGATTTTTCTGTCCTCCAATTAGAGAAAGAGGGTTATGCTTCCAGGACTTTGTAGTCTTCTCCTCCTCACTACTATCCTTTGACCTGAGTATGACTCTTACTCTTGATGCTCTGGCCACTCAATTCAGGCTAGAGACATTACATGCACATACGTGTACACACACACACACACACACACACACACACACACTGGGCTCTTCCTTTTCAAATGGACATAATTCCCAAATTTCTCAACACTACCAAGTTTTATGCCATTCTCTAGTGTGTCCTAGAGGGTACTCAATTATCCAGCAGTCACCAAAAAATGGTGACACAGCTGACAGAAAATTCAGGATGTTTCTACTTCTTGCCTATCCCTGCTTCTGTGCAATTTGATCCAGCAACAAGTCAAGGAAGAAAAACTGTTCCCAAGCCTAAAGACTTCTATCTTAAAATCAAAATCAATGTCAACAAAAGATCAACTTCTAAAAACAGAAACGGGACTTAATATTTTACACTGATAGATATTCAGTCACCACCTGAAATGGAGAATTGCTTAATTAAGAAGTGGGCACCCTTCTTTCACCAGCTGGTGTCTCAAGAGGGACTAGCAAAACTGCCTGTATTCATAAATCTACCGCTTCCTGTTATGCCCTGGGCACCTATATAGTAGTAAACAGGCTAGGAATTATTTGTTTAGATGAAGTCTCCCTCTGCCACCCAAGTTGTGATGCAGTGGTGTGATCTCGGCTCACTGCAACATCCGCCTCCTGGGTTCAAGCGATTCTCCTGTCTCAGACTCCTTAGTAGCTGGGATTACAGGCATGCACCACCACGCCTGGCTAATTTTTGTATTTTTAGTAGAGACAGGGTTTCACCTTGTTGGCCAGGCTGGTCTCAAACTCCTGACTTCAGGTGATCCACCTGCCTCAGGCTCCCAAAGTGCTGGGATTACAGACGTGAGCCACCACGCCCATCCAGAAGTAATTTTTAAAGTGAGTGTCTCCTAGCTCTGTAGTACTCCACAGGTCAGTCTCATTCTAATAGAGACTTCAGCTGGACATCAAGAAGAATTTCACGCTACAGACTGAGGAAAGAAGCTGTAAAGCCTCCATCTGGAGAAAATTTCTTGAGAAGAGAAGAGGAATGGTCCTGAGATGCGACTACACCCCTGCCCCTGGCTCTACAGATTCAGTTTCTCAGTTTTCCAGAGATGATAAAGCCCTATGGACTCACTTATGCTAACCAAGGATAGCAGAATGATTTATAACGAGCATATCTATTTGTTAAATAAGGAAAACAATGGCCAAGCTGACCACAGCACATGTTTTACATGGTCTGGGAAACAAAATTTAAGATCAGAAGATTAGTGGATGAATGTAGAATCAGGACAAGGGAGTTACATATTATGACAAAACAGGACCCTAACCCTCCACCACACCAGAGGTGTGTCACTGTGTCACACTGCCATCCTGTATTCCAACATCAATGTCCTGTTGCCACCACAATGGAGGACGTTGTCATGGTGGAGTTGGGCTCCCCATCACAGGAAAGGCATGGGCTCAAATCTTGCCTTTTCTTGGTCTGTACTTCAAAAAATTCTAGGCAAGTTGAGGGCATCAGTAGAATACCAAGCCAGCCACTTTTATTACAGTTGGGTAGTCTGGGTTCCCATGACTATTTTATTTTTGTTCTATTTTTGAACTGTTAGGAAGAGTGTGCTTTAAATTACTAGGGTCAAGTCAAAGAACTACCAAAAAGCAATGCTGAGGGAACGATTCATGGCCGATTGCTAACATCTCGGGATTGCAGCTCTCAGTGAAAGCGCAGAGAACGAGGACACCACACTTTCAGACAAATTTTGGTCGCTCACGGAGCAGAAGACTCCCAGTGGAGGAGCTGCAGGGGTCGACAGCACGTCTCCTGTGGCCGGTGCAGCAGTTTTGCCGGCACCTCGGCACAGCAGCTCTTGGTGCAGAGTAAATGGGACTGGTTCCCCTTCTGACAGAAGTTTGGAGCTGTGGGAAGGCAGAGTCGCCTATTACGGACTCAAGAAGGAAGCCAGACTGGAGATTCCTGGGCAGAAAAGCACCATCAGTCTTAACGCCACTGTTTTGGCCGGCGCAGTGGGTTGCTCATATTTCGGCCCTGGGAATTAACAACTTGGACGTCCACCCAGAGACCTAATCTGAAAGTTGGTAATTACAAAGAAGACAGGTGGATAAATTTACAATGATGGGAAGAAACCAGCATAAAAAGGCTGAGAATACTCAAAATCAGAACGCCTCTCCCTCTAAAGAGGATCACAGTTCCTCATCAACAATGGAACAAGGCTTGATGGAGAACAAGCGCATCCCATTAACAGAATCAGGCTTCAGAACATGGATAATAAGAAACTTCTGTGAGTTAAAAGAACATGTTGTAGCCCAACGTAAAGAAACTAAGAATTTTGAAAAAAGGTTTGATGAAATCCTAATGAGAATAGACAACTTAGAGAGGAATATAAGTGAATTAATGGAACTGAACAATACAATACAGGAACTCCGAGAAGTATGCACAGGTTTAAACACTCAAATTGTTCAAGCAGAAGAAAGGATATCAGAGGTCGAAGTCCAACTTAATGAAATAAAACGAGAAGACAAGATTAGAGAAAAAAGGATAAAAAGGAATGAGCAAAGTCTCCAAGAAATGTGGGACTATGTGAAAAGACCAAATTTACGTTTGATAGGTGTACCTGAATGTGACAAAGAGAATGAATCCAAGCTGGAAAATATTCTTCAGGATATTATTCAGGAAAATTTTCCTAAACTAGCAAAACAGGACAACATTCAACCCCAGGTAATACAGAGAACACCACAAAGATATTCCTCAAGAAGAGCAACCCCAAGGCACATAATCGTTAGATTCACCAGGGTTGAAACGAAGGAGAAAATATGAAGGGCAGCCAGAGAGAAAGGTCAGATTACCCACAAAGGGAAGCCTATCAGACTTACAGCAGATCTCTCAGCAGAAACTCTACAAGCCAAAAGAGAGTGGGGGCCAATATTCAACATCCTTAAAGAACAGAACTTTCAGCCCAAAATTTCATATTCAGCCAAACTAAGCTTCACAACTGAAGGAAAAATAAAATCTTTTATGAACAAGCAAGTACTCAGAGATTTTATTACCACCAGGCCTGTGTTACAAGAGCTTCTGAAAAAAGCATTACACACAGAAAGGAAAAACCAGTATTAGCCTTCCTAAAAATATACCAAAAAGTAAAGAGCACCAACATAAAGAAGAATTTACATCAATGAATGGATAAAACAGCCAGTCAACATCAAATGGCAGTAACCCTAAATTTAAATTGACTAAATCCCCCAATCAAAAGATACAGCCAAAACCCAACAGTAGGCTACATCCAGACTCATTTCACATGCAAGGATACACAAAGACTCAAAACAAAGGGATGGAGAAAGATTTGTCAACCAAATGGAGAGCAAAAATAAATAAATAAATAAAAAGCAGGAGTTGCAATTCCCGTATCTGATAAATAGATTTTAAAGCAACAAAGATATAGTCGTAAAAGGATCCATGCAACAACAAGAGCTAATGATCCTAACACCCAGATACATAGAGACTCAGACTCAATGAGACAGAAAATTAATAAGGATATCAAGGACTCGAACTCAGATCCGGAACAAGTAAACTTAATAAATATTTATAGAGCTCTCCACTTTAAATACACAAAATATACATTCTTGTCAATACCATATCACACCTACTCATAGGTTTAAATGAAATATTGATTGGCCATTATTAATACCTATTTTTTTTTAGAATAAAGCAACATTTCCGTTCTCTCTCCCTCTTTTTCTTCCTCGTTTTTCCTCTACTTCACTCCTTTTTTTCTTTCCTTCTCTCAAAAAAAGAAGAAAAGAAATCAACTTGTAGACCTCTAGATCCAGGTTGGCAATGTCTCTCTCATTGCCTGATTTCCTTCCTTCCCTTCTCTCCCTCCCTCCCTCCCTTCCTCCCTCCTTCCCTCCCTTCCTACAAAAAAAAAGCAATGCTTTGTAAAGAGATATCACTTCATACCCCATTAAAAGGGAAATAATCAAAAATCAGAAAATAACTGTTGGTGAGAGTATATAGAGAAACTGGAATCCTTGTGCACTGCTGGTAGGAATGTTAAAAGTTTTAGCTGCTGAGAAAGAAAGTATAGCAGTTTCTCAAAAACTTAAACATGGAACAACCATGTGATATAACAATTATAATTCTGGATATATACCCAAAAGAACTGAAAGCAGAGATTTGAACAGATATTTATATACACCTATGTTCATAACTGTATTATTCACAATAGCCAAAAGGTGGAAACAACCCAAGCGTCCAATCACAGAAGGATGATAAAATGTATACACAATGCAATATTAAGCCTTAAAAAGGAATGAAGTTTTGAAACATTGATGAATGTTGAAAATATTATGCTAAATGAAATAAGCCACATACAAAGGGACAAATATTGCATGATTCTACATATATGAGGTACCTAGAATAGCCAAATTCCTAGAGACAGCAAGCATTGAGTTGGTGCAAACATAATTGTGGCTTTTGAAAATATTTTCAATGGCAAAAACCATGATTACTTTTGCACCAACCTAACAGAATGGTGGTTATCAGGAGCTAAGGGTGGGGAAATGGGAAATTATTTACCAGTAAAGAGTTTCAGTTTGAGATAATGAAAAAGTTCTGGAAATGGATAGTTGTAATGGTTGTACAACAGGGTAAATATACTTAATGCCACTGAAATGTACATTCAAAAATGGTACATTTTATATTATAGATATTTAACCAAGATACAAAAAAGTTCTAAATATTGTTTATAAAAAATTTTTTTAGGCCGGGCATGGTGGATCATGCCTGTAATCCCAGTACTTTCGGAGGCTGAGGTAAGTGGATTGCTTTGAGTCCAGGAGTTTGAGACCAGCCTGGCCAACATGGCAAAACCCTGTCTCTACTAAAAATACAAAAATTGGCTGGGCACAGTGCCTCATATCTGTAATCCCAGCACTTTGGGAGGCCAAGGCAGGCAGATTACCTGAGGTCAGGAGTTTGCAACCAGCCTCACTATTATGTAGAAACCCCGTCTGTACATAAAATACAAAATTAGCTGGGTGTGGGGGCACAGGTCTGTAATCCCAGCTACTGGGGAGGCTGAGGCAGGAGAATTGCTTGAATCTGGGAGGTGGAGGTTGCTGTGAGCCAAGACTGTGCCATCACACTCCAGCCTGGGCAACAAGAGTGAAACTTCATCTCAAAAAAAAAAAAAATTAGCTGGGCATGGTGGTGCATGCTTCCCAGCTACTTGAGAGGTTGAGGCGCAAGAATTACTTAAACCTGGGAGGCAGAGATTGCAGTGAGCTGAGATCATGTCACTGTGCTCCAGCTTGAGCAACACAGCAAGACACTATCTTAAAAATAAATAAAATAATAAAAAGAATTTTTAAAAAATAAGCAGTGTTTTCTAATCACAGCACTTGAGGGGAGGGTAATGAGAGCTCTCTAAATCAAAAGAGGACCCCGGAGGCTCACAGACGGTGCTGAGACATTTGGGCACCACGCCCCCACCCCCAGCCCCCGCCATGTGAATCCTTCGTCCCTGGTCCACCTTCAAGGATCCAGCTTTGCTCTTTTCAGCAGCCCTCTGGGATTGCCTTTCAAGTAAAAGGACCAGCCCCTCGAGGCTGTGAGGAGTCACCCGTTTTGACCCCTGAGAGAGTCATAGACTGGTGGGAGAACATGTGTGCTTTGCCCGCTCATGGTCCTCTCACCCTGACCAGTCCTGGAAACACATGAGCTACTTCCCAATTTCTCCTTTATATAAGCTTTACCTTCTGTTGTACCTGTCATTAGGCCAATTCATTTCAGGAGGAGTCCACTGCAAATCATCATTCCAAAGCTTTCAGGTTCTTCTCATGGAATACATTTAAAATTAGCAGCTTCCCATTGACAAAAAGGAAGCACCTTAATCTCATTGAACTGGTTCCATCCAGTCTCTGGGGAATGTTTTCTGGAGATCAGCCAGATTTCATGGACCTGGAATACAGGGTTGCCAGCAATTCTATTTTGCAAAGTAAGGACAAATTTTAAAAACAACTATTATGAACAATTATCATTTTGTAGACAGTTATCTGAAACACCCTCCAAGTAGAGAAGACATAATTTCACAATGAAGGCAGTCTTCTGCAAAAGAGGAGGGCTAGCAGTCAGACATCAGTATTTTCACAGCAGGCAGACACTTCCATGGGGGTTCAGATGACACTGCCTCTGTCTACTGCATTCACATGAGAGCTACCTACTACGGCTGAAATATTCACTCCCTTTAAAAACAAAGGAAAAGAACTGAAAGGGATGTAGAGAAAGTCCTTCCAGATCTATGATTCTGTAACTTAACAAAATATCAGTTTGCTTTTCACTTGTATTACAAATTCAGTGGTCTGTATCTATTTGTATTATTGGTGTGTGCCTGTGTTCACATGCATGTGAAAGCACACACACATGAATATATACATTGTGTGTGTGTGTATACTTTTTTTTAGACAGAATCTCACTCCTTATACAGGCTGGAGTGCAGAGGCAAGATCCTGGCTAACTGCAACCTCTGTCCCCCGGGTTCAAACAATTCTCGTGCTTAAACCTCCCAAGTAGCTCGGATTACAGACATGCGCCACCATGCCCAGCTAATTCTTGTATTTTTAGGAAAGATGGGATTTCACCATGTTGGCCAGGCTGGTTTCAAACTCCCGGCCTCAAGTGATCTGGCCGCCCCAGCCTCTCAAAGTGGTAGAATTACAGGTGTAAGCCACTCTGCCCAGCCTGTGGGAATACTTTTTTTTTTTTCAGGATTCTTCATCTTTAATGAAGGGTGAGGGCTGGGGGCAGGTCATTCATGGAGGTGGCTCCAGAGGACAGAAGGTTTGGGGGCAGGCTTGCCACCTACTCCAGGTCCTTCATCAGGGCCTCATTGGCTTCAATGCAGATTTGGATCTCTGCCCTCGCAGCCTCATCAGGTGCACCTGACAGCTCCAGCAATACCTTATTCAAGTTCGTCTTGGCTGCCCCATGTCCAGCGTCACTACTGTCATTCACTGTGAAAAAAAATATATATATATGTATGAATGTGTGTATATACATATATACACACAGTCATTCCTTAGCATCTGTGGGGGGTTGGTTCCAGGACTTCTCAGATATGAAAATCCACAATGCTCCAGTCCCCAGTATAAAATGGTGTAGTATTTGCATAGAGCCTATGCACAGCCTCCCGTATGCTTTAAATCATCTCTAGATTACTTATAACACCTAATACACTATAAATGCTATGTAAATAGTTGCTATCCTATATTACTTAGGGAATACATTACAAGGAAAAAAAAGTCTGTGCATGTTCAGTATCCTTTTTTGTTCAAATCGAGTCAACTATTCTTTTCTTTGTTTATATATTTTCCATCCACAGTTTGGCTGAATCCATGGATGTGGAACCACTGGTGTGGAGCCCTGACTGCATTACCATGTGAACATGGTGCTGTATGCACTGAATTGTGTCCCCACCCCCAAAACCCATATGTTGAAGCCCTAGCCCCCAATATATCAGAATGTGACTGCATGTGGAAATAGGGCCTTTAAAGGGGTAATTAAGTTAAAATGAGAATATTATAATAAGAATATTCTCTTATGAAGAATATCTTCATAATAAGAGGAGATTAGGACACACAGAGAAAGGCATCAGGGGTGCCTATGCACAGAGGGACAACCGTGTGAAGAGTCAGCAAGAGGGCAGCAGCTACAAGCCAAGGAGGGAGGCATGGAGCAGAGCTTCCCTTAGGACCAGCGGAGGAAATCTACATGACTAGCACCCTGATCTTGATTTCCAGTCCCCAGAACTGTGAGAAAATAAATTCCTATGGTTTAAGCTACCCAGTCTGTGGTATTTTGTTATGGTGGCCCTAGCAAATTAATATAGGTGCTGAAACTAATTTGAGAAAAACAATTTCTTTGGTGAATTAATTAATCTGTCCTAGGAAGTTCATTGAAAATGACTCACCGACAGTCGCGGTGGCTCACGCCTGTAATTCCAGGACTTTGGGAGTCAGAGGTGGGTGGTTCATGGGGTCAAGAGAGCAAGACCATCCTGGCCAACATGGTGAAACCCCTATCTTTACTGAAAATACAAAAATTAGCTGGGTGTGGTGGCACACACGTGTAGTCCTAGCTACTTGGAAGGCTGAGGCAGGAGAATTGCTTGAAGCCAAGATTGGCCACTGCACTCCAGCCTGGCAACAGAGTGAGATTCTGTCTCAAAAAAAGACTTTATTCCAATCACTCTTATTATAACTGAAAAATAAAGACATTTTTTAAAAAAGAAAACATTTACAAAATGTCATTAATCTATCCCACTACATGTTATCTTCAGCAAACACATCTACTAAGGCCTTGTAAATATGCCCCTCGTGGAGAAAGGGCACTAGTTTTGAAAATACTAAAATTAGTATGAGTCCATTCAGATCAACAAGAATATTTTAAACACTGTGACTTAACCATGAAATATTTAGTAGAGGTAAACAAGTCAAGGAATATAGACTGTGCTCTTAAAGAATTCAGGCTTGTATTTCAAACTCTCCTCTCCCCCACAATGAACTTCACCCTTTCAAATACACCTCCCCCCACCCCCCACACACACAGGTTAAGGGGTAACACAAAAGCATGAAGACACAGACAACAGAAACAATAGGGTCATTAAAAGAGGGAGGGCTCATGATGGTACAGGAACCTGGGCTGGGGGAACCTCAAAGATGGTCCTCTGAACTTTTGCCCATTCAGTTCCACCTGCAAGCAGGTATTTCCCTCCCTCCTCTCCAGATTCCTGTCTACCCTAGAAGGTAGATATCAGATACCACCTCCTCCAAGGAGATCTCTCCAACTATTTCAGCACATGAGGATCTCTTTCTTCTTTCAAATCCCATTTCATGGATTATCTGAATCTCTCATTTTAATAGCAAGAAAGTATACATCAGACTTCCCAAAGGGCAGACTTGGCCTCTCACTGAATCACTGTACTGCTTTATATAGCTGCTATTCTAAAACAGCCTGGCTAGGCGAATTAAAACTTTAAAGATTTTAAACTTTCAAATTAGACCATTTTAACAATACCAGGGAATCAACCACTACTTAAATTCTACTTAGCGGAGTTTTTGAAACACTTGGCGCAATAAGACTAAGAAGAGAGATTGGCCACGTCTTAACTCGCTGTGAGGATGACTTGCCAAACAAGACTACTTTGTATTTTTGGTTTGTGGTATCTGTCTCCAAGCAGCATACACTATATCACATACCATTCATTACGGTCCTGGGCCAAACCATTCTTGTAGCAAACAAGTGAAAAGGACAGGTACCAGGTACTTCCAGCTCTGTTCCACAGAAATGCAAATGTAAACTAAAGTAGTGCTTTATTTAAGAGCTTGAAACACAGCAGCAGAAAAGCTGAACTTTCTATTGACCATTTTATCTTCTGAGGCCGGGGGTCTTAAACTAGGGTGTGTGGCTCTTATAGTTTCTCCACCTATCCCAGCCACTGCCACCTCAGTACAATCAATTACAAGCAAACCAGAACTTGGGGTGCAAGGGCAGTGCAGGCTCAAGGCATCCCATCACCTCCTCATCTTACAGGGAGAGGCCTGGCCGGAAGAGAGGGTCTTTATAAAGCAAGAGCAAGAATGTAGTATCCCTCAGTTTGCCTAGGTCTAAGAGTGCCAAATAGTCCCAAAAGTCTCAGGACATACCTGGTTCATCTTCCTGGAGCATCAGTATTACAAGACCTGGAGGATTATGTTTTATATTAAATAAGTGCAGATACGTTACACAGTAAATTGTAAGAACCAAAGAAATGTTTGCTCCTGCCATGCTTGGCCTCTGCTTCAGAATCCTAGAAATATGGATTCACTCTCCTCTCCCATTGGGAGAGGAAGTTTTTACTCCATTCTCACACTGCTAATGAAGACATACCTGAGACTGGGTAATTTACAAAGGAAAGAGGTTTAATAGATTCACAGTACAGCATGGCTAAGGAGGCCTCAGGAAACTTATGGTCATGGTGGAGAGGGAAGCAAACACATCCTGCTTTGCATGGTGACAGCAAGGAGAAGTGCCAAGCAAAAGAGGAAAAAGCCCCTTATAAAACCATCAGATCTCATGAGAACTCAGTCACTACCAGGAGAACAGCATGCAGGTACCTGCCCCCATGATTCAATTACCTCCTACCAAGTCCCTCCCACAACATGTGGGGATTATGGGAACTACAGTTCAAAATGAGATGTGGTGAGAACACAAAGCCTAACCGTATCATCACACTCTTGGCCCCTCCCAAATCTCATGCCCTCACTTTTCAAAACATAATCATGCCTTCCCAACAGTTACAAAGTCTTAACTCATTCCAGCATTAACTCAAAAGTCCAAGTCCAAACTCTCACCTGAGACAAGCCAAGTCCTTTCTGCCTATCAGCCTGTAAAATCAAAAGCAAGTTAGTTACTTCGTAGATACAATGCAGGTACAGGCAATGGATAAATACAGCTGTTACAAATGGGAGAAACTGGCCAAAACGAAGGGGTACAGGCCCCATGTAAGTCAGAAATACAATAAATCAGTAATTAAATCTTAAAGCTCTGAAATAATCTCCTTTGACTCCATGTCTCATATCCAGGTCACATTGATGCAAGAGGTGGGCTCCTACAGTTTTGGGAAGCTCCACCCTTGTGGCTTTGTAGGGTACAGCCCCCCTCCTGGCTGCTTTCACAGCTGGTGTTGAGTGTCTGTGGCTTTTCCAGATGCACAGTGCAAGCTGTCAGTGGATCCACCATTCTGGTGACTGGAGGACAGTGGCCCTCTTTTGAGACCTCCACTAGGCAGTGCCCCACTGGGGAATGTGTGTGGGAGCTCTGATTCCATACTCCCCTTCTGATTGCCCTAGCAGAGGTTCTCCATGAGGGCTCTGCCCTTGAAGAACACGTCCAACTGGACATCCTGGCATTTTCATACATCATCTGAAATCTAGGTGGAGGATCATAAATCTCAATTCTTGTCCTCTGTGCACCCACAGGTTCAATACCAAATGGAAGCAGCCAAGACTTGGGGCTTGAACCCTTTGAAGCTGCAACCTACGCTATACCTTGGCCCCTTTTAGCCATGACTGGAATGGTTGGCAGGGCACCAACTCTCTAGACTACACACAGCAGGGGGGCCCAGCCCACAAAACCATTTTTTCCTCCTAGGCCTTCAGGCCTGTGATAGGAGGAGCTGCTTCAAAGGTCTTTGACATGCCCTGGAGACATTTCCCCATTGTCTTGGAAATTAACACTTGGCTCTTTGTTGCTTATGCAAAGTTCTGCAGCCAGCTTGAATTTCTCCCCAGAAAATGGGTTTTTCTTTCTACCACATTGTCAGGTTGCAAAATTTTCAAACTTTTATGCTCTGTCACCTCTTGAACACTTTGCTGTTTAGGAATTTCTTCCGCCAGATACCCTAAATCATCTCTCTGATGATCCATAGATCTCTAGGGCAGGGATAAAATGTTGCCATTGTCTTTACTAAAGCACAGCAAAGAGTCACTTTTGCACTAGTTCCCAACAAATTCCTCATCTCCATCTGAGATCACCTCAGCCTGGACTTCATTGTCCATATCACTATTAGCATTTTGGTCAAAGCCATTCAACAAGTCTCTAGGATGTTCCAAACTTTCCCACATTTTCCTGTCTTCTTCTGAGCCTTCCAAACTGTTCCAACCTCTGCCCATTACTCAGTTCCAAAGTTGCTTCCACATTTTCCAGTATCTTTAATAGCAGCATCTTACTACCTCACTACCAATTTACTGTGTTAGCCCATTCTCATGCTGCTAATAAAGACATACCTGATACTAGGTAATTTATAAAGGAAAGAGGTTTCATTGAATCACAGTTCCACATGGGTAGGGAGGCCTCAGGAAACTTAAAATCATAGCAGAAGGGGAAGGAAACACATCCTTCTTCACAAGGCAGCAGCAAGGAGAAGCCATAGTGAAGCAGGAGAAAGCCTCTTATGAAACTATCAGATCTCAAGAAAACTCACTCAGTATCATGAGAACAGCATGGAGGCAATCTGCTCCCATGATTCAAATCCCTCCCAGTAGGTCCCTCCCATGACACATGGGGATTATGGGAACTATAGTTCAAGATGAGATTTGGGTGGGGACACTGGTAGGAATCTGATGTAGGTTTTATATGATATAGTTGATCTTAAATTTATTTTTCTCTCTTTTTTTCCCACACAGAATTATATTTCCTGAAATAATCTATACAAAGATTTGTAAAAAGACAGAAAATGTTTACATCCACTTTCCCTCATTCAGCTCCTAATTTTTCTCTTTTGTTCAAGCAGGCAACTTCAAAACTAATCCTTAAGTAGTTCCTCCCTCAGCCTGCTCTGCCTTCCAGTAATGGTTGTTTTCACTATTACCAACGACATGCAAGAGGGAAACAAATGCACCTTGCGGGAGAATTATTTGAAGCTTACAAACTACTTTTACTTTAAGGGTTATGCAATTTTACTAACGTTCTCTAGTGAAGTAAAAATTACACAGGTCTTGATAACAGATACATGAGCAACAATTAAAATCAGATTTTAACATGCATAATTTTAGCATCTCATAAAGATAATCTCAACTTCTGCTTTTTCACCTCACAGCTCAACAATACTATAAGGACTGAAGAATCCTGTTTGCAAGGAAAATGCAACTTTCCCCTTTCCAATAAGACTAACCACTTCTCATAGTCCAGTCAAGAACAAAAAAATCACTTTGTATCCTCACATAAAGCAAAAATAACATGATCATCCTGCCTGGAAGTTGGTCCCCAAAATAAAATTTCAAACACATCTCACTCTCTTAAAAAAAAACATTTTTCCCTTGATTGTTTGCTCTGCGATGTCTGGAAACAAGCCACAACTTTTAGTAATACGATAATTGTGTGAGGAAGTTGTTTTCAGTCATGAACAACAGACTGATGTACATGGAGAATTTTGGCAATTTGGGAGAATATTTTCTTTCAAGTATTTTTTGATTTTATTTGATGAGCCAGTCTTATAAAGCCTGACTCCCTTGCACTCTGAGGAAATAAACATTTTCCTTCCTGTTCTGTTTCTGTCTCTAAGTCTCCTTTGTCAAAAGCAAATGTAACATTAAGCAGAGATTGCTATTCTACTATTTTAACCCAAGCATATATTACCTACTCTGGGCTAGCACAACTTGTGGGGCCTGCTCAAATTTACTCCTTGAGTCTAAATGCAGAAGTAGACTTTTAACCCTATTATGAGCCCAACATCTGGACCTCTTGTCCAGATACAAAATGGGTCTCATAGATTTTTTTCCCAGATTTGTAGTTGCCGCTGCAACACTGATTAAACATCCCCTCTATGTCTTTCTCCTGATGACTGATACCAAGAAGGGACAGGAAGAGGGCCTTATTGTATTCTACCCTTTCTCCTGCTTGTCCTTAGGTATCGTTAGAGACCTTATAAAATTAAGACAGAGGCCAGGCATGGTGGCTGACATCTGTAATTCCAGCACTTTGGAAGGCCGAGGCAGGAGGATCACTTGATGTCAGGAGTTCGAGACCAGGTTGGCCAACAAATAAAACGCTGTCTCTACTAAAAATATAAAAATTAGATGGGGATGGTGGTATGTACCTGTAATCCCAACTACCTGGGAGGCTGGGGCATGAGAATCACTTGAACCCAGGAGGCAGAGCTTACCGTGAGCGGAGACTGCACCACTGCACTCCAGCCTGGGCAACAGAGTGACATTCCATCTTAAATTTAAAAAAACAAAATAAAATAAAATTGAGATGGAGCAGGGAACCCCTCTTAGGGGCTTGTGGGGTTCCCCACACCCAATCATGAAAATAAAGGAAAATCTTGAGTTCCTTCAAGGTACAGTCCAGGCACCTAGCTTGCTCTGAGAGGTAAATAAGCAACCTGATAATCAAATAAGGGACCTGGAGCAAGTCACAGCCATGAACTATAGCTAACATTCTTTTCTGGTGACCCTAAATTTTCAAACAAATCTTCTCTTCCTTAACCAACTGCAAATAGAAAAATCTTTGAATCTACCCAAGAACCTATAAGCCCCCACTTCAAGATATCCCACGCTTTTGGGGCAAAACCAATGTGTAACCTCCATGTATTGATTTATGATTTTGCCTATAACTTCTTTCCTGAAGTTTACCCCTGCCTTTAAAAATCCTTGCTTGCAAGCCATCAGGGAGGCCAGGATTTAAGGATTCATTGTCCGATCCTCCTTGCTTGGCACCCTGCAAATAAACGCCTTCCTTTCTACTGTTCAAACCTCAGTGTGGACACCTGGTCTCACTGTGCCAGGTGAGCAGACCCTAGTTCAGTTCTATAACGAAATGCCTCTGCACAGGCAGGACACACTTTAAATTGTCTTCTGATGGGAGGGGGTAGGTGTCCCTGAATTATTTAGAGGTGCCTGGCTTTGGGAACCTCCCATTTATAAAATGGAAATAACAAGTCACTTTGCTGTGAGAATGAAAGTAGACTGTGCATAGACCCAGCCAAGTTGCTGTCACACTTAAGACATTAAAAAGTAAAAAAATATATATAAAAGTAAGCCAGACACTGTGGCTCATGCATTTAATCCCAGCATTTTGGGAGGTAGAGGCAGGTAGATCACTTGAGGCCAGGAGTTCAAAAACAGCCTGAGCAACAGGACGAAACCCCATCTGTACAAATAATAAAAAATTAGCCGTGCATGGTGGCCCGCGCCTGTAGTCCTAGCTACTTGGGAGGCTGAGGCGGAAGATCACTTGAGCTTGGGAAATTGAGGCTGCGTTGAGCTGGGATTTTGCCACTGCACTCCAGCCTGGGAGACAGAGTGAGACCCTGTCTAAGTCAATAAAGTAAAACTTAGGAAAAAAGCCAAAATAAGAAAAATTAAACAAAAACAAAAAGACTAGACAGAAAATGACACAATGAGGCATTATTCAGTCATCCTCTAAATATCATAGCTTAGTATAATAATAGTTGCTTAAACATATTATACAAACATCATAAAAATATTGTTCTTAAAATATTTTTTGTACTCCAAGTAATAAAAACATTTCCCGCGAAAGCTACAAAGGACAGATGTTATTTATGTGATAAAATACCTTAGCATCTGGGGGCCAACAGCAATGGGGAGGAGGAAGCCAACACCTTTCCAGAATATGTCAATGATATAATTTGCAAGGCAAAAAAAAGACCCCCACTGTGACCAGAATAGGGCTATCCGGGAAGGCTGAAAGGTGACAGCCAGCGATTGGTATGAACACTCACGCAGAGGCAGCAGGATAAGCAACACAGAAGAGGACACATGAATCACCAGTGCACGCTACACAAAACGGTACTTTCCCTTGCTCATGCAATGCACTCTGACGTCTTGTCTTCCTTTCTCTTGGCCGTCATGTTTTAAAAACCGCTGTTTGCAATTCACTAAACTGATCATTAGCCTAAATGAGTCACAGCCCACATTGGAAGACAATTGGATACAGCATACCCTAATCTTTAGCCCAGCAGATTGCTAGAAAGGGGAAGGGAGTCGTTTAGCATAAGTCTTTGTAAATGCTTCCTAAAGTAGTTTTGAGCTATCTTCTTAAATAATTTGTTCTAAAAGGTTGCCAGGATTCAATGTTTCCCTCTTATGAAAAGTCTCTTGGGTCTGTTCTCATCCCTCATACCTGCACAAAGATGACTGTCACTGCTTTCACTACTCTAGGACGTCTGCCATTTGTTTTTTGAACAATCCAGTCCAGTTTCAGGATTTGAGACCCTCTTTAAGGGGTTTAGGTTGGCCTTCCCATTTTGAAAGAATGATACAGTCTGAGGTCAACTTTTCCTTTTCCTATCACCTGTTAATGTCACCTATTCTTCCATAAACACTGGATGATCTTCCTTATAAGAACAAAATTCCTTGTGGGCACCGCAGCTCATGGGGGCCTCTGGCTTTCCCGACCTTATCCTTGCAGGCCCAGGTCACTCTCCTGAACCTCTTCTTGGTGATGTACCCTATGCGATGTACCTAAAGACAGTTCTAGCTTCCAGACCCCTACTCCCCACTATTACTTAAGCGGGGGAGTCAGCTTGGAAAACGTATTTAATATTGCAATCTAATTTTCTCCACCTGTAAACTGAAAATATTACTACTTACTTTTGGAGTTTTCGTAAGAATTAATTTACGCATGAGAGTTCCCTTCCCCCGTCTCCCTGGACACTTTCCCTCAAGCTTCCTTTGCTTTCAAAATACCAGTGTTTCACTGTTGTCAATATCACAAGCTGCAGAAACCACAAAGCCTCCAAACAGATTTCTGCAGAGACTACTCTTTGCCTTCCTTAATTCATTACACAGAAAAGATGGAAGAGGCGCGGGGGGTTGCGAGGGGGCGGCGGGAAAAGTGTTGTGAAACCCCTATTTCTCTCTAATCAGTAAAATAACCTGCGAGCAGGCTCCCCAGTCCAAACGAAAAGAATGAGCAACTGTCAAGCCAGGGATCACCTGAGAACCCGCCCAATGCATGGGTGCGCGCCGGGGGCCAGGGGCCGGCACATTTTCCCGGTCCAGGGGGGGTCTCTCAGTTGCAGGGCACCGAGGCTGCAGGAGGACCAGAGCAATGAAAGTTTTCTCAGCTGCGGGAAACGTTGTGCCTCGGCCTCTAGGGCCGAGCGGAGGGGAGGAAGCCCACCCAAGCCCCGAGCGCCGCCACTTCCAGGCTTTTCGGACGCCCAGCAGCGTCCACAAGCACATCCGCGGGCTGCTGGGAAGGTTTTAAACTTGGTGCTCTCCACCGGGTCCACACTCTTCCCCCGGGCGTCCTCACACCCCAGTTCTCCTCCCCCTACCCCATTCTCCAACCTCTCCATATTGAAGACATCCCCCAAACCCAAGCGAGCCCTACTGCCTTGACCGAAGCCGCACGCGCCCCGCACCCCGCGCCCAGGCTTTGCTCGGCTCTGGGCGCCCTGTCCCGCCTGTAGTGACCGGCTGGCGCGCCCCGGCCCGTGGGCTCGGCCCTGGTACCTGCTCCTGGCTCCTCCGAGGTTCGCTAGCGCCGCCGCCGCCGCCGACGCCGACGCCGACGCCGCCGCCCCCGCTGCCTCCCACCACCCAGGGCGAACGAGTAGCTCCTGGCTCTTTGGTGCTGCAGAGACGCGCGCTCCCGACCCGCGGCGGAGGCGGCGCAGGGCGCCGGGGCCGGGGCTGGAGCGCGGGAGCCGCCTCCCAGCCCGGGGCCGCCTTGGCCAAGAGGAGGTGAGCTTTGCAGTTCCTTTTCCTGCTCAATTTGCCCCTCCGAGTCCGGGTCAGAGCCTGAGTCAAAGAATTCTTTGCTATCCAGGGCTCTGCAGTGTGTCCCTCTAGCCAACTTTGGCTAACAGGAGCTCATTAGCTGAGCGAGAGGGAGTGGGGCAGCATGAATGGAGATTTTTGAAAAATCGGCAGCATTGAGTTCAAGTTCCATAAAGCCAGAGTTCCCCCCCCCGCCCGCCCAATAATGTGCTGCTCCAATTACTACCTCGGTAGTTTCTCTTCCTGCCCACTGGTCCAGGTGTCAAAGGGCAGTCGAATGTTCAAATGGGGTCCTAAAGGGCTAGCACTGGGCCGGGAGTAATTCATAGCAGAGCTGGCTCATCTCTTCCTCCCTTGAGTCCATGTTGCACGCCAGGCATTGATCTGGGAGCTGGGGATGAAGAGGCTTGGTGCTTGCGTTCTACTGAAGAGACAGGCATAAAGATAAGAAATAACTAAAATATATAGTATGGGAGACAGTAATGAAGTGCGGTGGACAAAAAAGAAGGGAGGAAATGGGATAATATTTGGTAATAGGGGGTACATTTTTAAATGGGATGGTCAAAGATGGCCTCACAGTGGAGTAAAGATCTAAAGGAGATGAGAAGTTACGCTGGTATCTGGAGAGAAAGCCCTTGCTGGGTGGCAGGCACGGAGATGTTCTTTATTGCACCTGCTCTTTTTTTTTTTTTTTTTTACTACTCTCCATATGCCATATTAGACAGGTATTACCACCATTTCTATTTTACGGATGAGAAACTACAGATTAGGAAGGTTAAAGGAACTGCCCAAGGTCATATGTTAGTCAATAGAGGAGCTTGCCTTCAAGGTTAGGAAGTCTGGTGTCTCAGAACCACAGGTAAGCCACGATTATACAGTAACAGGGGAAGTGCAGCACCCATGCAGGCTGGTGACAGTGTGATGAACTCAATCTGGAGGTGCCAGAACAGGATTCCTGGAAATGACATTTCATCACTGATTTGTTTTTTTTTCTTAAGCTCAGTTTCATTACCAGGTGTACAATGAAATATTTTGAAAATCATCTTTTTTTTCTTTTTTTAAATTTTACTTTAAGTTGTGGGATACATGTGCAGAATGTGCAGGTTTATTATATAGGTATATATGTGCCATGGTGGCTTGCTGCACCTATCAACTTGTCATCTAGGTTTTAAGCCCCACATGCATTAGGTATTTGTCCTAATGCTATCCCTCCTCTTGCCCCCACACCCTGACTGGCCCCAGTGTGTGTTGTTCCCCTCCCTGTGTCCATGTGTTCTCATTGTTCAACTCCCACTTATGAGTGAGAACATGCGGTGCTTGGTTTTCTATTCCTGTGTTAGTTTGCTGAGAATGATGGTTTCCAGCGTCATCCATGTCCCTGCAAAGGACATGAACTCATTCTTTTTATGGCTGCATAGTATTCCATTGTGTATATGTGCCTCATTTTCTTTAGCCAGTCTATCACTGGTGGGCATTTGGAGTGAACAGGCAACCTACAGAATGGGAGAACATTTTTGCAATCTATCCATCTGACAAAGGTCTAATACCCAGAATCTACAAGGAACTTAAACAAGTTTACAATAACAAAACCAACAACCCCCCCAAAAAATGAGTGAAGGATATGAAAAGATACTTCTCAAAAAAGACATTTATGCAGCCAACAACAAACATATGAAAAAAAGCTCATCATCACTGATCATTAGAGAAAACCATCTTTATAGCATGTGCGTATATCTTCTGTCTCATCCACAAGCAGTTTAATTCTAAATAACATAACTTGACGATCTGTGATAAGATTTGTTAGTCATTCCCCAAGTGTCCTCACAGGTTCCAGTTGCACATTCCTGTTTGTGGGGATGTGATTCCTCACCCCTGCAGTAGAGCCTATGCCAAGTGTCTTCACGGCATCATGAAGCAGAGTGACAGAACTGCCGCTTCTGAGAGGCTACGGCATGAACAGGATAGTTTCTGCCTTAGCTGTTAGCATCAGGTGGCCTTGTTCTGGGCAGAGTGTCAACGGCTCCAGACAGAAAATCAGGGCACATTGTACTTTGTGAAAAAGGCAGGTCACTAACCATTAGTTTCAGAAGCTGAAACTGCAGCATCTGATGAAAGAATGACATCAATAGGAGGGCAGAGCCCACAGTTCTCTCCTAGGTACCACCTCCCCATGGTTACATTCATTGTTTTCCTTCCTCCACTGTCAGCAAATGTCTTTTGATCTTTCCTTCAGGGTTCCTCTCAAATACCACTTCTCCCAGAAAGCCTTCCTCATTGTCTCAGCTACAAATGAACCCTTAATCTAAAATCTGATACTTCCCTTATGGCACCTGACATTTTCTACTTTATTTTTGAATTTAGCCTATACTGTATATCTTAACTCCTCCACAGGCCAAATATTAATTTATATTTAATTTCTCTGCAGGTCCTAGCATAATGTCTTCTACCCAGAAGACAGTCAATGAATATATTTTTACTGTTGTTAATAAATTAAACTGCAAGAATACAGCTTCATTTTCTTTTAATTTTGTCTTTTCATTCCAAGATAACTCACAGAAATTTAGTAACAGGAGTGAGTTATATGTGGCTATAGCTATTGTTCATCAATATAAGTTGACGATGGTTTGCCTTAAGGTAAATTCCATTTGCCCTACTTTGAGATTAGAAAACTGAGGCTTTACAGTAATTTCTCTTAGTCTTCAATATTAGTCTTCAAGAGAGCCAGGATTTAAACGCAGCACTGTTTGGCTCCAAAATGAACTCACCACAAGCTCATACTTCTCCTCATTCAGTAATTCATGAATGAATGCATTCATTTGATGTTTCAACAAATATTTGCAAATATTTATTATGCTCAGCTCTGTCCTAGACACCAGGAAAACTGTAATGATTAAAGCAGTCCTTGTCCTCGAAATGCTCACCATCCTGTAGAAAGGTCAAAGGTAAGGAAATAATGAAAAGTGAGTATTATAAACCTTTTAGAGTCATGGAGGCCCTAGAGGAACACTTGGTTTTACCTTAGGTTATGGGAAGTAGGAGATGACAGTAAGGATTCTCTAAGAAGAATCTCTAGAATGTAATTTTAATTTTGAAGTTTGTTACAATGATAATGAAGGAAAGCATATGGTAGACAGAGGAAAGAGTACTTGCAAAAACACAAGCATGGAAGAATACAGTGCATTCAGAGAATGGCTATGCTGATTCAGGAGGGCTGCAGCATGGTGAGAGCAGAGTTAACATGAGGCTGGAAAGGTAAGCAGGGCCAAATCACAAGAGGTGCAGAGTAGTTTATGAAGTTCATTACCCCTTAATATGTATAAAGAATCATGGCTGTCTATGTATGTCAGTTTTTCAGGGTAGAGGTTATCTAACTTTAGTCAAATTCTCCAAGAGGCTGAATGACCCAGGGCTAGGAAGTGGGGAAGTCACTTTCCTTTCCCACAGACTTCCATTGGTCCGTGGACTACAAAAAATCCCAAGGAATTGCAACATCAGTCAAGATATGCTGGATACCTGGAGTAGGGTGGGTGCAATGCTCGCCCCTGCCAAAACACCTGCAAACACATAGTGGCACTGACATCCCTGGGCAAGGATAGCTAAGACCCTCGTCCTCCCAGCACCTGCACCCATGTGCCCTCCAAGGATGGAAGGAAGGGGTTGCTCAGTGGCCAGAAGGCCAGGAGACAGGGAGGCAGCTAAGAGTGTGTCCCGAGAAGGTGGCAGAAAGCAAGACCACAGAGAGCCACAACTCTAAGCCGTAAATGCATACTTCATTGCTTCATCTGACTTCAATCACTGCAATGGGCTGAATGGTGTCCCCCAAAATTCATATGTCCTAAGCATCAGTACCTCAGAATGTGACTGTATTTGGAGATAGGACCTTTAAAAAGGTGATTAGGTTTAATGAGGTCACATATAGGTGGGCCCTCTGACTGGTCCAATCTGACCGGTGTTATAAGAAGATACTAGTATACAGAGAGACACCGAGGGGCCTATGGATACAGAAAGATGCCAGCGTGAAGAGGTGGCATGGGGTGGCTGTCTGTAAGGCAAGGAAAGACGCCTGGAACAGAGCCTTTCCTGACGGCCCTCAGAGGAAACCTACCCTGCTAGCACCTTGCTTTTGGCCTTCAGTTCCAGAATTGTGGGAAAATACATTTCTATTGGTTAAGCCACCCAGCCTGTGGTATATGGTTATGGTAGCCCGAGCAGACTAATAGACTTATAGAATACCAATTCAAATTTCAATGATAACATTTTAAGCATTCCAAGATGGTGACCACAGAGCATTATATCCCAAGGGAAGGGCCCTTCTAAGCACCATGTCCACTGCATTAGTCATAAGCCCATGAAGCCAGGCCTTGGGACTTGGGATGTGAAGATCTGAAGACAGCCTGGGGTCCATCAGTGAAGTGGTGTGATTAAAGCTTGGGGATGGGTGAGATTAGTTCTTGGAAACATAAAGTGAGAAGAGAAGAGGGCTGATGTCAGAAACAGCAACTAGGGACACAGAGGTGAACAAGAGGAGGTGGAACCCAGTGGAGAAATGGTCAATAATGTCTAAGACCCAAGGACATGTACTTAGGAACCAAATCCCATGGACCCTAGCCTGGAGGTCATGTGATAGGCGTTGAGGCCAGGTTGCTACTGGTTAAAGAGTAGGTAGTGCAATTACAGGCTATTCTTCTAAGCAGGCTTGAGAGG
Source organism: Callithrix jacchus (assembly GCF_049354715.1). NCBI lineage: Eukaryota > Metazoa > Chordata > Mammalia > Primates > Cebidae > Callithrix > Callithrix jacchus. The sequence goes on along the minus strand of NC_133505.1, from coordinate 89,596,476 downwards.
AAGGAGGAGAATGGGGCTGATGAGGGCCCTTGTGCACATTTAGGGGAAGCAGGAGATCAGGAGTACTAATATCCAGCCCATGCCCAGTTGCCAAAGCTAAATCAGCCTGCTGGAAGGGCCAGCGGAAGGTCTTCTAATTAAGGCTCCAAATGGTCTAGGCCTGAATAACAGAGCTGTAGCTGGAGCTTTTCTTGTATATATGTATTTTTTATCTGAGTCCTCTCCCTAGCTCCATGAGAGAAGCAACTGGTCTGCCTCCATGTAGCCCCCAGAACAGTGCACATAGTAGGCACAAGAAACAAATGTTGAATAAGCCAGTGGGATGTAGAGTCAAGAGAAAGCTTGTGCTTGTTTTGTTTTGTCTTTATCCATTTGTTTCAGATGAGAGACATAAACATGTTTCTAGATTGAGGAAAAGGACCCCAAAGGAAGAGAGGTTGAAGATAAGAGTTGAGAGAGGAAATAATTGATGAAATAAAATAATAAAGAGTAAGAAAATAAATCAAGAGAACTTCTGGAGAAAAAAAAAACCCTGAATTATTTTTCGGAAAATTTAATTATTTAGTCATTCAATGATCAGTATCTTCATGGTCCTGGACCCTTCTGGGGTTGGGGAACTGAAGGGCTGGAGGGCCAGGGTGGATACAAAAGAAAATATAAAATATATTCCCTTTCATTTGTTCAAGGTAACACCATCTAGTTAAGAAGTCTTTTATGGAAAAAATACACAGCAGTGAAACCCAGCAAGAATGTTCCCAGGAGTCTGAGTAATAAAGAAAGATCTGAAAACAGAGTGAACCGAGAAAATGCCCAGAGGCATTACAGCAGAGGTGGAGAGGAGATGGAGAAAAGTAAGAGAGAAAATAAGGGAACATGAGCTCTGCCATGGTCTCTTGGCAGTGGGCCAGCTAGCAGCTCTCAGTATCAGGAAAACAGGGGTTCAGTGTTAACTCAAGACCTGGGCAGTTCCGTTTATTTTCCAATTGATTAGGACCAGTGCCAGCACTCAGGCCCAGCAGGAAGCAGTAAAATCAAGACTTGTCTCAGAGAAGGACACATCCTTGATAGTTAATATGTCTGGCCATGGGAAGCCTGGCTTTTCTATATTGAGTCCAACAGCAAAGCCCGGACCAAGTGAAGAAAGTGATGAGAAAGAAAAACTGACGTTGTTTTCAGATGTTAAAATACATTGTATGACACAGTAACATCTCTAAGGAAACTATTGTTTCCTTGTTTCCTTAAAGACTAGGATAATCTATCATCCAGTCAAATCAAAGGCCAAACACACACACACACACACAGAACCCAGGAATTCTGCTAGCTGAAGCCATCCCAGGAAGCAGCAAGTACAACTCATATCAAGGATATAGTTTCATCCTTCTGCTCAATTAAGTTTCAGAAAATAAATAGGAGGATTGAGTGTTCAAAAACCTGGAGGCTTCCAAGATGTGACGAGTGCAGGCTGCAGATGGTCGTGTTCTCACCGTGAATCGCTCCCATCTCATTAATGGCAATAATTATCTGCCCATTTCTTTCTTAGGTGATTCAAGGGTTTACTGCATATTATAAACTTTTTTCTTGCTCTTTGGCATAAATTGGATTTCACTTGCTTTGTCTTGGTTTTATACTATTGGTCTTTTCTAATTAGCACAATTATTCCTGAATATATGTATACTGTTTTCACTTGCTAATCATTCCTTTTTATTCCAGGGAACACATGCCAGGGCACCGCACACCCCTGCAGACACATACATACAGGACCTCAGCCCCTACCTCCTGGTAATATTCATTTTTCCTTTCCCTTCCAATGTTTAATCATTTACTCGAAGCTTCCCTTTTGCTGCTAATCCTATTGTTTTGTTCCTTCAGTAGAACTGCACAGACTTCCACCCACACAGCATGGCACTAGGCAGACAAAACATCTGATATATTTTAGCTCATGCTTGGCGTTCAATCAAGAAGACAAAGCTGTGAGCCACGCTGAAATGCCAACTAAAATTCATTTTGCACTACCAGAGAAAGAGACGGCACACTGAGGAGAAACTGTAGCCTCATGGTGATCACATGGAGCCCTAGGCTCTAACACTTGCAAATTTCTTTCCCTCGAAATTGAATTGGTGCATTTTGAAGTGAAATCCTGATAGCTTCTTGATTACTATCACACAATAATGAGGAAGCTTTGGTTTATTGGCACAGAGCTCAGCCACTCTCAGAGAGCAAATGGAAAAGAGAGACTAGCTTGTCCTGCTGCCTTGCTTCTTGCTATAGCTTCACTTGTGTCACAGCCAATATAAGGCATGACAGAGGTATTCCAAGATGGAGAAATACATTGAGCCTAGACATTGGCTGTTACAGCTGTGTTGGGGGAGTCCACACATACTCATGCCCCCTCTCTTTCCCACATGCCTGCACAACTGTCTATGCAGTGAGGGGAAGATGAGGGCGTGCAGCCCTGGGTGGTTTCATCTGCCGCTGAGGATCACTTTTCCCTTCCTAGTTCCTTTACCTCAAAGATAATCTGTGATCACTATCTACATGTTGAAAGCATTCAGCATTCTTCTGCCTCTTCTCAAATTATCTCTAATGCTATTTTTAACATTTCTGATCCTACCAAAATTCATGCCCATTTTGCAGAAACTGACTCAATGTGAAGAAGATGAATAATAAGGAGCTGTGTGTGTGTGTGTGTGTATGTGTGTATCTGGGTATATGTGTCTGTGTATAAAATCTCAGAAATAAATGTTGAAATAAATAAGAAATATTGGGCTGGACATGGTGGCTCACGCTTGTAATCCAGCACTTTGGGAAGCCGAGAAGGGCAGATCACGAGGTCAGGATTTCTAGACCAGCCCGGTCAACAACATAGTGAAACCTTGTCTCTACTAAAAATACAAAAATTAGCCGGGCATGGTGGTGCACACCTGTAGTACCAGCTACTCAGGAGGCTGTGGCAGGAGAATTGCTTGAACCCAGGAGGTGGAGGTTGTGGTGAGCCAAGATTGCGCCACTTCACTCCAGCCTGGGCAACAAAGTGAGACTCAGTCTCAAAAAACAATAAATAAATAAATAAATAAGGAATATTTAAATTTTTTATTATTTAAAGGTAATAGCACCTTTTGGAAAACCAAATAGAAGAAAAAATCATCTATAACTTCACTACTAGAAAACCACCAATGATAGCATTTTGTACTTTTATTAATTTAAACATTTTTTATTTTTAATTTTTATACATATATAATAGTTATAAATATTTATGGGGTACATGTAATATTTGGTACCAGTGTAACAGTATGTAATGATCAAAGCAGGGTAATTGGGATATCCATAACCTGAAGCATTAACATTTCTTTGTCTTAGGAACATTCTAATTCTACTTTTTAGTTATTTTGAAATACACAATAAGCTATTGTAAACTATAGTCGACCTACTGGGTTATTGAACACTAGGTTTTTTTTCTTTATCTAACTATATTTTTGTACCCATTAATCAACTCCTCTTTATCCTCTCTCCCCATTACCCTTCCCAGTGTCTGCGAACCATCATTCTGCTCTATATCTCCATGAGTTCAATATATTGTTTTTTGCTCTTATATATAAGTGAGAGAATGAGATATTTGTCTTTCTGTATCAGTCGTATTTTACTTAACATATTGCATTTACTCTTAGACCATTGTAAAACATGGCTGTTTACATAGTAACCATTTGGTGTATTAGTCCATTCTTGAACTGCTATACAGACATACCTGAGACTGGACAATTTGTCAAGAAAAGAGGTTTAATCAGCTCTTGGTTCTGTGGGCTATACAGGCTTCTGCTTCTGGGGAAGCCTCAGAAAACTTACAATCATGGTAGAAGGTAAAAAAGAAGCAAGCACATCTTCATATGGCCAGCAGGAGAGAGAGAGAGAGAGAGAAGGAGTGGGGTGCTACATAACTTCAAAAAACCAGATCTTGTGAGAACTCTATCACAAGAAAGTCAAGGGAGAAATTCACCCCAGTGATTCAATCTCCTCCAACCTCCCACTGGAAATTACAATTCAACATGAGATTTGGGTGGGGACACAGAGCCAAACCATATCCTATAATACCTTTAAATGAGTATATTGCTTTTTCCCACATAATTCCATTATATTATAGGTATTTTCTATATTATTATATAATTTTATAAGCCTCAAGTCTTTTTTGAGAGGGGTGTTTTGCTATATTACCTAAGCTGACCTTAAATTCCAGGGCTCAAATGATCCTCCCACCTCAGCCTCCTGAGTAGCCAGTACTATAGGCAGACACCACTGCACCTGAATCCAAATATCAACTGTTAATGGCTGAGTAGACACCGTAATTTATTTAACTATCTCATTATTGACAGACATTTAGGTAGACTCCAGATTTTTTTCTATTGTAGCTATTGCTGCAATGATATTTATAATTATCTTTTTTTTTTTTTTTTTTTTGCAAATAGACTTTATTTTATTTTATTTTATTTTTTAAAATAAAGATGGGCTTTCACCATGATAACCAGGCTGGTTCTGAACTCCCGACCTCAGGTGATCCACCCACCTCAGCCTCCCAAAGTGCTAGGATTACAGGCGTGAGCCACCACGCCTGGCCACAAATAAGACATTTTATTTGCCACACATTTTATTTGCCACTATTATAAGTCTGAATTTTAAACAGATTCTTGGACTGGTGGTTCATATCCATCAGCTCGTTCAACTTTAGCACCTGTCTCATCCCCAGTGGCTTTTCCAGAACTACTGCCTTCACCATGAAGCTCCATGAGTTTTCCCAATTCAAACTTGGGCTTCTTCAGCATTTTTACTTTTCTAACGAAGACATCATGGAGAGGATAAATAGATTGGCAAGCCTTTTCTATGTCTTTCCCAATGCTGTCTGGAATCAATTTATTGACCACTTCTTTCAAGTCATTTGTCTGCACCTCTCGGGTCATGATTTCCATCATCTTCTTCCGGATTTGGCGGACCTGTTGGTGCTGAGCATAAGAGGTCTTCCGTATCTGATTGTTGCGTTTTTTAGTAAAACCAACACAGAACAGACGAAGCAAGTAACCATCGGTAGTCTTGACATCAACATGAGCTTCAATCATTGTCTGCCATTTTTTGACCATGGAACACATTTTGTCACGGGTAAGATCCATGCCATGGAAGTTAGTCAGGCAGTTTTTGCCCTGAACATCTTCAGTAATCAGCTTGAATTTTCTAAATGCAACTTCATCATTCTGCAAATCAGCAAGACTAACTTCAAACACTCGACCCTTGAGGCCATCAGATGCAATTTTGGTTCCTTGGGTCCTGGTGACTAGCGTCTTTCCAATATTTCTTATATTGAACATAGCGGGTGCTTTCACATCATACCAATCTTTCTTAGAAAATGGATCAACCACTTTCTTCTTGGCTCCCTTTTTACCGCCTTTCGTAAGGCGCTTGTTCTTGCCAACCGCCATGGTGCTGCTCAGAGAGCCAAAAGGGCGGAAGTGGAAGTCCGATATTTATAATTATCTTATATAAAGGCAGATATGATAAAAGATACAGCTATATGACAGATATTACAAAATATAGTTATCCTCTCTGTACCTTAATATTCATTTCACATTTGCAGAAATTTTTCAGATGTCTACCAACGGGTAGGTCAAGCAATATTTAGCTTTGCAAGCAAGGGCCCTCTGTGGGTAACAGCAGACATATACCAATAAAAGTTTTTGTTGTCATTTTTGTTAAAAACCATAAATTTCTCCTTATCTTTTTAATAACATATGTAATTATTAAATGCCTTATGTTTATAAATAAGAAATCATCCCATTTAGCCTGGACATGATAAATCTGAGGGCAGGGAGAGGTGATAACTGTCTTCAAATGTCTAAAGGCCCAGAAGCTGAGGGAGACTTTCTCTGTGGCCTCAGGTGAAGGCAGGCTTCAGCTGAGTGAGGGGAACTTCTGCCAGGGGCCCAGAGGGTGCCCCCTTGGTGGCTGTGATTTGTAACAGGCTGGATAAGCACCTGGCAAGGACAGAGTTGAGGCATTCATCAACCTGCAAAGCTGGATTATGTACTCATTAAGATCCCTTCCAGCCCTGAGAAGCAGTGACTCTAGAAGTTATATATAATGAGTGTTTTCCTTTGGTAAAATAGAATATAATTGATTACCATAGTATTGAATAGTTTAAAGTGAGAAGGTGAGTTCTTTTATTTTGATGTGCATGCATTCAATAAATTTGTATTGTGAATTCATCATGATTCAGGCATTGTTTTAGATGCTAGGGCTCCGAGAGTGAACAAACAGACAAAAATCCATGCCTAAAAATCATTCAAAATGATTCACATATGTTTTCTTATCTGACTCCATGATGATTGCCTGAGACATGTAGAGCAGATATTTTCCCTGCTAAGAATGAAGAAACTAAAACTTAAAAAGGTTCAATGACCTCCCCAGGAACACACAGCAGGTTGAGGAAGAATGACAACTCAGCCCATGTGGGTGGGATGGCTACTGGCACTTTGGGAGGCTGAAGCTGGAGGATCACTTGGGCTCAAGAGTCCAACATCAGCCTGGATAACATAGTAAGATCTTGACTCCAAAAAAATTATAAATTAGCAGGGCATATTGGCACATACCTGTAGTCCCAGCTATTCCAGAGGATGAGGTAGGAGGATTGTTGGAGCCCAGCATTTCGAGGCTGCAGTGAGCTGTGACTGCACAGCTGCACTCCAGCCTGGGCAACAGAGCAAGACTCTATCTCAAAAACAAACAAACAAATAAATAAATATGAAAACTCAGCCCTGGTGGCTCCTGCTCCATTGCTCCACACCTGCCATATTACCTCACCCAGGGCCCCTGCATGTGGAGAGGAGCTCGTATTCCTGTAGTCCCACCTCAGACTTCTGGAGTGGGCAACATATCCTGAGTTTCCTAAAAATTACCACATATTTTATGTTACAAAGAAAAGTTGCAGAAAGGAGCAATGCTGTCTACAAGCCTAATATATTTTAATTTCTAAGCTAAGAAGTTCTCAAAGGCTGACATTACCTCTTACTCATGTTTGAATACCCCATGTCTGGCACATAACATATGTTTTATCAGTGTTTATTAATGGATAACCACAACTCACAAGAAACAAACACTAGTCTTATACTGTGTTTTTAAAATATGCTGTTCTTGTGAAGTTATAGTACCTTAGAAATGGGAAGTTCTGGTGTTTCATATGACTTCTAAGAAACTGGAATAATAAGGTAAAGATCTGTGTATTGACAACATAAATGTTTGGTAAAATGTGCAGGACTAGCAGGTCAGGATGTGGAAGGAGGTCAGGAGTTCAAGCCCAGCCTGGATAACACAGCAAGACCCTGTCTCTACCAAAAAAAAAAAAAAAATTTTTTTTTAATTAGCCAAACCTAGGGACAGAGACCTCTAGTCCTAGCTACTTAGGAGGCTGAGGTGGGAGGATTGTTTGAGCCCAGGAGTTCAAGGCTGCAGTGAGCCATGATTGTGTGACCACACTCCAGCCTGGGTGACAAAGTGACACCTTGTCTTTAAAATAAAAATGTGTAGTACTAATGCCTTGTGGAAAAAGGAGTCTCGTTTAATCTTCATTTTAAAGCGTTGCTTATTTTGAGAGTTACATGATTATTTTAGTGCACTTCAGTATATTCTGCTTAATTAAATTCTGGCCTTTAGTTTTCCAATATTTTACCAAGTTCTCCATTATAATTATGTGATATAGCTAGCCTAGAGTTAGAACCTGTACACTGCCATTTTATAGAGGACAAAACTGTTTCCATTCTCCTCACAATGACTGCTAGCCATGGCCTCTGTAAACTGCTAAGTTTACTTTGCAAAATGCAAAGAAAGGTAAATCTGCATACTTTCTCTTATCTGTAACTGCCAGAATTGCTGGCCTTTGTTTACCGGTACTGACCAGAGTAAGCACCCCCAGATAATTCCATCCTGGCACCAAGCAACTGAAAAATCTGTGGACCCCACACCTGTCCAAATAATGTATAAACTAATGTTTATCTTGACTTCTGTAAATCACTTAAGTGGCAATTGGAATGACAAAAGTCCCCTGCCCCTTGGAATGTCCGGAGCCCCCCTCAACCTTGTCTCAGCCTAGGAGGTGATTGTCAGCTTTCATTCCCATCACCACTCCTCACCGCCACTCCCAAGGTGGTTTTGTGGGTATAAAAAGGTCTTGTCACCCTTCTTTCTCGGCCATGGGTTGGAGAGATATGAGTCCTCCATGGTCGCCGGCAATAAACCCTGCAATTTGGCATACTTTTGTCTTGGTGTTGACTTTCTGTGCTCGGTCCGATACAACAATCACTGGATTGTATTTGCCCAGAAGTAAAGTAATCTTGTGACATCACAGATGTCTTCTGCACTTGGAAACTGAGAAAGATAAACATATCTTTTCATGGCAGGTTTCTAGCAGGTTTCCCTCCGTTTAAAGGGAAAACTTAGTGGAAAAATGGCAGCATACTCCCTCCTCATGTTCTCATTATTTGAGGACAAAGCCACGTTAAACCTGAAGTAGAAGAGGGGATATATCTATACATATACATACATACATATGATTTTAGTCCATTCAGATATAATACCATAAACTGGATGGCTATAAACAACAAAATCTGTTTCTAGTGGTTCTATAGGCTGGGAAGTCCAAGATCAAGGCACTGGTAGAATCAGTGTCTGCTTCCTGGCCATTGCAGGTTGGCAGCTTCTTGCTGTGTCCTCACATGGTAGAAGGGATCAATAAACCCCCTTGGGCTCATTAATTTCATTCTTAAGGGATCTACCCTTAAAACCTATTCATGCTCCAAATGCCCCACCTCTTAATACCATCACCTAAGGGTTTAGAATTTCAAGATATGAATTTTGAATTTTGGGAGGACATAAACATTTAGACCATAGCACATATATAACATAAATATATTTACAAATATATTTTAATATAAACAATACATTAATATATTACATGTAATTCATGAAGGAAGGATATTCAGTGGAAGACAAAGAGCATCAGGTGAAAATTACTTATAATACACATCTACCTAGGTAGATGGAAAAATCTGCAAAACCTAATTACTGAAGATAGTTCTAAACTCATGTCCAATTACTGAAGATAGCTCTAAACCCATGGGTGTCTGTGCTCTAAAAAAACAATTGCTCACCATTGTTCACTCCTGAAAAATGAATTTAAAAAACGAATTAAGGGAATGAAGCTGTTTGGCGGGATCAATGTACTTATGGAGAGACAGTACAAGAGGCAGTGAGAACACAGGATCGGAGCATCAAAGGGTCTTGGTTGGAATCTCTGTTCTGCCATTCACTTGTTCGGTGTCATGGTTTTTTTCATCTGTAAAGTAGGAATAAACATGGCCTCCAGGATTTTTGCAATGATGAAATGAAATTGTGTACGTGGAGAGCTTGGGACGATATCTGTCATGGAGTAAATATGCACCACAGGGCAGCAGCTGTTACTCTTGGTTATGCATGATGTGAACAACAATCACATAGCCACAGTTTCCAGCTTGTGGGGAAAAAATGTTGAAATCGGGATCTTTGAGTCCAAAAGCAAATAATTTTGGTATTCCCTGCAAGCCAATGAATCTGTTTCTGCTTTTTTGTGTGTGACAAAGCATCAGTTATACAATCCTCACAAATAATTTTGCTTTAATTCCAGGGTCACATAAAAAGTGGAATCCCATGGCCATATTTTCCTGTGTGACAAACCTACACATCCTGCAGATATACCCGGGAACTTAATAAAATAAAATAATTTGTTTTTAGACAAAGTATTGCTCTTGTCGCCCAGGCTAGAGTGCAATTGCACAATCTCAGCTCACTGCAACCTCCACCTCCTGGGTTCAAGCAATTTTCCTGCCTCAGCCTCCTGAGTAGCTGGGATTACAGGCGCCTGCCACCACGCCCAGCTAATTTTTTTGTATTTTAGTTGAGATGGGGTTTCACCATGTTGGCCCAGCTGGTCTTGAACTCCTGACCTCAGGTAATCCTCCCGCCTCAGTCTTCCAAAGTGCTGGGATTACAGGTGTGAGCCACCGTGTCCTACCATAAAAGTGTCTTTTTTTTAAGTGGTATCAAGAATGGTCCACCATAAATGGGTATCATCCCGGGATTTGAATGAGTTTGGCCTCAATTAGGCTTTCCATGAAACTAAATATCTCCCAAGAGATGCTGCAGCTGCTTTGTGTGGTTCACGTTTTGCCAGGTTTGTTTTTGTTTTGTCTGTGCCTGAGAGCATTTTCTGGAGCTAGGTTGCCTCCTTTCCACGAGAAATGATGGCTGCTTGGGAAACTCAAGCTCCCTTTTTTCTTTTTTTTTTTTAGAAATCCAAGCAAAACATAATGAGGACAATAAATATCTGGGCAGAAGCATTTCCAACTTAGACAGAAAATAAGTTGTTTACTATCTGCAGTTTGGTAGATCTTAGTAACATGGCTCTGCTTTCCCCTGATGAGAAGAAGGGACTTTGCAACATTTGCTTTAGACATGGATTCCCTAGAGCAGTGCTCCACCCACCCCACTGCCTCTCCTCGCACCCTACTGCCTCGCCATGCCACAAAGCTTTTCAGGTGAGTAGATACAAGATTAAGCAGCAGGTCTACAGCACATGCTCCCCTTTAAGAAGGCAGATGACATGATTATATATTTAGAAGATCCCATTGCCTTAGCCCAAAATCTCCTCAAACTTATAAGCAACTTCGGCAAAGTCTCAGGATACAAAATCAATGTGCAAAAATCACAGCATTCCTATACACCAATAACAGACTTAAAGAGAGCCAAATCAAGAATGAACTGCCATTCACAATTGCTACAGAGAGAATAAAATACCAAGGAATACAACTAACAAAGGATGTGAAGGACCCATTTAAGGAGAACCACAAACAACTGCTCAAGGAAATAAGAGAGGACACAAACAGATGGAAAAACATTCCACGCTCATGGTTAGGAAGAATCAATATTGTGAAAATGGCCATACTGCCCAAAATAATTTATAGATTTAATGCTATCCCCATCAAGGTACTAATGACCTTCTTCAAAGAACTGAAAAAACCACGTTAAACTTCGTATGGAACCAAAAAAGAGCCTGCATAACCAAGAAAATCCTAAGCAAAAAGAACAAAGCTGGAGACATCATGCTACCTGACTTCAAACTATACTACAAGGCTACAGTAATCAAAACAGCATGGTACTGGTACCAAAACAGAGATATAGACCAATGGAACAGAACAGAGGCCTCAGATGCAATGCCATACACCTACAACCATCTGATCTTTGACAAAACTGATGAAAACAAGCAATAGGGAAAGGATTCCCTGTTTAATAAATGATGTTGAGAAAATGGGCTAGCTATGTGCAGAAAGCTGAAACTGGACCCCTTCCTTACACCTTATACAAAAATTAACTCCAGATGGATTAAAGATTTAAACATAAGACCTAACTCCATAGAAACCCTAGTAGAAAACCTAGGCAATACCATTTAGGACATAGGCATAGGCAAGGACTTCATGACTAAAACACCAAAAGCAATGGCAACAAAAGCCAAAATAGACAAATGGGATCTAATTAAACTTAAGAGCTTCTACACAGCAAAAGAAACAATCATTAGTGTGAACTGACAACCAACGGAATGGGGAAAAAATTGTGCAAGCTACGAATCTGACAAAGGGCTAATATCCAGAAATTACAAAAAACTAAAACAAATTTATAAAAAAAAAACCATCAAAAAGTAGGTGGAGGATATGAACAGACACTTTTCAAACGAAGACATTTATGGTGCCAACAAACACGAAAAAAAGCTCATCATCACTGGTCATTAGAGAAATGCAAATCAAAACCACATGGAGATACCATCTCATGCCAGTTAGAATGGTGGTCATTAAGAAATCTGAAGACAACAGAGGCTGGAGAGGATGTGGAGAAATAGAAATGCTTTACACTGTTGGTGGAGTGTAAATTAGTTCAACCACTGTGGAAGACAGTGTGGTGATTCCTCAAGGATCTAGAACTAGAAATACCATTTGACTCAGCAATCCCATTACTGGGTTTATACCCAAATGATTATAAATTGTTCTATTATAAAGACACATGCAGATGTATGTTCACTGTGATACTGTTTACAATAGCAAAGACTTGGAACCAACCCAGATGGCCATCAGTGATGGACTGGATAAAGAAAATGTGGCACATATACACCATGAAATATGATGCAGCCATAAAAAAGGATGAGTTCCTTTGCAGGGACATGGATGAATCTAGAAACCATCATTCTCAGCAAACTGATACAAGAACAGAAAATCAAACATGGCATATTCTCACACATCAGTGGGTATTGAACAATGAGAACACATGGACACAAGGAGGGGAACATCACACACTGGGGTCTGTTGAGGGGTGGCGGGCTATGGGGGGGATAGCAGGGAGTGGGAAGATTGGGGAGGGATAACATTGGGAGAAACACCTAATGTAGGTGATGGGGGGATGGAGGCAGCAAACCACAATGGCATGTGTATACCTATGTACAATCCTGCAAGATCTGCACATGTACCTCAGAACTTAAAATATAATAATAATTATCATAATAATAAGGCAGAGAATCATCCATCTCCCCCCCAAAGGAAAGAAAAAAGATCTGTGACCTTCTCTAATCTCCTTGTAATGATGCTTCTCCTGCCAAGTAAAGTGATGAAATTGCTGGTGGAAGAATCCTGTATAGAGAGATTTAGTCATGTGTAAATCTGGTTTCCGTGAATTTCTGGGGCGTGGCTCCTTGTCATAGTTAAGTAAACTATATAACTAGCTGAGTACAGAATGGAGAGGTTTCAAGATTGAAATGGCTCTCCTTTGTATAAGTAATTTGACCTGCACACATCCTTTGATATGTTCTCCTGAGCCAGCCTGGAGCCAAAACTTCAAGAAAGTGTTGGACACCTGCACTGAAATCCCCACTCTTGTTCCTGCTCAGCCTATGCTTCTTGATTCCTTGTCTCCTTGAAATTAATAGTAAAGCTTGTCACTAGGGAAGACTTCTGATTTGTGTGAGTCATATTTGACATTCCCACCTGGTAACCAGTCAGAAGTTTGGTGAAGGAAGAGATAGAGGTGTGTTCAAGTCAAGCAGCAGGCACCATGCTGGAAGCAAACCTCCTTGAAGACAGATGCCCCTTTTAAATCTCCTTTGAGATCCGCCTGCCAAATGTAAGGACCTGGGACTTGGTCTTCAAAGAAAAATTAGTCTAGATGAGTATTTAGGGATACTTAATAGGGATAAAGGGATAGAATTCAGAACCTCAAGTGGTGATGTCATTGCAATTGGACAGATTTCTCTCAAATTCAAAATAAAGAGGTTTCATTAAAAATTGCTCTTTTCATGCCTGTAATCCCAACGCTTTGGGAGGCCAAGGCGGGTGGATCACGAGGTCAAGAGATCGAGACATGGTGAAACCCTGTCTCTACTAAAAATACAAAAAATTATCTGGGCATGTTGGTGCGTGCCTGTAATCCCAGCTACTCAGGAGGCTGAGGCAGGAGAATTGCCTGAACCCAGGAGGTGGAGGTTGCGGTGAGCCAAGATCGCGCCATTGCACTCCAGCCTGGGTAACAAGAGCGAAACTCTGTGTCAAAAAAAAAAAACTGCTCCTTGAATTTCCTCTAATATAGCTAAGCCTATATCCTTAACACAGGAATGGCATAGCAAACATTGTCAAATCTTGCCACATGGATTGAATGTAAAAGTAGTTAATCAAGCAAGGCAACCACGCAAAGCAGGAATGCTGATTTTTTTTCAGATAGTATGTGGACCAGTGGGCTCCTGGGGATACACACATTCTTCCATCCTATATCCAGCTCTGCCTCTTAATAATCTCACCGCTTGGTTTACAAAGTCTGCCTTTGTCCACAGACTTATCATTTTCACTTTCTACCCATTCCCTGTGGGCTCAACCTTGGTAAAATCCCTGCTTGATCAGAAAAATCAAAGTTCACAAGGCATTTTCTCCAGATGGAGGAAAAATAGGCTTTATTTTGTCCTATTTTGAGTATTCTACTGTACAACATGAATCCGTAAACAGCATGTTGCCTGATTAAATTCAGAAGATGAAAGTGCATGTGGTTGCTGTAGTCACCAGAAACAGTTATTTGTGGAGTAGGGATGAGAAACTGGATGCACTGTCAGTTCCCCCGCAGGACCAGGTGAAGTCATTTACTCATAAATCAGACAAATCAAGCCTTGTATTTCTTTAGATGGCAATTAAATTGTTTGAAAGCCAGTTCTTCCTTCTAGTTTCTGGGGCAAACTCAACTCATGATGCTGATTAGAGAACAGAGTTTCTGCCAAACTCTAATTCCACCAGATTTTGGAAGCAGAATAAAAACAAGTCATCAAAGAGCAATCAACTGTGGGCTACATTTCAGATGTCTCATCGGCCAGGAGAGGTTTAATTCTACACCAGATGCAAGGTTTAAATCAATAACTCATGCTTCCTTAAATCTCAGGTACAGATCGTGGATTTCTGCATACTCTAAAGACATAAAATATAGAGTATTTGCTGCAAAATAAGAGGAGATACTAATATATACAGTAACATTCTTATCTTCCTTCCTCAAAAGACAATTATTTGTTTCTATTTAACATATATTTATATGGCATTTATTACTTGCCATATAAATATATTTAACATAATATATATTTCATATATTTCAAGATACAAAATGAGTATCTTGAAAAGATTAACTCATTTCATCCCCATAACAACCATATGATTAGGTAAGTACTATTAATATCTTTATCCCCATTTTGCAGATGAGAAAACTGAGGCTTAGAGAGCTCAAATAACTAGCTAAGGTCACCCAGCCTGTCTGGTTAAAATCTAGAGTCTGCTCCAGAATCTGTGCTTTTATCTACTTTGTTTTTTTTTTTTTTTGGTGGTGGGGAGGAAGGCAGAAAGGAAGGGAATAAGGATGGTAGGGAGGAAGGAAGGGATGAAGGAAGGAAGGAAGGGAGGAAGCATGGAGGGAGGGAGGGAGGGAAGGGAAGGAAGGAAATCAAGCAATGAGAGAGACATTGCCGACCTGGATCTAGAGGTTTACAAGTTGATTTCTTTTTTTTTTTTTTTGAGAGAAGGAAAGAAAAAAAAAAATAAGTAAAGGAGAGGAAGAAAGAGGAAGAGAAAGAGGGAGAGTAAATGGAAATATTGCTTTATTTTGAAAAAAATTGGGTATTAATAATGGCCAATCAATGTTTCATTTAAACTAATGGGTAGGTGTGATGTGGTATTGACAAGAATGTATATTTTGTGACGGAAAGGTGAGTGATGTAGAAGTGAGGCAGATGGGCGGTGGTGATTTTGCTTCAGCTTACCTGAGGGTTGTGCCCTGGAGGCGGTTGGGAGGGAGACAGGGAAAAGAAACCTCAGAAAGCTCTTGAGGCGGGGCCCAGTGGTGGTGACTGCTCAGTGAATCTTGCTTTCCACTGATATTTCATCAAATTTTCCCTTATGTTACTGCTGTTTGTCACTTTGTCTCCCTTTCTCCATTATAAGGGAAGGTCTGTGGGGTACTGATCTGTCTCAGGCATCTCTGCTCACCCCACAGTGTGCAGTGTCTTGCACACAGTAGGTGCTCAGACATAGTTATTGAACACAGGCTGCACTGACATCACCTTCGGCATCCATGCTGCACAGTGCAACCATCTTCTCCCAAAGAAGTCAGGATTCTTTTGGCCTAAAATAATCACAATTAACAAAGATACTTGGGAAATCATGAAAATATGTGACAAATTTGAAGAGTAAGCAGTTGGGCAAGTTGTGGACTTCTATTGAGGATCTTCTGCAAGATCCATTATGCAACTTTTGCTGTCTGTTTCTCTTTATTCACTCCATTTTTTTTTTAATAGCTTACTTTGTCTATTCTTTTTTTTGGGGGGGGGAGGAAGGCAGGAAGGGAGGGAAGAAGGACGGTAGGGAGGAAGGAAGGGATGAAGGAAGGAAGGAAGGGAGGAAGCACGGAGGGAGGGAGGGAGGGAAGGGAAGGAAGGAAATCAAGCAATGAGAGAGACATTGCCGACCTGGATCTAGAGGTTTACAAGTTGATTTCTTTTTTTTTGAGAGAAGGAAAGAAAAAAAAATAATAAGTAAAGGAGAGGAAGAAAGAGGAAGAAAAACAGGGAGAGTAAATGGAAATATTGCTTTATTTTGAAAAAAATTGGGTATTAATAATGGCCAATCAATGTTTCATTTAAACTTATGGGTAGGTGTGATGTGGTATTGACAAGAATGTATATTTTGTGTATTTGAAGTGGAGAGCTCTATAAATATTTATTAAGTTTACTTGTTCCGGATCTGAGTTCGAGTCCTTGATATCCTTATTAATTTTCTGTCTCATTGAATCTAAGCCTCGTATCTGGGTGTTAGGATCGTTAGCTCTTGTTGTTGCATTGATCCTTTTACCACTGTATCTTTGTTGCTTTAAAATCTATTTTATCCGATATGAGAATTGCAACTCCTGCTTTTTATTTATTTATTATTTATTTTTGCTCTCCATTTGGTTGGTAAATCTTTCTCCATCCCTTTGTTTTGAGTCTTTGTGTATCCTTGCATGTGAAACAGGTCTGGATGTAACATGCCATTGGGTTTTGGCTGTGTCTTTTGATTGGGAATTCAGTCAATTTAAATTTAGGGTTACTGCCATTTGATGTTGACTGGCTGTTTTATCTGTTTGTTGGTGTAAATTCTTCTTTATGTTGGTGCTCTTTACTTTTTGGTGTATTTTTAGAAAGGCTAATACTGGTTGTTTCTTTCTGTGTGTAATGCTTCTTTCAGAAACTCTTGTAAAGCAGGCCTGGTGGTAATAAAATCTCTGAGTTCTTGCTTGTTCATAAAAGATTTTATTTTTCCTTCAGTTGTGAAGCTTAGTTTGGCTGGATATGAAATTCTGGGCTGAAGGTTCTGTTCTTTGAGGATGTTGAATATTGGCCCCCACTCTCTTCTGGCTTGTAGAGTTTCTGCTGAGAGATCTGCTGTAAGTCTGATAAGCTTCCCTTTGTGGGTAATCTGACCTTTCTCTCTGGCTGCCCTTAGTATCCTCTCCTTCGTTTCAACCCTGGTGAATCTAACGATTATGTGCCTTGGGGTTGCTCTTCTTGAGGAATATCTTTGTGGTGTTCTCTGTATTACCTGGGGTTGAATGTTGACCTGCTTTGCTAGTTTAGGAAAATTTTCCTGAATAATATCCTGAAGGGTATTTTCCAGCTTGGATTCATTCTCTCCGTTGCATTCAGGTACACCTATCAAACGTAAATTTGGTCTTTTCACATAGTCCCACATTTCTTGGAGACTTTGCTCATTCCTTTTTATCCTTTTTTCTCTAATCTTGTCTGCATGTTTTATTTCATTAAGTTGGACTTTGACCTCTGATATCCCTTCTTCTGCTTGAACAATTCGAGTGTTTAAACCTGTGCATACTTCTCGGAGTTCCTGCATTGTATTCTTCAGGTCCATTAATTCACTCATACTCCTCTCTAAGTTGTCTATTCTCAATAGGATTTCATCAAACCTTTTTTCAAAGTTCCTAGTTTCTTTACGTTGGGCTACAACATGGTCTTTTAACTCACCGAAGTTTGTTATTATCCATTCCTTGAAGAGTGATTCTGTCATCAGGATGCGCTCATTCTCCATCAAGCCTTGTTCCATTGTTGATGTGGAACTGTGATCATCTTTAGAGGGAGAGGCGTTCTGATTTTGAGTATTCTCAGCCTTTTTACGCTGGTTTCTTCCCGTCATTGTAAATTTATCCTCCTGTCGTCTTTGAAATTACCAACTTTCAGATTAGGTCTCTTGAGTGGACGTCCAGGTTGTTAGTTCCCAGGGCCAGAGCAGCGGTGTTAAAACTGATGGTGCTTTTCTGCCCAGGATTCTCCTGTCGGGTTTCCTTCTTGTTTCCGTAGTAGGCGACTCTGCCTTCCCGGGGCTCCAAACCTCGGTCAGCAGGGGAACCGGTCCTGTTTACTCTGCTCAGAGAGCTGCCGTGTCGAGGTGCCGGCGGAACCGCTGCGCCGACCACGAGAGTCGCGCTGGCGACTCATGTGTTTCCACCACTGGGGGATCTTCTGCTCCGTGAGCGACCAGACTTTGTCTGAAAGTGTGGCGTCCTCTAGTTCTCCGCGCCTTCCCTGAGAGCTGCAATCCCGGGATGTTAGCGATCGGCCATCTTGGATCGTTCTCTCTTATCTACTTTGTTATGCTGCCTTATTAAATATTTTAATCACAAGTTTTTAAAGCATTTTATCTAAAATGGTGGACAAAGTGGGCAACTGTTTCTTTGATTAAACCATTTTGCCGAAGTCTGGAAAGGTCCCTCTTGTCCCAGTTTTGCTGTCAACAGTTGGGTCTGGATGGAGGGTCCCATTTGTTTCTTCATTCCCTGTTAAATTCCCAGGCTTCCATGTTATCATTGCCTATTGGTTGCCAAATAACCCTCTCAAGATCATTTATTCATTCACTCCACAAACTCCTTCCATGTGCCAAGTCTGTAGCTAGCATTGAGAATATCTTCTAGGTGATTGAAAATACAATAAAGTTGGCGCTAGAAAACCCTGACATTATTGTTAATCTGGAATATCTTAGACAGATCAAAGAATAGTGATTCGTCCCTGTTTTAATGAGCACCAGTGCTAGACTATATGATAGTGTGAATTAAAACAAACACTATTAAGTGTCTTTATGGTTCTGGCTCTGTAGTAAGTTCTGGGGATATATTGGTAAATAAAATAAACTCAGCCCCTGAGTCACAGAGCATATAAGCCTTGCAGAAGGCAACCAATAAAAAAGTAATTGCAAGTGCAACTATAAATGATTTAAAATTATAAATGATATTTATGGGTTTGACTTTGTGAAATGCTGAGATTCCCTGATGCAGCAGTTATAGTCTCAGGAGCTCCTTATCCAGTCTGCCAGTTCCTCCTTTTTGAACTCTTATAATACACATATATTGGGCACTAAGTAATTGAATGTAATTCAATCAGCATTGCTATTGCTGGGTGGCAGAGAGATTCAGCAGTTACATAGATGGTACGTCACGGTAGGGTACACTGGGAGATTCTCACTGAAGAACAATTCTTTCCTCCAAAGATCCTAAAGAGACAAAGTCAGCCACATCTTAGCACACTGGAGGGGAACAAACCCTCACTTGAAAATCCACTGACAAAGATTTAGTACATAAACTCTATAATTGGAGAAGTTTGAAGAAAAAGGACAATGTCTTAGTGATTAAGGCCTTGAGCAAAAGGCAGAAATTAATTCCATACAGATTGTAAGGACAAGAGCCACAGAAATACATATGTGAATCCAGGCCGGTCTGTAACCAAGATAACTTCCTTTATAAAGTTATCATCATCCATTTAGTGAAGACGAAGTGGCAATTGGCACCAGGACCAGCTTGCAGTCTTTGTGGATTGTATTTCTAAAGGACCTACACATTCTTCTTAGGAAGAATGGACTATCATTTCTTTCTGTCATCTTCATAAATTTCTAGGTACACATCTGGAGAAAGTGGGACCTTCCTGATCGGAATGAGCCAGCTAGGTATGCAGAGCCCTGAAGAGATGCTCTCACCTTCTTTACCAGGGCTCTGCTCTCTGCACTTAGCTTCATTCAGCAGCAAAGGGGAAGTGTTTTGGAGAGTGAACATTTCTGTTGACTCTAAGCTCTATTATTGCCTCTCAGAAGAGCACTTGAGCTCCAAGCAAAAGGGTCAATCTTACAGCCCTGAGTACTGCTTACAGCTATCATTTCATTTTCATAATCTCCAGACAGAGCCCTAATATATTTTATAAGACTTAATCCATTTAATAATATTTACTGAAATATATCCAGTATGTATAGCAAATGAAGAATGTGCCAACCAGTGTGCTAGGGCACTCTTATCCAAAGGATCTATCCCCATGGAGGATCTTGGTGTTCCAAATAGTGTGAAAGAAAGCTCTTGGCACTGCTACAGATCAATGACTGCAAAAGCCTGTTTAAGGAAAAGCTATAGGGGCCTCCATGTTCAGTGGCCCTGGCACACTTTCAGGATTCAATTAAACAAGTCCCAGGGCAGCATGAGCCATTAGGTTTGCTACTCTGGAGCAATAGCAGGAGATTAGAAGGGAGGTAGGGAGGGAGATCTGAACAGTATACTGGGGTCATCACAAAGCAGTCGCCAGAGTTATGTGTCAAGACAACATTCTGAGATGCTGCCTTCAGGAAAGCAAAGTAAGACTGATCAAACCCGGCACTAAAGGGCAATGAAGTATATGAAGAAAGCTCCAGGCTTCATGCTGATGGAGCTAGCCAATTTACTTTCTAAATAGGCCAACTTTCTCCACCCCTAGAAAAATTAGTTGTCCATAACAAAAATCTGATTACATTGTCAGTGTTTTATGATCAGTATGGGGATTTAGAATTACACATATGTAAAATGTTTTGGTAAATGGGATGTGCTAAGAGACAAAAAGAAAGAAAAAAAAAAGACCTTGAAAAGAAAAGCATTTGTGGGCTCAGAAATTATTATATGTCAGCCAGCTGCAATGGTGAGTGCCTGTAATCCTAGGACTTTGAGAGACTGAGGTGGGCAGATCACCTGAGGTCAGGAGATCAAGACCAGCCTGGCCAAGATGGTGAAAACCCTATATCTACTAAAAATACAAAAATTAGCTGGGCGTGGTGGCAGGAGCCTGTAATCCCAGCTACTTGAGAGGCTGAGGCAGGAGAATCACTTGAACCCAGGAGGCGGAAGTTGCACTAAGCTGAGATCAGGCCATCGCATTCTAGCCTGGGAAACAAGAATGAAACTCCATCTCAAAAAAAAAAAGAAAGAAAAAGAAATGATTTTATGGCATTCCCATTTGAGAAGCAAGACCTACAGAATATTTCCAAAGGAAAAGAAAATAACAACAGAAGGGGTTTTCATTTGTTTTGTTTTTCATTCTTACTTTTATCCTTTTGCCAAGTCAAATTTTAAAGACTTTACCACAAAACTCACAACAGATTGAAGGAAATTCTGCCCACGGTTCTAAATATATGTATTTAGGCTCAAGTGACCTCCCTCAGCCACCCAAGTAGCTAGGACTATGGTCACATGCCATCACACGCCACTAAGTTTTGTATATTTTGTAGAGACAGCATTTCATCATGTTGCCCAGGCTGGTCTCAAACTCCAGAGCTCAAGCAATCCACCCACCTCAGCCTCCCAAAGTACTGGGATTACAGGCATGAGCCACCTCTCCCAGCCAGAAGAGATCTTTTTAAAATCTACTCTTATGGATATATAAGGACTTTAATTCAATGCTCAATCAATATTTCCTTTCTAACCCCAGTGGACACAGATAAGGGCTTGGAAAGAAAAAACCTAAAATCATATGATTGATTACATAGGCTTTGACTAATTTAGGTCTTGGGATTTGGAAGACCAGATAGTTACTTAGACTCCAACTAAAAAATGGCCATGGCTCTCTCAACATCACCCAATGTGATAGTTCCGTTAGATAATCCTTCATCTGTTACATGACACTTTTATATCCTAGCAGAAAAGTACCTTTCTGAGCTCATGCTTGTTTTTACTCACCTGCCTATTCCTAAGCATCCAGTACGTTACCTCAGAGCTCCATTTGTCTCTTTAGATCTGAATGTGAGGCTCCTAGAACAAAAAGAATGGAAAAAAATTCAATAGTGATTTTTGGTGCTGTTATTCAAAGTACTAGTATGTCTTTTGAAAAGAGCTACAAGGATATAAGGAAATAGGAATTCAAGAGGGAACAATTTATAAAAAAAACTAGAAAAAACATTGTTGTAAAGCTCTTTGTCGTGTAATTTTTGACTGCTATCATTGCTGAGGATAACTTTGCTTTTTCTAAGCCACACAACTTGCCATGCCCAAGTAATATAAATTATTTCCTTCTAAGCCAATTGGCAATTGTGTTTAATCTGACAAATACCAAGTGACTGCAAAGTCTGGGAAAATTCAAAGTTCACTGCCTGATTTCCTGAGGCCCAGAAATACAAGTTCCCAGCTCTGTGGCTCTCCACATGAACAAAGGAAAAGGAAATAACAACAGAAGTGTTTTGTGTTTGTTTCATTTTGTTTTGCTTTTTTTTCTTACTTTCATCCTTTTGCCAGGTTAAAATTTAAAGACTTTGCTACAAAAATCTCAAAAGACTGAAGGAAATTCTGCCCACAGTTACAAATGATTAAAAAATCAGTTTCATATTTTGTTTCTGAAGGGAACACGATATCAAAGTTCTGTGTATTTGTGCTCCCTCTCTAAGCCTAAGACTTGGAAAATATAAGTTTAGTGAGGAAATTCAGGACAAAAGTAGATTTAAAAACCCACCTCATTTCAAATAAGCCAGAAGCTGACTCAAACAACTGGAGAAATCCTGTTAGCAAGAAAAGAACGAATTTTACCAAAAAAGTTACAAGCCCCCTTCTCTGAGCAAAACCAAAATCCAACCCAGAATGTCTTGCTGGAGTTGCCACCTACATGTGACCCACATATTACTTTCTGCTTTTACTGGTGAAATTTCACTTGCATTTTCATTTTACAGTCTTTTCTAACTGAAGTTGAAAGCATGATTGATGGCATGGTGTGGCCCTAAGACACGAAGAAATGAGTGGTGCTAATACAGAAAAGAGGACGAGCTCACTTACGGTCATTTTGACTTGTGAAGTCCTATCTACGAGACTTCATCATTGTGATCAGTGCATTGGTTTCCTAGGGCTGCTATAACAAAGTCCTGCAAACTTGGTGGCTTAAAACATAGAAATGTATTGTCTCACATTTCTGGAAGCTAGAAATTCAAAATTAAATCCTCTCCGAGTGAGAGTCTGTTCCATGCCTGTCTCCAAACATTCAGTGGTTGCCAGCACCCTTGGCGTTCCCTGGTTTGTAGCTGCACCACTCTATCTACCTCTCTTGTTACATGGTATTCTTTGCTGCATGTCTGTGTTTCTGTTCTCCATTCTTATAAGGATTTTAGTCCTATTAGATAAGCAGTCTATCCTCATTCAGGGTACATGAAGTAAAGATTGTGTTACACAAGAAGCCAAAACAGAGCAAGTGGCTTTTAAAAGAGGCCCATCAGGACAGTGCCACTTGGCCTCATTAAAACAATCCATTTGAGTTGCTACACTTGATCAGTCTCTAGAAATCTCCTATTTAAAGTTGACTTCTAGCATCCAGACTTACTATGTATGATAAGAGGCCAAAATTTAGGGTGCTGGAGTTTATGCAACTCAAATATTAGAGGCCCAAGTAGGGGATCCAATGCGGGATACCCACTTCGGAGGTTTTATATATGACGCAAACTTGGACCACTCCCTGGGGAATTTCAGGACAAGATTGCTTGGAAAGTAGTTTCTGGATTTCAAAATAGTAACAGGAGAACGGCCTTAACAGCATTTCCCCTGAGAGTTGTTCTCTTTGGTATTGTTCCCATCATCCTGGAAGGGGTCCTGGCCAGGAACACTTTATCTTGGACATTCAAGTTAGAATAACCCAAACTTTTAACTAAGCAAGTCAATCACGCAGCTTTTAGAAAAAGACAGGGTAGAGAGAAATCATCCAGCTTTTGTGACTGATTCCTCTATTTTTACCTTCTGGAATTAAATATACTAAGCCCTTCATCTGGGAATATTGTAAATGCCATAAAATTTACAACTACATAGCAATTGCTTTCACTTCTACAATTTTCCTTAACACTTTATGATGAAATGTTTTAAGCATACAGCAAAGTTGGAAGAATTTTAGAGTGACTGTCTCCTAGATTCTGCCATTAACATGTCGGTATATTTGCTCTCTCATATATCTATCCATTGATTCAACCCTCTATTCACCTATCAGCTCATCTCATTTTTATACACTTCAAAGTAAATTACAGACATCAGTACACATCCCGAAAATACTTCATCATGCATATAATTAACTGGAGATGTCCACAGCTTTTTCAGCTGCTGAGTAGATCCCATAAACTATGAGATATCTGTAGAGGAATACCAGGCACGCCCATGAAGATACTTCCTTTCATGGGAGGTGTCTAGGTAACATATTCTTTTTCTAAGCTTTTCAGTGAATAACTAAAATATGAGCTAAGTATATTTATAAAGTTTACGTTAACATTTGTTTTAAAAAAGGATATCAATAATTCATTGAGTCATCTTATCCCTAATAGCAGCACTGCATCTTTCCCTGGGCATATATGCAAGAACCTGGGTTGGTATGACCTCAGAATTCAGTCCTCACAGGTCCCCAGCTATCTTGTAACCACCCTGAATGTGCTGATGTAAGTTCTCTCCAAAGGTTGCAATCCTTACATCACTACAAGGGCATCTTTCACAATGCTTTCATATATTACAATCCTCTTTCATATTAATGTTCCCAACAATAAAAATCCCATAAAGCATAAGCTTACTTTTTTATTAGTATTGTCAAACCCCATCTTTCCATTAACAAGAAAGCCTTCTTGGGCAGGTGTGGTCATTCATGCCTGTAATCCCAGCATTTTGGGAGGGCAAGGCAGAAGGATAACCGCCCTAAGAAACATAGACAGACTTTGTCTCTACCAAAATTTTTTAAAAAGTAGCTGAGTGTGGTGGCACATGCCTGTAGTACCAGCTACCCAGGAGGCTGAGATAGGAAGATCACTTGAACCCAGGAGGGAGGCTGAGGTGAGCTGAGATCATACCACTGCACTCCAAACCTGGGCAATGGAGCAAGACCCTGTCTCAAAAGAAAAAAAAAAAAAAGAAAGAAAAAGCAGATTTCTTTTCCCATCTATTTTCATGCACTGCTGTGTGTTGCAGGGATTGCCTGCGAAATAAAACTCTCTTCTGACAGAAAAATTCATAAGTGAAACATAAAATTTCATTGATTAAATGAAGAGAAATAACACGGACAGGAATCTGTTCATGGACTTAAAAAATAATAATAAGTAATTGTCACTCAAAATGAAGGCCAGAAAACAAAAATGCAAGAACTCATGAAAGAGACTGAAAAGAACAGAAAGAGATAAAAACTGGCGAGCTGGTTAAACCAGCAAAGCTTTAGAAGAAAAAAAATTCATAGAAATAAGCATAATTGGCAGTGCGCAGTGCTTCACACCTGTAATGCCAGCACTTTGGGAGGCCAATGGGGGCACATCATCTGAGGTCAGGAGTTCGAGACCAGTCTGACCAACAAGGAGAAACTCTGTCTTTACTAGAAATACAAAAAATTAGCTGGGTGTGCTGGCATATGCCTGTAATCCCAGCTACTCGGGAGGCTGAGGCAGGAGAATCACTTGAACCCGGGAGGTGGAGGTTGCAGTGAGCCAAGATTGGGCCATTGTACTACAGCCTGGGCAACAAGTGCGAAACTCTGTCTCAAAATAATAGTAATGATAATAATAATAAGGCATAACCAGAAGAAGCATAAGTGAAATAGATTCTGTAGTCTTTTGATTACAATGAAAGAGAAATTTATTTCTATTAAAAGTTGAAAATAATTTGAGAGAAAATAATAAAGAAACAGGCAAAGGAAATTCAACAGCTTCCAAAATTTTGCAGGCATGCCTTTTACCATACAATGTAAACTGCATCCACAGGGAAGAAAGTCTATTAAATCATAATTTCCAGCTTCCAAATTCCATGATATAAGAGAGGACTTAATTAGGGAGCAGGGATGAATGATGGTTTCAAAATTTAAAAAAAGTGCTTGGCCAGGCATGGTGGCTCACATAGTTAGGAGTTCTAGACTAGCCTGGACAACATGGTGAAACTTCGTCTCCACTAAAAATACAAAAATTAGCCGGGCATGGTGGTATGTGTCTGTAATCCCAGCTACTCAGGAAGCTGAGGCAAGAGAATTGGTTGAGCCCAGTAGGCAGAGATTGCAGTGAGCTGAGATCGTACCATTGCACTCCAGCCTGGGCTACATAGTGAGACTCTGTCCAAAAAAAAATGTTCAGCATGAATGTAAAATATACAAAAAGCTCATAAGATGACAAAAAGATAGAGAAAATTGGGCAAGGGATATAAATAGTTCACAGAAAAATAGGCATAGGTATGACTTATAGGAAAGGATGGCTTTTTAATGCCTCTTTAAAGAAATGGGAAGATGGAGGACATGGTTGAAAGAATATTATATATTATTATTATTGGTAGAAAGGATAGTTTATGGTTAAATTGAATAAATACATTGCCTAGTCAAAAATAAATAATTTTATCTAAGAAGAAGACTGGTGGAGGAAGAGAACTCGAGAGAAGTTTGGTGAAATCCTACAAAGGCAGTATCAAAGGCTTGAGAATCAACCTTAGGAGGAGTGAAGAGTCTGTGCTATTCGGATCAGAAAAGGGAAAGCTGAGAGCTGATAGAATAGAACTTCGACATACAAGATAACTGCTAGCCATGTGCCATCTTCTCTGAAAACAGAAGGCAGAAGAGATAAAATAAAAATGGTTGAGCTTGAATATTTATTTAATACTGTAAAATTAGAACTATGTTAGCACAAGAATATATAGGACTTGCCTTCTCTGAATCCGGCCACTTCTCTCTGCTCTGTGGGGTATTTGTCTGACACCACCTATTGCCACGAAATACAGAAATCCAAGTTCACTTACTCTAATACCTTGCACTGACTTTTGATGGAGTCCAGTTGTTTTAGAACAGAGTACAAAGCCCTTCAAAATCTGTACCTGCCTGTCTTTTAACCTAGGGGTATTGGTAGGCTCTCTTTGCTTTCCTCTCATCACACAATACAGTCTCACTTTGAGCTGGCATAACTTCCCCATTTTCAAAACCTATTGTGCATTTTCATGTCTGTGTGAGGCCTTTGCTGATGAGGGTCTTACTCCATAGAATACCCTTCTACTTACTTCCTAGAGAGTCCCCTCACTTTCAAGACCCAGCAAAGAACACCTCTGTGAAACATTTTTGGAACCCTTCTAATTGCCACATAATTTGTTGTGCTCTCCTGTACCTTCCCATGCCATCTGCCTATATCTCTGTTCTATTGAAACAGAGGCTTGGTATTCCATTACATTTCACAGATGCCAGGTGTTAATTATTTTCTTATCTTTAGAAACCAATATGGTGGCCCGGAGATAGCATAGTACCTCAAGTTATGCTGACTGCACGAAGAATGAGGTGTAAGGAACATCGTTGGGAATGAGAAATTCCAGACTCTTATTCCGTGCTTATGTATTTCAAACACATTAACAAAACAAAATGATTACTAGTCTGCTTTCCTATGTTTACATCTTCAGAGACAGGATCCAAGGCAATCTCTGGAGTGTACTGAATAGATCCTAAGTACATAAGAATATATTCAATTTCCAAAGATGCACAGTGGCCCTGCTAGCAATTGTATAATAATTGTAGAGTGGGGAATATTAATGTGAAAAAGCATGCTTTAAAAGTGAAGCACCATCAATTCTCCATCATACGTAAAGAGGGTAATCAGGTGTGTATTCCTGATTACACATATATTTAAAACTTCCAAACTTAATTTGCTATGCATTTATTTTAGCATTTTGGTTTATTTCCTCAAGAAGAAAAAACCCACAAATGGGTTTTTGAAGCCTTGGTTTTGGAACTGGATTTTTTTTTTTTTTTGAGAAAAAAAAGCCAGAAAAATATTTTTAAGTTTATGCTTTATCAAACATTTTCTATTATCAAATTTAATCTCATTTTATATCCAAAGACATGTTCAAACATACGAGTCCTTATGCGATTTCTTTTATTGTAATTGGGAATTATCAGGAAATTGAATTAACCAGAAATAACTAAGCCCTCTTGCATTCCATTTTATACTGAATCTATGTAAGTCGAGTGAAACTCCTCTGAAGTTAGGCCAGGCTGGGATGAAGCTCCAGTCCAGTCATGACTGTTGGACCTGCAGCAAATACTCATCCTTGCTAAACCTTTGTTGTCTCACCTATAAAAGAGGGATAATAATGACATGCCTTATAGGGTTCTGAATTATGGATAACATAGAAATTGGTAGCATACAGTACTTGGCATATAATAGGTTCTCAGGAAGCTTTATTTATTTATATCATGGTTTCATCTGCCAATTAATATTTTCTTTTCCCTACTGTCGTTTCTTCAGTCTGGACCACCCTTACACATTCCTACCCTAACTTGACCACACAAACTCATCTGGGTCCTTATACACTAGTGTTAATCCCCCTGAGAAAAATTCCTGATTCCTTCCCACCTCTCTAGGCCAGGTAGTCACCCTTGCATGTTTGTCTTAACATTCTGGGGTTACTGCTGTCATTGCCCCTCTTACACTACATCATGATTGTTATTTACTTATCTGTCTTCCCTACTTTGGTGTAAGTTTCTTGTAAAGAGAGCTTGTGTCTTGATCTGTGTTGTCTTACTAGCTTTATTTCTAGCACCATGTCTGCAGTTAGAAAGGAAATAAATATAAGGGCTCTTAAAATACTTTAATCCAGACAATCACAATTAAAAGACACTATAGGTGTTAAAGAGACACCTGCAGACCCATGTTCATTACAGCATTATTCACAATAGCCAAGACATATGCTATAGTTTCAATGTTTGAAATTCATATGTTGAAATTAATTTCCAATGTGATAGTATTAAGAGGTGAGGCATCTAAGAGGTGATTAAGAAGTCAAGAGGACTGAGCTCTCAAAAATGGAATTAATGACTTCATAAAAGAGGTGCTAGCGAGCTGTGTTCTTAAGCAGAGATCAGCCATCATCAGGGTCTTGATCTTGGATTTCCCATCCTCTAGAATTGTAAAAAGTAAATTTCTATTATTTATAAATTAATCAGACTGTGGCATTTTATTATAGCAGCAAAAATGGACTAAGAAAACATGGAATTAACCTAAATGTCCATTGACAGATAGATGGGTAAAGAAAATGTGATATACATATACAATGAAATATTATTCAGCCTTAAAAAATAAAAAAATCCCACCATTTATGAAAACATGAATGAAGCTGTAGGACATTATGCTAAGTGAAATAGGTCAGCTACAGAAGGCCAAATACTATATCACATCACTGGCTGATGAATCTAAAATAGCAAAACTCACAGAAGCAGAGCTCTTTATTCATTCATCTGTCAATGGACATATAGGTTGCTTTTATGTTGTCTTAATCCATTTTTTTCTCCTATTAATAAGATATCATGGTCTGGGCAATTTGTAAACAATAGGAATTTATTTTTCACAGTTCTGGAGGATGGCAGTCCAGGATCAAGGCACTGGATTCAAGAATGGTGGTTGTTAGTCACCGAGAGGGGAGGAGAAACAGAGAGGTGCTGGTTAAAGGGTAAAAAGTTTTGTTTATATAAGATGAAGAAATTCTGGAAATCTACTCTACAGCACAGTGCCAATAGTTAACAATACTGTATTTTATACTTAAAAATTTGCTAAAAGTCTAGATCTTATATTAAGTGCTCATGTCACACACACACACACACACACACACACAAATAATAACAACTAAAAATAATAGGAGGACACTTTTGTGAATAAGGTGTAGGTTTATGGCATAGATTGAAATCATGGGATAGGCTTATCTCCAGACTCCTCAAGTTTTATATATTAAATGTGTACAGCTTTTTGGGTCAATAATAACCAAAAAAAATTGAGAGAAAATTTCTAACATTCCAAATATTTTACATATATATATATATATTTTTTTTTTTTTTTTTTGAGAGTTTCGCTCTTGTTACCCAGGCTGGAGTGCAATGGCTCGATCTCGGCTCACTGCAACCTCCACCTCCTGGGTTCAGGCAATTCTCCTGCCTCAGCCTCCTGAGTAGCTGGGATTACAGGCACACGCCACCATGCCTAGCTAATTTTTTGTATTTTTAGTAGAGACGGGGTTTCACCATTTTGACCAGGATGGCCTCGATCTCTTGACCTCGTGATCCACCCGCCTCGGCCTCCCAAAGTGCTGGGATTACAGGCTTGAGCCACCGCGCCCGGCTAATATTTTATATTTTTAAAGTCCTGACTTAGTCATTACCCTTCTCAAAAAAGAAAAGGGTAGTGCTTTTTTGTTGATCCAAAGAATCTCAGGTTCTGGATGTAGTGTTTTCCTTCTTGACTGTCATGTAACTAAAACAAAGTGGCAACTCTGCCAGGAGCAAATTCAAGTATAACACGAACAATGCCAATAACATATATCCATGACGTCCAAAGTCCATAACAATGTCTCAACAAATATACAGAGGAATAAATAACAGATGAGAGATCTTCAGTTTTAGGTGAACGTTTAGGAGAAAGTTTTAAAAAGTTTAGTGATGAGTGTTTCTAAGCTGATTCTGTGTAATGAATTCTCTGATGAACTATGCTTGAGAGTGGAGTAGTACTGATTCCGGAAATGGGGCTGAAAATGTCCAAGAATTCTCAATATCTCCCCTTTCAAAACTCTCTTCACACACACATTTCACCAATTAAGATTATTTAACAAGATAATCACTCAAAATGGGAAATACCACTGGGAGATGGAGGGAGAAGTAAGTAAAACAGTAATTTAAATCCTGTAATAGTTAGTGTCACACTTAGCTAAGGTCAGAGTCAATCGTCTACTAGAATAGAATGGAGAAAATCTGAGGCTGAAAGGCTCTGACTCATATACTCACTCTTTACACTTTGGGTGCAAAACGGTACATTCAGATTTTGTAATTGCTAGAATCTGGAGAGGTTGCTCCACTTCAAAAGTGAGGAAAATCTGGCCTTCAAACCAAAGGCATGCAGAAGCCTAAAAGAACTTTCATATATATGAATGTATATTTTAACAGTAAGTACACAGAGAAAACATTTTTATTTATAATTACTCTCTATTATCTAAGGATGGAAGATTCTAGTAAATGAAATATTTGATTTGGCATGAACAAATGAAGTTACTATGAGGCTGTCTTTTGTAGACAGTTTTAAGAAATGAACGTGGGGAGCCCCAGCTGGAGGAGTCTGTACCACACCTTATGTTGTAAGAATGGAGACACAGAAGGAGAAAGGACTGGAGGGAAGGAGGTGGGAGTGAAGCACAGACTCCGCCCCCTGCTGTAATGAAAGACAAGAGAATATATTGTCTTCACATGGGAAGGAGGTAAAAAGCTCTGAGCCCTGTGAAATAAACCAACTCCTCCCACCTTCAGTGCAATATCCATTTCTCATCAAAGCTTGACAGAGAGGCCTTTTGTGGGAGGAATAAGGAGACCATCTGAGTTCTGAATGAGATAAGACAAAAACTGTCCATAGCGCCTCACATCAGTCTCACACAATAATTTTAGTATTTTGGTTTGATGTAAATCCCAAAGGGGACAAACCAATTTTACTATTAACAGAGCTAAAACAAAACAAAACAAACTAACCTCAACTATTATGAGCTGTACATACTGCAAGATTTTGCTTTTGGTAACTGGTCAAAAGGAGTGTTAATTTGAGCTAACAATGATTAAACTATTTAGAAATCTTTTAGATAGAGTTTAACCTGCCCTTCTTTCTCAATCTAAACTGGAACAGCTATACTCACAGAGTTGTAAATATTTCCCTTTGAAATCACAACAGTCCAGTATAGACTGTCCCTGTGGTAAAATCCTGCCTCCTGCCTGATTAAGTCGGTTGCTATGGTAACAGAGTTAGCCTTAGCAAGTGCCAGAAAATCACTTTTCATCCCCAGCATGATGCCTCCCCCTTTCACAAAATAATGCCAACACTCAGACAGGCAAAATAACAGAAAAGAAAAGCCCTAATTGTAGACAATCTAGAAGTCACAACCTCCTACTTGCTCCACTAATCCGTCTCCCCACATCACCCCATCACTTGATGCTTGCCCAGAAAACTGTTTTAATTCATCCTGCTCTGCTTCCTACTATAAATCTCCCTTCTCTTTGGAATGGTTTTTATAGTGACAGTGTCATTCTGTAGTCCTTCGCAGATGTTCACAGGCAGCCAGGAGTCAGATCAGTCTCAACATCCCTTCCAGGGTCCCATTCATCCACATTCCAATTACAAACACATTCTGCAGGATCCTTACTTCAGGAGGCAAAGGCATCATCATCCCCTCCAAACTGACTCTCCCTCCTAAGCTCCTTATTTCATCTCATAATGGTAGGACTTTCCTAAATATCCCTGATTCATAATTCTGGGGTCGCTTTCTACTTCCCCATCTCTTCTGTTCCACAAATCCAACCAGCTGCTAAGTTATTCAGATACTTATTTGTCATGTTGCTTGATATCAATCCTTCCTCTGTCTTCCCAAGCAACTTTTGAAGTGCAGAAACTGCAAGATCTAAGCTTTGTGACCAACCTCTCTGTTGGCATCATACTGTCTCATTTTCCCTCACTCTCTTATTTTAATGTTGAGATCCAAATATATTTTTGTTTTCTCAGTGTTTAAAAACAGAGAATTCCTTATAGGACAAAACCTGCCCTTATTGAGGAAATGAATGCTCAGATAAGTGGCTTTGGGAAGCTCGGTTGGCAGGGCCCGAAACTGGGTGGAACTAATGCTACATTAGGGGAGGGGAAGAATTTGCCTGTTACAACAGCAAATGAAGAAGGAAGTGGGAGACAGAAAGGTGGGAACTCCAAACCTTTAGTGAAGTTAGGAGAGTTACAAAATGTCTGGTTTAAGTGGGTTTTATCTTTTTCTTTAGTGTATTTTGTAGGTTTTCTGTGTGCATGTGCGGCAACTAGTAAAAGTTCTGTGCTTATCACCCGGATTGATATGGGCAAGACTTGGGCGGCCAGTCTCACTGTTAGGCAGACAAGGAACTTAAGAAAAACATATGAAGAAGTCAGAGAAGTCAGATATTCTCAAAATCTTAGTAGGGCTCTGGATTCTCATTTGCCATGTGTTTAAGTATTTGATGTATTTCTCCCTGAGAAATAGAAGACTCCCGCTGATGTCTTGCTTATCTTTTACAAAATTTTTGTAATGTTATAGGATGATTTGATCCTTTCTGGCCCAAGTGGGATCGTAAAAATAAATAAGTAAATAAAGAATTTAAAATAATGTGAAAAGGGGCATTGCTTATACATTGTGATTGTAACCTTATAAAAACTATTCACTGGGAAAATAACTTAAAGAAAATATTCCAAAATAATCAGCTATGTTTGGTAGTATGATTATGAGTAACTTTTTTTTCAAACATTCTGTAACATGGTTAAATTAGTTTTAAATTTTAAAAAGGTAACTACGAAGGCTATTTAACAACATGAGAAGCTGTTCATGATAGAATGTTAAAATTAAAAATTAGAACAAAAGTAGTACTTCAGTATGTCTGCAATAATGTTGTTAACAGTTTGATTTTTTCCGGGAGGCATATTCCAAGATATAGTTAGATTTGGGATGTTTATCAGGAAGCATCCTTAGGATCAAGACCTGTAGAAAGAAGGAAGAGCAATCAGAAATGGGAAGAGGAGGAAGTCTAGCTGAACTGGCCCATTTGAGTTGTCCTACACTGGACCAGAATACCTGGTCTGTTTACTCCCAGTCAATCACTGGATGTTGGCCACTGAGGGAAAAAGTGAGTGTGGGAGAGCCACTTCTCTCCCTCCAGGGACTGCCAGCTGAAGGGTGCCTGACAACAACAGTCTTAGGAGCTAAGGCAACAGGTGCTTCCCGGAAGGTCGACCTGAGCCACACATGTCCATACAGAAGACAAAATGAAAACATTTTGTATAGATTGGTAGGCTAAAATGTCATTCAAAATTGTTTATGCAAAAATTATTTTTAATATTGCTACATCATCTTTTTATAGCTATAAAATGAGGATTTTCACAGTATTACTCTCATAGCACTGTTGTGAAGATTAGAAAGATAATAATTATAAAGCACAATGCTTGACACAAGTGCACAATATTATTACTGTTCATTGTTTTAACATTTGCCAAGTTATATGACCCTGAGGAGTTGGTGCTCTTCTTGTCACTAGTGCCAAATGAGTTGTTTTTTTTTTTGCACCTGCCCCTTATATTTCTGCTTCCTGGCATTGAAAATGATATAAGGATGTAATACAGGAATTGTGCTATCTTGTGAACATACAATAAAAACCAAGGGGACAATAGGCCAACACTGAGAATGGTGAAGCAACGGAATAAAGATCTATGATTGGCATCTTGGAGGTTCCAAATGACCATGATGCCCTCTATACCATCCTAGGCTGCTCATTAAATAGATAACAAATACCCTTATGATTTAAGCTACTCTTAGTTGGGCTTTGTTACTTAAAGCTAAAAACATTCTTAACTAATATGTAGGGAAATAGAAATAGATGAAAGATTGGGAGGAAACAAATACATAGAGTTTATAAGCTGGCATGAGTTCTGTAAAGCAGTAGAGTTGTGAGAATATGGGAACATAATAAATATCACTTAATGATAAGATTAATTCTGATTTTGTCTGTTTCAAGTTTATCCATGATTTAATTTTCTGAATACCTCCCTTCCCGTGAAACAAAACAAATTATTTCCCACTTTGCCTCTACGCCATATAGAGCAGCTGTGTGGGGAAAAGAAAGGATACTAGTCAGAGTTTCTGTTTGTTGGTATATACCAGTGTGGCCATTAACAACAACAGGAAAACAACCTTCATTTAGTGTAATGCAGCTCCTAAAACTTCTGTAAAAAGATACGCTTCCAACTGTACGTATAGTAAGTAATTCCTACATTTACTTAGGTAAATGTAGCCATTTATCTTCTTATTTAGAAGGTACGAAGCCTGTGGAATGGGAAAAACTCTTCAATTTCCATTCCTTAGGAAAGCTGTAAGAACATGACACATCTGGTGACTGGTATAGCTCACAGGGGGAAGAAATTTAGGAATCATGGGGAAAAGTCACTTTCCAGAATATTCCCAATAAATATGAAGTGGGGATAGACGTAGACCTTAGTGCTTCCCAAATTTTTATTCTTCACCCTAAGTGATGCTTATATGAGGTAAATTTCAAAATTTTATATTGTCTACCTCATATATTTAAAAAGCTACAGAAATAATTTCCTGAATTAATATTTTAGAGAAGTTTCAAGAACTGTCAAGTTTTGAATTAGAACAATGTTAAAAATGAGACTGAGTGCCTGAGTTGGCTTTTAAGAATAGAGTGAATCTGTTCCAAAAGAGATGGATATAATGATCCACGCCCAGGTCTATTGATAACAGGCACTAATACACACAGGGAAGATGGCAATTATTTAGCAAGATGTTTCCCCAAGTTGGTGGCATGTTTTTGATTTCCTTATGCCCTAAATCCTGTTGTGTTATGGCTCTTAACTTTATGTGATGACTGACTGTGTGTCCCAGCGAGATGAGTTCTCAGTTCATGGTTGAGTTCTACAGAACTAACAGAAACACTCCCTGCTATTCTCTGCTGGAGTTGTGCGCCTCTTCCAGATTGCAACATGTTCCAGCTCTGACACAGTGGCATATCTTTCCAGACCTGTCTCTTCATTGCTCACAAGCTTGAGCATTTATCCTTGACCCATCAAAAGTTATGCAAAAACCCACGCATATAATGCCTGTGTAGCATGACTCTGCTCTCAGGATCTGTTTCCTGCTTTGTCTCAGCACGTTAGGTAAATCCTGAACTGTGAGGACAGGCACTGAAGCAGCTGGCAAGTCAGGTGCCACAAAGCCTCCATAGAAGCCAAGTCTGTGCCCAACCAGCTCTCATTTGTTTTGTTCATGCTTTCCTCAAGCCCTCTGCTCATCAGAAATGACTCAGAAATACCCAGCATAAAGACAAGTTAAGCAAGCAAAGTCCTTGGCTTCCGGGTACCTACAGGGCCCTAAATCAGACTAAGTGAACAGAAGTAGTAAAAAGACTGATACAGCATAATCATAAAGCCCTGAACGGATGCATTAAAAGCATAATGGACTGGAGAGTTGCTTTTTAACCTCAAGCCAAAGAAACTGGCATGGAAAGAGCCAATTTTAATGAATGAGAAAAAAAAATACTTGGCAGAGAGATTAAGTTATTCCCAGTAATTCATACATTCCATGAATAGGCAGCAGAAACAAAGCTATTGAACATTTTCTACCAGATTAGGGAATATTGCTATAGCTCCCTCTTTCATCAAAATAGAGAAAACAAATAGGGTAATACAATTTTGGGCAGTATATTCCAAAATGTAGGATGAGAGCCCTTTTGCCCAGAATCACCAGGGAAGCACGTATTTAAAACCCAATTGTTGTGTCACCATCCTAGACCTTAATCAGAATCTCTGTGGGATAGGAACGCTATTTTAACTAGATCATAGATGATTGTTATGTGTTCTCAAATTTGAGACCTATAGGTATAGGGAAATGGAATTTTACTAACATTATCTCTGTTTCACAAATGTGCTTAGAACCCTGAGGCTCTTGTTAAGTAGAGTCCTAGGCCCTTCCTCTGGAGATGCAGTTTCAGTAAGTCTGAATCAGGGCCCTGGAAAGTGTATGTTTCATAAAAGCCCCAGGTGATTGTTATGATGGGCAAGTTTGGGTAATTCTGGCACAAGATGATTGCTTAGAGCATATCTCAGTTATATTTCATAAAAATAAAGCTGACATTTATTGAGTCCTTACCACTGAACACTCTGTTGAGTGTTTTACTGTGTTAGCTCATCTCAAACCAATCTTATAAGGTAGGTAGTTTTATGATCCTTATTTTATAGAGTAGGAAAATAAAACTTAGCAAAAGTAACTCAAGGTCACATATCTAGTAAGAAGTGAAGACAGAATTTGAACTCAAGGCATAGAAATCTAGGATTCCTGTTCATTCCCATGGGACTATCCTGTCCGTCTTTATATATCAGACAACTGCCAGAACTAAGTCACTCCACCTTAGGTTTTCTATGGTATTTATGTTTGTAAATTTTCATTTTCATGGTTTTGCTATTTTTTGAAACAATGCTTAATACTCCAGGTCATAAAGCCTATTCCTCTTTATTTTACAAGGTGTTTTTCTGATCAAAGCCTTATTTATTTTTATTTAATTTTTTTTTTCTGTTTACATTATAATACCAAATTCACTTCTTTGTGGGAACACTGGAAGTTTCTATACTACTAGCTTCTCTTTCAGTGACCTCATTGACTCTGCTTCTATGTCACAGCACAGAACTCAGGATTATTACTGTCAAGGGACTAAAATGGATGTCATAAAATCTCCCTTCTAGCAGCTGGAACAAAGAAGCTTTGATTTTAAGTGTTCCTGATGATTTTTTTTAACTATATCTATTGTTCACACATAAATTCTGAGTCAGACTGATCTCCTGAGCCATGAATTAATTTTTAAATCTGTTGAAGTCTGTAAAAAACAATTTTCAGAAATCACCTTTCTGTGTATACACATTGCCTGGGACTGTGTTACTTCAATGAATGGGTTGTGTCAGGGTTAGGGAAGGACTTGAAGAGGACTTGGTGGGAGCAGAAGGGAGTGGGGAAAGGGAGAAAGTTGATTTTGTTCCAAATTAATGGACATGATGAGCTATTTTTTTTCCCATATTCAAATTCAAAGGTAGGAAGAGGAACTTGATGGTGGCCAAAATTAATGGGATGCTAAGCCTGATTTGGAAAGCTGTCATCTTCCTGAAAGGTTATTTATTG
Organism: Callithrix jacchus; assembly: GCF_049354715.1. NCBI lineage: Eukaryota > Metazoa > Chordata > Mammalia > Primates > Cebidae > Callithrix > Callithrix jacchus. The sequence continues at coordinate 89,558,859 of NC_133505.1, read as the reverse complement.
GTTGGCAGTTTCCCTGAGCAATCAAGCAATGGATCATGAATAGGCCAAATCGGCAGGAAACACAAGTTAGTAATTGTTCTTAAAAAGTAATTGTATTTTGGGGGTTGAGTCTAGATGGCCAAATAGACACAACTCCAGTGCACAACACCCAGTGAGAGAGACACAGAAATCCAGAGATCTCCTAGCTCCAACTGGGGTACAGCTGCATTTCAACAGGTCTGGGCTGACGGTGAGCAAAGCCCAGGCAGGGCAGACCAAGGCGGGGAAGGGTGCTGCTTTGTGAGATTTAAAATCTCACAAGCAATAATGAAGGAAAGCCAGAGTCAAAAGAGTGCATGGAAAATGGTTCAACCATTTACCTAAATACAAAAGCAGACAAAACTAACCTATGCTGTTAGAAATCAGAGAGGGCAGTAATGACTGAAAGAAGGGACAGTCTCTTTGGCTCCACACCAGATTGCTGATGGTTTCTAGGTTGTAACTGTGTGCCGGTGAGTGTGGTGCAGGCTGATGAACTGCTACTTACGTTATCCATTGACAAATGCAGCAATACTAGGATATTCTCAAACGTTACAGTTTAAAACACGAGTTTAGTTACTGGATTTTTCCTATGTTCACAAAACATGGTGGTTAAGGTGTGTGTAACTTAACTATTTTAAGATACTTCTACAGGAATTAGGCCCTATCTCTAGGCCCCAATAGTTCCGTAAAATTTCTTAGTCCTCCAGGTGCTTAAGACAACTTTTTCTTTATTCCAACTCTGAAGAAGAACATTATTCTCAATAACAATTCATAGGAAATGAAACATATTTAAACTCCAGGTATTGTGGTTGAAACAGGAAAAAGACAGATTTGTAATTGATTCAATTAGAAATGAATTGAACACTTAGCCAACACGATATGAGGTGACTAACCCAAATGTATAATAATTACACATGTCTATTGAACAACCTGCAGCAAAAGGTTATGCGCTTTCAGAGGACAAGCTTCTCAAATCACCCTCGCAGCATCTGAACAGAATGTGCCTTACCAGAAAGGAAGAGTGATTGATCCTTTCAGGCAGGTGACTGTTCCCAACTACATGATTTGTAACATTTATGAATACCCATAAATCTCATAAAAATGTCTTGAAGCTGACAAATTCACAGTGGAAGAGAAAAGTTTTCCAAAAATTCTAATCTCTAAAAGTTGAAACTGTATAATTAGCACAAAACACAATCAGCAAAATTAGCAAAAAATGGAGTCCTGGCAGACAGGCTACTTTGTTAATATTCCAGAAAATATGTGCCAAAATAACCACAGTTTGTACGCTACTTGTTCACTGAAGTAAAAATGGTGTTCTGTGAATAAAGCAGCTAGCTCAGCTTGCAACTCAAATTAATTTTCCTGAGACAACCATCTTCCTTCAGGATACAGCAGAAGTGATTCTCATTGAGTTGCTGTAATATTGGAAGGTGTTCCTGCTGTAATGTCTTTTATTTACTTTTTATCCAGCAGGCATTCAGCAATATTTGCCTTCAAAAATTATAAAAGGTCTCTCAGTTATTGGTTATGCTCTTCCGGTTAATGCAATATGACTACTTATCCTGCAAGATGCTTCAGGGAGTTTTCATTTCTAGTTCAAAATGTTCTAACAAATCATTTTTGGCATTTAAAGGGCTCATCAAGTCTATAATTAAAATACTTAATTTTTCTTCTTTAAAGTATGGGTCATTGCCCTCAAAATTGACCACAACTTAATGGACACATTGTATCATCTGAAATTTTTCTTTTTTATAAGATCCACCATGGAAAATTATTAACATCTAAAAAGTGAGGGAAACACAGTTTTCATCATTTGTTTTATTTACAGTTTTGCATGATTTCTTTAGAAAGTCAGAATTCTCTGTGATGTCAGTTTTCACGTTTTTCAGTATCTTTAGACATAGATGGTGCAACTGTGGCTTAAGAAAGCAAGGCTTCTAATTGCCCTTTGTAGACCAATAGTCTTTCCTTAAATACAATAAAAATATATTATAATTTGTAAATTCTGTATTATTATTGAACTGTAAAGTAAGTTTTAGACACAATTTAAAATTAAAAGCTTTCATAAAATTTAAAAATTATAAAATTGCATGCATATGATCTCATTTATACAAAACTGCATGTGTATATATATAAACATAGAAAATATATGTTAGAATGTTCACTGATATGTTCATGGTGATAATCTCTGAGTGGTGGGATTTTAGCCATTTTTGCTTTTTTCTTTATACCTTGTATATTTCCTAAGTTCTTACGTGTATTATTTAGAGCATTTTAAAATACATTTTCCTTGTTTGTTGCAGGGAGGGAAGCCTGTTCCCTACAGTGAACAGTCACTATGCAGACACCTTGGGGTATAACTGCCTTAATGCATGCCGCCTTGTGATGTGATGTGGTCAAGATGAGGGGACTTGTCAGATGATTTGATAAGTTTGTGTGGAAGTGATTTGGGACAGAGAATTGTCCATGCTAATCAGAGCCTGCAAATGTGGATGTGAATGCCAAAACATGAATATTCTAATTTAACTTAAGAGAACTATAACTGTCACAGCCCACTGGATTATCAACTCATTCTCATCCAAATCACAGAACTGATTAGAGAAAACAAGTTTTAGAGTTACAGAATGCCAGAATTGGAAAGGAACTTAGAGATCATCTGGCCTACTCCTGTCATATTACAGATGAGAAAACTGGGCCCCAGGAAGAAGAAGTATGTCTAGGTCACATGGAAATTTAAAACTCTGTGTGTGTGTGTGTGTGTGTGTGTGTGTGTGTTGAGGAGCAGTGTCATTTGGGAGGCCTGGCGCCAATGTCATTGGAGCCATGATTTATCAGCCCTGGAGAAACAGTGACCCATTCCTTACTCTCCTTCTCTCCCTTATCAACATCTCTAAAATTTTCTGTAAGCCTCTTGTCACAGTTTCCAAGATAGCTGCTTATCCTGGTTTAATTACATTTTACCATACACGTTTCCTGTTTCCTTCAGAGGGGACACCTCATTCTCACATCTAACCTTAAGGCAGATGGAACAGCAGTACTAGTATCTAAATTTAGCAGACTAAATCTTATGTGCAGACTCCCGAAATCAGTCTCTGTTTAATCCACTGCCTATTCTTTTAGTGTATTTACTGTAAGGATAATTAGACAGAGCAGCAGTAGCCTGGGGACTGTAAGCAATGGATTGGGAGAAAATAAAGGTTGCCGCTCAAAAGTCTATTGAGGGTACTTTCATTCCCTCACAATTGCTTAAACCTGCAAAATGTAAAGCCAGATTGAACTGAATCTGGCTGCTTAGCAATCTCAAAATACTTTTAGAAAAATTTGGGGTAAACATTAGGATTCTCAAGAGAAACAGAACTAATAGAGGAGTGAAGAGAAGAAGAGAGAGAGAGAGACAGACTGCACAACTAGCTTTTTCACATTCTTGTATTTGCTCCTCAGTCTGTCCCAGTCCTGAGCATCAAAATCCTACTTCCAGACAAAGTAGCTCAAATACCAAATCCACCCAAAATCTCCAAATGTTCAAATCTAAAATAACAAGCTATTCCTCTGTGGTGCCCAGAAGAATAGATTTCTTAACGATTCTAAAAAACGAAAACAAAAAACATTCTCCCTTATACATAGACCTTTTCAAATGCATTATCTGCCTACTGGATGTAAGCATCCTGAGGACAGGGACCATCATACATCTTCATAGCACAGGCGCTTGCCTATTCAGTTTATTGCAGAGCTAGAGAAGTAGAGAAGTAGAATAATTTCTCAATGTCACCGCTCAGGACGAGAACACTTAAAGATAGGAAAGGCGAAGTCTTGCTGTAATTATTTGACCCCCTGCCTACTCCTGTACTCTGCCATCTGGGGTCACATCATCCCCACCTGTACATCCAGGCTGCCCTGATTCTGGCCTTAGCTGAATAAATATAAGGGGTACAAAATCAATTTATTAGCTCAGCCTGAGTTCAGCTAACTCTGCTGTTGCCTTGGACACATAAATCCAGACCTTGAAAGGCTAGACTTTCTGCTCTTCAGCCCATGCCCTCATAGCTGAGGTGAAACAATTATGAGCTTATGAGAGTTTCACAAGACTACAGACTTGAGTAGGGAATGAAGATGTGGGCTCGGGAGTCAAAAGATCCAGACATGAGTTCTGAATGTTACTCCCACTAGCTAAGGAAGTTGGTTAATTCTGCAACTTCCCCTAGCATCTATTTTCCCACCTGCAAAGTGAGAATTTTTAGTACAATGCAGCTCATAATGTTTAGTGAGGAAGACCCGAGACGCAGTTTGTGAAAGCACTTTACAACATTGCTACAGATCTCAGTTATTCTTGAGATCGAGTCCCCCATGGGCTTCTCACTCCAGCCCTTCTGCCCCAGAAACACTTTAAATGAGGGGCCTGGTCCCAGTACACCAACCTTTCAACTAGGGCCAGATTAAGATCTTCATATAAACTAATGTAATTGTAAGAAATTGTAACACAACATTCTTATATTTCCTAGGATGATAGCTTTGAGGCTATTTTTGAAATAGAAATCCCTCAATAGGATGCTCAGGACCCCTGCTGTGCTGCCGCAAGCACATGGTGAGATCAGCCTAGTGGTGAGCCAGCATGGCCTTCCTGTGGCTTTCATGACCTGAGGCCTGGGTTTCTCCTGACTGGATCAGCTGAAGCCTCCATCCCCCACCACCCTAGTCTGACTCACTTGTTCTAGAAATGATGAGGTAGGAGAAGAGGTCAGCAAATGGGAAGGTCTAGATGGGAATAGAGTTCTTATATTGACATTAGTCATTTGAGACAGGGCAAGCCAGTCAGGCGAGATGGGAGCAGATGGCTCGTACTTGGAGTGGCTCTGGTTGAGTGAGGCAGAACTGTTTTCTCCAGGTGAGATCTGAGAGTTGGGTATGCATCTTCTGTGCCAGGAGGCACCACCAGCTGTTGCAATTCAGAAAAGTTATGCTTCGCTACCTACCGTTCCTCTCCTCTCCTGCCTCCTTTCTTAAGACTGGAGAATTTCAGCAGATGGGAACACTGGCTCCTCCATGTACCTGGCCTTACTGCTTTTATAGAGCTCCACCGATCCCTTCACTCCCAAAGCCTTAACTCTTCTTACCCATTGATATGGTTTGGCTCTGTGTCTCCACCCAAGTTTCACCTTGAATTGTAATAATCCCCACTGTCAAAGGCAGGACCAGGTGGAGATAATTGAATCATGGGGGAAATTCTTCCCATGCTATTCTTGTAACAGTAAGTGAGTTCACAAGATATGATGGCTTTATAAGGGGATTCCCCCTTCGCTTGGCACTCATTCTCTCTCCTGACACCCTGTGAGGAGGTACCTTCTGCCCTGGTTGTAAGTTTCCTGAGGCCTCCTCAGCCATATAGAACTGTGAGCCAGTTAAACCTCTTTCCTTTATAAATTACCCAGTCTCAGGTATGCCCTTATAGCAGCATGGGAACACATTAATACACCCATTTATGCCCAGTGTGAAAGAGCTTTCAGATAACCTTGCCTCAAGGTAAAGCTAACCTTTATAACTTAAGCATCAGTTCTTTGTCCAGGAATCCTGTTATGGTTCCTTAATATGGAGTGAGAGATTTTGTCTCTACCTCTCATATCACATTTTGTATATTTCTAATGTAGGATTTATTATGATGCACCATAATTGCTGGCCTACTTATTTGCATGCCTCATTAAACTAAGAACTTCTTCTTTAAAATAAAAAATTCCATTACACTGAGGATTGGAACTATTATCAGTCCAGAGTGGGCTCAGAGGACATCAGAAATTCTGAATCACCAAAGAGATAAAATTGATGGGTGAGTATAAAGACATATATGAACAAGCTCTTCCAAATACTTCCGTATCTCTTAGGTGCTTGCTAATGCTGGAGAAAGGGAAATCCATACTACCTGTGGATCTTGACTACATGTGATCAGGGGGTTCATCAGCTTGGCGAAACGCCAAACACTAAAAGAAATCAGCCCATGGACTATGACTTGGAAATAAATTATGTAGACAGTCATTGCTTTCTTATTTTCTTTTCACTTGCCTGCCCTGCTGTGGTTTAGCATTTATGAGATCCGCAGTGTATCACAGCATTTTAAGAAAATAAAAGATCATTTTCCTCTTGACTCTAAGGTTACATAGACATTTGTTATGCAATAAAAACAACATTTAACATTCTCTGAAAATATTCTCTTGAAACATACCTTCTAGGGCTCTCCAAAAACTCCAAAGAAGGTTTTCAAAACTTTTCCTTTAAAGAACAACTTGAGTCTAGCACTTCTCAGAGGAAATGCCGTTCTCAATTTTTCTTGGCTTAATTTCATTTAAAAAATAGTATACTTTCTTCTTTCTCCTTTCAAGCTCTGCTCCGTAGTCCCAGGAATAAAGGATTCATAGCAAAGCAGCTGGATTTTGTAGATAATAAAGGTAAGAGCAAAAGTAATGATATTGAAGACAAAAGTACATTAGAGAGCACTGACAAAACCAGAGATTCATTCTTTAAAAAAAGCTAATAACTAAAACTTTGAGAGTATTGATGAATGAGGGGAGAGAGAGACAGAGAGAAAGAGAGAGAGCAGGTAAATAGTAGGAAAAAAATGGCTTTAACTACAGATACAGAAAGAATATCAAAAATAAAAAAATAATATGAACAAATTTTTTGCCAGTAAATTAGAAAAGTTAGATAAAATAAACCATTTTTCTAGGTAACATGTTAGCAAAAATGATTCAAAGAAAAAAAATTGCAGAACCAAATAAACTTAAAAATATTAAGATAATCTAAAAGGAATTTTTAAAACTCTGCCCTTAGGTTAAGGGGAAGAATGCTGAAATAGTTTTAAAAGTGAGATCTATCAACTGTTAAAGAAGCAACTTCCTGCCATGTAGGAATTATTATGCTGGAATGTCATAGATGTGTGTTTCTTACCTTCATCGGGCATCATCTCCAGTCTACCAAGGTATGAGGTTATCCATGTATAAGGCCAGCTTATACATTCTATCCTAGAAATGTGTTCTAGGATCTCCTCCAGCACAAGAAAGAACCTTCTGCTTTATGGTGGAACACACCGATCCTAGAATAGACCAGGTTTGGGTTTTTTTTCTCCTGTTTAAAAACAAACAAACAAACAAACAAAAAAACAGGAGAAACAGGAGGAAAAAAACCCAAACCTGGTCTGTCCTGGGATCTATGTGTTTCCTTCAAGCCTTAGTTTGATTGTGTTACAGTTAGTATGAGTGACTCCATTTTGGTTTGGTCTGCTCTGCTGGGGCCTTCTGCATGAGTTCGGTCAAAAACAATGGCCTCCCATAACTTTGTTAAAAAATTCCCCCTTTTTGGTCAGGTTCTCACTTAGGTAGGAGTGTGACCAAAACTTAGGGCCTTTGTGTCACTTTTACTTACCATCATTTTGGGTTTCTGGTCTCAGCATGTCATTCAAAGGTTACAGTTCCCTCATGGTCACACATTTCTTCCAGCTCTTGTCATTCCAGTTGAAGGAGACCATTTGATATTCTAGAGATGGCTGCATGCAAACATTTAAGTCTTTTGAGAGAATACAGCATACCAGGGAGACTGCTATTATGAGTATCAGGAGGGTAACACCAAGAGTTAACCAAGATCACCATAAACCAACCATCTAAAATTAAATAGATCAAAGAACAAGCTAAAGAATCTTCCTGCTTATCTAAGCAGTCTCTTCATTAATCCCCTACAACTGAATCTCTTTAATACCTGATGTGATTATTTCTCCATAGGCCACAAGTGCCAGCAGTTGCACAGATACTTCTCTGTTTAGCCAGTAAATGATCTAGAGCAATTTTATTGTTTAGCATAACTTTCACAAGAAAATTTAAAGTCTGTTTTGCAACCATAGTCCTTACAGTAGAGTCTGCTATAGAGCTTATCACGAGGGATATATTTCTAGTCATTGCCTCTTTTACTCCAAACCATGGGGGAATAAAGGACCTAATAAATAATGCCCTTCTAGAATAGTGAAGGCCTCCTGGCAATGTACTCTTTAACCAATAATGTGCATTAAGAAGAGTGAACCAATGTTTTGTTTATGACTGATTATGAAGCAACATATGTACCTTCAAAATTTTTCACCTTCATTGGGCCTCATCTTCCATCTACCAAGGTATAAGCTTATCCATATATAAGGCTGGCTTCAAAATCTTTCACAAATAAAAGTATACACAATGAGTACACATAACAGACCCCTTTTCACTTCTATTGTTCATAGAGGCATAAGCAAGGGAAAAAATATTCAAAGATAAGAGTCTCATGATAGTAGAGAAATCTTGATCTATGATCTTCGGAAAAAGCTGTTCATATAAAAAATGCCATCTTCTTCTGGGGAGAAACTTCCCCGGTTAGCTTTACTTTAAGGGTTCCGATGGGTATAGTTCCAATAGTGTGGATGAACCCTTCTCAGTTGTTAAATTATGAGCCTGAGGTTCAAGGTCCTGAAGTTTTGCTGCAGTGTGGATGCCAAGGGCAGTCTTTCTCTGATGTTCTCAGAAGATCCAATCCTCAAGTTCTAGATTATGAAGGGGTTGATTGTCCTCAGCGAACCATAAAATGCTTTCTTTGCCTGGTGAAAATACATGGTGATATAATAATCTACTGTTATAACATCAACCCTCTTGCATGGGAAAGCTTTTATAAAACCAGAAAAAATGCACTGAAAATGACAATAGAATGAAATCCCTCTGTAAGTGTCCGAAAGGCCCATCAGGTGGCCAAATGTACCTAAAGCTTTGTCTTCCAAGAAATATGGTCATAAACTATTTTAGCAATTTAGAAGTCACTACACCAATATATATTTAATTTGGATTTTATCTTTTCCATAATGAGTCATAGAATGCAGAACTTTTAATAGCAAAAGTTTTGAGGACTGAGAAAGGACAAGGCAGCCATCCTGGTTCTCCGGGAGTCAAAAAAGACTGCCAAAAAAGAAAAGCCAAAAGCTGTGATTCCCATCTACGAAGGCGATTACCACCCCGACCCCCTGACAGTGGAGGTGCAGATCCAGCTGAACCAGTGCCGCTCGGTGGAGAAGGCACTGCGCACGTTCGCCGTGTAGGGTGCAGGCAGTAAAGGCTGTTCCCAGCAAAAAACAAACAAACAAACCCCCAAAAACAGGACTTATGTTCTGTTGAATACCAGTTGTTTAAATTTAGGTGTATTAGCACTGATAACTAATGGGTTATCATAGGTAATTTGACTTACACCATGGAGTTCACTCAAATTGTGTACCTAAACAATTTCAGTATTGGTTGATTTAGCATGAAAATCTGGCAAAGTATTTTCTTGGTAGTCAATTAATTTTTGTTCCACTTGGGTTAGTAGTTTTATGAACCAGTCAGTCTTTTCATTAAAGTTCCAGGAATTCTTACCTGTATTCAAGAGTACTTTTTCCTTTTATAAACGTTCTAAACGATACCATATTCTGGAGTGTTGAGTGCTTGTGAAGTTTTCAGAAACTGCATCGGAATTAGGCTATTAACTGGAAATGACTTTAAACAGTCATAAAGACACAAGTGACAAGGAAATTTGGTTATTTCTGTGATCTACAATAACTAACATAATAACTTACATGGTTTGGCTCTGTGTCCCCACCCAAATCTCATCTTGAATTATACTCCAATAACTCCCATGTGTTGTTGGAGGGACCCAGTGGGAGATAATTGAATCATGGGGGCAATTCGCCCATACTGTTCTGGTGGTGGTGAATAAGTCTCACAAGATCTGATGTTTTTTTTCAGGGGTTTCTGCTTTTGTGTCTTCCTAATTCTCTGTTTGCCTCCTGCCATCTACGTAAGACAGAACTTGCTCCTTCTTGCCTTCCACCATGATTGTGAGGCTTCCCCAGCCATGTGGAGCTGTAAGTCCAATGAAACGTCTTCTTTTGGACCTCTAAATTGCCCATCTCAAGTATGTCTTTGTTAGCAGTGTGAAAATGTACTAATAATCATAATTATGATTGATAGCCTATATTCAGATATATTAGAATTTTAGAAATCCCATATATTTTGTAACATATATTAACATTCACTAAAATACAACCTGAAGAAAATTAAACATTTTTTTTATTCTGACAAGGCTTCCCATGTAACTTAACGTGTCAAATAATCCTGTTTACCTCTCTTTTGGATGCTTCAGGAGCCCTCTGTAGCATCCCAACATTAGAGGTCAGAATAGATCATTTTGAAGCTGAAATTTGATTTTGGAAAGCCTGTCAAATATGTTAAAGATTTCAAATACTTGATATTATAAAACAGAATTCCAGGTCACCATAAGTCATATATTTTACCAAAATAATGACTCAAAAATTTCAAAAAGGCAAAAACCTTTACTTATTGATAGAGAGAATACTTAGCTTTCCAGTCTGTTTCTTGTCTTTTTCTTCTTTTTCCTGTAGTTTAGTCAAAAGGGAAGCAAAAATCATTCATTATCATTTAATATTAGATGAAAATCTTGTTCAATAGAGAAAGCCAAATTTCACCCTTGCATTAGTGTACTGTTAATGTCAATGCCAATCTTTAATACACCTTATAGCCAAATCTATCCAATCTTAATCAGGTTTTTTACAATAGCTACAAAGAAAATTAAATACCTAGAAATTAACCAAAGAAGTGAAATATTTCCACAATAAAAATTATAAAGCAGTGGTAAAAGAAACTGAAAAGGACACACAAAAAAATGGAGAGATATCTCATGTTCGTGGAATGGAAGAACTAAAAATATTTAAATGTTCATACTACCCAAACCAGTCTAGAGAGTCAATACAATCCTTATCAAAATACCAATGACATTCTTCACAAAATGAAAGAAACAATCTGAAAATTCATAAGAAACCACAAAAGATCCAGGATAGCCAAAGCTATTGCAAGCAAAAAGAACAAAACTGGAGGACTCACATTACCACTTCAAAACATACTACAGAGCTATAGTAACCAAAACAGCATGGTACTGGCATAAAAACATACATATAAACCAATGAAACAGAATAAAGAACCCTGAAACAAATCTATACATCTACAGTGAACTCATTTTTGACAAAGGCTCTAAAAACATACATCGGAGAAAGGACAGTCTCAGTAAATGGTGCTGGGGAAAACTAGATATCCATACACAAAAGAATGAAACTAAACACTTATCTCTCACCATCTACAAAAATAAAATGAACTAAAAATTTAAATATAGGAACTCATACAATGAAACTCCTATAAGAAAACATGGGAGCAAATAATCAGGACATTGATCTGGGCAAAAATTTTCTTAAGTAATGCCCCACAGACAGCCAAAGCAAAAATGGTTAAATGAATAAATAATTATCAAGTGAAGGAAACCATCAACAAAATGAAGAGACAATCCATAAAATGGCAGAAAATATTTGCAAACTGCCCATTTGACAAGGGAGTAATAACCAGAATATATAAGAAGCACAAACAACTCAATAGGAAAAGCATATAAAAATCTAATTTGAAAATGGGCAAAATATTTGAATAGACATTTTTCAAAAGAAGACATAATAAGAGCAAACAGGTATATAAAATGGTGCTATTCTATCCATCTACTATTAAAGGATAATGAACATGACTGATCATCAGAGAAATGCAAATCAAAACTGTAATGAGATATCATCTCATCCCAGTTAAAATGGCTTTGATCCAAAAGACAGGCAATAATGAATTGTTGAAGATTTGCAGAATTTGTACACTGTTGGTGGGAATGTAAATTACTACAACCACTAGAGAGAATAGTTTGGAGGTTCCTCACACAACTAAAAATAGAGCTACCATATGATCCAACAATCCCACTGCTAGGTAATACCCCCCCTCAAATGAGGTCAGGATATTAAAGAGATATACGTACTCCCATGTTTATTGAAGCACTATTTGCATTAGCTAAGATTTGGAACCAACTTAAGTGTCCAATAATAGACAAATGGACAAAGAAAATTTGGTACATAATACATGATGGAGTACTATTCAGCCATAAAAATGGGAGACCCTGTCATGTGTCACTTGCAACAACATGAATAGAACTGGAGGTCATTATGTTAAGTGAAATATGCCAGACACAGAAAGACAAACTTTGCATGTTCTCACTTATTTGTGAGAGCTAAACATTAAAACAATTGAACTCCTGAAGATAGAGAAAAGAAGGATGGTAACCAGAGGTTGGGAAGGGTAGTGGGGAGATTGGAAGGAAGTGAGGATGGTTAATGGATACCAAAAAAATAGAAAAAAAATGAATAAGACCTAGTGTTTCATAGCACAACAGGGTTACTATTGTCAATAAAAATTGTACATTTAAAAATAACTAAGAGTGTAAGTAAATTGTTTGTAACATAAAGGATAAATGCTGGAGGTGACAGATATTCCATTTACCCTGAGGGGATGATTATACATTGTATGCCTGTATCAAAATATCTCATATACCCCATAAATATATAAATCTACTATGTACTCATAAAAATTTTAAAAAGCACTATATAAATATGAGCCATTATTATTAAAGATTTCATGGCCAAGAAAACATTTAGGAGTAAAAACACCTCCAAGAATGTTGCTCTACATTTCACAGAACACCTCATGCACAAATGTAAGGCCTTCCTCTGCAGCCCAGACTTTTATGTTGGGGCTTGAGGGAACCAGTAGTTATCTGAGAAAGTCATTCCAGTACAATAGGACAGAGCTCCAGGGTTTTATTACTGAGTGCACAGCACCTTCTTATAGTGCTTATGAATGTGTTGTGTTCTCTTCCTGAAACCACCTTGAGTGCAAGGAACCCTGTCTTTGGTTTCCTTTGCCACTTCTTAACTAGGTGAGGGACAGCGCACCTTCTTCTAATGGTTTATTGTGCAGAATTTCCACCTAACAAAAGTTTAGAATAAATCCAATATTTTAAAATATGACAAGTATATTAAAAGATACCACACAATATATGAAATGTAACAAAACCTAGATGCTGTGTAATTATTTTGTGATTTTTTTCCTCAAGTAGGTGGCTATTCTGAGAATTGCCTGTGACAATTCTTATGCAAATACAATAACTTGCTCAATGTGGAAACCCTCAGCATAACAAACACTTGGATGTATTTTACTAAAAATTTCAGAAGGCTTTTCCTTTATACATGTTTAAAGAACAACTGCAGAGCACAAATAACTGCTTTTCTCAGCATGTTTTAAATGAGGAAACAGAACTGTAATGCAGCATTGTCTCTCTCTCTCTCCAACTTTATCTCCATCTACTCTTCTTATTTTAAGGACATCCACACAGGCTGACTCTAAATAGACACTACAATAAAACAGTCCCCTTTCTGTTCCAATCACCATGGGCTAAGATGGCTAATTGGAAAATCCTATGTCAGAACATAAACTCTGAATTTGAAAAAGAAAGTTGTACTCCAGTCTGGTGAACAAGAACAAAACTCCAACTCAAAAAAAAAAAAGATTAAAAAAAGAAATTGTGCCATTGAAATAGAGCAAAAAACTTCCAGGACTATGGAGAGCTGAATGTATTCATGAAGTTTGCTGATCCAGTATCAAGCAGAATGGAAGTTAATTGCATGGACTGAACTAATAAATACTTAAATACTATTTTATGACTTGTTTATAACATTTGCTGATTATTTTTGTTCTGTTTGTCAGAGTCAAGGACACTTTCTCTTCTTTTAAGCTATTTATAGCTTTTAAAAATTGAGTATACGCTAATGAGCAAGATTTAAAACATAATTCCTTTCTACCTAATTTCTCCAAAATTTGGAAACTATTTGTGAGTATTCTGAACTTATGGCAATATAGTTATTTGCATAAGTTCAACAAGAATTTGTTTTCTTTCATAACTGGACATAATTGGAGACATGGTTATTTTATAAAGCTTTTGACTGGAATGACATAGTTTCAGATGGCCTTGAGAAAATAAGGCTGACTTATGAAATTGATAAAAGCCCCTTAGAAAAGCTGGCCTCATACCTTGTCCTTTACAGGGTTCTAACTTCTGGTAAGTAAGGAATGTCACTTTCTGACAGGTCCAGGAACCCCAAGTTTTCTTGGGACCTCACAAAGAAAGGAGTTAATCCAATTCATTCAGGTATCAGTGGGCACAGATAAATCCTTGGCTGAGCTTGAGGCTTTTAAAAAGGTCTAATCTTAGCTTTCTTATGGAAAAGTTTCCAGCAAAACTTTTTTTTTTTGAAGAGAGCCTATATGGCAAATGATTATTCTTGCTGCACTTTAAGCAAATAATCAAGCCAAGTATAATAAAACTTATTTTACAAATACATTAGTACTATTATCATTTTGTCTTTAATAAAATTGGGGAATTGGAGAGAAAAATTACATTTAAAAATAAACTATAGGCCAGGCGCGGTGGCTCAAGCCTGTAATCCCAGCACTTTGGGAGGCTGAGGTGGGTGGATCACGAGGTCAAGAGATCGAGACCATCCTGGTCAACATGGTGAAACCCCATCTCTACTCAAAATACAAAAAAATTAGCTGGGCACGGTGGCGCGCACCTGTAATCCCAGCTACTTGGAAGGCTGAGGAAGGAGAATTGCCTGAACCCAGGAGGTGGATGTTGTGAGCCGTGATCGCGCCATTGCACTCCAGCCTGGGTAACAAGAGCGAAACTCCGTCTCAAAAACAAACAAAAAAACACTATAGTACACCTGTTATTATTAATAACATTCTAGCTTGTCCTGTGTTTTTCCATTTTTATTATTTTCTGCAATTTGGGCTGAATCCTAAATTTTCTGTAGCTACAAATCTCCAAAATAATATTTCACTTTCTTTTCCTTTTCCCAGATTTGAAATCACTAAAAAAAATTAAGCTGCACTTTTCTTAAAGCCCTGTGAACTGTAGCTCAACAACTTAAACTTCAATGGAAAATAACAGCAACATATTTATATACATAAACCATTTCATACCTGCCTACTGATAATAGACTTCAGGGTAATATGGCCTATATAGTTTTCTGGGATTGTTCTCCCTTTTTGTTTTTATTTCCTCCTTTTTTCTCTGTTCTCTTTCTCCCTTACTGCCCCTGTTTTTGCTTCATGGGATGTGGTACTTCACAGTCTACTAAAAATGAGCTTGCCTAACAACCTGAGACCCATCCATCCAGGAATAAACCGTCATAGTCATAAGCGATCAGGTGAAAGCCAAGACCAGACACTCATTTCTATTAAAATACCTTCTCTGAAAGATTTTAAAATGAAAGGGAAGATAAATGTAAAAGGGAAATAAAAACTTGGACCCCAATTTGCTGTGCCAAAAGAAAAAAATCAAGCTGAAAGTTGTGTCATGCAAGATACAGCATTTCCTTTTGTTCCTAAGTAAATAGCTACATATAAGAGGATAAATATCTCCACAGGTAGCTACTCTATGTTTACCTTATCTTATGTAAAATGCTCATTTAGTGAATACGTAATTGACTATTCCCCTACCTGTTCCTTTTCTCTTGCAACATTCTGCAGCCTACTTTCCCCCTTTGAATATTGAAGCTTTTAAATTCATCTTTGGAGAAAGGCACAGACCACAGACTGTTTCTATGACTTTGTTTTTTTCCTCCGAGCATGTCCTTAACCTTGGCAAAATAAATTTACAGATTGAGACCTGCCTCAGATACTTTTTGGTTTATAAAGCAATGGACAAAATATACAAAAACATGTAAGTGATTTGTTCCTCCTAACCTAGCCAAGCTTATGCAATGTTTGTATGTTCTTTGCCTTCATGGCTAGAGTAATGACTTTCATGATTTAATGTGTTTATTATTGACCAAACTTGAAGTTGTCTCATCATGGCCCTGTTTGTCATTACTTGCTTGCCTTTCATGTCTATCTGCTCCAAAAATTCTCCCCACTCGGCCACTGGAGTTCTTTCTTGTTTCAGTTATTTACACATCGACTTCAAAGTTGCTGCATGTACTATTACTTATTTCACAGTTTTATTAAGGTCAAACCTAAATGGACTTATATCTCTAAGCTTATTCTTGAATTAAGCACTAACAACTGAAAATGCACATAAGATTTTATCACAAATTCGAAGAAAATATCACAAAACATATCTGACCAAGCTCTTGTATCCAGAATACATAAAGCTTACAAGTCAATATGAAAACAAACAACCCAATTAAACATAGGCAAAAGATTAAACAGATGCCCTACAAAAGACAATACATGAATAGCCAATGAGCACGTGATAACATATTCAACCTGGTTAGACATCAGACAAGTGCAAATTAAAACCAATGAGAAGAGCTTTGCTCTTCCTCTAGAATCCTTGAAATGATATTCCTCTTTTCCTTATATTTTTGTATTATGCTAGAATAAATCCTATTTTGGATTTTAAAAAAATACTTAATTTTGAATGAGGGGTAACCTTGCCCTGATCTTTTCAACAGACAGGTAACTGTCTTAGTCCCTATTTTTGCCTGTTTGTGTGCTGTTCCAATTCCTTTTAAGATCTATAGCTAGATGGTTCACATGCACAACTCCTAACTCAATTTCCAGTGTTTTTTTTTTTTCTTTTTCCCTAGCATGGATTATCTAACATAAAATTTTCTCAAGCCTGATTTTCTCACATTCTGAAAAAAACTGAAAGCATCAACATTGTAAACCCTTAGCATACACTGCTAATAACCCTCTTGTTCCTGTTTCCCCTCATAGAACTTTACTTGTGGAAACTACACCTTCCAGTACTCATGTTGCTTCTGATAGTCTTCTACCTGGTTCATACACAATTATTTTGGGGACTTAACAATCTTTAGGTGTGAAGTGCTAGTGGATAAGACAGAAACTGTGATTGCCTTAAAAATAAGTCTTACAAAGAAGAATAAAATTACCATTTTCTCCTTTGGAAAGATCTTTTTGCTCAGTGCAGTGGTTCACGCCTGCAATCCCACAACTTTGGGAAGCTGAGGCAGGTAGATCACCTGAGGCCAGGGGTTTGAGACCAGCCAGGCCAACGTAGTGAAACTCTGCCTCTACTAAAAATACAAAATTATCTGGGTGTCATGGCGTGAGCCTGTAATCCCAGCTACTCACTGAGGCAGGAGAATCACTTGAACCCAGGAGGCAGAGGTTGCAGTAAGCCAAGATCGTGCCATTGCCCTCCGGCCTGGGCAAAAAGTGAAACTCTAAGAAAAAACAAAACAAAACAAAACAGGAAAGATCTTGTGTGGTCTGACTGAACCATGAGGGAGGTAGTACTGTGGACCTTTGATTGCATGTCACAGTCTAGTTCTCTACAAGTTGTACTTAGCGAAAATTCTTCTCCAAGTTTAATAATAGTTTGATCAACAGAGCTAATTTTAATCCAATTTATCCCAGAAATATTTAAAAGGAAAATACAGAGAGACTGGAGACCAGATGACATTTTTTTTATTATGCATTTGCATCATTTCACATCTTCAGAATAGCAATACTAATACAACCACTGCCAAAACTACTGAAATAGTTTAGCATATATCTATACTCTTTGAACCCTTATTTCATTTTAGTTCTATAATATTCTCCACCAATCCTTTTATTGATGACTCACTAATCTTTCTGGTTGTCTAAAGCTTCTTCTTTTGTATACTCCTTAGGAAAGGCTTTGGAAAACAATATTTTTCAGGTTTTTGCATTCTATACTGGTTTATGCCTTATGTTCACAATTAAGTTTTGTTGGGTGTAAAATCCTTGGCTCACAATTTTTTTCCTTCAGGATATCAAATGTGGTACAACACTTTCTTAAGGCATTGGCCAACTGCTGTTGAAAAATCTTGTAATAATCTAATTTTCATTCCCTTTTAAGTAATTAGTTTTTGTTTAGATAACTAAAGGCTTTTTATGGTTTGGTAATTTTACTACAAATTATATTAATGTTGGTCTTTTTGGATGAATATTCTCTGTTGTGCTCTTTCAACATTAATTTCAATTATTTTTGTTAATTGCAGAATGATTTTTCATTAAGCAGAGTTTTTAGTATTCTTTTCCTTTGCTTTGATTTTTATCTTCAAGGACTACTATTATTCATATGTTCAATATTCTTTATCTATCTTCAATATTTACCACTTCCTCTAGTATCCTTTTTACTTTTTAAAAGATTAACATTTTTTCACTCTTCTTCTTATATAATATGTATTTGCTCTTGTGTTCTTTCTAGTTTAGTCTTAGTATCCAAAACACTTCTAAATCTTATATCTTTATTGAGATACTGTTCAAATTAGATACAATTCACCCACTTAAAATGTACAGTTTAATATTTTTTGGTATGTTCATAAGTATGTGCAACCACAACCACAGTCAACTTCAGAACATTTTAGCATTTCAAAAAAACACCCTCCCAACCCCTTAGTTATTATCTCCTACTCCTGTATTCCCTGAGCAACCATTTAGTTACTTTATGTCTCATAGATTTGCCTGTTCTAGACATTTCATAGGAATAGAATCATACACATGCTGTTTTGTAACTGGCTTCTTTACTCAGCATAGTGTTTTCAAGGTTCATTCGTGTTGTAGCATGCATCAGTACTTCATTTGTGCCAAACAATATTCCATTTTATGGATACATTCTATTTTGTTTATCCATATATCCATTGATTGGATGTTTATTAGTCTGTTTTCATACTGCTGATAAAGATATACCCAAGACTCGGAAGAAAAAGAGGTTTAATTGGACTTACAGCTCCACATGACTGGGGAGGCTTCAGAATCATTGTGGGAGGTTAAAAGGCACTTCTTACATGGCAGCAACAAGAGAAAATAAGTAACATGCAAAAGCAGAACCCCCTGATAAAACCATCAGATCTCATAAGACTTATTCACTCCCATGAGAACAATATGGAGGAAACTGCCTCCATGATTCAAATTATCTCACACTGGGTTCCTTCCATAACGCATGAGAATTACGGGTGTACAATTCAAGATGTAATTTGGGTGGGGACACAGAGCCCACCCAATCTCATGTCTGCACATTTCAAAACCAATCATGACTTCCCAATAGTACCCCAACATTTTAACTCATTCCAGCATTAACCCCAAAGTCCATAGTTAAAAGTCTCATCTGAGGCAAGGCAAATCCCTTCCACCTATGAGCTGTAAAATCAAAAGTGAGTTAGTTACTTCCTAGATACAATGGGGGTACAGTTATTGGGTAAATACAGCCATTCCAAATTGGAGAAATTGGCCAAAACAAAGAGGTTACAGGGCCCATGCAAAACCAAGATCCAGTAGGACAGTCAAATTTTAAGGCTCCAAAATGATCTCCTTTGATTCTAGGTCTCATGTCCAGGTCGCACTGATACAAGAGGTGGGTTCCCATGATCTTGGGCAGCTCTGACCCTGCGGCTTTTTGGGTACAGCCTCCCTCCTGGCTGCTTTTCTGGGCTGGTGTTGAGTGTCTGCAGCTTTTCCAGGTGGAAGGTGCAAGCTATAAGTCGATCTACCCATTCTGGGGTCTGGAGGATGTTGGCCCTCTTCTCATAGCTCCACTAGGCAGTGCCCCAGTAAGGATCTGTGTGGGGATCCCACATTTCCCTTCTGCACTGTCCTAGCAGAGGTGCTCCATGAGAGCCCTGCCACTGTAGCAAATTTCTGCCTGGGAATCCAGGCATTTCCACACATCTTCTGAAATCTAAGTAGAGGTTCCCAAACCCCAATTCATGACTTCTGTACACTCACAGATGCACCACCACATAGAAGCTGCCAAAACTCAAGGCTTGCACCCTCTGAAGCCAGGACCAAAGCTCTACACTGGTCCCTTTGAGCCACAGCTGGAGAGGCTGGGACACAGGGAACCAAATCCCTGGACTGCACACAGCACAAGGACCCTGGGCCCTGCCTACAAAACCATTTTTTTTTCCCTCCTAGACCTCTGGGTCTGTGATGGGAGAGGCTGACTCAAAGGTCTCTGACATGCCCAGGAGGCATTTTTTGGGGTCTTGGTGATTAACATTTGGCTCCTTGTTACTTATGCAAATATTTACAGGCAGCTTGAAATTTTCCTCAGAAAATGGGATTTTTTTTTTTCTATTGCATTGTCAGGCTGCTAATTTTCTGAACTTTTAGGCTCTGCTTCCCTTTTAAAACTGAATACCTTTAACGGCACCTAAGTCACCTCTTGAATGCTTTGCTCCTTAGAAATTTCTTCCATCAGATACCCTAAACCACCTCTCTCAAGTTCAAAGATCCACAAATATCCAGGGCAGGGGCAAAATGCCACCAGTCTCTTTGTTAAAACATAACAAGAGTCACCTTTGTTCTAGTTCCCAATAGGTTTTGCATCTCCATCTGAGACCACCTCAGCCTGGATTTCATTATTTATATCATTATCAATATTTCTGTCAAAGCCATTCAACAAGTCTCGAGGAAGTTCCAAACTTTCGCACATTTTCCTGTCTCTGCTGAGTCCTCCAAACTGTTCCAATCTTTGCCTGTTACCCAGTTCCTAAGTTGCTTCCACATTTTCAGATATCTTTTCATCAACACCCACTCTACTGGTACCAATTTAATATATTGGTACATTTTTACACTGCTGATAAAGACTTACCTGAGACTGGGAAGAAAAATAGGTTTAATTGGACTTACAGTTCCACATCGCTGGGGAGGACTCAGAATCATGGTGGGAGGTGGAAGGTACTTCTTACATGGTGGCAGCAAGAGAAAGTGACTGAGATGCACAAGTGGAAAACCCTGATAAAACCACCAGATCTCAAGAGAGTTATTCACTACCTTGAGAACAGTATGGGGGAAACTGCCCCCATGATTCAAATTATCTCCCACCAGGTCCCTCCCACAACACGTGGGAATTATGAATAGAATTCAAGATGATATTTGGGCAGGGACACAGATAAACCGTATCAGAATGTTTGGGTTGTTTCTACATTTTTTAACTCTATGTATGATGCTGCACCCAAGATAATGTCTCCCATGAATGGAGCCTCTGTATCAAAAGGGAACTTTAGCAAAGAAAGTAAACTCATTTTTGAATTTTCAGATTACTGTGGCATTCTGTTTTGAGGTCTGCTAAACTTGCAATACTGGGTGAAGATGATTTCACAGTAAAACCAATGTTGAAAGACCAAGAGACTGAAACTAGTTGAGACTTCATCTTTCCTTTATAATTTATTTGCCACAATGTAAAATACTGTAGACCATAAGAATCTGTTTTTTTTTTCCTGCCTCAAAATGGGTCTGTTATCAACAGAGTCAGCCACAAACTGGTTCAGGACAAGCTTGCATGGTTGAGAGGGTAGATCACAGAGCAGGTTGTACCCACATCTTTGCCAACATAATGAAGTTGACTCTTCTGGGGTGAGAAAGCTCCTCCTATGCTCTGTTACATTAAGGTAAAAAGTGAGGGCCCATAGCAAGGGCCCCTAACTAGACAAAATCTAATCATCTTATCTTGGACAAATTTCTCTGTTCTTTTTATAGTCTGTGGTAGACCAAATGTGCCCATCAAAGATGTCAACACCCAAATGCCTGCAACCTTTGAATATTATACAGGAAAAGGAGCTTTACAGCTGTAATTAAGATTATAGATCTTAAACTAGGAACACTACCCTGGATATCTGGGTGGGTCCAATCTAACCACGTGAGATCTTAACAACAGTGAACTTTCTCTCACTAGGGCAAGAAGATATGGCAGAGGGGAATTCAGAGAGACTGAAAGCATGAGATACGCCTACCAATGGCAAAGGGGGCCACAAGGAAAGCATGAGAAGGAATGTGGGTAGATTCAGGAAACAAAGACCAGCCCACAGCTAACAGCCAGCAAGGAAATGGGGAACTCAGTCCTACAACTGCAAGGAACTGAAATCTACCATCAACCTAAATGAGGTTAAAAGAACTCTTGCCTAGGGACTTCCCCTTAGATTCCCTAGCTAAGAGCTCAGCTCAGTTGACAATCTGATTTCAGCCTTGTGAGGCTTTCAGCAGGGGACCCAGTTGAGACATATTGTGCCTAGATTTCTGTGCCATGGAACTGTGAGATAAATTGATGTTGTTTTAAGCTACTAAGTTTGTAGTAATCTGATCTAGCAGCAATAGAAAATATGTAAACATCTTTTTAAAAGCAGAATTTGCAAGCAAATGTGACTTTGAGCATAATTCTTTTTATTCATTGCAAATATGTGATGTAGGAGTCTTTGAGTTATTTGCTTGAAAATAACAGTGATAAGCTATACTCCTATTTATGCTCTGCAGTATTTGGTTGTATTACCTGGAAGACTGAGGCTCTATCTGGGGATTTTTTTCTCCAAGTCCTTCTAGAGTAATTTGGAATGGAGAATAAATTTTAGGAGATCAGACTGCAGCATGAAGATGAATTATCAGGCTACTGTACTAATCCAGCTGAGGGATGATAGGACAGGGTTAGGTGGAAGAGTCAGACTGGAGACGGGAACATTGATGTTGATCCCTAATAGTTGTAGAATGGCTTACTAGCTGGAGGGTGTGGTGTGCAGGAGGTAAATCGATACTGAAAACTGAAGAATCAGCTGATTCTCAAATTAATGACTCCTGTTTGGGAATTATTAACATGTAAGTTGATAAAGTCATATGAGTGGAGATTACCAGGAGATACTTACGGATTTGTTCTAAAATATAAAACTTAAAAGGAGGAATGAGGAAGCATTACAAATAAGAGATTAACAGAGAGGAGATTCTGTTGCTTGGGACTGGAGAGAGAGGAAAAAGGAGGATTAGAAAAAATGAGAAAGACGCTGGCTAAGTTAGATTTCATTGATTCACTGCAAACAAACCAAAAAAAGTGGTACATCATCTTTTTTTGTATTAGTCCATTTTTACGCTGCTATAAAGAATTACCTGAGACTGGGGAGTTTATGAAGAAAAGAGGTTTACTTGACTCACAGTTCTGCATGGCTGGGGAGGCTTTGGGAAACATACAATTATGGTAGAAGGCAAGGAAGCAGCAAGGACATTCTTCATAAGGCAGCAGGAGGTGGGGAGGAACTGCCATACTTTTAAACCATCAGATCTCATGAAAACTCACTCACCAACACGGGAACAGATGTGTCATAAAACACATGGGGGAAACCACCCCCATGATCCAATCACCTCCCACCAGGACCCTTTCTCGACATGTAGGAATTACAATCTGATATGAGATTTGGGTGAGGACAGAGAGCCAAATCACTTCACCCTTAGATGGAAAAAAGGAAGTAGTGAGAAGGCACTCAACTAGAAAAAGTTCTTATTAGCTATCAGGGCACACTGCCAGCCAGGACAGCTAGATTCCTGTCTTGTGAATAATAATAACGGTGAAATTGGCTACAGAAGACAAGAGGCACACAAAAAAAGTGACAGAGTACAACCAGTCATTTGCACATGGGAAGCTTCACAAGCTGGGTGTCTGTAACTTGGGGAACATTAATATTGTGTTCCTCTTGAGTGTACTATTAATTCAGTGAAGATTTATCTATTTACAAAATCATTTACAGATAAATTGGAGACTCTTTCCATCCACTATTTCTGCAAAAACACTGCTGCTATACTAAGACTGAAAAATCTAGTAGCTTAGACAGTTGCTACCTATGCATTCAATAGTTTCCTCATGAAAAGCTCACAATGACTATTATTCAAACCCTTTGCTGATCTGAATCTCTGAAAGTATTTGCAAGGTGCACAAGGCAACTTTCAGGGAGGGAAAATAAGTTGCCCACACACAAGAACCTAAGAGGGTTCCCTGCCCCGAACCACCAGCTGTGGAGAAAGCTGCCAACCAGGAAAAGAACCATTCAGGACAGAACGTTCCCCATATTCCCAGCTGGTTTAGATAGACTAAAAACAAACTAAAATTCAACCCATTTCAAAGCACCAAATAATTTTAGGCTGTGGAACTAGCAACTACACTTTCATTCTCTTTCCTAATGCCTTTGTTTTTGGCTAAGAATAAAAATAGTTATCAACGTTTCCTCTCTCAAGCTCTGTTAACACCCCTCATCCAAAGGTGCATGCATGACATCTCTCTAATATATTTTATTGCTGCCTTTTAAAATTCCCCTTATGATACTGGCCCAATATTGTTGCATTCAACCACACTTCTACCACAAGGATTAAAAAGAACTTAAGTATGATTTTATTCTATTCTGCATCAATGCCATACATACACACAACAATGTTTGTATCACTTAATAAGTTATAACATTCTATGTTTCAATAACAAGGACATAAATGATCATTTCCTGAGTTAACAATGCAATGTAAAATTTAATCTGTATTGCTAATAAGACATTTTACAGCATAGAAATGTGATCAAAGTGATCATTTACTTTATCGTGTCATAAAACACAAGTGCTTATTGTAGAACAGTGATACAATTTATATGGCAAGAAAATTTGTGATTCATAACAAAGAATCCTGGATGTATTTGTTGCCATGATTAACTTTCCAGGTCAAATATCAGTAGTAAAATAAGTTATGGTACATAAAAAAGCCAAGAAGTTACCTGTACTTAAGGAACATTTGATTTCATTTAAGAAACTGAAGCCCCCTGGATTCTAGTTAACCTTTTATTATGTACAAAAATGTTCTCTTAAAAAACCCTAAGCAATCACAAAGTTAGATAAACTAGCTGAATAAAGGATAATGACAGCTCTTCATTATGCTGTAAAACTGTGGATCTCATTTTTGGAAAAGTTGAGATCATGCAGCAACCTGAAAAATAAAAAGCACATGTTTCTTAGGGAAAATGTTTTAAAATGAAGAAATAAGAGCACTTTATCACCGTAATCATGATGCTTTTTCATCTTCCCCATTTACTATGTAGTTTTTTTAAAAAAACAAAAAAACACTTCTAAAAAAATTAGTGATTAGTAACTCCTAAATATCATGAAACATCTAATCAGTGTTCAAATTTTCAACTATCTCGTAACTGCCATAATTTTAAAAATTGTTTGAATCAAGATCCAATTAAAATTTACTTAATATGATTGTCTCCTAAGTCTTTTAGGCATCTTTTAATCTATAACATCCCCCAGATCCCCACTCCATCCTGCAATTTATTTGTTGACAAAAATCAAATATTTATCTGTTGAGTCTCCTAAAACCTTCATTTTTCTACATCCCTGTGGTATTCCTTAATGTCTCTACATCCTCATATTTTCCAGAACTTAATAATTGGATCTAGAGGCTTGATCAGACATAGGTTCAAATCTTTCTGACAAGACTATTTGATAGGTAATGTTCCTCTATCAGAAGGCATATAATAAACGGTTGCTTCTCTTTTCAGATGTTAGTTACCATTACGGTCTATGTATAGATCCATTAGTTTATTACGCACTGCAACTGGCGATATTCTACTTCTATCATTCTTTCTTCATTAATCAGGTGAAGAATCCCATAAAGAAAAATATCTGCTCATTTATTCTGTGTTTATTCAGTAGTATGGCTCATATACCAAAGGCAGAATAAATGTTTGATTTTTCTTCTTCTTTATTCACCAGTTTTCAAAGAAAGGAGTTAATTCGCCTACCATTCTAACTTCATTCTCCCCCTACTGAACAGGAAAAACAGAAATACTGCATAGTCAACTGGGAAAACAGTATAGTAACTACTTTTTTTACTGCTTACTTTATTATATGTAGTCACTTTGCCAGGCACTTCACATGTTCATGTATTATTTATTCATTTTTGTAGATAAGTA
This sequence comes from Callithrix jacchus, assembly GCF_049354715.1. Classification (NCBI taxonomy): domain Eukaryota; kingdom Metazoa; phylum Chordata; class Mammalia; order Primates; family Cebidae; genus Callithrix; species Callithrix jacchus. Next base: position 89,533,167 of record NC_133505.1, on the reverse strand, counting down.
TACTAAAGCTTAGCAAGGTTAAGAACTACCCTAGGACATCCAGTAAATGACTGCAAGATGCTTGTAAGTGGTAGACCTGGAATTTAAACCCCAGCTGGCGGCTCCCAGAGGGCATACACATACTCACACAAAGGGCCAGTAGAGCACGGGAGTAGAGGGCCACGCAATGGAGTAGTTATGCCTCTCAGTATCTGGGCCCACCCTACTATTCCATCCTGTTGTCCCAGGCAGCAGCTTCACTCTAGCCAAACCAGTCTAGTCTTGTATATCTGCATCCCTAATGCAACTGCTGGTTCTCCCTGCCTGTACTATCCCCTTCTCCATCTCTCCTGACTGGTAGGTTTTAGTCCACATGCAGTGCACATGACTTTTTTTGACAATGCAGCTCTTGTCTCTCCAACACACTCATTGCTAGGTAGTAACCTGACCCCCCCTGAATTCCCATAATACTTGATTTTATCTCCAGTAAGATATTTATGGTGCTCTGAGTCATACTTTATTTATCAGTATGATATATAAATAATAAATAAATTATTATTACAGTTTCTAAGACTAGAGAGCATGGTCCTTTAGAGCAGAGACTGTTTTACTAATCTGCAATAAACTGCATATTTAGTGGATAAAAGAACCATTATTGGCCAAGTAATGATAAGCTGCATATATACACACATATAAATAAAATAGGCTTCTGAGTCTTTTTCTGTTATCACATCACACAAATTGACAAATGTTCACCAAATATGGAGAATATGTCTGGGATGGCTATATTTATAATATAATCTATGTAGCAGACATGAGATTAACTTTGGAGCACTCTAGGAGTGGACATAGCAAAAAAGACTCATTTTTCAGAACAGTAAAAGCTATAATAAGAAACCCATATAATTGCCAATCAAGAAAAATATACCACATCCATTAAGATGACGAAGATAAGGAAACCAAAGAAATGAGTCCCAAATGAAAGTCACAAGGGCAGCTACTATGAATTATAAGTACTGATGCGAATCAAGTTACATCTCAAAAGGCAACTCTATGCAGCATGTTCAAGAGTAACAGGAGAAATCTATATGTAATGATTAATAAATACCCCTGAGCAATTCTGGGTAAGCCAGCTAGTACAGCATTGAAAGACTGGCTCTAAAATAAAACTGAGGGGAAAAAAAAGCCATACAGGTTATGGTCAATTTTTTTTTTTTTTGAGATGGGGTTTCGCTCTTGTGGCCCAGGCTGGAGTACAGCTTACTGCAACCTCCACCTCCCAGGTTCAAGGGATCTTCCTGCCTCAGCCTCTCGAGAAGCTGGGATTACAGGTTCCTACCACATCCAGCTAATTTTTGTATTTTTAGTAGAGACAGTTTCACCACATTGTCCAGGCTGGTCTTGAACTCCTGACCTCAGGTAATCCACCCACCTTGGCCTCCCAAAGTTTATGGTCAATTTAAAAAAATGCAAAAATGATTCTAATTATTTAAAAGTATTATTATACTGCAATCTGTATTCGTTGAGATACTTCTAAAATAGCAGAAGCAATACAGAAGACAGTATAGCTTTTAGCCTCTTTTCCTAAAAAAAAAAAAAAAAAAATTTTATATGCAAACTATGTTAGTCTTCATTGTAATTTTAACAGTTTTGCTTGAGCTTTAAGAGAGTAAAAGTTTACATAGAAATTTGAAAAATCTTTTTAAGTTGAGAGAGTTTAAAATAACATTTTCCTGAAAGTATTAAAATAGAGAAATATATTTAATAAAAAATAAGATACATTTTAAATATGACATGGAAGAAAAAAGTTTTTAATGCCTTTATTTATTGACTTGGGGTCAATCTTTCCTGTAATTAAAATTTTAAGTAAAAAAGCAAGAAATGAGATTATGAAGACTAAACTCTGATTTTTTTTAAAATCTTGTCTAAATTCCTAAGGGGTCCGGGCAGTCATGCCCTACAAACCATAAATTCTCATCAGATGGGTTTTATTTAACCCCATGTATGGGGACTTACTTTCCAACCTGACTCTGGCATAACATTACAAGACAAAGAAGAAAATAAAAATATTTTACCCCAAAACATGTTTCTTTGCCATATCTTGAAATGACCCAGCAAATCTGTCCTTTGAAGGGGTAAATTTGCATCTGTAAAGAATCTATTAACATAGCTAGATCTTTTTCTTCCAGGCCAGCCCAATCCTGAGAGCTTAACTAAGAGTCTAGTACTTTTCAAATGTTTGAATAGGAAAAATCTGCCATCTATTACCTCTAAGGGCAGCCAATGTAAGATTTCAAAAGAACCTTGGTCTCCACAATCTTTTATCTTAACCTGAACATTTCCTTTCTTTAGATGCCAGGTCTTTAGACAAACTCAACTGTCAACTAGAAAATGTTTAAATGTTTAAATGTACCTATATCCTGGAAACCCGTGCCCCGCACCATCCCGCTCCTTTCCCGGCTTTGAGTTATCCCACCTTTCTGGACCAAACCAATGTATTTCTTAAATGTATTTGATTAATGTCTCATGCCTCTCTAAAATGTATAAAACCCAGCTGTACCCCTACTGCCCTGGGCACATGTTCTCAGGACCTCCTGAGGGCTGTGTCATGGGCCATGGTCACTCATATTGGCTCATGTCAGGCCTCCACGTGCAAGCCTGGACTCAGAAAATCTGAAGTCCTGTCTGCCTTGGCTGATCACTCCCCATCCGCCATTGTTCACCATTATCCCTGATAGCCCATCCCACCATCTTAACTGTTATTATGATAATGTGAATACTCCCTACCCCACCCTACCATCTTAACTACTCTTACCCACCTGTCATTGTAACTGAACTTACAGTAATGTATACTCCTTGCCCCTGCCCCCACCACTGTAACTAATCTTACTCTGTAACTTTCCACTGCCCACCCCAAACCTATAAAACCAACCTTTGCTAACGCCCTTTTCGGCCTCAGACCACTTGCACCCAGGTGAATAAACAGCCATGTTGCTCACACAAAGCCTGTTTGGGGGGTTTCTTCATTCAAAGCGCACCTTTTAACGTGTTTTAACATTTGGTGCCAAAACCCGGGTCAGGGGAACTCTTACGGGAGACCAAACCCCTGCCCCTGTTTCTGTGCTTCCTTCATGAAGAACTCTACCTACCCACCTGGGGTCATCAGACCAGCCCACAGACACACACCACCAGCTATTTTCATAAGCAGTCTCTCTTTTGCTTTCTCATCCTTTTGTCTTTTCCTTTCCACTTCCTCCCCCTTTTGGTTTCATCCTTTTTCCATCACGAAGACAAGGAAAATCAGGTAAACCAGGTTCTTCTGTGTGGTTCAGAACCAGAAAAGATCCTATGTAGGTCATGAATCTAGGGACTGAGTTTTCCCCAGGGGTTTGACTATCATGGAGATGTTCACCCTAGTTACTCGCCCACCAGGCTCATGGCCGATATTGGTGACAAGTCAACATAGAAGATGCTCTCTTTGACCACTCACCAACGAGGAGGTTCAACCCAGGCTCAGCTAGGGACACCTATTAAGCAGGTGGGTTGTGTGCCCATTTTCCTTGTCTCTGCTGCCTTTCCAGAACCACAGGCAATGGTTCATCCTCTATCCCTCCCTCCTTTCTGCTGGCCTGTGTTCTAAAAAACCGAAAGCTTCTTCAACTGTCTCCTGACCTAAAACCCAAACGTCTCATCTTCTGTAATACTGCATGGCCGCAATACAAGTTAAATAACGGCTCCAATTGGCCAAAAAACAGCACCTTTTTTTGCCCCTTAACCTCTGCATTTTACAAATTTAGACAATTTTTGTTGCAACATGGGCAAAAGGTCTGAAATTCCCTATGTCCAGGCATTTTTTCACACACCAATCCCTCCCTCATCTCTACTCCTCTCCCTTCCGTCTGCCCCTCCTTCCTATGCCAGTAACCCAGAATCTGTCCATCAACCCTTGCAACCTTTCTCCTCCCTGCTTGTCCAAACCAGGCCCTAATCCAGGACCTAACCCCACCCCCCAGAGCCTTCTTCCTCTTCCTCTACCCACAACCCACCTCCTTATGCCCCTCCTGTCACCTTCCCACCTGATCCATGGTCCAGCTTACAGTTTAGTTCCTCAGCTACCTCCTCTGCCCCTGCCCAACAATTTCCCCTTTGAAAGGTGACTGGAGCCAAAGGCATAGTTAGGGTGCACGTTCCTTTCCCTTTATCCAACCTTTCCCAAATCAGCCACCCGTTAGGCTCCTTTTCATCAAATCCTCCAATACTTAACTCAGTCTTTTAATCTCACCTGGAATGACTTAAATGTCATCCTTACTTCTACTCTTATGCCTGAAAAATGCTTAATGTGCATTTTATCACCCAATCAACCCCAACATTACAAAGGTACAGAAATTAAAATCTAGCCCTCAAACCCCACAACAGGAATTAAGTAAATCTCACCTTCAAGGTGTTCAATAATAGGGAAAAATCTGCCCGGCAGCAGCGCATCTCAGAACTACAGATGCTTGCCTCTTCTGTAAAACAAACCCCAGCCACACCAACAGCTCACAGACTTCAAAGTGCCCAGACTGCAGCGTGTCCAGCTGTCCCTCCCGGACCTTGCTTCAAGTGTCGGAAACCTGACCACTGGGTCAAGGAATGCCCACAGCCCAGAATTCCTCCTAAGCCCTGCCCCATCTGTGCGGGGCCCCCACAGAAAGTCAACTGTCTGACTCACGTCGCTGCTCCCAGAGCTCCTAAAGCTCCAATCCTCAGCTTGGCGGCTAAGACTAACAATGCCCGAGCATCTCAGAAGCCCCCAGACCATCACGGAGGCCAAACTTCGGGTAACTCTTATGGTGGAGGGTAAGTCCCCTTCTTAATCAACACAGAGGCCACCCACCCCACACTGCCTTCTTTTCAAGGACCTGTCTCCTTGGCCTCCATAACTGTTGTGGGAATTAATGGCAAGGCCTCCAGGCCTCTCACAACTCCCCAGGTCTGGTGTCAATTAGGCCAGCACTCCTTTCCACATTCTTTCCTAATCATCCCCACTTATCCAGTTCCCCTGTTAGGCCGGGATATCCTAGCAAAATTGTCTGCCTCCTTCAGTATTCCTGGGCTACAGCCACATCTCACTGCCGCCCTCCTCCCTGAACCCATACCTCCCTCAATGCTCCCCTTATGTCCCCCTACCTTAATTCTATGGTGTAAAACACTGCCTTCCCATCTGTTGCTACAAGTCACTCACCCCTCATCATCCCCTTAAAACCTAACCACCCTTACCCTGCCCAGTGCCACTACCCCATCCCACAACAGACTTTAAAAGGTGTAAAGCCTGTTATCACCTGTTTATTGCAACATAGCCTTTTAATTTACCCTCCTGCTTCTTCAGCATCTATATTCCAAGGGGCATGACGTATCCCCTTCCAAAGCCCAAGTTTCTTCCCCTATCCTAGTTGTCCAAAAAACAGTCAAACTCTTCAGACTAGTCCAAGAACTCTGCCTCATCAATCAGATTATACTTCCCATCCACCTGGTTGTACTAAACCTCTAGGCCCTCCTATCTTCCACACCCCTTCCACAGCTCATTATTTTGTTCTTAACCTCAAAAACGCTTTTTCTAAAGCCCAAATTTCTTCCCCACCTGTTATAATCTTTCACCAGCATACACACACTCTCCCTGCCAACGGTATCCAGTTAATTTCCCAAACCCCAACCCCATCCACTAAACAACAGCTTATCTCCTTCCTAGGCGTTGTAGGATACTTTCGCCTCTGGATGCCAGGTTTTTGCCCCTGTAACCAAACCATTTTATGAACCTACGAATGGAAACTGAGCTAACTCCATAAACCAAAAATGTTTCCCCCATTCTTCCTTTTGGTCGCTAAAGAAGGCCTTAGAGACAGCCCCCGCACTAGCACTCTCCAAATCCTCTCAACCCTTCTCTATCTACACAGCAGAAATAAAACGCTGTGCCATCGGAATTTTTACACAGGAGCCAGGCCCATGGAGGCCTGTAGCCTTTTCATCCAAACAACTTAACGTCACAGTCCTGGGCTGGCCCTCATAACTACACATGGCAGCAGCTGTCACTCTAATACTCTTGAAATCCCTCAAAACTGGCCAGGCGTGGTGGCTCACGCCCATAATCGCAGCACTTTGGGAGGCTGAGGTGGGTGGATCACGAGGTCAAGAGATCGAGACCATCCTGGTCAACACAGTGAAACCCCATCTCTAATAAAAATACAAAAAAATTAGCTGGGCATGGTGGCACACACCTGTAAGTCCCAGTTATTTGGGAGGCTGAAGCAGGAGAATTGCTTGAACCCAGGAGGTGGAGGTTGCGGTGAGCTGAGATCGTGCCACTGCACTCCAGCCTGGGTAACAAAAACAAAACACTGTCTCAAAAAAAAAAAAAATCCCTCAAAACCACAGGCTATGTCCCACTTACCCTCTATAGTTCTCACAACCTCCAAAGTTTTCTCTTTACACTTCACACACTTACTTTCAGCTGCTCACCTTCTCCAGCTTTATGCAGTTGCCCCTACTACTTAAATCATACCTCAAAAAGTCTCTGTTTCTATTATTTTCTGTCTAACTGTAATCAAATTCACTGTAATCATTTAGTTTTACATGCCCTGCTTTTAAGTTGCTGGTTTACACTTTTCTTCCAGGCAATTACAGCTAATATTTCACTCTTAATCTGGCTCCCATTCTCTGCTCATACCCAATCTTGTTAATAAAAGTGAGTGGTTGCTTATATATACCACATGCTTCCTCATACACCATGAAAACAAAAGCTCTCCCTCCATAGTTACCCTACCAAGCCCCGCTACAACCGTTAACAGCCACAGCCCTTGCTGGTTCCCTTGGCACTCAGGTCCAAAGCACCAGCCCCCTCAGAACACTTTCTCACCTTTTCAGTTTACACTTTCAGTTCTAAGCCAAGAACCTTTTTTTTTCCTCTGTGGTTCTTCTTCTTACATCTGCCTTCCTACCAACTGGACAGGCACTTGTACCCTAGTTTTCCTTACTCCCAAAATTCAGTTTGCCAAAGGGGACAAAAGCCTCCCTGTTCCCTCTGTGGTCCAGACACAACACAAACAAGTCATTCCATTAATGCCCTTACTTGTAGGGTTAAGAATTACTACTGCACTCGGCACAGGCATTTCCACTTCAACTGGCACCTTGCATAGCATCTCTAATAATTTCTCTGCTAGCATTGGAGAATTAACTCAATTATTATCCCTCCTTTAAGCTCAAGTAAATTCCCTACCTGCAGTTGCCCTTCAAAACCACAGAGGTCTTAATTTACTGACTGCTAGAAAAGGTCTTTGCCTATTCCTAAATGAAGAATGTTGTTTTTATGCAAACCAGCCCGGCCTTGTCTGTAATGCCATCAATAAATTTTAAAAGCCCAAAAGCTCACTAATCAGGCAAATGGTTATTCTGGACCTGGCTGTACACTCTCTAACTGGGAGTTATGGCTTCTTCTAATTCTTAGTCCTCTAATGCTATCTCCTTCTCTTATTTGGACACTGCGTTTTTCCAATTAATCTCTCAATTCCTACAAAATCGTATATAAGCAATAACCAATCAGTCAATACAACAAATGCTCCTTCTAACAACCCCACAATATCACACCTTTCCCCAAGATCTCCTAGCGTCTAAATTCTTTCCCAATTTTGGGTTTCTGCGGTGCCCTCAATCACACACAACGTATCCTTGAAAATCTTTGCCCCCATGCCCCAAAACCTGTTATTGCCCCCTCTTCTCTAATTCTTTCTCTCTCTCTATAAAAAGACAGGTATGTCAAGCCTCCATGTGCAAGCCCAGACTCAGAAAGTCTGAAGTCCCGCCTGTCTTGGCTGATCACCCCCTCATCCCCCCATCCTCCCACCTGTGTTCGCCATTATCCCTGATAGCCCAGAGGAGCCGGTTAAGATGGTTCACCCCACCCTGCCATCTTAACTGTTACTGTGATAATGTAAATACTCTACCATCTTAACTACTTACCCCACCCGCCATTGTAACTGAACTTATGGTAATGAATATTCCTTACCCCTACCCCCACCACTGTAACTAATCTTACTCTAAGTTTCCACTGCCCACCCCACCAAATCTATAAAAGCAACTCCTGTCCCGCTGCCCTTCGCTAATGCCCTTTTCGGCCTTAGCCCACCTGCACCCAGGTGAATACATAGCGATGTTGCTCACACAAAGCCTGTTTGGGGGGTTTCTCCATTCAAAGTGCACATTTTAACATCTCAGGATAAATCTCTTCAAATTACAGAGTTTGACTCTTTTAGTTGACATCTAGAAATGTTAGGTTTAGTCACAGACTAAATAAGAAGAAGATACTTAAAGCAGCTATATTTTAAAATCATCTAAAAATCCAATAGGGGCTCTATTTAACCAAACATTTTAAAGTGCCATTTTAAAGCTAAATCACATAAAGTTGAGTTTCAAACAGGATCACCACTACCACTGATTTTTCATTATCCAGGCTTCGCTTCAACTATTAGTCTTGTCTTACTTGTGTTCTAGTCTTCCCTTTTTGTCTTGCTGCGTGGCTCCTGATTGCATATATAGTATTTACTAATTTTCACTCAGTTACAGAGAATGAAGAGCAAAAGCTACAATGAGATGAACACTGCTTATTAATTACTATTCTAAAGCTTTGATGGAAGAAGAGGTTGGGCCTAATGTCCCAAATAAGACTGCGGCACCAATCCTGTGAGTGTATCATACGGGCAGCCATTAGCAGAGAACACCAATTGCTGGCTGTGTCCTATTTTTGTATTCATATCTAACTATGCATAATTCTGACCTCCAACTCTTAAACTATATGAAGACTTAAAGACTTAGTTATTTTCTAAAACTGTAAGATTATTAAAGTGCAGTTCACATAAATAGGAAGAACTGAGAGATGCTTGTTAACGAACGATCTTCGTTTCAGTGTTGGGCAGTCTGTTTCCCGCTACACTGCTACTCACCTTATTCCTTGTTCTGTAAATGGCACTGGTCCACAAATGCAGACAAGAACTTTAGATTTGTCCAAATTTCTTTTAAAAAATTCAGAAAGAAGAGCTGGTGAAATATGTCCCTGTTTGCCATTCCATTCAGAAGTAGGTGCTGAGAGAACAAATTCAACATCCAGCCTAAGGAAAAGAAAAACAGTTTTTTAAAGTTTATTATTTTGAATAAATTATTAACATGTTTCAAGTTCAAGAATATAATTCTCCCCTAAAAGAATAATTTAATATATAAAGACTGACACACTTGCTAGAAAACCACTTGAAAAGCATTATAAAACTTAACAAAAACATGTAGATAAATCTATATTTACTAAGGATTAGTTTTTCCTGTAGATAAGGAATGCAATTTGGCATTTTAAAAAATTGAACTAATTAAAAAGAGAGTTCTGGCCAAGCATGGTAGCTCTCACCTGTAATCCCAGCATGCTGGGAGGCCAAGGCAGGAAGATTATTTGAGAAAAAGAGTTTGAGACCAGCCCGGGCAACATATTGAGACCCAGTTTCCACACCCTGGGTCTATTGAAATTCTTACCGTTTCAATAGCATCAGATCAAAAGCATTTCTACATGTTCTAGTGAGTAACTGAGTAGCAGGAATTCATGATACATTAATTTAAACCACATGAAAAAGCTGAAGTGAATAGTTTCTCTTGTGAGGGGACAAAGGAACTAAATATTGAAACAAAAACAAGGTATGGCTGGTACAGCTGCCCTCACATTGCTGTGCCTCAGCTGGATTAAGTTTCCCAAGAACAAAGAAGCCTGGCACAAGAGGTATAGACCAAATAAGAGCATGAGCAGGAGGCTACAGCCAGCCTCAGCTCTCCACACACTCTCTAGCCTCTAGGCCTTGTCCATTTGTGGAATGAGGTTGGGAAATAAGTAATATCTTACAATTCTAATATTCTATGATTTTATATTAAAACACCTATAGAATTATGTTTTCTTATCTTCAAGCTTCCCATTTAGTATTAGTAGCAATACCAATCCACTCTATAGCCTCCCTAAAGGCTAATGCACAAAATAGCCTCCCCAAAGATATTCACTAACCTATTTTACCTTCTGAGAACTTAAAACTAAGATAGTTTTTTTTTTTAAATTGCATTTTAGGTTTTGGGGTACATGCAAAGAACATGCAAGATAGTTGCATAGGTACACACGTGGCAGTGTGATTTGCTGCCTTTCTCCCCTTCACCTATATCTGGCATTTCTCCCCATGCTTTCTCTCCCTAACTCCCCACCCTCCACTGTCCCTCCCCTATTCCCCCCAACAGACCTCAGTGTGTAGTGCTCCCCTCCGGTACATACGTGGCAGTGTGATTTGCTGCCTTTCTCCCCTTCACCTATATCTGGCATTTCTCCCCATGCTTTCTCTCCCCAACTCCCCACCCCCCACTGTCCCTCCCCTATTCCCCGCAACAGACCTCAGTGTGTAGTGCTCCCCTCCCTGCGTCCATGTGTTCTCATTGTTCAACACCTGCCTATAAGTGAGAACATGCAGTATTTCATTTTCTGTTATTGTGTCAGTTTGCTGAGAATGATGTTTTCCAGGTTCATCCATGTCCCTACAAAGGACACGAACTCATCGTTTTTGATTGCTGCATAATGTTCCATGGTGTATATGTGCCACATTTTCCCTGTCCAGTCTATCATCGATGGGCATTTGGGTTGGTTCCAGGTCTTTGCTATTGTAAACAGTGCTGCAATGAACATTCGTGTGCATATGTCCTTATAGTAGAATGATTTATAATCCTCTGGATATATACCCAGTAATGGGATTGCTGGCTCAAAAGGAATTTCTATTTCTAGGTCCTTGAGGAATCGCCACACTGTCTTCCACAATGGTTGAACTAATTTACACTCCCACCAGCACTGTAAAAGTGCTCCTATTTCTCCACATCCTCTCCAGCATCTGCTGTCTCCAGATTTTTTAATGATCGTCATTCTAATTGGCATGAGATGGTATATCTCAATCTAGTTTTGATTTGCATTTCTCTAATGACCAGTGATGATGAGCATTTTCTCATATGTCTGTTGGCCTCACGTATGTCTAAAACTAAGACAGTTCTGAATAACTTCAGGATGTGATATTTGCTCACTGCTCCATGAGGGCAGGGTCCTTGTTTGTCTTGTTCAATACTGCATCCAGGCCTCGTTCAATTAAGCGCACAAAAAAAATGCTTGTTGAATAAAGAAATGTATTTACAAAGAAGCCATGTTGGCTAAAAATAAAAATTGTACTTAAAAGAACAAAGCCATGTGCTGGCATCCATAAAATTGCATATAAAAATGATATGAATTCATATGTATATTTTTCTGGAAAAAAAGATCCATAATCTTTCTTTCATCAGATCAAAAGGCCAAAAGTAGCCATAAAACCAGTGTCATAAATTTCCAATTACACAGATATCTAAATAAAATGTAGAAATTGTCTTGTTAAATTAAAAGATAAAAGATGATCTCCTGTGGCTCTATTTGAAATGAGCCTATCACTGGAATAAACTGCTAAATTAATGCTGAAGTCTCTGTAGTCTGCCATAAGCACGTAGTCATAATTTTCCTTTACTGGGATGCTTTATAACAAAGCCTAATCAATGGTATATTTTCTGCAGGTATCTACTAAATGGTGATAAATAACAGATCCTTACATAAATGATATAAACTTCTTATGTATTCACATAAGGGTCCCTTGACTATAATTTTACGCACTCAATGGAAAAGGTGAACAGACAGCATGGCTGCAATTTAAGGATTTGTAAAGAGGCTGTTATCCTGCTTATCTCCTTTTTCATAGGCTGAGAAAGAGCTTAAATTGGAACGGGAGTATTCACAAGTTAAGACTCAGTAATTCTTTATGAAATATTTTTTATATCAAAATACAGATAGTTCCTGTGGAATCCTCTCTCCTGGGTTTTCTGAATGAAGGTTAACATACTGTCTAAAATAATTACAGCTTTGAGACGCTGGAGACATGTGGGGGGCAGTAAACATCCTGAAATTCCTCTATAATTTCAAAGTGCCAGAAGGCGTTAGGACTCTTGAAAAGGTTACCTGAAAATAAATTCAGATAACCCATAAAATGCAAAATAACATGAAAGAGGGAGAGAACAGACCTGCTTCTGATGAATGCAATCTCAAATGTAAATATTTTAGGTAAATAAGCTTGTCAAAAAATTTATTTTAAAGTAGGCTGATAGTGATCTGAGATGACAAGTCTTGAAATACAAATGTACTCATTTAGTCTAAATTATTAGCGGTCATACAACGACTTAGTCCCTCCTCCTCTAGCCAATCAGCTTCCGCAACTTATCTCCTTCATATTTCTCACAAAGTCCCTTACCTGCCCATTTTTACTGTCCCAACTCCATATCCGGCTCTTATATCTCTTGTCTAAAATATTAATTAATAACCTTAACCCTATTTGATATGCCATTGCCATATTAGTTAACCTAAAAACTGATACAACTTTGCAACATTTTTGCTTAAAAGCTTCAGTAATTCCTCACGTTCACAGGTTAGTATTTCAGAGTACTTGGGCCCCAGCTTTTCCTTCTTTATTTTCTAGCTAAAGAAAATGCCTGCAACTGCAGTAAAAGTTGCTATGTGCTCACAGACAAAAACGCTCACAAAACTAGGAGTCAAAATTAGATAAAACATACATAATTCTGGAAATATTTCTCAAAATGAATCTAATAAAACACTAGTATGCCTCCAGATGTTAGTAGTTATTCCATGAAAGCAGGCTATCAAATAAGTCTGTGACATAGTTGATTAAAAAAAGTTAAATACATTTCATTAGAATATCAGAAAGCCTTAAATATGCTAAGTTCAGAGTAAATCTTCAAGAAGAAATATACTATTTCCCAAATTCATTCAATCATAGAGTCCATTCAGGGAAACACATTAACATTTCAAAGAACACATTCCAAGCAACATAACACTGAAGAACATCTCCTGGAACAAACAGAAAGTGCTGTAAGGGTCCAGATTAGCAGGCTGCATATCTGTGTGCATAAGAGACTGGGGAAAAAGAAATGGGTTCAGGCATACTGTTCAATTTATTTCTGCTTCTGGCATCATCAGCTTTTGCTATCTTAAATGGAACTGCCACATTGCTAGTCCTACTACTGACAACGGAAGACAAAAACACACAGTCCAGGGAGCCTGTCAGCACTACAGGGAGATGAGCTGCAGAGTGTCACTGTGCCTTCTTCCTAGGTCTATCTGATACATAATATTTACTTCACATATGAATTACATTCAAGGTCTTCCATCACCTGATTTTAGCCTATCTTGTTTCTTCAAGTGTAAACAAAAAGGAATAGAAATAACTATTAAGATTCCTTCTAAAACTGATACAAAGTTTAATGGGTTTATTCTTAGTTATTCTGCATCATCCTCCTTCACGCACAGTGTTTATTTTAAGAAAATGACTCTGCTCTGTCACTAAAACACCAGAATATCCTGGCTTTCATGTCTTTACTCATGCAATCCCACTATTCAAATTTATTTTCCCACTCAAAGAAATGCTAGTCATTTCCCAAAGCCCAGCTCAAAAACCCCTTCTTCGATGAAGCTCTGATATTCCTATCCTCACAGCAATGGAATTACTCTTTTCACTAGATATCTATGGTATGTTTTTTGTTCCTCTCAAGGCACAGACTTTACAGTTAGTGATATACTTCAGAACTTCACCACTAGGATAGTCTGATTTCTTATATTTTTGTAATGTCAAGCACATTTTGCAGATAGCACACATATATTTAAAGAGATATAAATGGTCTTTTATCTTCTGTTGCTGCATATAAGTGGGTAAATAGTCCCCTTTCCTTTGTGACCCATTTCCTTGCTACTTAGAATCCCTTTCTTTCCCCTCTCTTTTGCCTCAATTAACTTCCCATTCCACTCTAGTGTAAAAATAATGACACTAACCATATAATTGTTAATAACATTGTCAGTATTAATGTCACTGTCAATGACAGTGTTGTGCTGGATGCAGTATTCTCTGCTAAGTGATTTCACTTTCAGAGGCTGTGTGTCAAAATATGCTGGAGAAGATATGGAGAAATAGGAATGCTTTTACACTGTTGGTGGGAGTGAAAATTACTTCAACCATTGTGGAAGACAGTGTGGTGATTCCTCAAGGATCTAGAATCAGAAATACCATTTGACCCAGCAATCCCATTACTGGGTATGTACTCAAAGGATTATAAATCATTCTACTGTAAAGACACATGTGCATGTATGTTTATTGTGGCACTATTCACAATAGCAAAGACTTGGAACCAACCCATATGCCCATCAATGATAGACTAGATAAAGAAAATGTGGCACATATACACCATAGAATACTATGCAGCCAGAAAAAAGAATGCATCCATTTCCTTTGCAGGGACATGGAGGAAGCCGGAAACTATCATTCTCAGCAAACTAACACAGGAACAGAAAATGAAGCACCGCATGTTCTCACTCATAAGTGGGAGTTGATCAATGAGAACACATGGACACAGGGAGGGAAACATCACTCACTGGGGCCTGTAGGGACTGAGGGGCAAGTGGAGGGATAGCATTAGGAGAAATACCTAATGTAGATGATGGGTTGATGGGTACAGCAAACCACCATGGCACGTGTATACCTATATAACAAACCTGCATGTTCTGCACGTGTATCCCAGAACTTAAAGTGTAATAATAATAATAATAATAAAATGTATCAACAGCCTTCGAACGATTTGACCTAACAATTCTTCTGATATGTTTTTATTCTGAATAGTTAGAAAGGTACTGAACAATTTCTAGACACTATGTCAAATAGTATGAAATTGGCTAAATAAATTACGGTATGCTCACATGACTGAACACAATGAAGTTATTGAAAATCACAGTATATTGCAGGATTTACTAACTGGCACTACTAGCACTTCGGGCTGGAGAATTCTTTGTTGTAGAGGGCTTTCCTGAGCATTGTAAGACACTGTGTAGCATTCCCGGCCTCTACCAACTAGGTGTAGTAACTATTCCCCAATTGTAACAATCAAAAATGTTTCCAGACATAAATGTTTCCCGGGTAACAGAGCTGCTCTAGGGTGAAAACCACCTGTTGAAAATACTCTTTATGTAAAAAACACACAATACAATAAGTAGAAATGTAGTTAAAAGGATAGTCAGTATGACTATATTATTTTAAATATATAAAACAAAAAGATAGATATGTGTATGAATAGAAAGATACAGACCATAGTGTTAATAATTGTTCTTTGGGTGGTAGGATTGTGGGTGATTTTTTTCTTACACCTTTTCTATATAAACATGTATTAATTTTATAGACAGAAGGGAAAATCAACAAATGCTGTTTATAAAAAGAATGTTCTACTACCTTTACTAAAACAAGGTTAATGGTCTCTAAGAATGATTGATTTGAAATGAAAGGAAAATGCCTGTTATATTTATATACCACAAAATGTTTTCTAGAAGTCAGCCTCATTGTCAAACCATCCCACCTGTCCTATCCCACAAAACTCATTCTACAAAAGCAGAGATCTAACAGAGCTAGGGCATTCTGCTGATAGGAGTGGGGGGTGAGGGGCAATGCGTACTGAATGAACTGAGCCTCATAACACTGCTCACCTATTTGGGAGAAGGATAAGTGGCATTTATTTTGGATTTCGGTTTACATAATTAAATCCGCTATTGCACATATTTGCCTTCTTTCTCTCATTTTTCATAAGAAAAAAATGTGTAAGATTTTGCTAGACTTGGAATGTTGTGAATTGAATCCCAACTGCTAGAACAGTCAAGCGTAATAACACATTTGTAAGGATAAAATTGGGGTAAACTTTTCTGTTCAGATTTCTTTTTTTTTTTTTGAGACGTAGTTTCACTCTTGTTACCTAGGCTGGAGTGCAATGGCACAATCTTGGCTCACCGCAACCTCCTCCTCCTGAGTTCAGGCAATTCTCCCGCCTCAGCCTCCCGAGTAGCTGGGATTACAGGCACGCGCCACCATGCCTAGCTAATTTTTTGTATCTGTAGTAGAGACCGGGTTTCACCTTGTTGACCAAGATGGTCTCGATCTCTTGACCTCGTGATCCACCCGCCTCGGCCTCCCAAAGTGCTGGGATTATAGGCGTGAGCCACCTTGCCCGGCCTTCTGGATTTCATACTTAATGACATGAAAATCAGGTTGAAATAGAAAGAGTAATACTCTAAAAATTATTTAAGAAGCATCTATAGTTTTGCAACACTACTGAGGGCCATAATTAGAGAAAATGAAGAGATGCATTCCCTGGGCTGCATAAGAAAATAACTAAACACAGTATCTTATTATTGTTGGATCCATGTGTACAGGCACATAACAGAAGTTACACATATTTCATGAGTGAATCTGCTATAAACATACTAATTCTGGGCTAGGCACCTACATAGGCTAACTCATTGATTCCCATGCCCAAATAATTCTGTGGTGTAGGTATTAATGTTTGTTTTATAGATGGAAAAACTGAGGCTCAGCCACCAGATAAACTAATTTGCCTAAGGTCAAGAGATTAATAACTTTCCATTACACAATTTTATTTTGAAGAATTCCATTTGCTAATGATATTATCTAGATAAACTCTGAGGACAAGCACGGCATGCTTGCAGAAAATATTCGATCATATATCAGCCTCAGAATCCGTAAGTCCTATCCTCTCCTTGTTCCACAAAGGATGGAGTAGAAGACTGGGACTTAATCATATAGAGATTTGGGTATTTCTCTTAACTATGAATTTTTAAAAAAATATTTACAGTTCAATAATAATTTAACCACAGAGATGTGTTCCAGTAACTTATTTTGTCATCAGAAACTTTATTACTAAAACTGGAAGTGATATAGGAGGGTCAAGATGTGGGAAAGAGTGATTTACTACATTAAAATACAAAGAGCCTTAAATGCTAACTAAAAGACAGTTGTGACTAATTAAAATTACCCCAACTTAAATCTTAACTTTCACTTTCCTATTTTGTAGGGAACACAATAATTATGTGTTGGCTGACTAGGACTACCAAATCCCATCAAAAAGCCTTTAAGGGCTTGACCTAGCCTCACTCCAAAAAAAAAAAAAAAAAAAAAACCACCATGAGTCTATGGGGATCATAAGTCACACAATACTAGGAGTCAGTGCCTCCAGAGTGTCTCAAGCAAGGAGAGCAAAGTCTCCAGAAAGAGGTTAGGGAGAAGAGAGAAAGAACACACACCAGCAGCAAGGGAGAGCAAGAAGAGAAAGAGAAGGAACAGCAGAGGGAGGATAAAGGCAGGCTGGAAGTTGGAACACTATCTCTTCTCTCAGCAAGCTAGAGTACCACTCACCTGGTGAGTGCTGTTAGAGCCAGGCATCCAGAAGTGGAAAAAAAAGCAGCCTTTCCTCATCCTCAAAACTGCAGTCTATGCAATTTCACAAACCCAAATTATGTAATCAAAACAAAACAAACCAAATAACGCAGTTGACTTTGTTAAAAGATACTTTAGGTTCAGAGACTGTCAATACATTCCTTTTTACCAATTAATTTATAAATCAAGTTGAAGTCCTATTAGTACAATGTCTATTATTAAAAAAATAAAATTTTACAAATTTTTTTTTTTTTAGACAGGGTTTCACTGTATTGCTCAGGCTGGTCTTCACCATATTGGTCAGGGAAACCCAGCTTACCATAAATCGTATAATATGATCATAAAGCCCAATATGCATCTTAATGACACATATATAAGGTTGCCTAGATTTTACCAGAAAGTGTTTATTTGAGAGAAGAAGAACATTTGACATGATTTGCAGTTAGAGAATTACTGGTTTATTTTTTTTCTTTGATGGCACTTCCTGGCCAATCAAAACTCCAACCAGAGAAGATAAGGCCTAGACTTTTTAAAAAAAATATATTTTATTGCACTGTAGGTTCTGGGGTACATGCGCAGAACATGAAGAATTGTTGCAGAGGTATATATACGGCAATGCGGTTTGCTGCCTCCATCCCCGTCACCTATATCTGGCATTTCTCCCCATGTTATCTCTCCCCAACTCCCTACTCTCCGCGGTCCCTCCCCTAGTCCCCAGGCCTAGACTTATTACATAGGTATAAATAACTAAATGTAGAGTTAATAACAGTTTAATACCTTTTATCTTTAAACGCTAATTTCTCCAGTTGGCTTCTCCAAATTATATCATCCTCTGTTTTATTGAAGAACATCAGCTTCACTTTCCTTAAAAGAAAAAAAAAAAAACTCAGAAAGAACTAATTAATTACATTTAAAATATGCCAAATGGAAAGTCTAAAGTGAACCAATGGGAATGTTTTAGTGCCCAGTAGGTAACTAAAATCATCAAACACGGAAATGAGATAAAAGAACCTAGTTAAATAGCTAGGATTAGAGAAGGGAAAGTAAGAAATGATGAATGAGGACATGGGAACGTGTCTATTAAGATCCAGCGAGTAATCGATTTAGAATACCTTATACTAATATAACAGCCTCAAAAAGGAAAATTAGAGACAAAATACATACCTGAGAGTGGGTATATCAGTCAAAGCATAATTCAGTATTTTAACCATTGGTGTGAAGCCTGTTCCAGCTGCCAACAAAAAGAGATCTTCTAATTCTTGGAACGCAGATATTTTAAAATTGCCCTCAGGACTGCTTACAGAAACAAAATCTCCTAAACAATGAAATATAAACTATATCAGAAAAAAACAAAAACAAAACAAAAGACCCAGCAGAGAAACTAAAAAGCTGAAAGTACCTGAATTTACAACACTGAGGAGTAACAATATACATACTTAACTTGTAGACTATGTATCAGTCTATAAGTAGTCTTAAGGATACTCTTTAGGCCCCCAAGTATGTCTGAATTATATCATTATAATCAAATTAATAATGAAGTTTTATGATAATTTCCCACCACTATTTTCCCAAACCATCTGGTCTGAAATTTACAAAATGCTGCAAAGTACTTATCCACAAATTATCAATAAATGATTGATTGCTAAACTAAATTTTAAGTACTTCAAAAGCAGAGTACATATATATCTGTCTTGCATGGTAGAACAAAGAATAGATATTCACTATTTACATATGATTCTTAACCATAGTAACAGGATTAGTAGGAGAGAAAATTGAAATCGAAATATAGAAATATATTCTAAAAACTTATGTTGATAAACACACCAACTTCTCTTCTACCAAATTTTTAAAAAGACCTATTAATTTAGAAGGGGGTTCTGATTTTAATTCCCATAAAAACAAGGCAAGATCAGAAATGCAGTCAACTGTACTTGGAGCATGCCACTTTCCAATCTAGAATCAACACAGTTGAGAAATCAGTGCCCATTTTCTACAGCCCAGTTGATATAATCACCATGTACCATTCATATGAGAAAACCACCTTTACAACTAGATTCAAAAACTTGAAACATAATCTTAAAATGAAAAATAAAGCTGTCTATAAATGATTTATCCCATTTTTTTTGTTTGTTTTTTTGAGATGGAGTTTCGCTCGTTACCCAGGCTGGAGTGCAATGGCGCGATCTCGGCTCACCGCAATCTCCGCCTCCTGGGTTCAAGCAATTCTCCTGCCTCAGCCTCCTGAGTAGCTGGGACTACAGGCACGCACCACCATGCCCAGCTAATTTTTGTATTGTTTTTAGTAGAGACGGGGTTTCGCCTTGTTGACCAGAATGGTCTCAATCTCTTGACCTCGTGATCCACCTGCCTCGGCCTCCCAAAGTGCTGGGATTATAGGCGTGAGCCACTGCGCCCGGCCGATTTATCCCATTTTAAAATGCTTGGGTGCTCATAACTTTTTGTTTTCCAGTGCAGGATAGTAAGAATCTTGAAGTAATTGATGAAATAAGTATTTGAAAATAATAGAAGCTTCTTGTTATAATTTGCAAAAGACCATAAGATCAGAGGGTCCTTAGGAAAAAGCCAGATAGTTGTTTACTAAAGAAGCATCAGAGGATAGTATTGATTTGGTAACTTTTACCCACAGCCTAGTCTTTCCAATGTTAACAAAATTGATTAGACTCTGGTAGGATAACTAATGCTAATCAAATTCAGAAGAGGTTATAGCACACATGCCAGAATGGCAATATATTTTGATTTATAGCTGGGGTTACATGTATCTAGTGACCTGAACATGTCCCATTAGGGATATCTTGTTTCCAGTATCAGGACACTTGAAAAGCCAAATTAATCATGTAAAATCATGTTGCTTAGTGAACATGGGATTGAAATAAAGAGATGGATAATTGTATGGGGTCATTCATTTAGTGTACAACTCTCTAAGTGACACAAGTATTTGTGCCATGTGTAGCCTCCCTAAATGAAGTTGAAATAACACTTCATCTTGTTCTTTGAGCTTTCACTTTCTACACTCTAGGACAACTGTCCACCCTGCTATGTTCACAAAAATCTCCGTAAATAGGCTATAATACCATTCCTTAAGTTTCCACTTACTGTATTACAATCATGTGTCAGTCCTTCTTTCATAAGGTGATAGTTATCTGCACTAGCTTTGTAGGTACTCCAAAATACTTCAGGTTCAAATTCATATATGATATTTTGGTTTATGTAACCAGTGATGATTAATCATATCTACTATGTGAAGTAGATAAAATTTGCAGAATCGTATCTATTACTACATTTAAGAAAATAATGTAATTTTGTTAATTTCCAAATTTTAGTGATCCACTTCACTGGTACCCCTAAATACTGCTAATGCTGCCTTGGAAAGAGGAATACTTTCCAAGGAAAGAGAAAACAAAATACAGAAAAAGTAGTAAAAGACACCTTGGGAGCAGAAGCAAGAAAAGAGGTTTTTAAATCTTAATAGATCTTATTATAGTTCTGTACTTATTCTTTCAAAGTACATTTACTAGCTGGGCACGGTGGCTCACACCTGTGATCATACCTGTGATCTCAGCACTTTGGGAGGCAGAGGCGGGCCAACCACCTAAGATTAGGAGTTTGAGACCAGCCTGGCCAACATAGTGAAGATCTCTACTAAAAACAGAAAAATTAGCTGGCATGGTAGTGTGAGCCTATAGTCCTGGTTACTTGGGAGGCTGAAGCAGGAGAATCACTCGAACCCAGGAGATGGAGGTTGCAGTGAGCTGAGATCAAGCCACTGCACTCCAGCCTGGGTGGCAGAGCAGTCTCAAAAACAAAATAAACAAAAAAACAAAGTACATTTACTGACAGCCTATTATGTACCAACTGCCTTGCCAGGTGTTGAAAATACAAAGATAAGTAAGACAATTTCTGCTCTTAAACTCAAAGTCTTGTAATGAAGAAATATATTTACTCTTATAATAGAGCTACGAACAAACTGTTAGTTATTAGGGGTTTCAGGGGAGGAGGAGGGCTCCATAAAGTGATATTATTATGTTCTGAGACAGAGTCTTGCTCTGCCCAGGCTGGAGTGCAGTGGCGTGATCTCGGCTCACTGCAACCTCTGCCTCCTGGATTTAAGCAATTCTGCTTAAATACTTCTCCCAAGTAGCTGGGATTATAGGCGCCCGCCACCAGGCCCAGCTAATTTTTGTATTTTTAGTAGAAATGAGGATTTCCCCATGTTGGCCAGGCTAGTCTCGAACTCTCGATCTCAAGTGATCTGCCCTATAGGCATGAGCCACTGCACCCAGCCGATGTTGGGTCTTTTTAAAAAAGCACTTGATAAAGGGTTGATGGGCATTTTGGGTGTGAAAACTGCATATACCTGTGAATGAGGATGACAAACCTGTGAAACTGTGAGTAGCACAAGTATTTTTGTATAGCAAGAGATAAAGTTGGAGAGATTATCAAAGTTTACGTAGGCCATACAGTATAGGCAATGGGGAGCCATCAGAGGTTTCAAAGCTGCAAAGCAGCTACGCTCAATTGTGACAAAACAGTTAGAAGCCAACAAAGAAATGATGAAGGCTTACTATATAGAGCGGCAGAAGAGGTAGCTGAAAAAGTCACCGAGATGTAGACTCAACAGAACTTAGTGGCTGACCGGACTGGGAGAGAGAAAATGGGAAGAATCAAGGCTGACTCGAGTCTCCAGATGGGATCAAGGATGAACAGTGATGATGCAAACAATAAAAACAGGGAATATGGTGTATGGGCATGCTGCGTGGGACAAAGAGAAGATAATTTTGGTTGCAGACATGTTGAGTTAAAGATATTTGATAGGCTCCTATGTGGAGATAACTAGAGAGCAATTTGATCCAATCTAGAGCACAAACAAGGTTTAAAAAAATGTAAAAACACTAACCAATCTGAAGACGATCAAGCTCTGGTGTGAAGAGTCCAGTAGGATAGATTTTTATCAAAAAGTAGATGTATTTATTGTTGGGAAGAACTGGTTCCTTGAACTCTGAGAATAAGGAACCAGATATAGGTGTATATGGCTTTACTATTTCTGTACCTAGAAAAAAAATCACAACAAAAAAAATTAAATTCTAAAATTCAAAAAAATCTCTTAATGAAGATGAAACATACAAATTTTATGATACTATCAGTATATATTTAAAACTATATATCTAATGGGTATATAATTCTAATGACTATTCTATATGTATATAGTATATATATGAATATATACTCCAAGCCTATATGTGCTGAAATAATTTTCACAAATCAATATTGCACCCATAATGTAAACAATCTGTTTTTATTATGTTTAGTCTAATCTAATAGAAATATATGGTAATAATTTTAGACAACCATCTATTCCATCAGCAAATAAACTTTGTAATGGGCCACAACAAAAATGGCATCAAAAGTTTACCATGGAGATGTAAAAAAAGTATTTACCTAATAATTTTAATTATACACCAAATTTTTAAAAATGGAAACTGATGACCAATGGGATCGTTTGGAGGAGAAAAAGGAAGAAATTTCACTTTTTATTTTACGTACTTTAAATGGTTTAAATATTTTAATGTATTATATATTACTTTGGTAACTGAGTAAAAAGAATGTTAATCCAGCTACTTCTAAGAATATATTGATTTTTCTTTTTTTTTTTTTGAGATGGAGTCTTACTCTGTCACCCATGATCGAGTGCAATGGCATGATCTTGGCTCACTGTAACCACTGCCTCTCGGGTTCAAGCAATTCTCCCACCTCAGCCTCCCAAGTAGCTGGGATTACAGGCACCTGCCATCATGCCTGGCTAACTTTGTTATTTTTGTGGAGATGGGGTTTCACCATGTTGGCCAGGCTGGTCTTGAACTCCTCCTGACCTCAGGTGATCCTCTTGCCTCAACCTCCCAAAGTATTGGGATTACAGGAGTGAGCCACTGAGCCCAGCCAAATATATTATTTTCTTAAAAAGTAAAATAAATAAGAACTCATTTTATATTTTTATATTTTTAGGTAGCCAAATTCCAAAGAGAAGAATCACCACTGTTTGAAAGACCAAAATTTTATGCATGGCTCCTTAACATATACAAAATACATATATAAATTAAAATGCAGTGGCAATAACTGGAGAAGATACCAGCTCTTGAAGTAGGTAATCTGGCATTAGTGATGAAAAAAAGAAAACCTTAATAGTGCCCCATCATAATATATCCTATCTACCATGACCTAACTAGTAACATTTTAGATTCATTGCTAGGAATACTACAGCTGACAGGAGAATTTTACTGTTTGCAGCTTCAAAAGGCCAAGAAAACGTTGGGTATCAATAAGAAGGGTATTCAAAACAAGTCAGGTAAGAATTCATATTTATACATTTATAGAGCTTCTTATACTGGTAGCACATATAATAAAATCATTTCTCATCATTCACTCATTTAAAATTTTACAGATTCAACTTCATAAATGATACAATCCTAAGAAGCTAATAAAAGATGCCAGTATGAGCTTCTAGTAGTTGCCTTCATGGAGGACTATTTGTGCAGTCTCTCATCTCTTTCCTTTAGGGTTTTGTTAGTAGTAAATTACAATGCTGGTGGAGCATCTCTCTAAATTACTGGCAATATCTTTGTTCCATACGATAATGTGGTACAGCGATAGTTCCAACATGTAGGACATGTTGCAGTCACAAACCTAGATTCTGACTCTCACTAAATTTAGCTGCCTGGAAACATTTATTAATAACTTAAATGGTTCTTTTCTAGGGAGAATAGTACTGATTTTGAACTGCTTATAAAAGAGGAAAATATATCCCAAAGCCTCTATTTACCTTACCTGTAATAGGTAGCCTGAGGTAAACATGTTGCCCAATGGGCACTTGAAGATGAGTGCTTGGTGGCAGCATCAAACAGAAAAGCCTTGTATCATGAGTAACATCTTCCTTGGAAATTAACTGGCACTTTCTGTAGTACAAGCCTAAAAAGTGATTCATTTTCTCTTACTGATACATAAATTAATAAGAAGTAATACTAAACCACTAAGAGAAAGCATACACTCAGCTTTTATTTTCTAGAAAGCTTCAATTTCACTAAAATGCCTACATATTTTAAAAATTCATCAATAAGAATAAATTTTCCATTTTATTTCCTAAGATATTTGCTGTCCAAGACCTGTAAATACTTCTATAATTTGAAAAATGAACTCAATGAGTGTTATTCCCTCATATCTGTTATTAGCATATTAAACCATTATGTTCTAAAAAATAACCTAATTTTATTTTATAATGAATAAATTTACATTCTAAAGTCTTTTTTTTTTTTTTTTTTTTTTAAGACATAGGGTTCCACCATGTCTCCCAGGCTGGTGTCAAATTCCACCTGACTCAAGCAATCCACCTGGCTTGGCTTCCCAAAGTGCTAAGATTATAGTTGTGAGCCACCGTACATTCCCAAGTCTTTTCTTACACAATGGAAAAGTCCTGAAACTAAAGCCTTTAAGGCTTAACAATAGTAGCACTATTAAACTATTTTAGAAGATCTCTTTGACAAAAGCAAGTAAAATATACATTCTTGTGTCTCTATGTTTCTATGTATGTATTACAGATATGATCAGAGAACATTTTAAAAATGATTGAAACAAAAACTTCTAGATTTTGGTATCTGGAAAATTAATTCAAGTGAAAAGCTGAAGATGCTAGGATTAGGACTATGGTACTAATATACAAGTAGATAAAAGGAATCAAATATTACAATAAATACTAGAAAAATTTGAAATTAATACCCCAAGCTCAGAAAATATTGTTTGTATATAGAGTAAATGATACCATTTGAATTAGAATTTATTATAGAAGTTCTGAAAGAATTAAGAGTTTCACTTCTAAATTCTCTTAGAACATAAACTGCATATCAGAGTAATGTGAAGATATTAACTGTTCATTTCCTCTCTCCTTAAATAGTATTTACATAGACATAAAGGAATGAACCCTGATACCACATTTCTTATGCTAGTTATTCTCTTTTTTTTAACCCAAAAATATTCAAGTAGGTGCAGAAATATTTTCTCCAGATCTTAGAAAGTGAAGGGCCAACAGCTAATAATCAGTGCTTAGTGGGAAACTGAAATTCACATATAATCTTAAGAAAACATTTTAGCCACATGTGAATCCAACTTCCCTTCTCCCTTTTGCTCCCCACAGATCAGTTACTCAATTTACCACCTGCTATCATGGTAGCAGTAAGTACATAAGCTTAAAGGACATCATTTCATGCAAAGACCTTGGAGTACCACTAGCGGTCACAGGCTTATACCAGATTATGGCTAACAGCCCACCCTAATGTTATCCTGGAAGGCCTAACAAGTACTGAACTAACCAAAGGGTCAAAAGACATAGGCCCATGCATAAGGAGAAATGAAGGTGCAAATGATCTCTTTATTTCTTTTCCCAGACCCTTTCTACATCTCACAGTAAGAATACAACTAGAGACCCACATACTATCTACCCATAAATACTTGACAGTTACGAATCTGACAAATAATTGTCAAAGTATGTTCTATGCTCTACCTTGAAACATATAACTTCACAGGGTCCTAGAAGGCTAGGTTCAAATTCAGGATTCTTAAACTCCTCAGAGTATCAGTGAGATGACAGAGGAATGAGACCTGAACTCCCACTGCTTGCCTACCTTGTCTTCTTGTTCTCAGCTCTCTGACACTGACTAGGGGCTCAAATGGGTGTGGATACATTAACCCACAGGCTCAAGCTCATGCACTAGCTTTCCACATAAACATCCCTGGCCACTCCTTGGATAGAAGTAGATTTGGGATCATTTGGGCAGGGAATTCCACACTCTAGATACCTGGAGTATGCAGTTGAAAGAGAGAGAATGAACTCCAGGTGGATACTTCATGTCCTTGCAATACTCCTCACCTTGTGGGAGGGGAATAGCTGGAGATAGTCATGTAGGGCTTGCCAAGTGTGGAACCCAGGGAAGGTGCCCCTCTTGCCCCGGTCTAAGGGCCATAGTGTTTTCCTCTAAGAAAATCTAGTGCATATCATCTTGATAACTTTATAGCTAGATGAAAATGCTCACCTTCTGCATTGACAATTTCTACTCTAGTATTTGCTAGAAAAACTTGCTATATTATAGTAAGTATGCAACTCTACAACCATATTTAAAACACAAGGAAATCCTGGGTTACAGTGATTTACTGACTTTCCTTGTTAGAGAGTTGACATAGCATTCTTGTTATTTAACACTACTGAGATAATTTCAATATTTTACCCATAAAAGACTATAATTCCAAAAGAGCATCCTAACTACAGGTTCTAAGAGTTTTAACAAAGATTTAAGGAAGTTTTCATGTTTCAATTGCATCAAGGAGAAAGATAGCTCAGACAGATGGGAACTGCAGCATATGAGAAAAAAAAGTACAAAGCAGATGGCACTGACTACTTCAGTCTGCACAATGCCATTATTTAACTGTTGGGTTTTTGGCTTTCTAAGCACAGATAATTATACAAGAAATGAGAAACTGAAAATATTGATAGTAAAACAAAAATATAAGACAGAAATATTACTGTCCCAAATGCCTAATCTATTTGAATTAAACACATACAATTAATATTGAGATACTCAGGGTAAGACTAAAATACTGAGGATAATAGGACTATTTGGGCATACTCTTTTCTTAATGTTAAAAACAACCTGTACTTTCCCTTTTAAAAAATAGAATTTCACAAGGCAAAAATAGAAAACACAGGCAAATTCTTTAATGGGAGATAGAAGAGAAAGTGAAGACTGGACTAGGAGTCCCCGCTGCCTTCAACTGGCTTCTCTTTCTTGCACTTAGTACACTTTTAAAGCACTTGCTCTTATTTTCCCTGCTGGAAACAGAAGCTTATAGAGGTTAAAAAGCTGGTCCAACATCTCAGGGAAGCCAGAAAAGATGTGGGATGGAGTAAGAAACTATTAGGGTTTCCTGTCCCAACTCAGTAGGCCTTGTTTAGAAAGTTTGAGAACATGGTTAGTAATTATCAGTAGTAGCCAATCACTGTAGCCAAGTTATGGATGCAATGGAAAACCTCTTGAAGGAAATTAAAAGTGCTACTTTAGTGAGGACATGAATCACAGAAGAAAGTGAAATAGCCTTATTGGTGATATGCAGAAAGTCTGAGTGGTCTGCAGATGAAACCAGCCAGAACATTGCCTTAAGCCAAAAACCTGATCCAGAGCAAGTCCTAACTCTCTTCAATTCTAGAAGGGCTAAGAGAAGTGAGGAAGTTGCAGAAGAAAAGTTGGAAGCTACAAGAGGTTGATTTAAGAGGTTTAAGGAAAGAAGCCATCTTCATGACACGCATCTCCACCAGAGTTCTTGGGTAACTAGGTATACTGTTAATGAATGGTAATAATTTGAAAGGAATCTTTCTTTCCACATAGTAAGTCTCAATACTGGGCTTCAAATATAGAAGACTCACCATTCCAGATACCATTAAAAACATTTGAGATTTATGGGAGGCAATCAAAACAGCAATATTAACAGGAATTTGGAAGGTGATTCCAACTCTCATGGATGGCTTTGAAGGGTTCAAGACTTCAGTGAAGGAAGTCACTGTAGATGCGATAGAAATATAGGAAAAGAATTAGAATTAGAAGTGGAGACTGAAGATGTAACTGGATTGCTGGAATGTCATGATAAAACTTGAAGGAGTTGCTTCTTAGGGATGAGCAAAGAAAGTGTGTTCTTGAGATGGAATCTACTCCTGGTAAAGATGCTGTGAATGTTGTTGAAATGACAACACAGAATTTAAAATGTTACATAAACTCCGTTGATAAAACAGCAACAGAGTTTGAGAGGACTGACTCCAATTTTGAAAGCAGTTCTACTGTGGATAAAATGCTATCAGAGAAATCTTTTGTAAAAGGAAAGGTCAATTGATGTGGCAAACTTCATTTTTTCATAAGAAATTGCCACAGCCACCCCAACCTTCAGCAACCACTACCCTGATCAATCAGCAACCATCAACATTGAGGCAGGACTCTCCACTAGCAAAAGATTATGACTTGCTGAAGACTCAGATGATTGCTAGCATTTTTTAGCAATATATTAATTTTATAATTAAAACATCTAAGTTGTTTTTTAGACATAATGCTGTTGCACTTAATAATGCACAATGTAAACATAACTTTTACATACACTGGGAAACCAAAAAAATTGTGTGACTTGCTTTATGGTGATACTCTATGGCGATGGTCTGGAACCCAACCTTCAATATCTCCAACATATGCCTGTAAGTGGCTGATGACATATCAAAAATGTGACACAATTTTTTTTTTTAGGATCTTGTTTCCTAAGACTAATTGACTGGGTTATTTGTTGCCAAATCTTTAAAATTAGCTTTGTTTGGTGATCCAAGTCTCCATATTAAAGGCATTATCAATTAAGATAATTTCTACAATTAGATGTAGAAATAGCAACTCAATTATTTATTGATTTCTGACCCTTAATAGAGAAGTTCCTCAGCCATCTCTTTCTCTCTCCTCCCTCTTTCTCCCATACACACCCCACAGCAAATCACTCATAATCTTCATTTCCAAAAGGAAAAAAATTAATTTGAACTATCACACTTATAAATTACATTGGTTCAATTCATACATTTTAAAGTATTGACCTATTGCATTCAGATTGAAGGTAAAAATGAAAGTTTCTCTTCTCTGATTGATGTTCTTTACTATATATGAATCCTTAATGTAAGTATATTCTAGATTTGACATGAGAAAATATTATATTAAAAGTTTTTCAACTTATATGCTTGTTTTCAAACAAATTATTTTAGCTAAGAAACTAGTAAGATGGAGCCAGCATGCTATTATCATAAAGTCAATAATTACGGTAGTATATATTGAAAATCTAGGAACCACATGATTGGCTATATATCTTTGAGGCTACTCAAAGCAAGTTAATTATAATACATTGCTGATGTAAACATTTGACTTTCCTAGTGAATAAAATAACCTACAGCTTTTGTCATGATTTAAGGAGTAGAAAGGAGAAAGATGAAATTATCTTTGCTAATGCAGTGAAATAGAAAATATCTCCTAAACTCCAAGTCGTTTTCCAAAGTGGAAAACTTCCTTCACTGAAAAATACATTATAGCTCCAATTTCAACCAAAAAAGCTAAACCTCTCTTTTTTTAAATGGTGGTTCAGGATTCAAGAAAAAATTTACAGCAGAAACAGAAGAATGAATGAAGAGCCTCAAGAAATTACAGAGAATATTTGAATGACAGTCGTTCTAACTAGTAATTCCAAGTGGAGGTCAGCCTTGCTTCTCAGTATCATTTATTTCTTGGACTTGGCTTTTAACTGGTTTGCTATGATTTTTCAGTCACTAGATAAGTCAGATAATTTCAGGGAAAGGTACTTCTCTCTAAAAATATCTCTTTTCACTTGCATTGTCCCTTTTCTATTCTTTTCTGATCTGCTATATCACACTATTATTTCTGTATGTCCTCTCTCCCTACCTAATACCAAAAAATTCAGACCTCTTGCTCTGGTAAAATGAACTCAACTTAACTTTCCTATATGCTACTTACATTTTTCTCTCCCTCCACTCAGCAAAATGCCTGGCAATATATGCAACCAGTAATGATCTGTAGCTCTACCTGGAAAGTCCCACATATTTTTTTTTTTTTTCTAAAAGCCATGAACCTCACTTTGAAAATACTACTTCAAATTCACTTCTTTGAGGCAGTCATTCAAGACCATATTCATCTGTGTCTATTCACTTGGGACTACCACAAAACATGTTTAGTTTGTATTGTATCACTTGTCCTTGTTGGGCTGTTTCCTTATAAAAGTATTCTTCAATCTCATGTTTGCTTATGTTCTGTCTTCCACTTGGGAAACGAAATTTCTCGTGCTCTTTGTTTCATTCCACAGTGCCTAAAATAGTCTTCTACACACTAGGTGTACTAAAAATAAAGCTGTCTCAAACTTTTCTGAAAACTGTCTACAAATATATTTTCATAATTGTGAATTAAAAAGAAATACTTACTGGTCTATGTACCTGGTTCCTGACATAGAACTACTAAAATCCCTGTAAACAGAGACACTACAATAATCTTTTGTTCTAATATTTGGGTCTTCAACCCTGGTTCCTGACATTGAGCTCTTAAAACTTTTTGTAATTTCCTAAGTACTATGAAGGCCTTAAATGGAACTCCTAAATCCCTGAAATTTCCTGGGTGCTAGGAGCATCTTTTGTCTTTACAGGTAGACTCCTGGTAGGCTCCTGAAAAGCCTCAAGATGGGAGCTGGCTGCCTGGGAAACCAACCATGTGATTAGAGGATTGGAACCCAAAGCCCTCTTCCCAGACCTCTGGGGACAGGAGATGCTGAAAGTTGAGCTGCTCACCAATGGTCAATGATGTAATTAATCACACATACATAATAAAGCCCCCCAAAAAACCTAAAAAGACATGGTTTGAAGAGCTTGTGGAAAGCTGAACACCTGAAGGTGTTTGGAGGGGATACAATCACTGAGGTCATGGAAGCTCTGTACCCCTCTTCACATAGTTTGCCTATGCATTTCTTCCATCTGACTATTTATCTGTATCTTTTATCCTTTATAATAAATTGATAAACCTAAATGTTTCCCAGAGTTTTGTGAGCCATCCTAGCAAATTTTTGAACCCAAGAAGGAGGTTGTGATAACCCTGATTTATAGGTGGCTGGTCAGAAGCATTGGTCACAACCTGGAATTTGCAACTGGCAGGTGAAGTAGTGGGCAGTCTTGTGGGATTAAGCCTTTGGCCTGTGGAGTCTACCCTAAACTCCAGGATCTATCAGATTTGAGTTAAATTGTAGGACAGACAGTTGGAGTTGCTGTAGAGTTTGTTGTTGGTGAGAAAAAATCTTACATTTTAGTGTTCTGAGTTGAGCAGTAAGACTGGGAAAAAGTTTGATTCTTCCTATCTCATGCAATAATTTAAAATATGTATGATAATTCTATATATTTAAAGATGATAGACTGAATACATGCAGTTAGTTCCTTTTGAATCCCCTAAAATAACAACAAAGAGGGTTTTTGTATGTGTGCTTGGTTGTTTATTAAGGCATAAGCCCAGACAGGAAGAATAGAAATCAGAGACAAAAGCAATAAACATTAGGAGCTGACAAGCCAGAGAGAAGACTGGAAAATGACTCAACAGACCCAAGATAGCTAAATGGTAAGCCAAAAGTATAGAAAGCCAAGAGCCAACACACTTATAATACAAAATTCCTTTAAGGCTCAGAAACTGGCAGGACAAAGTACCTGTGGCATCAGAGTCAAGGTAGAATTAAAATTACCTTCTCAATAAAAGTTCATTTAAGAAGCTTGGATAGGTCTTCCCATTCCCCTGATGTCCTCCTCTACTTAGTACAGCCACATGACTGACACTTTCCCATATCAGCAAAATATAAGAAGTCTGCTCTCTAGAGGGTAAAGAAAGGGTCTTTGGATTGGATCTATGCTATAGACTGAATAATGTCCCCTCACCAAACATATATGTTAGAGTCATAACTCCCAACACCTCAGAATATGACTATAATTGGAAATAGGGTGTTAATTTAAAAGGTAATTAAGCTGGCTCTAATTCACTGTGACAGGTATTTTTATCAAAGGAGGACATTAGGACACAAACACACAGAAGGAAGTCAAGGAGGCCATCTACAAGCTAAAGGGAGAAGTCTCAGAAGAGATCAACTCTGCAAAAGACACTCTGTCTGTAGTAGCTTGTTACTGCACTCCTAGCAGACTAATATCACATTCAAAGCAAAAAAGAAAGAAAGAAAGAAAATGAAGTGACGCTTACAGATATACCAGAAGCTAGGCCCAGCCTTCTTCCCCACATGGCTTCTGAAATGCTGGGTACAAGGTAGAAGAAGATTGTTCACTCTAGGGACTCTTGGCATTGGACTTTTCCCAAAGAAATGTTCCAGCCATATAGTGAATAGAACTGTTGACAAGCCACACCCACATGCACAGTTTCCAATTAGTTTTACAGTCCCACCCTGAAATATGAGCAGATAGTAAATGATTAGGAAACATTCAAAGAAAGCATTTAATATTAAAGACACCATAACAACAACAAACTTCAAGGACACAGAAGTTATACAGTGAGAAGAAAACATCAGTTATTCTTTAAAAGATAAGTTAATAAGAAAAAGATGCTAAAACAAAAGAAATGAAATCAAAGGAGTTATAGAAGTTAAAAATATGAGTAGAAATGAGTAACTCAACAGAAGAGCTAGAAGACACAGCTGAAGACATCTCCCAGAAAGTAGAACAAAAGGACGAAACTGAAAATGAGAGAGAAAAGATAAGATAATTAGAAGACTAGTTGGAAGTTCAATATGTAGAAAGTAAAACAGACCATGGGAAGAAGAAAAACCAACAGTAATTTCCAAGACCTGAAGGTAATAAATTTCCATATTGAAAAGATTAGCACAAAAAATGTACACCCAGCATAAATGATGAAAAATGATCCATGTTCTGGCGCATCACTGTGAAATTCCAAAACACTTAGAACAAGGAACATATATTACCAGTTTCCAAAGAAACAATACAGGATGTGTTCACTTTGCAAAATATCAAGTGGAGCACTTCCACTTTGCACCCTTTTCTATATATATGTTAAAATTAGGTAAAAAGCTTTTTAAAAATGAAAGGAAATGAATCGTATCATCTTTTAGAAAAGATACGGGTTGGATCTGTGTTCCCACCCAAATCTCAGCCTGATTTGTAATCCCCAGTGTTGGAGGTGGGGCCTGTAGGAGGTGACTGGAGCCTATGCGTGGATCCTTCATAAATGGTTTAGGACCACCCTCTTGGTGGTGTTCTCCTGCAAGTTCTCACAAGATCTGGTTGTTTAAAAGTGTGTAGCACCTCCATCTCTCTCCTCCTCTTACCCTAACCATGTAAGATGTGCCTGTTTTCCCTTCACTTTCTGCTATGATTGTAAGTTTCCTGAGGCTTCCCCAGAAACCAAGCAAATGTCAGCACCATGCTTCCTGTATAGCCTGTGGAATCATGAGCCAATTAAACCTCTTTTTATAAATTTTCCAGTCTCAGGCATTTCTTTATAGCAACATGAGAGCAGAATAATATAAGAAGTAAACTGAGAAACTGTTTTAATTAAGTAGAAAAATAGTAAACATGTCTTCCTTAACAGGAAAGACATACAAAGTATCAGACATACAAAGCATAAACTTTAAGTTTTGTATCTTTCACAAAAGAGGAACTGAAATAGTAAATGGTTGATCATCACCATTCAGGTATCATTATGTAATGAGTTTGCTATGCCTATATATTAGATAAGAGTCTGAAATTTAACTTCTACGGGAAAAAAAAAGCAGTATAACAGACACAATGTCCCTTTCAAACTCCCTAGAAGTAGATACAAGGACCCTTCAGCTCATTTCAAAGTAGCCTTCCAAACTCTGGTACAAATGTGCAGCTAACAACAATTTCATGAATATGAAATTAACATTATAAAAGAATACAGCATACCCGTATCCTTCCTTGGAATAAGTGAATGATGATTCTCCAGGGGATGGCCAAGAAAGTTCCAAGAAGTATTCTCTTTCTTCTTTAGAACAATCTCTATTTTTCCCACACTTTCAATAACCCGCACTGAAAAGAAGATAAACTCCATTTGTATTCATCAATACTAAATACAGTGTTCTATTTTAAAACCAGTATTTCTCACACAGTACAAGTGTCCTGATCTAATATGAATGGCACCGATTATTAGCTGGATAAATAAGATTTTGTTTACATATTCAATCACAATCATAATTGTTTATGCTTTATATGGTACTAAAGACAGCTTATTTTTATTTATTTATTTATTTATTTTTTGAGACAGCGTTTCACCCTTGCTGCCCAGGGTGGAATGCAATGTAGCAGTCTCAGCTCACTGCAACCTCTGCCTCCCAGGTTTAAGCAATTCGCCTGCTTCAACCTCCCAAGTAGCTGGGATTACAAGCATGTGCCACCATGACAGGCTAATTTTTTATTTTTAGTAGAGGTTGAGTTTCTCCACATTGGTCAGCCTGGTCTCAAACTCTCAACCTCAGGTTATCTGCCTGCCTCGGCCTCCCAAGTGCTGGGATTACAGTCATGAGTCTCTGTGCCCAGATGCTTAATATATTTTATTAACAGATTCAGATTAACTTCTTTCAAACTAATTTATTAAGGGCCAAACTACTATGTATTGCTGGTTTTCAAACAAGCTCAAATATAGCCATGGCAACTAATTGACACAAAGTTTAAAAAAAAAAAGAGCTGAGATAAGCTTTTGAATGCCCCCACAAAAGCAAATTACATTTTTTTAACATTCCTTAGTGAGAATTTGAAGGATTCTTATCAGTAAATTCAGTAGACTAATCCTGAGCCTAATAAACACAAGAATAGCCTCATGAGAATGAGTTCCTAGTAAACAGTAAACTGATGAAGTGCATGTAAATCTTTGATAAAAATATTTTAGATTATCTTTTTATTTTTTGAATAATTAAAATGTTTACAATATGTGAGTATAATAAAATACATGCTTTCATATGCTGATTAAATTTTATGAATTGAATATGCTTTTATATTTAATTTTTCTTCAGAGACAACGTTCTGCTCTCCCTCACTATAAACACAAAACCCAGTAACAATTTAACAAATTTTAAAGATAGATGAGTCAAATGAATTCAATTTGATGAGCACTGATTTGAAGATTAACCAAAATAAAAATATGGTCTTTGTCTTTAAAGAGCCTGATCTATATAATTTACAGAGTCTACTATGATATACAAAAAAGAGGAAACATTGCACCAGTGTAAGGTACACTGACAGTACTTGAAAACAAGAAAACACCATTCTATAATCAGTCTTCTATTGTTAATATGGTAACATGCAGCTGTGTAAAACCCTGCTGCATGTTTACATGCAGCAATATTCATAATTTAGTATGCTCCATCAACATTAAACATTTAAGTATATAGATGAAAGAAAATTTTGTCTAATATAGTATATTTCTACCAGCTGCATGTCAAGAGAAGGGCAGATATGAGGAAGGAAGAATAAAAAGCAGACAGATTTTTTTTTTTTAAGGAGAAAAAAAGAGTTTAAAGAGATCAAAAGAATAAGGGAGTCCAGCCTGGACAACATGGTGAAACCCTGTCTCTAGAAAAAAATTAGCCAGGTGTAGTGGTGTGTGCACTGTGATCCCAGCTACTTAGGAGGCTGAGGTGGGAGGATCGCTTGAGCCTGGGAGGCAGAGGTTGCAGTGAGCCAAGAATGCACTGCTACAGTGCAACCTGGGTGACAGAGTGAGACTGTGTCTCACACACAAAAAAGGAATGGGGACGAAAAAACAGGCAAAAACCTGAAACCAGAGGAGTTTATTTAAAAATTAATGTATTTGTTTGTATCTGTACAACAACCCCCCATGACACACATTTACCTATTTAACAAACCTGCACATCCTGCACATGCATCCCTGAACTTAAAGGTTAAAAAAAAGAGGGAAAACATCACATCTTTGTTTTGCAACATGAAAAAATATGTATGAAAAATAAAACAAATGCTAATTTTTCCTTTTTTTCTTATCCTTCTCTCTCTGTAGGTATGTGTTTATGCATGAACATACATAATAAATTCTGATTTTTGTAGCTTACCAGAAAAATCTTCCTGAACCTCATGGCTTAGCCCTAGGATAGAAAAATATATTTAATTAAAATAGAACTTCAATTAATACAGTTTTTGAACACCATATGTCATTTAAATGGCTCTTTCATGAATTATTTCAAATCCCTCAAGACAAATAAAATGTGTTCTGAGAGACCAAATAAATTATACACAAAATAATCAAATTATTTAAATGTATATTTTTTCAATCATTTCATTTTTCTCCCTATTAACTAAAGAACAAATACTCAATTGCCCACAAGTGAGTAACCCACACTAGTCCAAACATGTATGGTTCCACACTGGGAATCCTATAAACCAAGAGAGGAGTAGGCTAGGGAGAGGCAGCACCTGAAGCATCCAAGCCTGTGCGTGTCTGTGTGTGTGCGTGTGTGCATGTGTGTGCACATATGTACATAGGTCAGGCCTGGGTCTAGCTTAACTTTTCTTATTGTTCTCCAAAGTTGAATATCCATTCAGTTATTGAGAAAAAAAATTATCAAGCATCTACATGGGGCAGGTACTTTCTAGGTGTTATGGACACAACATTTAATAAGACAGAAAAATTCCTGCCCCTTTGGAACTTATATTCCAGAAAGGGGTGATGTAAGAAATAAGCTTACAAATGTCTGCTGTAAATTTCACTGTGTTCATATGTTAAACCGGAATTTACAATTTTGCATTATTTCAGTCCTTTCAATGCAACTGTAGCAACCAAAAGTTTCGTATTTTTAACTGTGGAATATTTAACTTTTTAAAATAAGTGTGCTAGTGTAGGGATCCCTGGTTTCTACTACTTTTTCTCTGTCCTGATAAAAAAATAAAAAGTTGGTTTTTAGCCATGAAGGACAGCCAGCTGGGGGATACAACATAAATGTGTAGTCCAGGCTGCTTTGCTGCAGTCACTGACTTCCTACGGCAGAGCTAGCAAGGAACAGGCCAGCGGAATGGGCCATCTAGTGAAGGACAGTCAGTAGAAGCATGTGACCAAAGGGCCTTGGAAGACTCGCTTGTAGGTGTCAGGTATGAGAGATTTTACAAAGCTGGGCCAACAGATATTTTATATTATTGATTTTGATTGCATCTAGTTGCTTAAACTTGGAAAGGTGAGGTCACACCACCACTTGCTAGTACTTTAATTAGTGTAAAGAAATTATAGGAAAAAAACTGATCAAAAATAACAAACCAAAATGATAATGGCAGATAAAATATTACAGTTACCTGGACTGTAGACCAAGTTATTGCCATATTTAAAGAAAATCGGAGCGCTTTCATTAATAATAAAGTACTCACCAATATGTATAAGATATAAATGATCCTTAATAATTGTTTCTGCTCTAAAGGAATCATCCTGATGATCAACTATTATTGAGTCTAAATTGATATCCTGAAACAGAAAGCAAAAAATAGAAAGATTATAAAGTAAAAATTTCCCCTGAAGTTCTACAACCAAACTTTTAAGGTGATCTTGGACGTTCATATGGTGCTTCTTTATTGAACCTCCAAGCTAAACAAATGTTACTTCTGTTTTTCTCTCTTATGACCCAGTATTTCTTCAATACACATATCAAAATTTTAATTACCACATTTTGTCTCTGTTTAATATCTACTTTATCCACTAATATCTAAGCTCTAAGGTTAAGGGACTAACTTTAGAACATTGTTTGGCACCTATCAAGTGCTCAATAAATATTTTTTGAATAAGCAATATGTAACCCACCCCCCAGGAAATTACAATCAGATTAGGAACTAAGATATGTGTTGTTCATCTTTATCTTTCCGCTAATGTGATCCTGGGCAAATTACATATCCATTTGACCTCGGCTTACAAAAAAAATCAATTCACTAACATATTTTTAGATGTCTCTAATTTCTACATAGCCTTGGTGTATGTAAGATATATATTATTTATATTACTCACTGAATATATTATTCCTTTCCTTTTCCCTTAGCCGTCCATCCTCTATGCCTCACTGATATTACCAGTGGGAGTAGACCTCCCTAGAGCCTGTGCTCTGGGTTTTGAACTGTGTGAAGAGACAATATCAAGAGGGAGTGGAAAGCAGAATAAGTAGCACCACTGGCCCTCTTGGCTTTTTTCAGGCAGAGGCTGGTCTACTCTGCAGAATGGCCAAATCATGCTGCAAGAGTCAGAGGAACCCACTGGTTCAGACATGGTTCTTCCGCTAAAAAAGCAGCATGAATTTTCAAAAATTCCTAGCTGCCAGAACTTGTCTTTAAATCTATATATCCCTCAAAGTATGGGAACCTCAACAGTTGCTGGACGATGTGCTTAGAGATATTATAAATTGTCTGCATATTTATTTAGCGCTGGACTGTAAGCCCTTTGAAAGCCAGGTCTCTCTATATATGGCCCATCATTAGATCCCTGATATCTAAGAGTATGTTCTATACAAAGCAGGTTACATAAATACTTAGTGAATGAATTATCTCTGTAACTTTAGTTTCAATGGTAAGTGATTATCTCCCTAACTTCAATTTCTAATGGGCATCTAAACACCATTCGTGGTTTAAACATACTAAGCAACAGCAAAATACTTTCTCCAATCCCAGCTTATGTGCGGAAACTTTGTTCTTATGGTGAAGTTAACTAAGATTTATTTTTTGTTATCCATGCTTTAAACAAACACACATACACACACACAGATAAACACATAAAATACTTCCTACTTTCATTTTTGAGAGGCTATAGCAATGGCTGTCAAGTGATTATGCTCTGGAACCAGTCTGCCTGAGTTCCAAATGCCCGATCTGCCCACTCAGTGTGTGTTTGCATGAATTACTTAATCTTTTCTACGAAAGGAATAACAATATTATCTACCTCAAAGAATTGTAGTGAGAAGTAAATAATATAAAAATGTGCTTAGAAAAAGACCTGGTACATAAATTAGCATTTATTATTTACTTCTTTTTCTGATAAAGACATATTTACCTTCTGTTTAGTATATATGGCAATGGTGACTAAAGAGTCTGTTTGGAACCAATCATAGCTGTAAAATATAAGGAAAAGGATGAATAATTATATTGACAATCATGTGCATTAACATATGTTAATCATTAAATGTTTAAAATTTATAGTGAGATATATCTGTATTTCTCTAGGTTAAGCTGTTTTCTAAATAAAGAGTGGTCTTACCATGTTACAGTCTTTATTATACTGCTGACAACTATTTCTAAATTTAAAATATCTATACTTCCATGTACTCCCACTTGAATGAAAACAAAGTATCCTTAACAAGACACTTTGTATAAAGGCTACACATCTCTTTACTAAAACCTTTTATCAGAGCAAAAACAAAACACAACATATTTTGTTAAGGAGCATGAAAAAATGTACATGTTTATTATCTTCACTCCTCTCTGTCACAAATATATTAGTACTGAAGAAATGAATTCGCCAAGGTTGTTTGATGGGTCCACAGTAAAACTTAAAATGAAACCAAGTCTTCTGTTTTGTTATAGCTATTGATCAATTTGATACCCTTTTTGCACTTACTACCTACATATAGGCCAATCTACACAAAGCATCCTTAGTCCCTAACTTAAAATTGTATATGAAATAATTTAACAAATATAGCAGGATGCTGCTGTTAGAATAATATAGACTGGTGGTGGGGAGAAAAGGGGTAAGAGAGGGAACTACAGAGAACACACCTGAAGGTATTTTAAGTGTCATTAACAAAACATGTATGTATTGCTTAAGTTACTGTTAACTGTTTAAGACAACTATTGGGTAACATATTTTGAAAAATTTCCATTAAAAATTGATAAAAATGAACTAGATATAAAAAATAGAATATTTAAATACATTATGGCAGGGTCATATGACGAAATGCAGAGAAAAAAGGCTTTCACAGAATATTTAATGGCACAGGAAAATGCACATAGAATATACCATCATACCAACATTATAAAATAGAATAATATGGAAGTAGGTATTATATTAATCAAACTGGAAAAAATAAATAATAGTATATATTTAAGGATGGTGAGATTACAACTGATTTTATCACTTTCTTCTGTTTTTCTCTATATTTTCTAAGTTTTCTACCATTAATGCATTCTTTTTATAATCAGAAAAATATTTTAAAAGTTTTTTAAAGTATTGGTATTTAAAATGGATAAAATTTTAGTTATATTTAAAATTCACATTTATGGAACAGCTCATTCTCCAACAAAATCTAATAAATGAGGCACTATAGTTCCTGTGTCAAAGATACATGACTAATAGTAAGCAATAAACAAAATCCAGAGTTACTTTATTTTTTAAATGTGTACATTTTTGTATAGAACTGATTTAACTTTAAAAATTTTAAATAACAATGCATACCTTGGATAACTAGGACCTTCTTTGGCAAGTGTTTCTGTCACCTGGCTCTTGGGAAGCATGCCTTCACAAAGAAAAATAGCTATAGTTCATCTACAAAATATTTTTAATTTTTTTTCTTTTTAGTTAACTTCTTATTGAAATATTACATACATTCATAGAAGGATACAAATCACAAATGTACTACTCAATATATTTTCACTTCATCTTAGCCAAAAGGCCAAGATAAAGTGAAACATACCCTTGCAGTCAGCACTCTCTTCATGCCCCCTTTCAATCACCATCCCTGCCTCAAGAGTAACATGTATTTTGACTACTGGCACCATGGTTTTGCCTGTGTTTGATCTTTATATAAGCAGAATAGTAAGATATGTTCTCTTTTAGTCTGGCTTTTTGTCCAACATTCTAGACATTACAGTTCTTATGTGAAACAAGCATGATTGACAATCAGCAAAATATCAAATCTGGGCTTTTTGAAATTTTATCCAGGCTATTCAATTCATCAGTAGTTTGGTCCTT
Source organism: Callithrix jacchus (assembly GCF_049354715.1). Classification (NCBI taxonomy): domain Eukaryota; kingdom Metazoa; phylum Chordata; class Mammalia; order Primates; family Cebidae; genus Callithrix; species Callithrix jacchus. The sequence goes on along the minus strand of NC_133505.1, from coordinate 89,492,216 downwards.
TGTAACTGAGTAGTATTATATTATATGACTAGCTCACAATTTATTCATTCTCCTGCTGATGAACATTCGGGTTGTTTCCACTTTGGAGCTATTATACACAGTGCTGATATATTCTTTTACATGTACATGCATATTATTATTATTATTATTTTTGAGATCGACTCTTGCTCTCTTGTGCAGGCTAGGGTGCAGTGACACGATCTCGGCTTACGGCAACCTCTACCTCCTGGGTTCATGTGATTCTCCCACCTCAGACTCCTGAGTAGCTGGGACTACAGGTACGCCCCACCATGTCCGGCTAATTTTTGTATTTTTAATGGAGATGGGGTTTTACCATGCTAGCCAAGCTGGTCTTGAACTCCTGATCTCAGGTGATCTGCTCACCTTGGCCTCCCAAAGTGTTGGGATTACAGGCGTCAGCCACCACACCTGGCCCGTCAATGCACATCCTTAAAGAACACATATCTACATTTTTGGTTAGTAGGAAGGGTGCTTTAGTAGACTGCTAAACAGCTCTCCAAAGTGGTTGTACCAATTTATACTTTTACTACATTAAAAGTGTTTGAAAGCTCCAGCTGCTCTACAACTTCACCAACATGTACTCTTCTGTCTTTCCCCATTTTACTCACTCCTGTGGGTAAGCATTCCTGTGCATATGATGCATTTTAAAAGCCCACTAAAGCTACGATTTTAAAATCATTTCAGAAAACTCTGGGACATGGAATAACTCAAGATATTGCAAACATTAAGTATTTTCCTCTTACAATAGGAGTGCATTGTTTGTATATGGTAAGATTTAGTTTGGAAAAAAGAAGTACTTCTGCTAAATGACATTTGAAAATCATTGCATGAATTATATTACTATTTCTCAAACTATGCAGGAAAAAATATTAATGGTTAATATCTGCTGAGTCTTGGGTTCCCAAATCAGAAATCACAGGATTTTACACAAATTTAAGAGTTGGGAGACACCTTTGGGACAAGATAGTTTAGAGGTTTCCAAGATTCTTTTTAGACACAAACCTTTTGTTTAAAGACAAGATCAAGTGCAAGCAAAATGTAAAACAGTCATATTTTTCTGAATGTACTAAAAGCCATGAGTCCAGGCCTTATACATTCAGCTTCCCTTTCTTCCCACATAATTGTGCAGAACATTATTTTCAGATAAACAAAGGAAACCTCAGAGATGTGACAACAATGTCAGAGTTGTGAACTAATAATTAGCAGTGGCCACTAAAAGAAGCATGCTCTACTACAAAACTACAGGTAAAACAAAAGAGGACTACAGGAATTAACTGTATTTTTTCTGAAATGGTAAGAGTAAGACAAAATAATTTTATTAAATTATTTAGGAAACACTCAAAGATTTCATTAAGAGATTAATGTAATGTCTCTTCTGGAAGTCTCATACAAATAAAAATCAAATGCATCAAAATCTAAGAATTTCTGTAAAAAAATCTCTCAATAGAATTCATAAATTTTAAGTCAATATGGATCTTGTATGACTTAATTAGGACCAGAATATTGATCTTATGCAAGCCACTGTTTCCTCTTCTTGGAACTGAAGCTATTAATAGCAATGAAATGCTCCCTGCAATCTCGTGGGTGATCAAATGAGACAATAATCAAACATTCTAAAAAACTATATAGTATCATTAAGATATAGCTTATTAAAGCAGAATAACATAGTAATACATGGAATGTGTCTTAATTTAAAACTAAAAACAACAAAAAACCCCAAACCTTACATAATATTATTTTGAATAAGTTGAAAAAATAGGGGGAGAATGTGGAGTGAAATAAAATAAGTAATGTAAGGTGGACTGAAGGAATGTTCTCTCTTCCACAAGTGTTGATTGACTGACTGAATGCTGTCAATTTGAAGAGATCAGGTCTCTAGTGGAATAGGAAAGTAGTCCAACCCATTCAGTAATTTAAGCAGCTATTGGAATGGTAACATAGGATTCAGGCAGATCACATTTGCAAATACAGACTTACCGCATAGATTTAAATGAGCCCAAAGGAAAAGGCAGCTAATAAATATGTATGTAGATGTGTTCCAATCTTATAGGGTCCAGAGTCCAGGTTACAAGAGGTAACAGGGCTAACCACATCACTTGTGGAGTGCTGTATTCCATACTTAAAGCCACCTTTAACTGAGAAATTAGTCAAATACAGTGCATCCAAAGAAGGCAACAGAAAAGTAAAGGTTCTGGAGGCCATATGTGGTGGAAAGGAAATGCCCACTCCATCAGTAATTAGTCATTAAGCAATGGTTGTTTCTGTAGTGTCACAGAAGAGTCAATAATCAGGTGAAACCAAAGATCAGTCCTTCGTTTAATGGAGTATTATATTATCCAATGAACAACTTCAGGTACCATAAATTGCATGAATTAGTCTACAATATAGACTATTTTCTCCAGTTAACAAAGAAAAAGGTAACTCATCTGGCAATCTAGCTTGTAGTTGTATTTCTCTAACTTCCTTTTGCAAACAAAAGGAAAAAACTGTTTCTAAATGTACATCAATATAGTTCAGTCAGAGTTAGCACCATGCATTTTATGTCAGTATTGACCATCACACCAAGCTTTTTTCTGGGGCAGAGGAAGTGTCAGTCATTATTTGCAAGTCATCCAGAATGGATGAGGAAAACAGCACCACTCAGCTCAGAAAATTGTAAATTAATAAACTATTTGACATATGTATGCAAACACTGGAGGTGAGCTCACACCTAAGAAAACTGACTTGATTTTGTCTTGTTTCTGAGGATGAAACTCCTAATCATTACAAGTATTGATGCTGAGGGGTGATAACATATGTTTAGGGTGAAAACAGAAAGCAGGATTGTAAGAGTAATGGCTAGAATAAGGGGCCTATGAAAAGACTCGTAAGCTTGGGCCAGTAAAGCTATCTTTCATATTAAAAAAAAATTCTAAATGTCCTAGACAGTTCTGTGAAGCAATACTGTTCATAAGCATGTGAATATCATTCATTTATTATAAATTTATAGACTTACCATTTAAGACTTTCTTTTCCTCCTCACGATAGTCTGTATAGTAATTTAGGAAAAAAAAGTCAAATAAAAATAGTTTAATGTCAAGGAGAACGTCAGTCCATAGTACTGATTTCAAGATGACAGCCCTTCTTTTTTGAAGGGCTTTCTTCTAAGGCCTGAGGAGACAAATAAGGCTAATACAAAAATGGCTTTTGTTTTAAACAAGTAAGTTTCGTCTCTGAAGATTGCCAGACTGTATTTCTCCAGATGTTTGTCTCTCATTTCATTTGGATTTTTTCTAATTCTTTGGTCACCTTTTTTTAATATCTTGGTTAATTGCTATACAGAGCATATGCAAACACCAAGTTTCATCCAGGTTATCATATTTTAAATTAGTCCAAGTTAACCAGAATTTATTAGATTATACTTTATAAATGATACATACACATTAACAACTCAAAGAAAGATATATTATCTTTCCCTTTTACTGAGTTCAATGCATAAAACGATCATTATTACAAGTTTAAAATATGTTCAGATTTTTGCATGTATACAGGTAATAATTAGTGTTACAAACTTGGGAAGAAAAATTAACAGATATTTTATTTCAGGATGGCAGTCAACTCAGAAAGCTATAATATATTCTAATAACCACAAGTGTTATAACCACTGTAGTCAAAATAAACACCTCAGCAAATTGTCAAAATTTCAAAAAATAAAAGGGATAAGCTAACAAAAAATATTCAAGTAGTCCAAGTGAAAGATATCATTTGTTAAGCTGACATCATCGTTTCCTACAAAAAGAAATTAAGGTATTCAAAATCAAAGCTTTCAAATTTTTTGTGTTCCAATTTTTAATCACCAAAAATTCCATAATTAACTCTACTTCACTCATTCATCCCAAAATAATGAAAGAAGCCCAAAGACCATCATTTTCCTTTTCTTCATTTTACCAAAATAATTTTATAGGTGAAAGGAATTTTAACAATATACAGCAAATTATCACCTGATCTCCTAATAAAGGCTGAAAATCAGAGGTCAAAGGACTTGAATGAAATCCACAGCTCTCCAGCAACAAAGCTAAAATTAGATTTGTCTCTCCTGAAACACTGTCCTATTTTTCTTGGCAATTCATTGCTAGAGTTAATGTTTCCAAAAAAATCAGTGGGCCTAAAAACCATTTAAATTATACTTCAAAATGAGCTTTATCCACTTCCAGATACAAATCTGGCCATTACAGTTTGCAAAGGATCACTGATGCCCCTGCTTAGTCACCTACTTACATCCAGTCAGTTTCATCTGTCTTTGCTGTTACAGCTGTGATTATTTATCTTAGAAATTCAAAGAACATAAATAAATTTATTTTTTATTGTGCACTGATATATATGTCTAGTGAAAAATAAATAGAAAACAGTTTAAGAAATCTCACTTATCATTTAAAACAATTAATTTTTATCTAAGAGGGTCACAAATTTTTAAAAGTTATCCCAGGTAATTTGTTTCTAAGAAAAAAAATATTGTCTCATATGATTACTTCTTGCCTGATATCAATAGATTTGAATCTGTCAGAACTTTCTGGATTCTGCAAAATTAACAGGTTTTTTTCCCGAGTCTTTTTTTTAATACAAGAAGTACTAGTATAAACAGAATTTCCACTTAAATAATCTGGGTTACCTTTAAAAATTCTCCTAGTCTACTTTTATTAACTCTTTTCAAAAACTGAGTCATAGAAATGGAGGAGACTGTTTTTCACTCTTAAGCATACTTACATCTGAATCATTTTAGTCACAGGAGATACTTTCCTACCTGAAAAAAAATCTGATGTCTTCTCTTGGTAACTAATTCCATCATTTAGTTGGCTTCATGGCCAATCAAATTTGTATCTTCTCCTAACACTGGTTAAACAATTTACTTTGATAAGAACCTCTATTTCCAGAGAGGTCAGAGTCATTTAGAAGGCTGGAGCCATTTTGTGATCTAACAGCATGCAGCCCTTTCTTGGTAAGGATCTTTAATTATGACCCAAATCTAGTTTACCTTTGCTGAGCAGAGGCACAGGAGGATATCCTGTAATAAAGAAAGATCTAGTAGGAATAAAGAAAGATCTAGAAGGAAGATCTTTCTTTTATCAGTATGCTCATTATTTTAATAAACATCTATTGATCATATTAATAGGGATATTGACATAATAGTATACCATTTGGATATAAAGTTAGGAAAATAAGAAAATATATTCAGTCTGCTTATCATACATAAAGATAATTTGGAGAGAGTCAGAACAACAACAACAACAACAACAAACATCTCCTTGGTGTATGCATAGGAGAGGAAAACAGTAGATGGGAGGCAGAACTATGGTAAGGGCACTTCTTGAATCATGTGAGCCCATTACATATTCAAAAATACAATAAGCAGAATTAAAAACAAAGTCAATAGGCTCCTTTTTTTTCTTTTTGAGATTGGGCCTTGCTCTGTCACCCAGGCTGTAGTACAGTGGTTCTATCTTGGCTCACTGCAAGCTCTACCTCTTGGGCTCAAGCAATTCTCCTGCCTCAGTCTCCCAACTAGCTGGGATCATAGGCGCGGACCACCAGGCCTGGCTAATTTTTTTTGTAGAGACAGGTGCTAGCCACCATGCCTGGATGATACGCTCTTTTTTTTAGTTATTATACTTTAAGTTCTGGGGTACATGTGCAGAATGCACAGGTTTGTTACATAGGTATACACGTGCCATGGTGGTTTGCTGTACCCATCAACCCATCATCCATATTAGGTATTTCTCCTAATGCTATCCCTCCCCTAACCCCTCGCCCATAACAGGCGATGGTATGTGATGGTCCCCTTCCTGTGTCCATGTGTTCTCATTGTACAGCTCCCACTTATGAGTGAGAAAATGCAGTTTTGGTTTTCTGTTCTTGTGTTAGTTTGCTGAGAATGATGGTTTCCAGTTTCATCCATGTACCTGCAAAGGACATGAACTCATCCCTTTTTAAGGCTGCACAGTAACTGATGTTGTATATGTGCCACATTTTCTTTATCCAGTCTATCATTGATGGGCATTTGGGTTGGTTCCAAGTCTTTGCTATTGTGAACAGTGCTGCAATTAACAGACATGTTCATGTGTCTTTACAGTAGAATGATTTATAATCCTTTGGGTATATACCCAGTAAAGGGATTGCTGGGTCAAATGGTATTTCTGATTCTAGATCCTTGAGGAATTGCCACAACTGTCTTCTAATATGATTGTACTAATTTATACCCCCACCAACAGTGTAAAAGTGTTCCTATTTCTCCACATCCTCTCCAGCATCTGTTGTTTACTGACTTCTTAATGATCGCCATTCTAACTGGCGTGAGATAGCATCTCATTGTGGTTTTGATTTGCATTTCTCTAATGATCAGTGATGATAAGGTTTTTTCCATATGCCTGTTGGCTGCATAATTGTCTTCTTTTGAGAAGTGTCTGCTCATATCCTTCATTCTTTTTAAGAGAATGCGTGGTAAGTGTTGTAAAAGAGGTATGCAGAAGGTGTTACTGAAGCACAAAAGAAGAACGTCTCAACTGGAAGAAATGTGAAGACTCCATAGTAGTAGTATTTTAGCTAAATTTTGAAAATGTATATGCATTTGTCAGGAGTCCCTGAAGAAAAGCACTGTAGGAAAAAAAAAATGCTGAGCATTAATTGAGTGTTTTACAATTATCTTGTAGCTACATTCCTCATCTCCCTTTCTTATTCCAAAAGGCTGGTATTATGTCAACATCAGATATGACCTCAGTCTTGTTGCCAGGGATCTTATTCAGAAAGTCCTAAATTTACCGTTCTATATTCCCTTGCCTGCTTGGCTTTGCCAGAAGACTTCTTGGTTCTGCATAATGTGTTTAATAACCATTTTTCCTATAGAAATTATTCCAGATCTCTAAACAGAACTCTTTGTAACACAACTTAGGCCTGATTCTTTTTTAAAATTAAATGTGTTTTTTTAATTTTTGTAGAGACAGGATCTCACTACATTGCCCAGGCTAGTCTCAAATTCCTGGCCTCAAGAAATCCTTCTGCCTTGGCCTCCCAAAGTGCTGAGATCACAGGCATAAGCCATCACACCTGGCAAAGCCTAATTCTTGTTTTTGATTCAAAAGTTATATACCTATTTCTGAAATCCTGTAAAATTTAAACTTTCTTTACCTTAGTTTCCTCCATTCATCTTTGTAATCATCTTTCAAATCATGTTTCAATTTTATACATCTCTCAAACTTCTAGTAGTTTACTAACAGAATTAAAATGAAGAATTGGTAGTTCAAACCCACATATTCCGAAAAATCCAAGGATTGAAAAGCTTTAAAAATACCAGAGTACCAATTTACTTTATTAGTTTTTCCTCCATTATTCATTTAATCACAGCATATGCTGTATTTTTAGAAGTTTATATTTTCTCCCCAAGTTGGCTTCACTTGTCTTTTTATAAATCAATTCTCCAATGTGTCAGTTGTTTTCCATTCCTGTCCTATCATCAGAGGGATTACAATTCCTTTTTTATTTGGAATCACCTGCACATGAATATACACATGTTCAAAATTCTTCTTTCTATTAAAACAAATGCTAACACAAACAAAACATTAGTCAGTCACACCACTACAGCAAGACACACTTCGTGTTTAGGTCCGCATCGGCCCCCTAACCAGGGTCTTCTTACTTCCCATTTTTAGTTAACGTCTCCTTAACTCTTTCTGGCTAGAATCACAGCAGACCCTAAGCAGAAAGAGCAAATTAAGGCAGCCAGGCTGAGATAGCAAACTTGTCTGTCCAGTAAAGTCCAACTTCAGAATGACTCCCAGCCTCCCTCTCTCCACCAGTAACTGTCTTCCTTCTCTCCCAGTTAGTCTCTGAGCTTGTGCTTTGTCTACCTAAATTGTCCCCATTTTACCAATGAGGAAACTGAGGCTCATAGAAGAAATAACTTTGACTTTACAAAACTTGATCTTCCAACTGACAGCCAGCTCATTCAATAGTTGTCTTGTCCTTGCTCACAGTGCTATAACAGTAAAAGAAATCTTTGAAAGTAAAGTCTCAGCCTGCTATGAGTCTTGGTGTTTATCTCCATCCTCAGCTCTACAGATACCAGAGTTTGCCTAGGATGAACCAGAGAGCTGTCCAATGTGTGCGTACCAGCTTGACATGTATGTGCCACTAATGCCATCATTTTTAAGCATAAAAAACTAATGCATATAAGATGCTTTCTCTGCTTTAATACTATTAACATTTTAGGCCAGAAAATTCTTTGTTGAGTTTGTCCTGTGCAATGCAGGATATTTAGCAGCATCTCTGATCTCTATCAATTAGAAGGCCAGTAGCATTTGCTTTCATTCTAACAACCAAAATGTCTCCAGACATTACCAAATCATCCCCCTGAAGAGCAAAATCAACCCCAGTTAAGAACCACTGGCATATACTAAAAAAAATGAATTAATGAAAAAGCAGGTAACATTAATGAGGTAATTCTCTGCCTTACAAAAGGTTTACCTATGGTTTCTTCAATCAATTAAATAACTATGTAGTCTTTAGTAAGATACAATACACATAAGCCTCAGTATCTTCACTTTTAAACTGCTCTAATCCCCTTTAGATAAGTATGCTATTAATGTACGACTCTAAGTGCTCTATTGCCAGACAGATAGGTCATGAAATCTAAAAAAACAAAGTGTTGGAAACTATAACAAAGCAATGAGAAATTATGAAGAAATGTTCCTGAGACTGTACTATACCACTGAAAAATATGACCACTTAAAATATGGCATACTAATTTTTTTAAAGTACACTTATGGTCTAAAACAGTACTGTTTAAAAATTATAATGCAAGCCACAAGTACAATTTTAAATTTCCTTAACAACCAGATTAACAACATAAAAAAAAAAAAGACAGTTTACATTTACTAATATATTTTTATTTAACTCAATATATCCAGATTATCATTTTAACATGTAATCAAGTAAAGATGATGAGATATTTTACATTATTTTTTTTCTCTTGAAATACACTGTGCCCTTTATCTATAGCATATCTGAATTTGCACTAGGCATATTTCTAGTGCTCTATAGCCACATGTGACAAATAGCTATGGTAACAGCCAAAGAATAAGGGCAAAGAATGAGCACTCATTTTTCATCTTTACCAGATAATAAAGTATTCCACAGATATAAATTATCAATAACCGAAGTTTACCTTTTCAAGTAAAATTTCTCCTTTCATTCATTATTAATACATCTTTTTAAAGCATAATACAAACCAAAATACTTTTTATTTTATTTTGTTATTTTTTTAAATTGAGATGGAGTCTTGCTCTGTCACCCAGGCTGGAGTGCAGTGGCGACATCTTGGCTCATTGCAATCTCCACCGGGATTAAAGTGATTCTCGTGCCTCTGCCTCCTGGGTAGTTGGGATTACAGGCTCCTGCCACCAGGCCCGGCTAATTTTTTTTTTATTTTTAGTAGAGACAGGGTTTTACCACGTTGGCCAGGCTAGTCTTGAAGTCCTGACAGGTAATCCACCCACCTCAGCTTCCCAAAATGCTGTGATTACAGGTGTGGGCCACTGCACCTGGCCTACCATAATACTTTTTAAACAAAGGATTATGATAAATACCACTCATTCTCTGCTTGATAATAATACAACTGTATTATGTTTTATATTCCGAGTCTGTTAGCTTTTCTGGCTTCTTCCTAGATACCCAGGTGTTTTACCACCGCCAGACCATCAGATGAACTGAAAACTAACTTCCCAGAGCTGTCCAACTGTGGGATGCCCCAAAATAGTCAGGATCCCCTGCTTTGGAGGATACGGTAGGTCACCTTATTTAAAAAACTGTTTCAAACTTTGGGTATTAAAAAAAGCCCATGTGTAAAATTCCTCTTCAGAATATCCACCATTTCACCAAACCCCCATGTTAGGAACAGTCTCTTTTCATCCTTGATTTCCACTTCATCCTTTGTTTTCATCCTCTGTTCCCAGTTAATCTAGGAGTTCTAATTGTAGGGTGAACACATGCCCTGCTGTACCAGGGAGTCAAAGTTTACCACTATTGTTCCAGCATAATTACTAAGAGAGCCCCTTTCATTCTTAAAATTGTCTTAGTTTGGACAATTATATGGTTATCTCAGCTAATGGTCTCTATTGGTAAGTCTTAAGCCAGCAGAGACTAATGATCAGTCCTTGCCTACAGGTGAAGGGTATATAAGATACTGTGAAAATAACACTTCATTTTAATTATTATAAATATTTCTTATTTCTGACACATTAAATCTTTCTCTTTAGCTGCTTGTCCCTTTTATGTGGTCACCTTGTTCTAGTGACCCTGGAGTTCTGACTGTATCTTTCAATATCTTACTCATTACTTGACCCCAATCCACTTCTTATTTGGTCTTTCAATGTGTATGTGTGTGTGTGTGTGTATGTGTGTGTGTGTATCTTAAATCTCTACTAGTACAAAAGTCCCATTACTCACAACCAACATTTTCTGCTTCATAAAATTCTCATCTTTGCTTCCTAATGTCTTGTAAGTTGTCTCATATTACTATTTGCTACTAGCATCACCCTAGAAAAAAACGCTCATGATCCCAAAAGGGTTTATATATCAGTCGGGTTGTGAAGCACAAAATGATTCACAACCCCACTCATATGTCCTGTCAATAATAACAACTATATATATGTGTATTATTATTATTTTTTTTAGAGAAAGCGTCTTGCTCTGTCACCCAGGTTCGAGTGCAGTGGTGTGATCATAGCTCAATGCAGCCTTGAACTCCTCACTCAAGTGATCCTCTTGTCTCAGCCTCATGAGTGCCTGAGACTACAGGCACCACTCTCAGCTAATTTTCAAAAAGCTTTTATGTAGTCACGTTCTCACTATGTTTCCCAGCCTGGTCTTGAACTCTCGGCCTAAAGTGATCTTCCCACCTCAGCCTTCCAAAGTGCTGGCATTACAGGCATGTGCCACTGCACCTAGCCCTAACTATAAATAATCATAACTTTATTTTTCACAGCAACAGAACATCTCATATGGTAAGACACATGTCTTATAATACATGCTGGTTATGCCTGATAATTTCAGAGACACATAAAGGAGTCAAAAATAACTTCAGCATTGTAAGTGCAGAGGTATATTTTACTTGATTTCCACCAACAGGAATAAAAAGAAATAATCTTTATTTATTAACTTTTACATGCACTGTACAGATTGGGAAATTGAGGCTCACAGGTAGAAATTGGTCCAGCAATTGTACAGCCAATAGACTGTGGAGCTAGGGTTCAGACTGTACTATTTCCATACGGCCTATCAAAGTCTGTGTCAATAAAGCCTTGAATTACAAAACTCGCTAAATGAAGTAGTGAAAGACTCTGGCTGAAACTAATTCCTAATTTTGGTAAGAAGGTAAGGAGTTACTCAAAAGAAACAGCTATCATTTCCTCATTAAAAAAAAAAAGGGTTATGCAAAGTATTTCTGCTACCACAATTTCATGTCTAAAACTTTCAAAAGGTAATTTTCTGAAGGAAGCTTATTAATTAAAAAGATGACCTCAAACATCACTCAGGTTAGAGTCCCATCTCAGAGCTAGAGGGAAAAAAATGGGTTACACTTTAGAAAAAGTTTAAAGTAAGAATAGGGGTTATCTGCAGAGAGGGAGCAAAGAGTCGGAAGGTTCATGGCAAATGGGAGACAAGGCTGGGAAGAAAAATTTCAGTGTATAACTTTTAATATTTTTTTATTTTTGAATCATTTGATTGTATTATTAAGAAAATTAAATTCTAAAAAAAACTAATCTAAAAATCAACCCTAAGTGCTGTCCTCCTCACACTGAACTTTCTCTAAAAAGCAGCTGCACTTTTAAGGGAAAGTCACTACATGATTCTAGAGAAGAAATGAAGGAAAACCTTTGGAGTGGCTAGACCAGGAGGCCAATGAAAATGAGAAAACTATAGTGATTTGTATAGATCTAGTTGTTCAAATCCAAGTTAAAAAACACACATATGAACCACACATCTATGCTGGTTTAGCACCAGCACGACTTACCTTTCAGAACAGTAGGCTTAACTGCCATTCTGCCAACCAGGCATTCTTTCAGCATAGATTCATAATTGACCCAACGATGAACCTGGCATGGAAAACAAATGATGAAAAAGCAACATGACTCTAACTCCACAGGATGCTCTCATTTTAGTATGAGCAAAAGTAAACTTTCTGAAACCACTCTCAACACACTTCTTAGTTCTAAAAACTAAGAAGCACATTCAATTAGTCAACCAGGGAGTAACAGAAAGGCTGTACAGATAGGGATTTAGAACAATATTATCAAAGTGTTGGGACCTGTGGAGAATTCTGATACCCTTTCAGGTCTCCAAATTTTAGAAAATGAAGTCTCAATTTGTTTCATGGTAATACTAATAAAAAGTTACTTGCTTTTTTCAGTTTTGACATTTGCTCTGATGCTATAAAAGCAATGTTGGATAAAACTGCTAGTATCTTGCATTAATCAAGGCAGTGGCTCCAAACTGTACTAGTTATTATCATGTTCTTCACCACCACAACAGTGGAAGAAGCATGATGAAGATATTTAGGAATATTTAAGAATATCCTTCATGAAGTCAAAAAATTATTAATTAAATTTTGACGCTTGGGTATATATTTTTATTATAGTTTGTGTGACAAGATGGGAATTCTCAAAAAGACTACTGCTATAAAGTATGATGGTTGCCCTGTGAAGAAACACTTAGACAACTGTTTGATTTGCAAATGGAACTGGGCTTTTTTCATGACAGGCCATTTGGCACATGTTTACCTATGTAACAATCTGCACATCCTGCACATATACCTCAGAACTTAAAATAAACAAAAAATAAATAAATAAAATAAGAAGAAGACATAAATGCAGCCAACCAGCATGTGGAAAAGGCTCAGTATCACTAATCATTAGAGAAATGCAAATCAAAATCACAATGAGATACCATCTCATGCCAGTTAGAATGGCTATTAATAAAAAGTCAAAAAAAATCACGGAGGCTGGCAAAGTTGCAGAGAAAAGGGGACGTTTATACACTGTTGGTGAGACTGTAAATTAGTTCAACCACTGTGGAAAGCAATATGATGATTCCTCAAAGAGCTAAAAACAGAACTACCATTTGACCCAGTCATCCCATTACTTGGTATATATCCAGAGCAATACAAATCATTCTACCATAAATACACATGCACACAACTGTTCATTACAGCACTATTCACAATAGGAAAGACATGGATTCAACCCAAATGCCCATTAATGACAGACAGAATAAAGAAAATGTGGTACATATACACCATGGAATACTACGCAGTCATAAAAAAGAACAAGATTGTATCTTTTGCAGAAACGTGGATGGAACTGGAGGCCATTATCCTTAGCAAACTAACATGGAAACAGAACACCAAATACTGCACGTTCTCACTTACAAGTGGGATCGAAACGATGAAAACTCCTGAACACAAAGAAATGAACAACAGACACTGGGGCCTACTTGAGGGTGAAGGTTGGGAGGGGGGAGAGGAGCAGAAGAAGTAACTATTGGGCACCAGGCTTAGAACCTGGGTGATGAAATAATCTGTATAAAAAACCCTCATGACACGAATTTACCTATAAAACAAGCTGCACACATGCCCCTGAACCTAAAATAAAAGTTTTTAAAAAATGAACAAAAACAAAGAATGGCCATTTATAAGAACTACTAGTAAACAAACTGATTATTCAGACTCACATATTTAACAGGTATTTTCCTGAAAATAAACAATGTGATTCTAATGCTTCAAGGAAAACAACTGATAGTATTTGTTGTCAGATGCCACCGGTGGAAATTATATTTAAAGAACCTTTCTGCAAGGCACCTTCTCAATATGCCTAAATAGGCCAGGAATCATTTTAAGGTAACATGGCTCATGCCTGTAATCCCAGCACTTTGAAAGTCTGAGGTGAGAGGATCGTTGAGCCCAGGAGTTCAAGGCTGCAGTAAGCTGATCATGCCACTTCGTTCCAGCCTAGGCAAAAGAGTAAGACCCTGTCTGAAAAAAAAAAGGGGGCTTGAAGCATGCAGCTCTTTCACTGAGATATTTAGGAATTTACCTGAGAAAATAATTGCATATATACAAAGATGTAGGTGCCAGGATAGTCATCATAGCACTACTTAAATCAGCAAAATATTGGAAACAATCTAAACGCCCAATTGTAAAAGACCAGTAAAAGAAAATCGATACATAATACTAGTCATACAATACTACATAATCATTAAAATAATTGGCCAAATAATATTAATACTGGAATCTCTATGGTACATTTCAGAGTAAATAAATATACACTAAAATAGTAAGTATGTAAAGTATAAAAAGAAGATAGCTGACTAGAGGCATTTCATACTCGTCTCCTCCACTAAGAACCAAGACAGCAAGTAATCACATTCTGAATAGATCATCCAAGAGATAACACTGAAATTCAATAGTAAAGTGACAAGAAATACTTAAAGGAAGTAGAAGCAGCCTGCGGGGCTGGGATGCTGAGAGAGACTCAGGTTAGAGAATCTTAGCAGTCCACATTCCCACCATGGACTCCGGTAATCCTAGTCACAGAAGAATCCTTCAACTTTTGCAGGCCCTGAAACTAAAATAGAGAGCTGCTGAAAGATTCTGTGATGGCCCTCCTCCAGGGAGGGAGCTTGCACTGGGTTTCACAAGCTCCCTGAGACCTAAACAGCTTCAGTAAATGTGTCATTTTAGAGCCCTACCCCAACAAACTGCACACTGTACTAGAACCCAGCAGCATCAGGACTGAAGTGCAAGAGAAGCATGGCTGCTGCCCCAGGTGTTTAGGTGCAAGGAACTGCCAGCTAATGCACCATGGGCTGAGGCAAGAGCAAGGTAGCAGGGCTGAAGAACAGGTGGTATACTCCTTCCCCATCCACTGGCTAGGCTGCCTGCCACTGAAGGCAGTACCATTCTGCCCAGTGGCAAGGTATCACCACAACTCCTGTCTCCCTCCACCTGAGCATTTCACTGGTAGCCTGGGGATCACTCCTGCCTACCATGCCTACCATGGCTGGCCTCATCTCCCTCTGCCTATGCCATAGCACAGTTTGAGGGCCAGGTGATTGCTCAGCCCAGTCCAACACACTGGCACCTGAACACTCCTCCCAGGGGCCTGAGGTTGGACATACCAACCTGGATGCTACCGCCACAGCTAGCACCTCCTTGCACATGCCATCTGTAGGCTTAGAGACTGGCCTGCACAGCCCATAACAGCCTCCATCAATATAAGCATGTACCACCTGGGACCTAGAGGTTACCCTGCCACTGCCACTGTCATCACCCATGCCATATCACCTGCCCAGGGGTCCAAGAACTCACCCACTGCTGCCACTACTGGGATCCAACTAGGCCACCAAGAGGCCCAAGAATCAGCTTGCCTGGATGCACTCACCCTGGTGCCAGCATATGCCATCCTGGGGCCCAAGGACAGACAGGCCCAGCCCACTGCTCCCACCACTGGGAACCAAAGACTAACCTACCTGGGGTTCCAGTACCCAGCAAAACTTCACTGCAACTTCCACCAATAATTGTACCCTAAGGCACAGAGGAAGTCACAGTCATCATTGATGCTGTTTACAGCTGAAGAAATCACAGATAGACTACACTACTGTACACATCCAGGATCAAAACCAAAGTGTCCTCTACCCCACCAACACTACAGATACATCTACAGGAAAAAGTTCTCCCATATGAAAGCAAAATGAAAAAACTGAAAGAGGGCCAGGTGTGGTGGCTCACACCTGTAATCTGAGCACTTTGGGAGGGCAAGGCAGGCAGATCACCTGAGGTCAGGAGTTCAAGACCAGCCTGGCCAACATGGTGAAACCCTGTCTCTACTAAAAATACAAAAATTAGCCAGGTGTGGAGGAGCATGCCTATAATCCCAGTTACTCAAGACGCTGAGGCAGAACAATTACTTGAACCTGGGAGGTGGAGGTTGCAGTGAGCTGAGACTGCGCCACTGCACTCTAGCCTGGGCAACAGGGTGAGACTCTGTCTCTAAAAACAAACCAAAAAAAAAAAAACTGAAAGAAGTAACTGTTACACCAGATGTGCAATATCAACATTAGGACACAGGAAACATGAAAAAGCAAGGAAATACGACACTTTCAAAGGAACACAGTAATTCTCTGGCAACAGATCCCAATCAAAAATAAATTTATGAAATACTAGAAAAAGAATTCAAATGATTGATTCTAAAAGAAGCTCAGTGAGGTATAACAGAATTATAAAAAACAATACCAAAAAAATTCAGAATATGAATGAAAAATTAACCAAAGTGATAGATATCATGAAAAAGAACCAAACAAATTCTGGAACTGAAAAAGTCATTGAATAATATATAAAATACATTCAAAACTTCAACAATAAACTAGATTAAGTGACAAAAGAATCTCAGGATGTGATGACAGGTCTTTTGAAATAATCCAATCAGGCAAAAATAAAGAAAAAGGAATGAGCAAAACCTTTATCACATATATGAAGCAATCAAATTTTTGAATTATTGGGCTGAAGGTGAAGAGGGAATGAAAGGGTTAAAAAATGTGTCTACAAAAATAATAATTAAAAACTTCCCAAGTCTAGCAAAAACAATGTAGATATCTAGATACAGGAGACTCTGAGATGCCCAAATAGATAGAATGCAAAAAAGGTCTTCATGGCATATTCGAATCAAACTGTCTAAAGTCAAAGGCAAAAGACATTCCAAAAACAGCAAGAGAAAAGCATCTAGTCACCTATAAAGGAACCCCCATCAAACACCAGATTTTTCAGCAGAAACCTAATAGGCCAGGAAAGAATGGGATGATATGTTCAAAGCGCTGAAAGAAAAAAAAACAAAACTGACAGCCAAAAATATTCAATCCAGCAGAATTATCCTTCGAAAGTAAAGGAGAAATAATTTCCCAGACAAGTAAAAGCTAAGGAAATTCATTACCACTAGACTGGCTGTACAAGGAACAGTAAAGGGAGTCTAAAACCTGGAGTAAACAGATGACAATGAAGACACACAATAATATACAACTCACTGGTAATCACATAAATAAGGAAAAGAACTCAAATGTTCTACAGAAACACTACAGAAAACCATCAAACCACAATGACAATAAAAGAAAATGGAAAAAAGAACACACAAACAGCCTAGATAACAATATGACAGGAGCAAAACCTTGCATATCAATTATAACGTTGACTGTAAACCAATTAAATTCTCCATTTAAAAGATATAGATTGGCTGAAAGGGTAAAACATTATAATCCAGCTATATGCGGCTTATAAGAAATGCAATTTACCTGTAAGACACATGTAAACTGAAAGTAGAGACTTGAAAAAAGATATTCCACACAAACAGAAATGAAAAGCAAGCAGGAGTAGCTATACTGGTATCATACAAAACAAACTTTAAGTCAGTAACTGCAGTAACAACAACAAAAAAGACAAAGAAGGTGACTATGTAATGACAAAAGAATCAATCTAGCAAGTGGATATAACAAATCTAAATATATATGCATCCAACAGTGGAGAACCCAGATTCATAAAGCAAATTATTATTTGATCTAAAAAGAGAGATAGACTCCAATACAATAATAGTGGGGGGTTCAAAATCCCACTCTAAGCATTAGACAGATCATCCAGAGAGAAAATCAACAAACACTGGATTTAAACTGGACTTCAGACCAATGGACCTGGCAGATATTTATAAAACATTAATATCTAGCAAGTGCAGAATACACTTTTTTTTTCATTAGCATATATAACATTATCCATGACAGACATATATTAGGCTAAAAAACAAGTCTTAACATATTTTTAAACACTGAAATCCTCTCAAGTATATTCTCAGACCCCAGTAAAATAAATCAATACCAAGAGGAACTTTCAAAGCCCTGTGAATACATGGAAATTAAACAACATGCTCCTGAATCACCATCAGGTCAAAGAAGAAATTAAGATGGAAATAAAAAAATTTCTTGAAACAAATGAAAATGGAAATGCAACGCAACAAAAACTTGTGGAATATTGCAAACGCAGTATCTAAGAGGGAAGTTTATAGCAATAAATGCCTACTTCAAAAAAGTTGAAAGATTTCAAATAAACAATCTAATGATATACCTCAAGGAACCAGAAAAGCAAGAACAAACCAAATGCAAAATTAGCAGAAGAAAAAAAATAATAACTGTCAGAGAAGAACTATATGAAATAGACTTTAAAAATGCAAAGGATCAATGAAACAAAAAGTTTACTTTTGAAAAGATAAAACAAAATTGATAAGCCGCTAGCTAAAATAACCAAGAAAAGAGAAGACCTAAATAAACAAAATCAGCAATGAAAAAGGAGAAAATACAACTGATACCAAAGAAATACAAAGGATCATCAGAAACTATTATGAGCAACTACAAATTAACAAACTGGAAAACCTAGAGAAAATCGGTAAATTCTTGGAAACATACAACCTATCAAGATTGAATCAGGAAGAAATAGAAAACATGAACAGATCAATAACCAGTAGCAAGACTGAATCAGTAATAAAAAGTCTCACAACAACAACAACAACAAAGAACTAGATGGATTCACTGTCAACTTTTACCAACCATAAAAAGAAGAGTAAATCACAATTATCCTCAAATTATTCCAAAAAAATTGAAGGGAATTCTCCCTAACTCATTCAACAAGGCCAGCATTACCTTGATACCAAAACCAAGTAAGTATACAAAAAAAAAAAAAAAAAAAACTGCACAAGAACTACAAACCAGAATCACTGATAAACATAAATGGAAAAATGCTCAAGAAAACACTAGTCAAATGAATTTGACAGCATATCAAACACATAATACAACATAATGAAGTGGAGTTTATACCAAGGAGTCAGAGATGGTTTAACAGATACAAATTCGTAAATATGATACATCATATCAACAGAATGAAAAACAAAAACTGTATGATTATCTCAATAACACAAAAAAGCATTTGATAAAGTTCAACATTCCTTCATGATACAAACTCTCAACAAACTAGACATAGAAGGAATATATCTCAAAATAATAAAAGGCCGTATATGACAAACCAACAGCTAACAACATATTGCACTGGGAAAAGTTAAAAGTTTTTTCTCTAAGAACTGGAACAAGACAAGGATAACACTTTCACTACTCGTATTTAACACAGTACTGGAAGTCCTAACCAGAGCAACTGGCTGAAAGGGTAAAACGATTGGCTTTTAGTGGGGCACAGTGGCTCACGCCTGGAATCCCAGCGCTTTGGGAGGCTGAGTGGGAGGATCACAAAGTCAGGAGTTCGAGACGAGGCTGACCAACATGGTGAAACCCCATCTTCACTGAAAATACAAAAATCAGCCAGGTGTGGTGGCACACGTCTATAATCCCAGCTACTCAGGAGGCCGAGGCAAGAGAATCACTTAAACCCAGGGGGAAGAGGTTGCAGTGAGCTGAGATTGCACCACTGCACTCCAGTCTGGGCAACAGAGCGTGACACTGTCTTAAAAAAAAAAAGAAAATTAAAAAGTTTGACAAGAGAAAGAAATAAAAAGCATCCAAGTTGGAAAAGAGAAGATCACACTGTCCCTTTCAACAAATTATATTAGTTTGTATTTAGAAAAACTGAAAGACTCTACCAAATAACTTACAGCTAATAAACAACTTCAATAAAGTTGCAAGATACAAAATCAATATACAAAAACCAGCAGTGTTTCTATATGCCAGTAATAAAACAGCTGAAAAAAAATCAAGAAGATAATCCCATTAATCATAGCTATGAAAAAGAAAGAAAGAGAGAGAGAGAGAGAGAGAAAGAAAAGAGGGAGGGAGGGAGGGAGGGAAGGGAAAGGAAAGGAAAGAAAAGAAAGCAAGCTACAGTAAATCTAACCAAAGAGATGAAAGATCTCTACAAGTAAAACTACAGAACAGTGGTGAAAGAAAGAGGACACAAACAAATGGAAAGATACACTATGCTCATGTATCAGAAGAATTAGTATCAATCAGAATGAACATATAGCCCAAAGCAAAATACACAATCAGTGCACTCCTTATCAAAACACCACTGCTATTTTTCACAGAAATAGAAAAAAAAATCCTAAAATTCATATGGAACCAAAAAACCACCAGAGTAGCCAAAGCAATCCTGAGCAAAATGAACAAAGATGGAGGCATCATACTACCTGATTTCAAAATATATTACAAGGCTGTAGTAAACAAAACAGCATTGTACTGGTATAAAAGCAGACACATAAACCAACAGAACAGAAAAGAGAACCCAGAAATACATCCATGTATTTACAGCCAACTGATTGTCAACAATGGTGTCAAGAACATACACTGAGGAAAGGATACTCTCTTCAATGAATGGTGCTGGGAAAATTGAATGTCCATTTGCAGAAGAATGAAAATGGGCTCCAACCTCTCACCATATAAACTCAAAATGGATTAAAGACTTAAATATAGGAGCCAAAACGGTAAAAACCACTAGAAGAAAATACTGGAAAAATACTTCATGACATTGGTTTAAACAAAGATTTTGTGGTTAAGACCTCAAAAGCACAGACAACTAACACAAAAATAGATAAACATAACTACATTAAACTTAAAAGCTTCTACACAGCAAAGGAAATAAGAGAGTGAAGAGACAACAGGTTGAATGGGAGAAAATACCTACAATCTATTTATTTAACAAGGACTGATAGCCCGAAACATAAGGAACTCAAACAACTCAAAAACAAACAAACAAACAAACAAAAACCATCCCATTAATAAGTTGGCAAAAAGCCACGATGGCTCACACCTGTAATCCCAGCACTTTGGGAAGCTGAGGCAGGTGGATCACTAGGTCAGGAGATTGAGAACATCCTGGCCAACATGGTAAAACCCTGTCTCTACTAAAAATACAAAAATTAGCCGGACATAGTGGCATGCACCTGTAGTTCCAGCTAGTCAGGAGGCTGAGACAGGAGAATCGCTTGAATCCAGGAGGTGGAGGTTGCAGTGAGCTGAGATCACGTCACTGCACTCCAGCCTGGGTGACAGAGCGAGGCTCTATCTCAAAAAAAAAAAGGCAAAGAACATGAATAGACAATTCCCAAAAGATGACAAGCAGCTGATGAGTATATGAAAAAATGCTCAATATCACCGATCATCAAGGACATGCAAATCAAAACCATAATGAGATATCATCCTATCCCAGTTAGAGTGGCTATTACTGAATAAAAAATAATAGATGCCGGTGAGGATGTAAAGAAAAGGGAACTCAGACACTGTTGTTGGGAATGTAAATTAGTATAACAATTACAGAAAATAGTATGGAGATTACTCAAAAAACTAAAACATTAATAGAACTACCATATAATCCAGCAACCCCACTACTGGGTATCTAACCAAAGGAAAAGAAAAAATCAGTACATCAGGCTGGGCTTGGTGGCTCATGCCTGTAATCCAAGCACTTTGGAGGCCAGGGTGGGTGGATCACCTGAGGTTGGGAGTTCAAGACCAATCAGCCTGACCAACACGGTAAAACCCCGGCTTAAAAACAAAAATCAGTACATCAAAGAGATACCTGTATTTGCATGTTTACTGCAGCACTATTCAGAATAACAAAGACATGCAATCCACCTAAGTGTCCACAAATGGATAAAGAAAATGTGCTATAATATATGTGTACAACAGAATACTATTTGGCCATAAAAAAGAATGAAACTATGTCACTTGCAGCAACATGGAAGGAACTGGAGATCATTACATTAAGTGAAATACACAGACACAGAAAGACAAATACTGAATGTTTTCACTCATAGGAGCTACAAAATTTGATCTCACTGGCATAGAGAACAGAATGATAGATATCAGAGGCAGGGAAGGGTGCAAATCAAGATCCATGTTAGGAAATTTACCCTGATATATTCTTTGAGGACTGCAAATGCCAGGCTAATGACTGTAAATTTACTTCCCTGTCAGTGGTGAGCCATTGAGAACTGCAGAGCAAGGTGCAAAGATGATTGCCTTTAAGAAAGCTAATCTAGCTGTCATGTTATCTAAATTGGCACTGAAGGCAAAGATATCAAGATAGTATTAAAATAATACAGCTACAGAGGGTGAACTTAGGCAGTGGGAAGAGAGAAAAAGGTGTAATGTTTAAAGACGGATCATAGGATGTGGCCAGTGATTGGACGAGGGCACAATGAGAGGTGAAAAACATTACTCAGGGGCTTCGAGTCCCCATTACAAGAAACAGGAAACAGAAAAAAAAAAGAGGAAAGAAAATGACTTGGTATTATTTTAGGGAATAATGAGCTGGAGTACAGGGCATCAAATTGTCCATCAGGTATTTGGAAATGCAATTTAAGAGGTCAGCAGTGGGATAAAACAGAAATAGGACAATAAGGAGATTATTTACTATCATTTGTGCAGCTAAAATACTAGGCACAAGTAAATTCTCATATTGAAAAATCCAAGTGTCATTGTAGTTTCTAGTTTACTTCTGTGGTGAGCAAGTCATAAATAATCTAAACATCACTGGTCTTATTAAAGCCAAGGGGATTGCAATCTAATTGCTTTAAATCTAGCAATCTAGTAAATATTCTTTTAAATGCTAGAAAACTTAACAACATAGCGCTTCTTGTGAATTCTCCAAAACACGCTTTCCTTAAATAAGGTCTGCATCACCTCATAACACTCAGGAACAGAAATAAGACTAGTCTTTATTGGAAATTCTTCCTGTGGCACAGTACTTTCAACATTAAAGGTTACGAGGCATATTCAAGGGAAAAGTATAGCAGACAAGTTTTTAGGTAAATGTTCCTAAATCTTTCTATTTGGCTTGCATTGCTAGATAGCAAATACCAGGCCAGGCATGGTGGCTCAAGCCTATAATCCCAGCACTTTGAGATGCTGAGGCAGGCAGATTACTTGAGGCCAGGAGTTTGAGACTAGCCTGGCAAACATGGCGAAACCCTATTTTTAGTAGAGAACTAAAAATACAAAATTAGCCAGGTGTGGTAGCACAATCCTATAATCTCAGCTACTCAGGAGACTGAGGCATGAGAATTGCTTGAACCTGGAAGGCGCAGGTTGCAGTGAGCCAAGATCATGTCACTGCACTCCAGCCTGGGGGACTGAGCGAGACTCTGTCTCATAGATAGATTGATAGGCAGGCAGGCAGACAGAAAACAAATACCAAATGACAGTGGGAACTTGCCTTACAACAGCAATAAAAACCTTCCAAAGAGAATGCTGGTATGATCAATGAACAAACATGACTTCTCCAACCCAGGAAGAACATTAACAGCAAATTAGATCCTGCCATTTAAGCAAATGCACTTAAGTGCTCTCAAACACAGTGGGCCCTTAAACAACACAGGTTTGAACCGCACAAGTCCTCTGACACCTCAGGACAGAAAGACCAACCACCCACCCACCACCCACCATTTCTCTTCCTCCTCCTCACCCTACCCAAGATGAAGATGAGGATGAAGACCTTTATAACAATCCACTTCTACTTAAGGAATAGTAAATGTATTTCTCCTCCTTATGATTTTTCTTAATAGCATTTTCTTTTCTCTAGCTTACTTTATTATAAGAATATAGTATATAATGCATATAGCGCACACACACACACACACACACATATGTTAATTGTTGATGTGATAAGTAAGGCTTCTGTTCAACAGTAGGCTGTTAGTAGTTAAGTTTTTGGGGAGTCAAAAGTTACACAAGAATTTTCTACCACATGGGAGAGTGAGGGTGTTGGCACCCCAATGCCTACATTGTTCAAAAGCAGACTATATGAAACAAATTCTATTTCTGGCAACATGGTCAAAAAAACAAATTCTAAAATGGATGAGAAGAAGGAAGAAAGAAATCAAATTATATTTGATCAAAAAACAGCTATAATATAACCCAACCTGATTCAGGTATCTTGAATGATAAAAATCCAATATTATAACATGGTTAATCATCATTAAAATAAAAAAATAAAGCATGTATGAGACAAAGGCAAATTTCTATCTTTCTAAAGATTGTTGTCTCAGAATAACAGCTCAGCAAACTGATAGTAATCAACATTCTGTATAATTTGTAAATAGTTTAAGAGATAATGCTAGTTTTTAATAAATATAAGATAAAAAGTGACTAAATATCTTTTGAGATAATCTATACAGAATCTCTGCTATCATGCTAGGAAAAGTAAGTTTCTATTCATTAATCAGCCTCAGCAAACTCTACATAAATGCAAATATAGTATAGAGCAGTAGGCTGAATATATAGCAATCCCTAGGTGACAAAGGACTAAGAGAAAAGAAGCTAAGTGACTTAAAGTGATTCAGCAAGTTACCAGTGGATCCCAATGTTCCTTTTTCCAACTGTCACTACCCCCACCAAGCCAATCATGATTAAAACTAATCAAGACTGAATAAATACTTACCAACAAAGGAAGCAGCAAACACTTAAGACCCCTAAACACAGATGTGAAACATCTCTAAAATTTTTAATAACTCAAAGGCAAATTAAATAAACAACTGCTACCTGTGAGGATCTTCCCACACTTCAAAATTCAAGCCAACACATCTGGAATTTATGCAACTATTTTCTTTCTTTCTACAAATGTCACACAGGTAAATCTAAGAGTACTTTTCCACTGGAATACTTCGGTTACTTTCAGCACATCTTACCTGATCAAAAAGTTCAGTACCATCTGATCCTGCTGCTCTCATTAGTTCATCTTCTCCACCAGGATGATACTCCATATAAGGGCTGACATTATAAACGAAACCTATATCAAAGCGAGCAGAAATAATACCTAAATGGACTTCTTAAAAACTGTAAAACCTATAAGTTTCAGTAATATATTCCAATATATATTCCAAGTATATTCCATTTAACTAATCATTGTTATTTCAAAGTATCAAGAACTGTAAAGGGTCTAAGATTTCACCATACTTGCAAGCAAACAACTTAACCTGTCACTTTCATGGGTCCTGGAAGATAACATGAGACTCTTAGGTCAGAGACAAAGGAGAGGTTAGCAATAACATCAATAGCAGTAGTCAGAATATTAACATTTGTGTCAGTTCACTGAACTATAATTCCCAAGAGAGCTGTGTGAAGAGGGCCAGGTAATATCTGCTCACTCAAGGTGCTGCATTACAGGAGAGGAACTCTGAACTCAGGAAACTTGAATCTTTTATAAGTATGCTTGTCCTTGCTCCTGAGAAAGACATTATCTTTATTATACAGAAGAATAAGCAAATCTGTCCTTTGTTCTAGAGGGACACAGTAACATTCAAGGTTTGCAATGCAAACATCCTTGAAAAGAGTGTCCAAAAATACAGTGCCTCTGTTCACAAGATGCACAGAAACGCAAAAGAAAATTGCCTCCCAACACGAAATGATGAAATACTGTGCATATAATTTTTGAAAGTACATACACACACACACACACACACACACACACACACACACACACACACACACAGAGAGAGAGAGAGAGAGAGAGAAAGAAACAAAGAAGTGACTACTACAAAGCCATAACATTTCCACTCCATGATCCTCTACTGCCCTGGTGGAAGAATGTGATGAAAAAAGAATCAAGCTCTAATCCATGTTTCTGATCATCTGAGCAAAGGGTAAGCAATGGTGACCACTCAGACATGCTCTGTGAAAAGGGAGCCCAACTCTTCTCAAAGGTTATTATTCAGATTTTAATCTTTTTGTCTTCTCTATTTATTTCATCTATTCAACTATTCTTTATTTTTATCTTTTGAGAAAGAGGATTAGGGAACAACAAATACAAAATATCTCAATACATAGCTCTCCCAAGAAAATAAGTTTCTTTTTCATTCTTGAAAACTAGATAAATACTAGACAAATCTTGTCCTAAAAACATTGCAAAAGTGCAATAAGAAAAATTTGTTTTTTTAAAAAATATCCAGGACTATTTCCTCTTTACACGATGACTTCCATGAATTTAAATAACTTCAGATAACTTAAAATGTTCACTCTATACAATAATCTTGGAAGAAAAGAAGAGGTTGGATTTCAGACCCAAGAAAAGTACTGCAGTTTTTTGACCAGATATATTTTAGAAAATAACCAACCAGTCTGGATTTCTTTATAAAATTTCCTAAAGTTAAGCATAAAGGAAGTAAATTCACAGAATTTCTCTTTCAGCAGCAAATAAGTCTAACAAAATTAGTTAAATTCCCTCATTTTTCCTTCCCCATATGCCTGGAGTCCCATAAGATTTAGAAGGATATTTTCCATTGTTTAATGCTCCAAAATACAGAGACCAAAACTGTGAGTGGTAATGATTAGGATCATAATTATTCCCGATAGGCTTTTTAAGACAGAGGATACCTCCCAAACAAGAGTTCCAAACTTTCTCTGCAATTAAGTCCTGACTGGAGTTCTACAGTTTCTCAAGAACAATAAATCTACAACCCATATTCATCTGTAATGGAACTCCGTGAGTTTCAGGTAGCTTAAACAGCTATCCATGATGATCACATAAAGCCTGAACATTTCATATATGTTCTCTGCTAACCTGCTAGCTCTTTACATTGATCCTTATACGTCACAATCTTACCTTTCTTTCTGATAGGGGCTAGGATCACTCTGTGGACATGAAGAGTATCCCATCCTTTCCAGATGAAAAAACAAAACAGGAAAGTCTATCCCTTACTACAAAGAATTAACACTGCTAAATAGTGTCTCAGTCCAAGATGCATTAGATCAGAAAGCACTTGGCTGTGTTAGTAATTTGCTAATTATGAAACTTAAACCTAGTCCCAAAAGAGAACAGGTGCATTTCCTTTGATTCAAGGCTCTTCTTCTTTCCTCTTTCTCTCCTTCTTAGCTCCCATTTTTTCCTTTTCAGAAGCATTTTCTAACAACTAAAAACTTGGACCCCTGGATGTGGCAGAGAAATACAAATGTGAAAAACCAAACTTTATGCTTTTCCTTTATGCTTTACTTTACAGGGGTACCTCAGAAATACTGCAGGTTGGGTTCCAGACCACTGCAGTAGAGCAAATAAAGCAAGTCATACTCATGTTTTGGTTTCCCAGTGCACATGAAAGTTACTTTTAGGACAGGCATGGTGGCTCACGCCTGTAATCCCAGTACTTTGGGTGGCCGAGGCAGGAGGACTGCTTGAGGCTAGAAGTTCAAGACCAGCCTCGGTAACATAGTGAGATCCTGTCTCTAAAAAAAATAAAATAAAAATTAGCCAGGCATGGTGTAGTGTGCCTGTGGTCCCTGCTACTCAGGAGGCTGAAGTGGGTGGATCGCTTGAACACAGAAGTTTGAGGCTGCAGTGAGCCATGATCATGCCACTGCACTCCAGCCAGGGAAACAGTGAAGCTCTGTCTCTGAAATATATAACAATTATGTTTACACTACACTGTAGTCTAAGTGTGCAATAAGATTATATCTAAGACAATAACATACATACCTTTATTAAATATACTTTATTGATTAAAAATGCTTATAATCATCTGAACCTTGAGTTAAACATTTTGCTGGTAGAGAGTCTTGCCTTGATGTTGATGGTTGCTGACTAATCGGCAAGGTGGATGCCTAAGGTCGAGGTGGCAATTTCTTAAAATAAGTCAACAGTAAAGTTTGCCATATCAACTGACTCAACATTTCATGAGATATTTCTCTGTAGCATGAAATATTGTTTGATAGAATTTTACACACAGTAGAATTGCTTCCAAAACTGGTGTCAGTCCTCTCAAACCTTGCTGCTGTTTTTTTTTTTATCAACTAAGTGTATGTAATATTCTAAATCCTTTGTTGTCATTTCAACAATGTTCACAGTATCTTCCACCAGGAGGAGATTCCATCTCAAGAAACCACTCTCTTTGCTCTTCCCTAAGAAGTTACTCTTCAACCATTCAAGTTTTATCATGCAGCAGTTTCAGTCACATCTTCAGGCTTTTCTTCTAATTCTAGTTCTCTAGCTGATGTCACATCTACAGGGACTTCCTCCATTGACGTCCTGAACCCTTCAAAGTCATCCATGAGGGGTGGAATCGCCTTCTTCCAAACTCCTATTAATGATACTTTGACCTCCTCTCATAAATCACAAATCTTCTTAATGGCATCTAGAATGATGAATCTTTTCCAGAAGATTTTCAATCTACTTTTCCTAGATGCATCGGAGGAATCACTATCTATGGCAATCAGAGCCTTACAACCTTGATCGATGGGATAGAGGGTGGATGCTGTGTTAGAAAGTGATACAGTTTGGATATTTGTCCCAGACCAAATTTCATGCTGAACTATAATCCTCAACGCTGGAGGTGGGGCCTGGTGGAAGGTGTTTGGATTATGGGGGCAGAACCCTCACGGCTTGGTGCTGTCTCCATGACAGTTCTCACAAATCTGGTCATTTAAAAGTGTGTGGCACCTCCACCCCTCCTCTTTCTTTTTCTTCCTTCTGCTTTTGCTATATGATGTGCCTGCTCCTACTTTGCCTTCTGTCATGAGTTAAAGTTCTCTGAGACTTCCCAAGAAGCCGATGCCAGCACTAATTCCTGTACAGCTTGCAGAACCATGAGCCAATTAAACCTCTTTTCTTTATATATTACCTAGTCTCAGGTATTTATTTACAGTAATGCAAGAACAGCTTAATAGAGAAGGCATGATGAACGTTGCTATCAGACCTCTTGGGTGACCCAGTGGCAATGTCAATGAGCAGTAATAATTTGAAAAGAATCTTGTTTAATGAGTAGTAGGTCTCAACATTGAACTTAATACATTCAGTAAACCATGCTATCAACACTGAGGTGCTGTCATCCAAGCTTTGTAGTTCAATTTATAAAGCACAGGCAGGGTAGATTTAGTATAATTCTTAAGGGCCCTAGGATTCTTGGAATGGTAAAGAGAAATGACTTCAAGTCACCAGCTGCATTGGGCCTTAACAAGAAAGTCAGACTGTCCTTTGAAGCTTTGAAGCCAGGCATCCGTTCTCTAGTTGTGAAATTCCTATGTGGCATCTTCAGCCAACAGAAGACAATTTAATCTATATAGAAAATGTGTTGTTTTGTGTATTCACCTATGTCACTGTCTTAGCAGACCTTCTGGATAACTTGCTGCAGCTTCTACATCAGCATTTGATGCTTCACTTTGCACTTTTATGTTATGAAGATGTCTTCTTTCCTTAAACCTCACAAACCAACCGTTGCTAGCTTTTAACTTTTCTTCTGCAGCTTCCTCATCTCTCTCAGCTTTCCTAGAATTGAAGACAGTTAGCATTTTGCTCTGGATCAGGTTTTGGCTTAAGAGAATGTTGTGGCTGGTTTAATCTATCCAGACCATGAAAGCTTTTCCCACATCACCAATAAGGCTGTTTTGCTTTCTTATCATTCATTTGCTTACTGGGATAGAACTTTTAACTTCCTTCAAAAACTTTTCCTTTGCATTCACAAACTGTGTGGCACTAGTGGCATAACTTTCAGCCATTTTTAGCTTTCAACATGCCTTCTCACTAATCTTTAATCTTTCCTGGTTTTTTACTTGAAGTGGGAAATATACAACACTTCCTTTACTTGAACACTCAGAGGCCAATGTAGGGATATTAACTGTCCTAATTTTAATATTGTTAGGCCTCAGGAAATACAGTGGCCCAAGGAGAGGGACAGACAGAAATTGTCAGTCGGGGAACCAGTGAGAACATACACATTTGTCCATTCAGTTTATCATCTCTTATGGTCTCAGTTTGTGGCACTCCAAAACTGTTACTATAGTAATATCAAAATCACTGATCACAGATCACCATAACAGATACAATAATAATGAAAAAGTATGCAAGAACTATCCAAGTGTGACAGAGAAACATGAAGTGAGCACATGCTCTTGGGAATATCATGCCAAAAACTTGTTAGACACAGGGTTGCCACAAATCTTCAACTGGTAAAAAATTCATTACTTGCAAGATACAATAAAGTGAAGCACAATAAAACAAGGTATGCCTGTACTCTATTTGTATGATATATGGCATTTAGAAATCAAATCTCTCTTGTGCAAGGTTCTAGCCTCCTATGAGTTCCACCTGGTTTTTAGAAACTAATTTTTTAACTGCCTAATTTTCCAGTGATACAATTTTATTAACTTATTCCCACATCTCTAGTTGCTCAGGTCTGGCAGATCTGGGCATTCAATTACTCATTAAATATAAATAAATAATAATTGTGGGCCAACAAACATAATCTCAAATTGATACTAGGCTATTAGTGAATTCTGCAAAACCTAAATCCTAATAACATTACGAGCAAAAATGGGCTGAAACAGATTCATGAAACACCAATCCTACATGGAGCAAAACTGGACTGTAACTCCTCATCACAATCCAACTGGTATTTTTAGATCATTTACATGGATGATCTTCAGTGGCAAAGGGGGATTTAAGGAGAATACCTATCTATCCATCCATCCATCCACCCATCCACCCATCCCCTCCTTTATGCTGATACTTTATTTTTGTCTGTGTTTTGTTTTTAAAACTCTAACCAAGAGCAGGCACAAAAAAGGACTGACTGAGAACAGTTCAGAAGAGCCACTTATTAAAACTAAAATACACCACTTGTATTAGGAAGGTATAATCCAATGTTTAAATAAATCATTTTTAAATGCCCTAGCAATATGAGGGTTACATTGTATAGCTGATTTATCATAGCAGACAGGCAGCACAATTTAAAGCACGTATTCAGAACAATGACTACACTGAATTTCACTCTTTTTTAAAAAAATCACACTTTAAGTTCTGGGATATATGTGTAGAACATGCAGGTTTGTTACACATGCATATACATGTCATGGTGGTTTGCTGCATCCGTCAATCCATCATCTACATTAGATATATCTCCTAATGCTATCCCTCCCCTAGTCTCCGACCACCCAACAGGCCCCAGTGTGTGATGTTCCCCTCTCTGTATCCATGTATTCTCATTGTTCACCTCCCACTTATGAGTGACAACATGTAGTGGTTGGTTTTCTGTTCCTGTGTTAGTTTGCTGAGAATGATAGTATCCAGCTTCATCCGTGTCCCTGCCAAGGACATGAACTCAACTCTTTTTTATGGCTGCATAGTATTCCACAGTGTATATGTGCTACATTTTCTTTACCCAGTCTTTATTATTGATGGGCATTTGGGTTGGTTCCAAGTTTTTGCTATTGTGAACAGAGCTGCAATAAACATATGTGTGCATGTGTCTTTATAGTAGAATGATTTATAATCCTTTGGGTATATACCCAGTAAAGGGATTGCTGGATCAAATGGTATTTCTAGTTCTGATCCCTGAGGAATCACCGCTCTGTGTTCCACAATGGTTGAACTAATTTACACCAGCAACAGTGTAAAAGTGTTCCTATTTTGCCACATCCTCTCCAGAATCTGTTGTTGCCTGACTTATTAATTAATTAATTTATTTATTTATTTTTTGGAGGAAGGGAGGAAGGCAGGAAGGGAGGGAAGGAGGAAGGGAGGAAGGCAGGAAGGGAGGGAAGGAGGAAGGGAGGGAGGAAGGAAGGGATGAAGGAAGGAAGGAAGGGAGGAAGGGGAAAGGGAGGGAGGGAGGGAGAGAGGGAGGGAGGGAGGGAGGGAGGGAAGGGAAGCAAGGAAATAAAGCAATGAAAGAGACATTGCCGACCTGGTTCTAGAGGTTTACAAGTTGATTTTTTTTTTTTTTTTGAGAGAAGGAAAGAAAAAAAAAATGAGTAAAGGAGAGGAAGAAAGAGGAAGAGAAAGAGGGAGGGTGAATGGAAATATTGCTTTATTCTGAAAAAAAAAAAGGGTATTAATGCCCAATGTTTCATTTAAACCTATGAGTAGGTGTGATGTGGTATTGACAAGAATGTATATTTTGTGTATTTGAAGTGGAGAGCTCTATATATATTTATTAAGTTTACTTCTTCCGGATCTGAGTTCGAGTCCTTGATATCCTTATTAATTTTCTGTCTCATTGAGTCTGAGTCTCTATGTATCTGGGTGTTAGGATCATTAGCTCTTGTTGTTGTACTGATCCTTTTACCACTATATCTTTGCTGCTTTAAAATCTATTTATCAGATACGGGAAATGCAACTCCTGCTTTTTATTTATTTATTTATTTATTTTTGCTCTCCATTTGGTTGACAAATCTTTCTCCATCCCTTTGAGTCTTTGTGTATCCTTGCATGTGAAACAGGTCTGGATGTAACATGCCATTGGGTTTTGGCTGTGTCTTTTGATTGGGGGATTTAGTCAGTTTATATTTAGGGTTACTGCCATTTGATGTTAACTGGCTGTTTTATCCGTTCGTTGATGTAAATTCTTCTTTATGTTGGTGCTCTTTACTTGATGGTGTATTTTTAGAAAGGCTAATACTGGTTGTTTCTTTCTGTGTGTAATGCTTCTTTCAGAAGCTCTTGTAAAGCAGGCCTGGTGATAATAAAATCTCTGAGTTCTTGCTTGTTCATAAAAGATTTTATTTTTCCTTCAGTTGTGAAGCTTAGTTTGGCTTGATATGAAATTCTGGGCTGAAGGTTCTATTCTTTGAGGATGTTGAATATTGGCCCCCACTCTCTTCTGGCTTGTAGAGTTTCTGCTGAGAGATCTGCTGTAAGTCTGACAGGCTTGCCTTTGTGGGTAACATGACCTTTCTCTCTGACTGCCCTTAGTATTTTCTCCTTCGTTTCAACCCTGGTGAATCTAACGATTATGTGCCTTGGGGTTGCTCTTCTTGAGGAATATCTTTGTGGTGCTCTCTGTATTACCTGGGGTTGAATGTTGACCTGCTTTGCTAGTTTAGGAAAATTTTCCTGAATAATATCCTGAAGGGTATCTTCCAGCTTGGATTCATTCTCTCCGTCACATTCAGGTACACCTATCAAACGTAAATTTGGTCTTTTCACATAATCCCACATTTCTTGGAGACTTTGCTCATTCCTTTTTATCCTTTTTTCTCTAATCTTGTCTTCTTGTTTTATTTCATTAAGTTGGACTTTGACCTCTGATATTCTTTCTTCTGCTTGAACAATTTGAGTGTTTAAACCTGTGCATACTTCTCGGAGTTCCTGTATTGTATTGTTCAGTTCCATTAATTCATTTATATTCCTCTCTAAGTTGTCTATTCTCAATAGGATTTCATCAAACCTTTTTTCAAAGTTCTTAGTTTCTTTATGTTGGGCTACAACATGTTCTTTTACCTCACTGAAGTGTTTTATTATCCATTCCCTGAAGAGTGATTCTGTTATTGGGATGTGCTCATTCTCCATCAAACCTTGTTCCATTGTTGATGTGGAACTGTGATCATCTTTAGAGGGAGAGGCATTCTGATTTTGAGTATTCTCAGCCTTTTTATGCTGGTTTCTTCCCATCATTGTAAATTTATCCTCCTGTCGTCTTTGAAATTACCAACTTTCAGATTAGGTCTCTTGAGTGGATGTCCAAGTTGTTAGTTCCCAGGGCCAGAACGGCGGCGTTAAGACTGATGGTGCTTTTCTGCCCAGGATTCTCCTGTCTGGCTTCCTTCTTGTGTCCGTAATAGGTGACTCTGCCTTCCCAGGGCTCCAAACCTCGGTCAGAAGCGGAACCAGTCTCCTTTACTCTGCGCCAAGAGCTGCCGCGCCGAGGTGCCGTCACAGCCGCTGCGCCAGCCTCAGGAGTAGTGCTGGGGACCCGTGTGGGTCCTCCAAGCCTTGGTCAGAAGGGGAACCAGCCCTGTTTACTCTGCTCCGAGAGCTGCCACACCGAGATGCCAGCAAAACTGCTATGCTGGCCATAAGAGTCGTGCTGGCGACCCGTGTGACTCCTCCACTGGGGATCTTCTGCTCCGTGAGCAACCAGAATTTGTCTGAAAGGGTGGTGTCCTCTAGTTCTCTGTGGTTTCACTGAGAGCTGCAATCCCAAGATGTTAGCGATCCGCCATCTTGGATTGTTCCCGTTGTCTGACTTTTTAATGATCACCATTTTAACTGGCGTGAGATGGTATCACATTGTGGTTTTGAGTACATTTCTCTAATAATCAGCGATGATGGGCTTTTTTTTCATATGTTTCTTGGCCACACAAATGTCTTCTTTTGAGAACTGTCTGTTCATATCCTTTGCCCAGTTTTTGATAGGGTGGTTTTTTCATTATAAATTTAAGTTCCCTGCAGATTCTGGATATTAGCCCTTTCTCAGATGGATAGATTGCAGAAATTTTCTTCCATTCTGTAGGTTGCCTGTTCACTCTGATAATAGTTTCTTTTTCTGTGCAGAGACTCTTCAGTTTAATTAGATCCAATTTGTCTATTTTGGCTTTGTTGCCAATGCTTTTGGTGTTTTAGTCATGAAGTCTTTGCTCATGCCTATGTCCTGAATGGTATTGCTTAGGTTTTCTTCTAGGTTTTTTACGGTTTTAGGTCTTAAATTTAAGTCTTTAATTCATTGTGGGTTAATTTTTGTATAAGGTATAAGGAAGGGTTTCAGTTTCAGTTTTCTGCATATGGCTAGCCAGTTTCCCCAGCACCATTTATTAAATAGGGAATCCTTTCCCCATTGCTTGCATTTGTCAGTTTGTCAAAGAGCAGATGGTTGTAGATGTATGGTGTTATTTCTGAGGCCACTGTTCTCTTCCATTGGTCTATATATCTGTTTTGGCACCAGTACCCTGCTGTTTTCATTACTTACACTGTGTTTCACAAGGCAATGTATGGGTTGTACCTGTTCTTAATATCTTTTCATACTGAATTACCTCTTTTGTTTTATATCTGCAATTCTGAGCTCTTAAACAAGTTCTCAGAATAAAAATTACCCATTTAAAAATTACCAGTGAGTACTTTGTATTGTTAGAAATGTTTACTTCAGAATCACAGAATGATAGTCTTAAAAACTAGGAGAACTTTAAGGGCAATTTTTAGCCTCATCTCTCATCCAGTTCAGGTTTTATTTCTACAAAATCTTACAGATAGAGCATCATCCAGCATCTGTTTGAACAGATCCAGTACCTAGTAGCTCACTACTTCTTTTAAAAGCTTAGTTCAAGGATCAATATCACTTTTATACCTAAAAATTAATACTGCCTTTTTATGCAGAAAGAACTCTTTCTCTCTTGAAAAATATTGCCTATAGTATTTCATTTGTGTTTTTTATATTTATTTGTTTTTAATTTAACACCAATTGCATCTGATAAAGACTGTGCGCATCCTACAATAAAATATTTAAATTTAAGTTCATGAAAGTTTATGTGTGAAAACTTTAAAAACCCAAAACAAAATGTGTAGAAGAAAAGAAAGTATACCAACTGTCTAAGCTCACTAACAGCATCACTATGAGCATTGAATATAGTCCTGAACTTTCCAGCAGCAAAGGCCAAATGAGACACTAATAACAGTGGTCTAACTATCTAATTTTAAAAATTATTAAAAATAAAACAGACAAGACTTTTTAGCTCATTAGTTCTTTAAAAGGAAGTAACTCTTGATTTGTGAAGAACTGAGTCCTTAGAAAGGCAATACTAGCCACAGAACAGATATGATAACTTAACAGTACACAGAAACATTACTCATGTGGTATTACTCTCATTCTCCCTAACCCTGGGTAACCACTAGTCTACCTTCTCTCTATATAGATTTGCATATTCTGGACATTTCATATAAATGGGATCGTACAATATGTGGTCTTTGTAACGGACTTCTTTCAAATAGGACAGTGTCTTCAAGGTTCATGCATAATGTTGCATGTATCAGTATTTTTTGTTTGTATGAATGGGTAACATTTATTTTATGGATATACCACATTTTATTTATTTATCAGTGGATGAGCATTTGGGTTGGTTCCACTTTGCTACTGTTTAAATATTTGTCCCTTCCAAAATTTATGTGGAAATTTAATCCCCAGTATGACAGTACTGAACGGTAGGGCCTGTAAGGCCGGTTGCCTTGCCGGGAGGTTGGACACACCCACCTCTGCACCCGGCACCAGGCTCTGCACTTGGCACCTAGCTCTGCCTCATGGCTCCCCTGGAAGGCTCCAGCTGATGCAAGGCTCCTGGCTGGCTCTCCCACTGGAAAACCTGCCCAACAACCCACTAACCAACAGCAGCCTGCCCCGTCTTAATCCCACTCCCCTGGAGTTAATCAGAGCACCCAGCTGTTGCTCGTTCCTTCTAGCCATAAAAACCCCACACCCCAGGAAGTTGGTGCGACTTCCCTGGCCCCTTTCCCCGGGACCATGGAACCTCGCCTGGGAGCTGAATAAATTGGATTTTCATTTTCTCATACTGGGCTCAGTTTCCTCATTTTAAGCTCGGCAATAAACCTTACAGGGCCTTTAAGAAGTGATTGGGTCATGAGGGCAGATTCATGAATTAATGGATTAGTGGGTTCATGAAAGTGGGAGTGGTGGCTTTACAAAAAGAGGAAGAGAGACTTGAGCTTGCATGCTCAGTCCCCTCACCATGGGATGCCCTATACTGCATCAGGACTCTGCAGAGAGTCCCCACCAGGAAGAAGGCTCTCACAAGATGTGGCCTGTTGACCTTGGACTTCTCAGCCTCTATAGCGGTAAGAAATAAATTCCTTGTCTTTATAAATTACCCAGTTCCAGGTATTCTGTTATAAGCATTAAAAAAAAAAATGAACTAAGGCACAGTTTTTGGCTATCATGAATAATGATATTAACATTCATGTACAAGTTTTTGTCTTATGTTTTCATTTCTGTTGAGTATATCTGATTATATATACCTAAAAGTAAATTTGGTGGGTCATAGAGTATTCTATATTTAACCTTTTGAGGCACTGCCAGACTGCTTTCCATTCTTACCAGCAACAGACAGAGGCTCCAATTTCAGAGAACTCTTTTTAAGTCACTATTCCAACTCTCCACAGAGAAGAAAAGCCATCTATAGAACTTGAATCATGTCACAAATAGCTCAGAAGATTGAATT
This sequence comes from Callithrix jacchus, assembly GCF_049354715.1. Lineage (NCBI taxonomy): Eukaryota > Metazoa > Chordata > Mammalia > Primates > Cebidae > Callithrix > Callithrix jacchus. Next base: position 89,455,214 of record NC_133505.1, on the reverse strand, counting down.
CAGAACTGGATTACAGCATGCTCCAACTTAATCTCATATCTAGCTCTATATAACAGGGTTTGGTTAAAGGCTGCAAAATGTAAGACTAAAGTGATATTTTATACCTACTAATCTATCTTCCAGATGAAATTCCCACAAATTTTCAGGTTAGGTAACCATACATGTGAACTACAATGGCTCATCAATAAGGAGGGAACTGTATCACAATGGTTCAGGCCACACATCCACTAACTAATAATTTTTCATTTCTTCTTTGTTTACTTCTGTAAGTCAGAGAGACTTAAAATATGGTCTAGGGACTCCTGAGGGAGCTTAAGACCCTTTTGGTGGCTCAAGGTCAAAAATTCTTCATAGTAATACTAAGATGTCATCTGTCTTTTCCTATTCTCGTTCTTTCACAAGTGAAGGGTTTACAAAATACTACATGATATGTGATATAAGATAGAATATCAAAGGTGCCACAAGAACACAGTTGTCTTCTATGAAGCCACACATTAAAGATATTTGCCAGAATGTAAAACAATGCCACTTTTCTATTTTTTATTTTGGGAAATAGATATTTTTCATAAACATATGTACTATTTATGATTACATATAGTGGACTCATTATGTGTAAAATTATTTAAAAATATTCTTTATATTTCCTAATTTTTGAAAGATAAATATTGACATGTCATAAACAAAAGCCCTTTGGAGTCCTCAACAATTTTCAAAAGAATAAAGGTATTTTAAGACCAAAAAGTTTTGAGAACCACTGCTTTAAGTAAAAGTGGTACTTCTGTAATAAGATCAAAAAATAATTTTGGGTTTTGAAATTCAAACAAATATTTAATTCCAAAGCCCATATTATATTCATTCAACAAAAATTCATTTAATGCCTATCATGCATGTACCAAATATTATGCCAGTATACTACAACATTCTTGCAATTATTCACCACTGTTCATTTCCTGTCTATAAAATAAATGAGGGGAAAAGATGTGTTCACATGATAAAATTATGGTGTATTTCACTGTATTCAAATGCACAGGTCGATTGTTAGGTACTGTGACTACTTTGCCATCTTGTGTTCAGTGAAGAAATTGCACATTATTGTAATTACTTCCTATTGTTGAGGAAAGGTGTTAAAATATGCAACTATGGTTGAGGATTTTAATCCTACCCCTCGATTCTATTAATGTTAGCTTGATGCCCTTTGAATCATTGCTATCACAGGCATAAACAGTTTTCCTAATGAAAAGACCCTTTTCATCATTATAAAATGTCTTTATCTCTGATAAGAGTCTTTGTCTCATAATCCTTTTTATCAGATATTAATATAATCCAACCAACAATAAAACTTACTAGTTGGATAGCATACTTTTTTCCAAACATTTACTTTTAACCTATCTGTGTTTTTAAAGTATATCTCTTATAGACATCATGTAGTCAAGTCTTGATAATACATATATTTACACATGGGTGCACACACAGAGATAATCTCTATCTTATCTATGTGTTAGAGTGTGTGATTCATTTACACTAAATTATTAGTGTAATTAATGGGAAATTTTACTAATCTCCCTCCCAGCCCCTAGTTTTCTGTTTATGTCTCTGCTTCTCTTTCCCTGCCTTCTTTTGAGTTAACCAAACTTTTTTAGAATTTCATTTTATTTTATCAATTGGCTTTTTGGCCTTCCTCTTTAAATTATTTTTTAAGCGAATGTTCTAGGAATTGTGGTATATGTCCTCAACTTTTACCTGCTTACTTAAGAGTTAATATTTTATGGCTTCCTACCTAAGAACCATTTACTGCTAATTCCTATCCTTTAACTCCACAATACAATGTTAAAACTTTTGCTTTACATAGTCATGTATTTTTATAAAATGAAGAGGACAAAAAGTAGTATTTTCTCTTAGTCACATATTTACAATCTCCTAAACATCTCAACTTATTTATTTATTTAATCTATTTTTGAGATGGAGTCTTGCCCTGTTGCCCAGACGTAGGGCAGTGGCAGGATCTCAGCTCACAACATCCTCCGCTGCCCGGGTCTCAGCCTCCTGAGTAGCTGAGACTACAGGTGTGTGCCGCGACACCCAGCTAAACTTTTTGTATTTTAGGAAAGACAGGGTTCCACCATGTTGGCCAGGATGGTCTCGACAGTCTGACCTCGTGATTCGATCACCTCAGCTTCCCTAAGTGCTGGGATTACAGGCATGAGCCACCACACCCAGCCAATATCAACTTCTATCTGGTATCACTACTTTTCAACCTAATGAACTTCTTTTAGCATCTCTTATGTTGCAGGTCTACTGGTAATAAAATTCCAGTTTTGGTTTATCTGAAAAAGTCTTTATTTCATCTTCACCCTTAAGGAATTCTGTCTCTTTACGGATATAGAATACAGGGTTGATGATGTTAATTTTTCTTCAGCAGTCATTTTCATTATTTCCTAGTGTGTTTTCTCTGGCAGCTTTCAAGATTGTCTCCTTATTGTTAGCTTTTAGTTGTTTAAATATGATGTACCTAGGTATTATTTTCTTTCTATTGATTATGTTTAGATTTGCCAAGGCTCTTAATGTACAATTTATGTCTCTCACCAAATTTGTAAAATATATGGCTACTATGTTTTTATGTTATATATTCTATGTTTTACATATATGTTACATATATGTAAAATATATGGCTACTAATATTTTTCTGCCCCATTCCTTCACTCTTCTCTTTCTAGAATACGAATGACACATTTATTAAACATTTTTATTTTGTCTGATAGACACCTGAGTCCCTGTTCATTTTATTTCTGATCATTTTCCTCTCTGTTCTTCAGATTAGACAATTTCTATTCATCTATCCACAAATTTATTAAGTCTTTTCTATGTTACCTCCAATCTGCTACTAACCTCATTCAACCAATACATTATTTCATGTATTTTTCAATTCTAGAATTCTATTTTTTACTTTCCATTCCTCGAGAGTTCCTATTTTTTGTTCATTATATCCATGTTTTTGGAGGTTTTTTTTTTTTTTTGAGACAGTCTCACTCTGCCACCCAGGCACAATCTCAGGTCACTGCAACCTCTGCTTCCCAGGTTCAAACGATTCTCCTGCCTCAGCCTCCTGAGTAGCTGGGACTACAGGAGTGTGACACTATGCTCGGCTTATTTTTTTGTATTTTCAGTAGAGATGGGGTTTCCCTGTGTTAGCCAGGATGGTCTCATTCTCCTAACCTCATCATCTGTGCACCTTGGCCTCCCAAAGTGCTGGGATTACAGGAGTGAGCTACTGTGCCTGGCCTATACTCATATATTCTTTTATTTACTTAGCACAGTTATAAACAGTGCTTTAAAGTACTTGCAAACTAAGTTCAATATCTGGATCATCTCAGGATCAGTCTCCAATAACTACCTTTTCTCTTGAGTATATCTAGTAACTTTGGATTATATTCTGGCCTTATAAATATGTTGTAGAAACTCTGGATTCTGCAATATTCCTGAAAAGATTATTGACTGTTTTAGTAGGCAATTAACTTGACTAGACACAACTCCAAACTGTATCCCCTCTGGTAGAAACAAGTTAAAATCCAAGGTAAATTAATTTTATAACAATTTAAAGTAAATGTGGTCTTGGTATATTCAGGAATGGTAACTAGAAAGGCTTAAAAGGTGTTAGGACAATAGAGAACTTAGGACTTCTAAATTAAAAGTGTTCATTTGTCTCCTACAGTCCTGAAAACTTCCTAAAATGACTGCAAAGGATAAATAAGACATAAAATCACAGAGATACAGAAATCAGAAGGGATAATAGAAACTAAGTTCTGGAAGCCTGAAAACCAAATGGATGGGTGATATACTTAGCAGAATGAAGAAAGGTGAAAATAAAGTTTGTGTATAAGGCGGAGAGGAACTTCTATCAAAACAAGTTTGTTCAAGAGAACCCCCAGAGGGTACAGGAATTAGAGATTCCAGGTAGTTCTGAAAGTCACAGTGTAGGAAGGTATCGAATTCAATATAAGAAGCAGTACGAGGCTGGGTGTGGTGGCTCAAGCCTGGTAAACCCAGTACTTTGGGAGACCAAGGAGCGGGGGACTGCTTGAGGACAAAAGTTCGAGACCAGCCTGGGCAACAAAGCAAGACATTGTCTCTATACAAAATTTAAAAATTAGCCAGCTATGGTGGCATGCACCTGTAGTCCCAGCTACTCAGGAGGCTGAGGTGAGAAGATCACTTGAGCTCAGGAGTTTGAGGCTGCAGTGGGCTAGTATTGCACCACTGCACTCCAGCCTGGGCAACAGAGCAAGACCTTGGCTCTAAAGAAAAAAAACAAGAAAGAAAAAGACAAAAAGGCAGTATAATCCCTAAATCCTCTCTGGCATATCCCACACAACCAAGCAACAACCCTCCTGTCCAACCCTGTGAGAAGTGTAGGTGTGCTCTCTGGAGAAAATAAACCAGAGAGACATTACATTCAGGGAAACAGACATACTTGAAGTGAGGAAGAGGAATGAACTAAAAACAAGAAAAATTTTAAGTGTCAAAACATTATGATCCACCTCCTACCACCACCACCCATTCCTAAACAGGTCCCAGGACACTGATTTGTAGATGACTGTAGAATTCTTCTTAGTGAGAGAAGACCAGCCAAATATTGATGCCAATGCCGGAGGAAAAATATTTTTAAATAGATACCTCCCTAATAAACAGAATGTGATAAAGGTCTCTAAGCACTTCAGAAGGTTAACTAGGCATAATTATCAAAGATCATCTTATGTGACATTATTAGTACTAGGAAAAATAGCCTTGACATTTAACTAAAAGGAAACTGACCAGTAAAAGCATAAAAAATTAATCAGCAATCTAAACAATCTGTTACACTCTAAATGTTTTGAAAAAAATTTATAAATTTCTCCTAGGGAGACTAGAAGTCATTAGCAATAGCCACATTTACAATAATTAAATCAGATTTACAACTTATATCAATATTACACAAGTAATCTCTTTAAAAAAAAAATCGGTTTCCCTGCCTTCCTCCATCTCTTTTCAGCTCCATGGGTTCATTTCTCTGACTATACCTTAGATTTAACAGTGACAGTTAGCAGCACTTAACTACCTTTGCTGTTAGTCACTTGGACAGAAAAAAAAAAAATTAAAGCCAAATGAGTCCTTCTGCTCTTGGCTATTTCCTATTTTCCAAAACAAGACAGCTATAAGCATTCATTAAGATAAAATAAACTGAAGGAGTAGTTTGTATGTTCCCATCACAAAAAGACCATAAATATTTGAGGTGATCAATAGCTAACAACCCTGATTTGATCATTACACAATGTATTCATGTACTAAAATGTCACATGGTAGCCCATAAATATGTATGATTGTTATGTATCAATGAAAAATAAAAGTAAAAAAACTGGGAAAAACGTAGAAAGCCACAAGAAAACACTGCTCTCACCCTTAACAGAAAGGCACACAATCCATTTTTAAAAAATCATAAAATTTTGAGCCTATCAGAGAGGTGAGGTTATAAGGCAACCAGATATCTAAATTCCAAAGGATGACAAGCCTCTCTGAGGAGATGAACCATTTCAGCTTCAGCAGAGCACAGAAAAATGAGACATCACCATAAAACAACTGAAATTTTAACCAACTCTAAGGGCCAAGTTGCACTAGAGCCAATTTAGAATCCCTGAGAACCTCAAACACAAGTGGATTCTGTTCCCGCTTGACAACTCTTTTTTCATCATCTTTCACATCTTGAGATGCTCATGAGAAATATTATGAGCAAAGCAGACCTGAAAATGGCCCACTGGTAGCACAGTTTTGTAATACCTGCAGCAAGACTGAAGGGTAGTGCAAGAGTACAAAGAAAAGTTCATCCACACTTAAAGCCTATAAAAGTGCAAGGTGGTAATGAGCTACTGTTAGGGTGAAGTGGGAATTTCACCTACACCACAGATCCAATGTTGAGACAAAAGCCATCTACTCATGGGAAGGAGAAGTAAAGCCTCCCACTCTAGTCCTGTACTGAAAGGAGGCAAAGACTAACTGCTGTTGGAAAGAGTAGAAAACATACTCTCCCTTATCCTGCACTGACACTAGGCAAATGCTAGCTAAATACAGGGGCAAGAACAAAAAATATACTCATACCCAGATTCGGTGTGAATACAAAGCAGTGATCCTCTAGCACTGGAAAAGAGACAGGGAAATTGTTCACATCCTAGAACCTTTGCCCTACCTTTCCTGCCTGATACAAGGCAAAGCCCAGCTGCCACAAAGGAAAGAAGCGTGAAACCTGCCTGCATTCTATATGCTGCATTGAGTAGGTTGCAGGTTTTATCTCCCCTTGGGGAAGAACAGAAGCAATGAGAAACCTCAGCCCCTGGGGCTCAGATGCATAAAACCTGTCTAAGACTGAGGCTGAAACAGGAAAACTGCAAAACCCCTTCTGCCCCGACAAGTCTCATACCAAGTAATAAGTAACAGCATCTGCCTTTTGGAGAGGAGCCAAGAGCCACAGAGAAAGATCCTACAAAGTTATATAGGATAAGGTGTCAGCTACGAGTAGAACAAGAACAATGGGCAAAAAACCTCTAGCATTGTAGGCCCTGAATTAAAAGCAAGGTAGCAGTGGCCTACCACTGGAGGAATTTGAAGTCTGTGGTGCACCGATGGTAAAAATAGCAAAATATACTCCAAGTCTAGCTCAATTACTTACTAGATTGACTCAACCTAACTACCTGTCAGAAAAAAAAAAAAAGTACTACATGTCTGAGTGTAAATACCACAGTTGCTACTATTACTCTATATGTAATGTGTGACATTCAATCAAAAATTACAAGACCCATCTTTTTAAAAAGATAACGACTCATAGTCAAAAGAGAAAACAGCAACACAACCAGACATGTTGGATGCTGGAACTATTAGATAGGCATGTCAAAATACCTGTGACTGATTTTTTTAAAAATCTAGTGGAAAATGTGGATGACTAACAGATGACAAATTTCCAGCAGAGAGATGGGAACCATAAAACAAAGTCTAAAGGAAATACCAAATAGAAAGAGATGATGTTAGAATGAAGAATTTCTTTAAGGGGCTTATCAGCAGATTGGAAATAGAGGAAAGACTCTGCAAACTTAAAGAAAGATCCATAAAAATTATTTAAACAGAAACAAAAGAGGAGTGAGAAAACAGAATGGTGCATCCCAGAGCCCTAGGACAATACAGGCTAACATAACTGGAATCCCAGAGGAAGAAGCAAAAGAAATATCTGAAGAGATAATGGCTGAAAATTTTCCAAAATTAATTTGTTGGAGAATCCCAAGCAGGAGAAATACAGGGAAAACCATATCAGAGTCAAAGTGCTAAAACCTAAAAGAAAGTCTTCAAGGCAGCCAGAGGAAAAAAAAATCTTACACACTGTTATGATTTAGACATTTGTCCCCTTCAAATTTCACGTTGAAATTTGATCCCCAGTGTTAGAGGTAAGGCCTAATGGGTGGTGTTTGGTTCATGGGGGTAGATCTCTCTTGAACATATTAATGCCCTCCCTATGGGTGAGTGAGTTCTCACTCTATTAGTTCCTGTGAAAGCTGACTGTTAAAAGGAGACTGGCACATTGCCCACCGCCCCCCACCACGCCTGCCCTTCCCCCTCTCTCACCATGTAATCTTTGCACACACTGGCTCCCTTTCACCTTCCATTTGAGACCCTCACCAGATGCAGATGCCCAATTTTAAACTTTCAAGCCATCCAGAATCATGAGCCAAATAAACCTTTTTTATTTATAAATTACCTAGCTTCAGGTATTCCTTTATAGCAACATAAAAGGAAATAAGACATGTGTCATGGGAAAAAAAAGAATGATGGCAGAGTTCTCATCAATGCAAACTAGAAGATGGAATGACATATTTAAACTGATGGAAAAAAGAACACTGTCAATCTAGAAATATATGCCCACTGACAATGTATCTTTAAAATGAAGGCAAAATAAAGACATTTCAGAAAATAAAAGTGAGGGAATTCATTGCCAACAGATCTGCACTATTAAAAAAAAATGTTAAAGGAAGTTCTTCAGGGGAAATCTGGATCAACAAAAAGGAAAGACAACCACAGAAAATGGCAAAATGTGGGTAAATGTAAAAGATAATTTTTTTTCAGGCTGGGCGCAGTGGCTCATGCCTGTAATCCTAGCACTTTGGGAGGCCAAGGTGGGTGGACTGTCTGAGCTCAGGAGTTCGAGACCAGCCTGGGCAACATGGCAAAACTCCATCTTAAAAAAAAAAAAAAAAAAAGTAATTTTTTTTCATTTTATCTCTTGGAAAGATAAGTAGCTATATAAAGCAAAAATAGTACCATATTGTGGAGTTTACAGCTTATACAGAAGTAAAATGAATAATAGTAATAACAGATAAGGGAAATGGGAGTTTTTATTAAAAGGTTATTATTCTATATGTGAAATAGTATATTATTTGAAAGTAGACTGATAAATTAGAAGTGCACATCATAAACCCTTAGAGCAACTGCTAAAAAAAAGAAAGAAGTATAAAAAATAGTGGAGAAAAAATAGTTTCAATAAAATATAATGATGACTATGTCAATAATGGATGAATCCAGGCAGCTGAAGAATTTATGGAATTTACTGCATCACACTTGTAACTTTTCCTAAGTCTGAAACTTTTTTCAAAGTAAAATGCTTAATTAAACAGTATTCAATGACAAAAATTCCCTTTAAGAAATCTTCAGTATTTACCGAATCCCCACAGCAAAATCTACAAAAGAATATAACTATACAAAGGAGAGAAACCATACAAAACCTATCAGACTGTTGCTCACATTGAATTAATAGACCATGAATGTGTATCAGAGAACTGTCCAGAAATCATAAAGTTTCTGATTAAGGAACTAGTACATTCCCTAACTCCAGGAGCCAATAATATGGAAACATGAAAAATTAAAGTCCCTCAACTGGGTTCTATCTTGCAAAATCATTAGAATATCCCTACTATCAGAGGTTTTTGAACCAGAGCTACTCCATTTTGAGAGAGGGCTAGGAAAATAAGGCTGGGACTTGCTGGGCTGAATTCCTAGAAAGTCAGGCATTCCTAGCCTCTAGATGTTTATGGTTAAGGGAACAAATTAATAAGGTCTACTAAATAGACTCAGACTGGGCAGTGTCCAGATAGCCTGATATCTGAGAACAAAGGTATTCCTAATTTTGCTTCAAAGATAATAATATTGATTCTTGCAAAATGTAGTAATTAATTAATCCTTTTTCACAAACCCTTGTAGCAGAGCCCATCTCCCAACATATACAAGCATTGTACCTAGTATGGAAGTGTTCCTCCTCTTACTCTTGGCAACGCCCTACTCTGTCCTATGGAGTAGCTGTACTTTCACTACTTTGCTTTTTTTTTTGGAGACGGGAGTCTCATTCTGTCACCCAGGCTAGAGTGCAATGGTGTGATCTTGGCTCACTGCAACCTTCGCCTCCTGGCTACAAACAATTCGCGATTCTCCTGCCTCAGCCTCCTGAATAGTGGGATTACAGGCACGTGCCATCAAGCCCAGCTATTTTTTGTTTTTTAGTAGAGATGGGATTTCACCATGTTGGTCACGCTGCTCTTGAACTCCTGACCTTATGATCTGCCCACCTCAGCCTCCCAAAGTGCTGGGATTATAGGCGTAACACACCGTATCTGGCCTTCTTTACTTTCTTAATGAACTTGCTTTTATTTTGCACCACAGACTTGTCCTGAACTCTTTCTTGCACAGATCCAAGGACCCTCTCTTGGGGTCTGGATTGGGACCCCGTTCCTGTAACATATTTCTGGTGACCACAGAAGGGACTATAGTGCAAAAATCCTGACCCAACGGCTACCTTTGGGTAAGTGGTGGTGGACCCATAACACTACCATAATGTGGTTTAAAAGTCCTGCACATCCTGTAGTCCCAGCTACTCAGGAGGCTAATGCAGGAGGACTGCTAGAGCCCAGGAGTTCAAGTCCAGTCTAGGCAGCATAGTGAGACTTAGTATCTAAAAAACATTAAAATATTTTTAAAATTAAAAAATAAAGTCTTGCACATATCAAAATCTACATGACTCAAAGAACATTTACTGACACTAATCATGACTTATGCCTTCTGCTAGATGCAAGGGATATAGGGAGAAAGTGATACATTAATAACCTGAAAGTTGAGAATAGAGACAGAAATATAAAAAGTGCAAAAAAATGAAACAGATGTTCTAACAGAAGTCCTACCTACCAGGTACAAAGGAAGAAAGCCTCATAGAAGAAGCAGTCAGGGAGGGTCAGTCAGGTCCCAAAGATGAAGAGACTGAAGGGAAGAAACTGTTGGAAGAATGAAAGGCAAGAATTGATGATGTCAGACAATACAGGATGAGCAATGGCCCAATGTCATAAAAAAAAAAAGGCTGGAAAGGACTGATAAGAACACAAAAATGGATTACCCTTAGGAAAAAAAATGTCTTCGAAAGAATGATATCTGAGGCCAAGCACAGTGGCTCATTCCCAGCACTTTGGGAAGCCAAGGCAGGAGGATTGCTTGAGGCCAGGAATTCAAGACCAGTCTGGGCAACATAGTGAGACTGACTCTACAAGAAATAAAAAAATAAAAATAAAGTAGCCAGGAGTATTGGTGCACACCTGTAGTCCCACCTACTTGGGAGGCTGATGTGGGAGGATTACTTGAGCCCAGGATATTGAAGCTACAGTGAGCTATGATCATGCCACTGCACTCCAGTCTAGGTGACAGAATGATACACTGTTTCAAAAAACATAAAAGGAAGAAGATGGGAGGGGATGGGGCAGGAAGTCTTTGAAAGAAGTGTGTCTTTCTGATAAAAAAGAGAAGACAGACTATCCCTACCACTTCAAGTTCCTTATATTCGCTGTAAACACTTGCACATGTACATAATTTCTTTTATCACAAAGAAATCACACGCAAACACATCACCCATCCTTTGCATGGTTTTTCCTGGAGCCTGGAATAATGTTCCCATTCCTCTTCTTGCCTAGGTAAATCCCATGTATCCTTCAGATCTCAGCCCAATCTTCTGCAGTCTTTATTCAGCACAGCACACCTCTCCTTAACAACACCTAACAGACTGGATTAACACTTTCTGTTCCCTGGTACATTATAAATTCTATGAGAGCACAGGCCATCTCTACTTTAAATTTGTATTACCCTCCAGAACTTGGTGTAATGCATGACGCATAGCAGACCCAGACCCTTGAGAAATATTCATTAAATGAATGAACCAAGAAAAGAAACTTAAAACCTGTCTTCTCTATATTTTATGAGCGACAACTATACGGAGTCACACAAAAAAGAGAAAACTATGTTTTATCAAATTACTAAAGATAAAAACTGTCTCAGAAGGATATCCCATATGATTCTTAACTAGCAATGTTAATTAACACGAGAAGAGTTACAATACAAGTAATAGACACCCATGATAATTTCTTAATTTATTTATGTTATGCCACTCAAAATGAGAAACACATACAAACCACGATTAACTTTAGACTGACTAGAAAAGAACAGGAGGCAGCACAGTCGATAGTTTAAGCATAAAAGCTTAGAATCAGACTGCCTAGGTTGAATCCATGGCTCCATTCTCATCAGCTATGTCTTTGGCAAGTTACCAGACTCTCTGGTAGACATTAATGTTTTCCCCTAGCATCCAATCCCATTCTAGCAACAGTACCACTTTTTTGTTCAGGGAACCACTCCCTGTCTTACATGCTTCAGTTTGGTCCCATTCTAGGGTGTAGGATGCAGTTTGTGACCTAGATTTAAGTGAATAATTATAAAATGTTCTGTTAAATAGAGACTGTACCAGCAATGGAAACATAATCAAAACTGTGACAATCAAAGCCAATTCTAAGACTTTATCTTAACTATTAGAAAAACAGAACAGAGGGCTGGGCGCGGTGGCTCACGCCTGTAATCCCAGCACTTTGGGAGGCCGAGGTGGGTGGATCACAAGGTCAAGAGATTGAGACCATCCAGGTCAACATGGTGAAACCCCATCTCTACTAAAAATACAAAAAATTAGCTGGGCATGGTGGCGCTAATTTTTGTATTTTTAGTAGAGATGGAGAATAGTAATCCAAGCTACTCGGGAGGCTGAGGCAGGAGAATTGCCTGAACCCAGGAGGCGGAGGTTGCGGTGAGCCGAGAGTGCGCCATTGCACTCCAGCTTGGGTAACAAGAGCAAAACTCCGTCTCAAAAAAAAAGAAAAACAGAACAGAACGAGAAATAACTAGGGTTGAAGTTTCTGGAGTCATCTTCAGGCTATGAAGTTAGAGTTAATCCTAAAACAGAGTGATCTCAGAAGGGAAACCAAAAGGTAATGTGAAAGCAGGTCCTGGGGGACTTGGTCTGAGCCCCTGCATCAATCTGCACTTGTAACTTTTTAGTAAATTTTTGCTTCTGCTTAAGCTAAGATAGTTTGGGGTTTCTATCACTTATCCATGACTCCCCACTAATGCATTTTATCAGCTTCAGTTTTCTCATTGGGTAAATGAGGATTCTCTAAGCTTCAGTGCCCTCAATCTGTGAAGTGGAGGACCTACCTCACTGGTCTGTTCTGAAAATTAACACATAGCACACAGCACATACCTGACACATCAACAACCCTGCTAGGGTATTTAAAAACAAAAAGCACTTTCTAAAAAGAATATTTAACTATACATGAGGTTTTAATTTAACACCTGAGAATTATGTGAGTGGGTAATATGTTTGTGAAAAAAGATAATGGCAACAGCCAAAACGTAAATAGGGGTAAGAATTGCCACTACCAAATAATTCAGGCAATAACCAGGAGCATAATGAGAATTACTGGAAATTAAGTATATTGATGCAACTGCTGAAGAAAAAAACCTTAAAGTAGCTACATCACTAAAAAAAGTAATGAAATAGAAAACAAGTGATGAAACAACAAACAATGAAACAGAAAAGAAGCAACAGAGAAAATACAAACCAAAATTAGTTTCTTCAAAATGTTAATAAAATTGATAAACTTCTAGTATGACTGATCAAGAAAAAAAGAGGGAAAAAAATTAGCAACACCAGGAATGAAAGAGGATATATATGGTATATCATAGAACCTAAAGACATTAAAGAAATAAGGGAATATTACAAATAACTATATGCCAATATGTTCAATAACTGAGATGAAATTAACAAATTCATTGAAAAACACAACTTACAAAAACTGACACAAGAGTAAAAAGAAAATTGAAATAGTCCTATATCCTTTTTAAAAACTAAAATTTGTAATTAAAAAAAATCTTTCCCACAATATAATTTCAGAATGTTGGCTGCAGTTTATAAAGCAACCAAACAGAACACCTTAGGGTTAGATGAGGACCTGAGACCAGCAGTTTTTATTCTCCATTGGATTTTTAATAAGTAGAAAAGAAGTAGAGAGAAAAAGTGAAAAAAAAAATAAGGAGGAAAAGGGAAAGAGTTAATGACAGTTTAGGAGATAAAGACAGGGTAAAAGTAAGAGAAAGCAAACAATCTTAGACATCAGTAAGACAGAGAAATTAATACAATCAACAAAGACTAGATTATCTGCATAATGGTGTGGAATAGGCGACTTGAAAAATCTATGGGCTAGGTTAGAAGTCAATGAGTTCTAACTGCTGGGCGCAGTGGCTCATGCTTGTAATCCCAGCACTTTGGGAGGCCGAGGCAGGTGGATCACCTGTGGTCAGGAGTTCCAGACCAGCCTGACCAACATGATGAAACCCCGTCTCTACTAAAAATACAACAATTAGCTAGGCATGGTGGCAGGCACCAGTAATCCCAGCTATTCAGGTGGCTGCGGCAGAAGAATCGCTTGAACCCAAGAGGCAGAAGTTGCAATGAGTCGAGATCATGCCACTGCACTCCAGCCTGGGAGACCAGAGTGAAACTCTATCTAAAAAAAAAAAAAAAAAAAGCAAAGAAAACAAAAAAATCAATGAATAAAGGGAAATGTCCTAAAATAAAGTTGATTTTCCTCGAGGCAGAACACTGTCTTCTTTGACCTCAGCTAGGAACCTGCATGTTGAACAACAAAGATTTTTTCACTGCTCTGCAAACGTCTTTGAATGTCTGGAAGCACTGTGAGTACTGAGTTTGAGGTTACAAATATAGTGGGTTTGAATCTAACCTAAACAAGAAAATGGCAGATAGTTGTTCAAAACTCTGTCAAGAAGAAAGTACTGATAATGGTACACAAAGTCAGAATAGTTGAGCTAACTGTAATAATAATATATTATTATTTAGATAGCATATTACTGGGATAATATGTTCCATTAAAAATTAAAACATCAGTTCCAAATTTGAAAAACGCTCCTAAAAGAGTAGGTAGAAAACTTTCCCTGCTATGAACAAATAATACTGCAGTTTCTGAAAACAGAATTGAAGCAGGGAGCCAAGGAAACCTGGGACGGGGAGGAGAAACCTGTTAGATAAATCAGTTCGATTTTTGGTGGGTCTGAATTTAACCTAAAAAGTATAAAGCTTTCATTATCATTACTATTGTATAAATAAAAGATAATCTTAAGAAATATAGTTGATTATCCTTATTCATGGCAGCTATTTTGCTGTAAACATTGAATTAGGAAATACTGACCCACTGTTCCTTGGAAAAAATACAAGGTTGGGTTCCTGTATGCGGCAAACACTGAATTAGTGAACACTGACCCCTTGCAACTAGTAAAAAATACAAAGTTGGGTTCCTATGAGCCTATAATGACAATATTTTTGTCAACCAATCAATACATAACCTTTTTAACATGCGTTGCTGTTTAAAGACACCTTATTTAATACATATTGCTGATTCATGAATATTGACCACATAGCCAACAGCTGTAAATCACTATAACTTATGTCTGAATGACGCCTATCTGACATATATTTTGCCCATTAAGGCATACTACAGCTTTCTTGCCACAGCACTTCAGCACTATTCACGGGGGCCATTTTAAACAGTGAAATCATCAGCCAAACACAAAAATGTAAAAATTATGGCACTAAATAGACCTCAAAAAAAGACACTTTTTTACAGGACAAGAACTAAAACAAGAAGTCAGAACACTGCCTTGTCCAACTTCAGCTAGGAATGTGCGCATTGAGCAACAAAGATTTTTTTCACTGCTCTGTGTGTGTCTCTGAATGACTAAAAGGTACTGTGAGTACTGAGTCTGAGGTTATGAATATGGTTTAGCAAGTAGGCAAATTTGCAAATATAAAGTCCATGAATAATGAGGATTGACTGTATTCACAAAAATTTACACTACCATCCTACAAGTAAATTTTAAAAGGTTTATTGTAAATGAACTTGAAAACAAATAACTGCAATGGAAATAGAACAGGACTAAACGCTGCTTCTTAGGATCCACCTGACAAGTTTTATTTATTTATTTATTTTTTAAGGCTAGTCAAGTGAAGCGGTGGGAGTGGAGAAGGAACAAAGAAATCTGTAACTGGTTGTGATCAATTAGTTGTAAACACCACTGCACTTGGACCAGCCAACAAGTTTTAAAAAATAGTTACAAAATAAAAAATACAGACCCATTATAAGTCACTTTTGCAGTGGCGCCAAGCAGGTCTCTTCAATTTACTAGCATGACAATCAGCATTGGGAGAAATCAAAGTGTGTTCATTTCTAAATAAGTGAAATCCTAATCTGCTAAATTTTTAGCAAGAGACACTAGTCCTTTGGCTGTAGTCAACTGTTTTTTTGAAATACCATTTATTCAAATGGACTGTTATTGAGTATCAAGACATACTTCTCTCACCCTCACAAAGATCAAAGGCTGAACCATGCTGCCCAAACAATGACCTCACTACTTAATGCATCATTACTAACACTGACTACACTACAATAAAACATGTCACACTACAGTCAAAACAGTCTGATCAAGGCTTGACAGAAGAACTCTCAGATGAGTGATTCTGCTACTTTCTCAACACTTTACATGTTTGTAAATCTTTAGTTCTTGAGAAAGGGAGGGAGAAACAGTAATAAGAGAAAAATACAAAAGCATTAATTAATAATAATTTCAGCAAGTTTTTTTAAAAAGCAGTTATCCCCCTACCAACCCAATTTTTGGCATTCCAATTAACTAGTACTGCATTACACTAATTACATACTTTACAGAAAATAGTGAAACTTAAATGAACAAATTGGGAACTTGATACACATGTCTTAGAGATCATTCCAAACCAACGCAAACTTTTGACAGCCCACTGTCAGCTAAGTGCTATTTTTATACCATCATTTTAAGGTATGTTCACACCTGAACATGAAGCAGAAATGCTGCTACATATTCAAAAAGAGAATATAGTCCTCAAAATATTAGCCACAAAAATTCACACCAAATTGTATATTTTCTAAGATTTCCTGAAGAAACTGATTGTCTCCCACACTGTGATCCATTGAATTCAGACCTAACCTACAAATAGGGCAACTGTCACAAAATGAAGGAATTAGTACTTTAAAAGGGGTGGGGGGGAAGGCACTATGATATCATACTTCCCTGTGGCAGTTTTGATGAAAACTTGGATCCAAATACTATCTCCGACCTTCAAGGCTAAAGTTGGCAGGTACAGTCCCCCATTAAGAAACTATCAGTAGTATTTTAAATTAGATCAGCTGTGAAGAAAAAGACAATTTTGTTTAGTCATGTTGTCAGGTTCTAACTGAGGTCTGAGGGGAGTCAGTGGGCAAGTGGCAGGTAGCTGGAAAAACACTCGAGGAATCAGTTTCCACACGGCTTTACTCTTTCTCTGGGTGTGAGCAAACCGTATGTACAGCATAAGCAGGGTAATTATACCTTTTACAGACAACAGTGGCTCTGAGCCAAGCACGAGCTCACGTGGCACGGTTACATAATGTGCGAGGCTGTGTGCCTGCACACCAAACCCACTGAGTCATGCTGTGCAGAAAGGCCACCTCAGCCTACTCCTGACTAAACCACAGCCATTTCCCTTACACATGTATTAAGTTATCACTAATCTGTCTGTCTTACATTCATCCTATTATTCCATTACTTTTGTCAACATCCTGGTTCACCTCTGTAAGAAGATAAATGCTTTCCTTATCCCATTTCAATTCACCACACCTACCACCAGACTAATCTTCCCAAGGCATACTCTTATCACACTGTCCCCACATTCAAATCCCATCAAGAGTTCCCACTGCCATCTAAATGAGGAACACATTTCCAGTCTGGCTTTCAAGGCTGTCCACAATCTGACCTAACATACCTTCCAACCTTCTTTCTATAATTCTCCAACAGTTAACCTAAGCTCCAGAACACGTCAAACCTTCCTGTGTTTGTATCTTTGTTCAGGCCTTTCCTTTCACCTTACTGCACTTCCTCATTTCCTGTTGAAATCCTGTCTGCTGCGTCAAGGCTGCTTCAAGGCTTATCACCACCACAAAAGCATCCCTGATTTTCCTAACTCATGTGTCTCCCTTCCAACTGTCTGATATCACTTTCTCTGTAGCCTTCTTAAAGCACTTCACCCTGCCTGTTATCTAACAGTCATCTATCCATCCTCCATGAGCAGGATCTAAACTGAGTGTTTCTTGATAAAAATAAAAGACCAAACTCTGTCAAAAAGGTAAAAAAGACACATCTTATTTCTACAAAGAGAGGAAAATGTTTTACTATTGATAGAGTAGAACATGTTCCCCAGCAGAAACCTCTAAAAAATTCAAACTCAGGCATGGTAGCTCATGCCTATAATCCCAGCACTTTGGGAGGCTGAGGCAGGAGGATTGCTTGAGGCCTAGAGTTCAAGACCAGCGTGGGCAACATAGCAAGATCCTCTCTATGAAAATATAAAAAAATAGTTGGGCATGGTGGTGCACATGTGTCATCCTAGCTACTTAGGAGGGTGAGGCAGGAGGATTACTTGAGACCAGGAGGTCAAGGATGCAGTGAGCCAAGATTGAGCCACTGTACTCCAGCCTAAGTGAGATCCTATCTCTTTAAAAAAAAAATTCATGATTAAATCAACAACCTTACCAGACAAAATGCTATACATTCTAATATTTACAGAGAATATAGAACTGGGAGCAGTATAGAGGTTGAGTATCCCAAATTCATAAATCTGAAATACTCCAAAATCTGAAACTTTCTGCGCTCCAACATATTTAATAGAAACACTCCATGGAGCATTTTAGATATCCAATCTTTGGATTTGGATGCTCAACCAGTAAGTATATAATGCAAATATTCCAAAATTTGAAAAACTCCAAAATTCAAAATATTTCTGATCCCAAGCATTTTGGATAAGGGATAGTCAACCTACATTACTTTTCAAACATAGCAATTCAGTCCCTTATCACCATCAATACATCATATGAATAATAAAGTATAACTGTATTCTAATAATGCCTCAATTATCTAACATTGCTAGGATATGAAGGATTCACACAACCGAGTTTCCTGAAGAAGTGGTTTCCTGGTGCAGAAACAGAAGTCAGGCATGTCTGCAGACTGGGCCAGCTGAAAGATGCTCTTGGGAAACTAATCTTGACTTCACCCGGTCTAGCAGAAAACACTCAGGCACAATAGGGAAGTCATTTTGTACCGGTTACTTGCAGCTGGTCAACAGGTAGGGAGCATGAAGGGAGGGTAAACAGGGTGGCAAAAACCCTATAAAATGTCAAAAAGATCTTTTGCACCTACCAGAATCCTCATTCCAAGATTGCTGGTACCATGTATATTTGTACGTCTCCAAGGAACTTTGGGGAGCCAAATGCCTGTTATATCTCAAAACAAACTATGTCATCACCTGCTGGAAGTTTCCATATCCTTTGCTATTGAAAATTTCACACTCTAAATTGTCTGTTACGGGTTGAATTGCATCCCCCCAAATTTATATATTGAAGTTTTAACCACCAGTAGCTTAGAATATGATCTTATTCGGATATAGGGTTGTTGCAGATGTAAAATTAGATGAGGTCATACTGGAATAGGGAAGGTCCCTAATTGAGTATGACTAGTGTCCACATGAATACAGAAAATCTGGCCACAGACAAGTACACAGAGAACATGCCACATAAAGATGAAGTCAGATATTAGGGTGATGTTCCATAAGCCAAGGAACTCCAAAGATTGCCAGCAAACCACCAGAAAGGTGAGAGACACAGAACAAACTGTTACTCTGTCCTCAGAAGGAACCAACCCTGCTAATAACACCTTGATCATAGACTTCTAGCTATGGGAACTATGAGAGAAATTTCCGTTGTTTACGTCACCTAGTTTGTGGTCCTTTGTTACGGCATCCATAGGAAACTAATACAGCATTTATTGGTGTTGATATCTGTTGGTATCATCAATCCACTGTGGAAACCACCAGATACCTATTTCAGTAATCATACTTCTTAAAAGTAAGTATTACACTCATTGAACAAACACAAGTCAATGGCCTCTATAAGCCAGGCCCTAAGGACAGCGCAATATGACTGACAATGTCCCTGCTCTCATACAGATTACAGTGTAGTCAGGATAACTGACAACAAACCAAAATTATACAATTATAAAATGACAACTGCATTAAGAACAAAAATGATATACTTCCCTTCCTCTTTAAACAGATGGTAAACATAATTAACCATGTATGGAGCCTGATGGTATAATTGCATGATTTTCATTATTTTTGCTCCCCTCCCAGATGTCACGTTGTTGGCTACCACAAAGTCAGCTTTTATCAGCTACCCTCTTGTCTCTCTGCTTACCTCCTCCAATACATCTATATCTAATTTGGAGTTTCTAATTGACTCTGAGCTATACAAAATCAAGTAACTAATATTGCTAAGAAACATATACCATGTAACAAAAATTGCTGCAAGTGAAAACTGAAGATTTGGCTTTAATGCAGGACTTTCAGGTTTACTTTAGATTCTCAGAAATTTTTTTTTCAGCAGAATTCTGTTATAAGGCTAGGAGACAGTGAGCTATTGCTATATAAACTGGATGTTACCGAATAATGTTGTACTACATTGCTTGGCAAATGCTTGTTTCCTTTCAAAGGAAATGCAGTACAGGGAAGCATGAAAAAGTTTTTCATTTCAGAAGTTCACTGTTTTTTCCATCAGAACATAATGCTTGCTTAAGGAAGAAATACTATCCAAAGTCAGAATTAAATAATTTATTGTCCAGCACAAGGCATAGTTTTGTTAAGTTAATTGTGAATTGTTTAAAATAATAGGACTGTGAAGTTATATAATATCATAATTGGAAAGTCCAGGCAACATTTTTTTGAAGGGCTTAATAAATACCACCTACCTCTTATGCATACCCAACAATCATCTTTTTTGTTGTGTTTTTTAAGTTCTTCTTCAGTTACTTCAATTAACCTGCCTTTTAATCCTGTTAGATCCTTTCCACTTTTGGTCAGTCGAATCCAATCCATAAGGCTTCTGCCCTGTTTTAAAGGTACCTGAAAAAGGAAAAGGGAAGAATTAAATCTAGCTTCTTCATTACTTTTAATTCCATTTTAAAAGATAATAAAACTCAAATCTAACAATTCTACAAATCTTTTTACAGCTTTAAAAGGCTGTCAATATTGTTTTTGCTGTATTTGAATTATAAAATGTAGGGCTTAGAAATTCTATCACACAAATTTTCACCATATTGATGTCAGGGTACAGTAGTCCATCAGTATCCGTGGGGGACTGGTCCCAGGACTTCCCCCTACCCTATACCAAAATCCAGGATGCTCAAGTGTCTTATATAAAATGGCAAAGTACTGACATATTCCTATGAACATCCTCCCATATACTTCAAGTCATTTCTAGATTACTAATAATACCTAAAGCAATGTAAATGCTATGTAAATGGTTGTTGTATTATTTTATAATTCTTATTTTTCAAATTGTTGTATTGTTATTAATTTTTTTCCCAAATATTTTTGATCCAAAGTTGGTTGAATCCTTGGACGTAGAACCCAGGGCTACACAGGGCTGACCATATAACAGGAAAATGGCATTGAACCAGAAATGAGAAAACACGTTCTGGTCCTGGGTCTGACATTAATCTGTTATATGTCAAAATTTCTTCACCTTAAAAATCAAAAGAGATTTAACATAAGAAAAGATAAAGAAACAATTAGCTACAGTTGATTTTCTGGACTGTCAATATAAACAGACTATAGAAATCATTAGCCAGAAATCTTATCTAAGAATCCTCTGAGTAACAAAGTTGATCAAATAATGGAAAATAATAAAACTATAAAACTGTAGGGAAGGGGTCAGCAAACTATTGTCTGCACCTGTTGCTATACAGCTCTTGAGTAAAGAATCGTCTTCACATGTGGTGAAGAGCCTGAAACCTTATGAGGCTCTCAAAGCTGAAAATACTACCTGGTCCTTTGCAGAAAAAAATGTGCCAACCCTTGCCTAGGGAACTTAATAACAGGATGGTTTGGGTTTTTATTTTTTTAATTTTTAAATTTTTTATATATAAAATACATTTTCAAAGTTTTCAGATGACAAGTATTATTAGTACTTTAACCAATTAAAACAACCTAGTGGAAAATTTTCATGGTATCTCTATGGAACTGTCTAAGCTTGTACAACTTATTTGCAACATAGTACCAGAAGAATGTTTAATGTAAAAGCAGACACACTCAAGGACATTTATATATCTCACTTTCCTGAACCATACCTATTTTAGACATCCAATTACCCCCAAAGTAACCAAGTTAATAAGTCTGTGGTGCCTTTCACATTCCATCCTATCAAAATACATCATCCCATTCTAGTTATAACTGAAACTCTCTAGGTCTCTTGATTCCAATAAATGAAGTATGAGAAAATGATCTTTCCCATCACAAATTAAAGTCACTCACCTCTCTCCATTCCATAGTCCCCAGGATAGTTAAAGCAATCTTTCAGAAATGCAAATCGAATCATAGGCTTGCCCTTCTTCAATGGCTCCTCAGGTTACCTTACAATAACAGCTCTAAATTCCCTAGGGATTTAACAGATCTTCACAATCTGGTCACAACTGACCATACTCGCTCCATGTTCTAACTTTTGCTCCTCTCCATTATATACTTTAGCCAAACGGGAACTGATTATTTGATCCCTTGATTGCTGTCAAGTACCTGCCTATGGAAGTGCTGCATTCTCTGCACAGATCAACTTCATCCCAACTCCCATTAATTCCTCTGGAAGGCTTCTCCGACCCCCATCTCCTTCGTGGTCATAATACTCTCTTGCAGTACTTATGACATTATAACTGAATGTTCACTATTCTATGTAATCTATGAGACTAAACATCTTGAAATCAGAGATTACAAAACTCAGTATTTACTTACTAGTTTTAATAGAAATAATAACTATCATATGTTGAGTGCATATTCTGTGTCAGACTCAAATCTGTGAGATCTGAATAAAAGCCTCAAGACAAGCAACATTTACTGAGTGCTTACCAAGGCTGTGCTAAGAGAAACATTATCTCACTGAATCCTACGAACAATCCTACAAAACAGGTGTTATTGTCATTTACACCTGAGGAAACAGACTGAAAGAGATTAACTGTTAAATATGGTGAAAGAATACAGGTTTTCCTCACTTCAAAATCTGTGCCTTTAAACAATTACAATTTGGCTTGGCGCAGTGTCTCATACCTATAATCTTTGGGAGGCTAAGGCAGGTGGATCACCTGAGGTCGGGTGGATCACCTGAGCTCAGGAGTTTGAGACCAGCCTGGCCAACGTGGTAAAACCCGTCTCTACTAAAAATACAAAAATTGGCCTGGCATGGTGATGGGTGCCTGTAACTCGAGTTACTTGGGAGGCTGAAACAGGAGAATTGCTTGAACCCGGGAGGCGGAGGTTGCAGTCAGCTGAGACCGTGCCATTGCATTCCAGCCTGGCCGACAAGAGTGAAATTCCATCTCAGAAAATCAAAACAAAGCAATTACAATAAGCCCTTAATTAAACTTGTCAATAGGTGCTTGGAAACTGTGACTTAAAGCAAAACTATGTACAGTATATTTCTGGTCACAAAAACGTCACCAGACTTCTAAATAAAGACCAAAATACCTCTAATACTAAACATCGAAATAAATGTTAGCTATATATACATTAAAAAAAAATTTAAAAACAAGTAGGATAATTATTACCCATCGATTCCAGTTCAACATCACAGGTAGTCAGAGCCTAGCCCAGTAGCTCAGGGCACAAAGCAGGAACCGACCCTGGACAGGACACCATCCTATGGCAGGGCACACTCATACACACCCAACATGCAAACTGGGACCATTCAGGCACACCAATTAGCCTAACTTGCACATCTCTTGGCTGTAAGAGGAAACCAGAGTACCCAGAGAAAACTCACACAGACACAGGTAGAGCGTGCAAACTCCAAAGACAGTGGCCCCAGCTGCAAACAGATTTTTATTCCTCATCAATATTATAACTAAATGATTTTGAATGAAATCACATTATTTGAGGGCCTGCTGCATAATACACAACCTTCCCAATGAGGTTCTATTTTCTCAACCAATATTCTATTATCTCATTGAATTCTATAAACAATCCTATAAAATGGGTGTTATTTACACCTGGGGAAACAGACTCAAAGAGATTAACTGTTAAATATGGTGAAAGAATAAGGTCTTCCTCACTTCAAAATCTGTGCCTTTAAACAATTACAATTTGGCCGGGCACAATGGCTCATGCCTGTAATCCCAGCACTTTGGGAGGCCAAGAAAAGAAAAGAGGGAAAAGAATGGAGTTTGAATTTTCCTTTGAATTGTACAAAAATCTTACTATATTCTCTTTTTGGACCAAAGACTCACCTTTGCCATCGCCACCTCTGTGACATTTTGTCTTTGCTTCTAAGTTTTCTCCTTTAAATGGATGCTAAGAACATAGTTGGTATTTTTAACAGAGAAGGGAAGCAACTCATATTCTCATTCAGAGATTCTCTCTGGAAAGACTGTGTTATTCAGTCAAGTATTTAGCTTCAAGAAATAAATCAAAAACCAGTGAGGAAAATACATATGACTGGATGGTGAGATGACTGATATATGAATCAGCAAATGAAATTTCACAGCAGAACCACATCACAAGCCTATGCAATTTAAGGCAACATTTCTTAACCCGTTTCCTTTTCTGTGAAATAGAGACAAAAGCTTTCACTTCACAGAATCATTGGGAAGATTAAAGTTAATACATGTAAAGCAGTGAGAATATACATGGCCACCTGTAAGTACTTAACAAATCTCTGAAAAGCTAATGAAAACTACAGATCCCTGAACCCATATTCATTCTGAACTAGAATTAGAACGCCAGGTCTAAGTGGAGAAAAATAAGAAAATCGATGAGGCTTCCAAATGATCCTAAGACTCAAGAGTTAATGAGTGGTCTAATAGGTGGAAGTGTCACAAAGATATGGTTACAGAATAAGGAACTAACAAATAGGAACAACAACATTCGCAAAGAACACAGGACATAATTTTTATTGAATTTTGCAAATATAAAATATATTTGTACAGTATTCCACCTGTTGCTAACAGTAACTGTGCTCAAGAAAAACCTCAAGAGTATCATATTTGCTTCAAAGTTAGCATGTGATACTAGGTAGGAAAGGAAATGACGAAACAATCAGGTACCAGAGTAAGAAAGAAAGAAAAGAAAGAAAGAGAAAAATCTTTTCGAAAAACCAGCTCCTGGATTTATTTTTTGAAGCATTTTTTGTGTCTCTATCTCCTTCAGAAAGAAAATAAAGAAAGAAAAAGAAAGAAAGAGAAAAAGAAAGAAAGAAGAGACAGTATGAGCTGGAGAGTGTTTGTCCTAGCTCCCCTAGCTCCAGAAGTCCCCATCCTTGCTCGGACGGTCACTGCCGCCACTGCCAAGCCTTTCCTTCCTGCGAGGGAACCCACATTGAGTGATGTGGTACAACTCCTTCGGGCAGTGAAGAACAAAAGACCAGGGAGCTGAGGTTGTAGGAGGGAGGCTAATACCAAGTGCCTATAATACCGCAAGCACACTGCCTGACTCTGTCACATAGATTTCAATTTAATTCGCGGGAAAGGCTTTGAAGGGAAAGGACAGGGCGGGATAAAGGACCAGAAAGAAGAGGGGCAATTAGGGGAAAAGGAGGGAGGTTAGGAGAGTTTAGGAACTGTAGACAGAGTGGGATCAGAAAGAGGTTACAGGCAAGGACAGCAGGGAACGACAGCTTAGAGAGGGGGACTGGAGGCGGGAGTGCGGGCGGAAAAAGAGAACAGACTGCCAGAGCCGAAACGCTAGGAGCTAGACTCAAGGAGTCACCCGCTTACCTTGCTACGCCCCCCGGCGGCGACACGCTGCTGAGACCTGGGAGCCGGGAAAGACTGGGAAGGGACGTTCAGCATCTTGAAACCCGTGCCCCGGGCTTTGCCCGGGGTTCACCGCGGGACGTGCTAGCACCTCCGGCCCCGGCTCTGTGGCCGGGCAGAGGCCAAGCCCCCGACCCACTTCCGGGGTCGCCAGGGGTGAGACGCACTCTGACGCAGCACGTCCACGTAAGGCGGAGCCAACGAGACGGAGGGAGCGCCAGCAGAGAGTAAGTACGCATGCTCAGTTGGTTCTGAGTCCCTAACTTCAGCACCGGAGCAAGGTGACAGCTATTTCGCCGACCGATTAGAAAGTGAAGCTGTTCCTTAGCCTTGGTGCTGACCGAATCTGGGAACAAATTCTTAGTCCTGTTAACCCGGAACAGCAGTGTCTATTCATTGTTAAGTAGTACCATCACACTACTTGAAATATGGAATAAAACAACAATACTGCTAACGCATTTTAATTTCTCTGAAATTCTTTCCTGTGAGGCCCTAAGCTGTACAGGAAAGAGCATCCACACCTTGAAGAGCAAAGGTATCAAATGTCAATAGCCACTACTGTGGGGTAAGAAAAAACTTCACCTTTAAGCATCCTTAAACCTCACCTTTAAGCATGCTAGGGAGTAATGAATAAGTGAAAGACGTTAGTAAAGTCTCCTTATGCTCTATTCACCCCCTCACAAATTCTCCCCCCTTGTGTAACTTCCTGTCTTTCCTGGGAATTACGTACTGCTGCAGCTCACCTCCAGCTGTGGTGATGAAGTAACGTTTAAAACTCAGATTTGGTTTGCATGCCATCCCCATGCACTTCATGACTAAGCTTTCTTATGCAAGTTACTTTAGTATCTCAAAGTTTCATTTTCCCTATCTGCATAAAGGGTTTATTAAAGATTAAAGGGTCATATGTAAACTATGTACTGCAGTGCCTGGTTAATATTAGGTACTCAGTAAGTGGCAGTGGCTCTTTGTACTACTCCAACATAATAATGAGAAAAGTACAAACACTGTGCAGGTAAACACCAGGCTCTAATGCTTAAAATCTGATGTTTTTTGTTTGATTCTTTGATTGTTTTGTGTGTCCCTTGGGGAACACATAGATCTTGAGAGTAGAATCCAATAAAGGGAGAAAGATTTCAGGAGAAGAAATACAATTCTAAATAATCCTCCCCATCCTCCTTTAATAACTAACTCGTCCTAACTCTGAACATATTGTAATGCTTTAAACTTTCTCTCTTTAGCTACTTAGCTCTTAAAGTGCCTAAAAATCAAGGTTATGTTTGTAGAATCTTTTAAATCAGAAGAAAAAGTGTGTGACTATATGTGGCCATTCAAATAAAAGGCATTTCTTAGCTAGGGAGCCACCTATGACCTTCACCTCTATCCATTTTTATTTGAAATTGAAATGCTTATTATGAGAAGACTGAATTTGAGCTAAAAGAACCTCATGACTATAATTAACTATATGGCCTTGGCCTTGAAAATATTCCTGTGTTTTCTCTCTCTCTCTCATTAAATGATGACATATTCTTCTAGAGTCCACATAAGAAAAACTAATCGCTGAGATTTATTTCACCTCTCATGAGAAAACTTTACATAAGAATATCAAAAGCAGAGAACTAGAGCAGGGAAAAATTAATATTGTTAAAGAATGTTCTATACTTGCCAAATTTCTTAGCTCCCCTTTGTACAGATATGGAAGACATTACCATATTCTGGCCTTTAGACTCCACTTTTTCAGACTCTGTATCAATCACTCAAATTTAAATATTTTATTTTAATTCTAGGGATCCCTCAATGTAGTACATTAAGTATTAAACATCCATGCTATTTTACTACTGGATTTAAGGAGTAAAGATGAGTATTAATATGAGTTACTTTGCTCATCATTTATTTAAAATACCTATAAGAGCCCTAAGATTGATTCCCCTTTTCAATTACAGATAATGATTTAATGTATTTTTCTCCATCTGCTAAATCTTTACCAATAAATGAGTGATTTCTAACATAAGGCTACTTTCTTCATTATATAATAAGATAATATTAATCTGTAACTACAACATCCATGTGGTATCAGTAGGAAATAGCAGATGTTAAAAGATTCAATCTTGAGAATTAAATACTGTCATTCTTTGCAAAATTATAACTAAATATAAATTTGTAATTTAACAAAGAAAAAAATTATTCTTTGTAAACTGCAAATATTTATAATACAATCAAGACATTTGTAAATGGCACCTATTTTAGATTCCAACATTCGATTCTAGTGTAAAGATTTTTTTAAAAAAAGGCCAAAAACCAGAATAATTACAAAATATTTCATTTTATTAATAATTTATATACAAATAAATTAGCTAAAATAATTATGTTACATGTGTACACTAAATTTAAACCCTACAAGGTTTGGATGTAAGCAAAAGTAGCTAATCAGATTAATTTTCATAGGTCAGCTCTGCAATTTCATCTTCACTATCAGAATCTTCATAAAATGAAATTGTGGCTTGAATTGGAAATTTTTTCAGAAGAGCTTCTGCTTCTTGATATAAGTAATCATAACATTTTGATTTTGGCCAAAATAGTCTGAAAAAAGCAGACAACATGTTTTATTTTTTCACATTCAGAATATTTATACTCATGAAATGGTCAAATTTCAAGAGCTCCATATATGTAACAATTGACTTATACATTTGGATATAGCCTTAAGATATAAAGATATGCTAGTATCACAGCTTTCATGGAATATACTTGCAAAAGTATTAATAACTGCTTGATTATTTTAAATCTTTATTCAAGCTATAAATTGGATCAAATTCACACTTAACCCTGGATAAGCATAAGATGTTTAGCTTACTTTGTGCATTATGGATATATTTATTCTTATAATATACAGAAAATTTTTCTTCCAGTTTCTTAATTCCTTTGGAAAACATAAATTGAATCCCTCTACTACATTAAAAACTTTTACGATAGCCAGCTTTATGAAGATGACAAAATACTATGCACCTTACAAAAGGTAGAAATCACCTACTATCTTACTTAAAACTTACAGATTTAACTCTTATAGAAGTAGACAATGTAAGTTTAGAAAAGTATAAAAAGCAATATTTAAAAAAAATTTTACCTATCCACTCACAACCTGAGGCATAGAAAGACTACTTCTGACCCCAACTTTGATTCTATCTGCCTCTCTTCTCCCTATTCAACTAAATTTGTGAATATCATATGAAATATTGAAATATTAAGAAATTGGATATATTTTGCACAAATAACTGGCATGTAATTATAATTACCTTAGAATTTAAAAAATCTGACAAATCCTAATATTGCCTTCTGGTCTTCATCAAGGAAAAGAAAGCGGAGAGATAAGGAGGAATCATCAAGTACAGTACAGTCATTTTAGTGTGGGGTAAACAGCCCATGCATCCATACAATGGAGTCATTCCAACAAATGAAAGATTATATTTTGTTCACTATGTTCCACTTTAAAAGGCAGAAAAACAATGTAGCTTATAAATGTTTCCAGCAATAATCATAAAAATTAGTTCAAATTTTTGATGCTTAAATAACTATCAATTATTCAGTCATTCAATAAATAATTTAGTGATCCCTTGTGCCAACATAATTCATAATTCAAGGATGAATAAATCATGCTCCCTACCCTCAAAAAGTTGACAACTGAATGAAAAGAATAAAACACACCACAGCAGACAAGATAGAAATGAATAAAAATAAAATAAATACAAAAGAAGCACAATTAAATTGTAATTGTATCTCAGAAAAGAAAAGAAAAGAAAAGAATTTCTTATATAAGAAACAATTTGTTTTCTAATATGTAACTGGAACTAGCAAACCCAAAGAATGCTGTTTAGTTATTATGATACTCTGTCCAGAATTTCCCACTGTGGGCCATTTTTCTCCCAGGATCTCTGAGATTCTTCCTGTTCTGTTCTTCTCAGTCTCTGTTATGGACCTCTCTTTCTCTGCATACAGGTAAGATGCTGGCCTTCCCTCAGGTTTTTGCTGGGAACATCAGCCCTCCTTCTAAACAAACTAAGATGACCTAGCCCACTGTCATGATTTTTCCACCCTACAGTTACAATGGACTCCGAAGTCTGTATTTCCACTTAAGATCTTGACCCTGGGCCCCTAACTTATGTATGCAGCTCTCTACTGGATATCACTATTTGGATGCTCCACAGGCACATTAAATATAAGTGGAAAACTTGCCTCATGGTCTCATCTTCCAAATCTGGTTTCAACCCTAATTTCCATTCTTTTAGTATAGCATTCACCTGGTTACCAGCCACAAACTGAAGAGCCATTCTGGCTTTTTACCTCTTCTTCGTCTACCATATCCAATGCATTATAAAGCCAAATCTATTTTGTCACCTACATATTTCCTAGATTCACCCAGTCCCATCCTCACTTCTAATGTCTTACAATGGCTCTTCATCATTTCTTACCTGAAAAATTGCAGAACTTCTAGTTTTACTTTTGATGTCCTGACTATGCCTATATAACATATAATCCCCAAGACTACCTTCAGAATAAGGTCCATGGGTTCCTAACACCACATACAGGATCAGGACAAAACTCTGTACAAGAGTGCACAAGATCTGGCCTCTGATTACCCTGCTGAAATGACCATAACTTCACACACCTAAACTCCTTGGAGTTCCCACAAGGAGCCACACTGTTTCATGATCCTCTTTTCCAACGCTGTTTCTTCTGCTCCCACCTCCCATTCATCTGACTAACTTCTCCAAGACTCAGCCACGTAACCACAATCTATAATAAACACTTCCCCCACCCCTCCCCCACCACTGACAGACTGAGGCACTTCATACCCTGTCCATACTTGTAAAACTAACCAAACTAAACTCTGTTACAACAACTGCCATGTGCTGTGACTACTTTTTCTTGCGTCCTTCACTAGTGCTAGTACATGGTAGGAAATTAGATGTATTGACTTCTACATGGTATTTATGACCACAGGCATTTACAAACATCATTCAGCTTTTCATTTAACAGATCTTGGAGGCAGGAAAACTGCAGAATTATTAACATTTTCCCCTAATAAAAGTGACAAAGAATCTTAAAGGCTGACTTCCTATGGCTAGGAACAGTAAACTAGCTCCTCATGTTAATTAACTTTTGACCTTTTCTATAACCATCCTCAATAATCTTTAGGATTTTCATTACATTTCCATTTTCTCTTACAGGGCAAACTTGATTTGCTGTAAGTCTGCAACTGTTAATCCCATTCTTACTTCCCAATTGCAAGAAAAAAGCAGCATACACACTGCCTGATGTGAAGTCAATTTCATTCCGACCCTTTAGGATTTAAAAATAAAAACTGTTTTGCCAGCACAAGACGTCACTGCTCTTTTACTATACCATCCACTTTTGCTCTTCATAATATATTCCTCACGCGTTCATTGAGTCTGTATTGATTAAAAGTCCCTTTACGTGCGACCGTGAGCCCCTACATTTTTCAATTCGATGAGTAACGGATCTCTGCGAGTGCGAAGATAAGTAACATTGAAGATAGATTTTTCAGATGGGTGGGGGGGGGCGAGAGAGAGAGAGAGAGAGACTGCTGCTGGACAAACCTTGGAGCTGGGCTCTGAGATGCCCCTGGCTCCTCCCTGGGGCTGGAGGAGTCGAAGACCTTCGGCGAGGCCTGTCACTCACTCACCTGACTGGGTGTCTGAACTGGGAAAGCTTTCCTGAGCCTGCTATCATTCCAGGACCATTGGACATCTGGAGAGGAAAGGAAGTGAATCCAGTTATCACCCACCTCCCTCTAAAAAGTAGCAGCGTGTGCGACCCAGTGTTCCTCGTGCCCGTTGGGAACGTAACCCCAGTGCTCTCAGCTGCCTCGCTCCCCCCGGGTGCTGTGGCCCATCGCCCGTGAGGACACAACCGCCGCGTCGGCGCCGTTTTGGCCACTGGCAGGTGGGATATTAAACGAAAGCAGGACCGGTGCCCCGCACGTCTCTCTCCGGCCCAGCGTCCCGAAAGCCATGGTCGATCTTCTGCACCCCTGGGAAGCGCGGCCTGAGACGCCTGGCTCACTCACCGCCTCCGCGGCGTCATTCGGCGTCTGCTCCTCTTTCTTGCCTTGGGCTTCCACCCAGGGTCTCCAGAAGCCTGGCGAGCTGCGGGATGGAGAGCACAAGGCGCGCAGAGGAGACGTCAGCCCAGACCAGGGAGAATCCACGGAGGCCGAACATTGGCACCGGGGGGTGGGGAATGGCGAGTGGAGGGGAGGAGCTGGAGAGGCGCAGGCGGCAGGGACTGGGGAAGCGGGGAGGAGCAGAGCAGTGCGGAGGAGCCTACCCGGAGTCCACGTCCCCGCGCCGCGTCGGGCCGTCGGGGGCTGAGCGCGCCGCAGCTCGGCTCTCAGCGCCCTGTGCGTTCCCCGCGGTCTCCATGGCGCCGCAGAGCTGGGCGGAAGGGAGCTGCCTGCTCGCGGGCAATCTTGGCCGGTTCCAGTAGACCCGAGACCCTAGCTTTATATAGCCCTTGCAACCTGCTGCACATTGAGAGGTTCGCTCCCTCTCCGCCCCTCTCTCCAGCTAGCCGCATAAACAAAAAGGCTGCGCGCGAAGGCGCACCGGGCTGGGCTCAGGGTGTGAACGCGTGCAACTCCCAAATGGCCCGGGACGGGATTTTGTTCAGCGAATGTTAATCGCCCTTTGACACATGGCTGCGGTGAAAAACAACATTCGCCTGAGCAGCCAATTTCCGTGTGAAGAGGCCAGGAGGAGATGAAATTAAGCGAGTCTACACGTTTTGTGTATTTCTTTAAAAAAAAAAAAAAAAAAAAAAGCTAAGTGACTTGGTTAATTGCTTGATTCGCTGGAGACTCAGGACTTGGCCTATGGCCAATCAACTGGTTCTTCATCCCGTGTTCTAGAAGCTGTGATGCAGACTCGAGTACAAAGGAATGGTCTTAATTCCTCTTCCTGGAACAGTTTTTTAAAAAATGGATGAATGAATGGACTCCTTAAGAAAAGAATGTCGGGGTTTGTTTGTTTTGTTTTGTTTTATGTATTGATAGACTAGGTTCATACGCCAACCTGTTATTATTTGGAGATATGAATCACTGTTCTAAGAGAGCCAGAGACTGGGCTCATGTGATTTGGGCCTATGGCTCTAAATTATCTTCTTGTGTCTTCTGTGTTTTTTCCAACATTTATCAGTATCCTTCTACAATAACTTTTGAGTTCATCTATATATTTCTGTCACTCAATGATAATTATAAAATTCCTTTTTGGGGGCAGGTGTTGTGAAATGATAATGAAATCTTGGAAAGTTATGATATAAATTAATCAAATGTCTGCATCCCTGTTTCTCTGATTTGAGTTACAGTGAGGGCACTTAACTACCACTAAACTTTGTAAAAAGTGTTATGAATCAAAGGAAAGATGATATATAAATGTTATAATTTTTTCAAAATTATTTAAATAATGAAGCTGAACTTTTTCTTTAAAGTTTAGACAACCTTGATTGTAAGCTATAGTTGTCTCTGCTATTCATTCAGCTACTGCATAGAAAAATAATTTAATTATTAATAGTAGCTAAGAGCCTGTAATGATCTACCTGCCAGGAAGGTAAGATTTGGGTTGCTTCTGAAGAGAAAATCAGTAAGGACACCTAATGTATATCTCCATCCCTTACACTTGTTGTCAGGCTAAATAAAATAAAGCTTACAGAATGCTTTTTGCAATGCTTGACATAAGTAAGCCTTCAACAGATTTTAAGCTATGTAAAAAATATAAGCCCTTAGCAGATGCTAAGCTTTCTGATAAAATGGCTTATTATTTCTATTCCATAATGTAAATTAGTTCAATCATTGTGGAAGACAGTGTGGTGAGTCCTCAAAGATCTAGAACCAGAAATAAGATTTGACCTAGCAGTCTGGGTATATACCCAAAGGAATATAAATCATTATTTTACAAAGATGCATGCATAATATTTGTATGTATATATGTTCATTGCAGCACTATTTGCAATAGCAAAAACATGGAATCAACCCAAATGCCCATCAGTAATAGACTGAATAAAGAAAATGTGGTATATACACAGCATTAAATACTATGCAGCCATAAAATAGAACAAGACCATGTCTTTTTCAAGGACATGGATGGAGCTGGAAGCTGTTATCCTCAGCAAACTAATGCAGGAACAGAAACGCAACCACTGCATGTTCTCACTTATAAGTGGGAGCTGAATAATGA
This sequence comes from Callithrix jacchus, assembly GCF_049354715.1. Classification (NCBI taxonomy): domain Eukaryota; kingdom Metazoa; phylum Chordata; class Mammalia; order Primates; family Cebidae; genus Callithrix; species Callithrix jacchus. Next base: position 89,421,621 of record NC_133505.1, on the reverse strand, counting down.
GAACACCTGGACACAGGGAGGGGAACAACACACACTGGGCCTGTCGGGGGTGGGATGGGAGGAGGGAGAGGATTAGGACAAATAGCTAATGCATGCTGGGCTTAATACCTAAGTGATGGGTTGATAGGTGCAGCAAACCACCATGACATATGTTTACCTATTTAACAAACCTGTGCATCTTGTACATGTACCTCGGAACTTAAAATGAAAATAAAAAATAAATCTTTTTGAGGTGGCTGTAATGTTCTAAGTACTGTGCTTTCCAGATAAGGACAGTAAGATATTCCTCTTTTCCTTGAGAAGATTAGAATTATTACAAACTATGGCCACTACAATAATCACATAAGAAAAAAAAATAAAGTGACACATTCAATAGGAAAAGCACATTTTAGGCAGATAGGAGGGAGGGACTTAAGAAGTCTGTTTGGGATAATCAGGAAAGCCTTCTTAGAGTAAATAAAATCTAAGTTGAGATTTCTGGAAGGATTACTCAAAGAATAGTATTGTCTGGGTGGTGGAAGAGTAGGAGGAAAAGGAACTGGATGTCACTGGAGCAGATATGCTGAAGGGATAGAAAGGGTTTGAACTATCAAGAGCCTAAAATGGTATACTAAGTCATTTTGACTTAATTCTGTAAGCACTGGTGAAAGATTTGAAACAGGAAATTGGAATGGCATTTTATAAAAATCATTCTGGCAGCCATATGGAAAATGGATTTAGGAAAGGCTAGAGATAGGAAGTCCATTTAAAAGGCCACTGGAAGAGTCTAGGCAAGAGATAGTAAGAAGATGTACACTAAGAATGGAGATGAAAGGATAGATTTGAAGGATACCTAGGAAATCAAATCTGTAGAACTACTCGAGTCATAAAATGTAGGTGGACATGAAAGTGGTATCTGGATATAGTCCCAGGTTTCTAGCCTGGTTAAGTGAGTAAATGGTGATGGCTCAAACACAGACGTAGAAAACAGGGAGCATTGGATAAAGAGCAGGTGAGATCCTCTTATGTTGTTTTATTCTGTTAATGGTGTGCAGGAATAAAAATAATGAGTTTGGTTTGGAATCTTAAATCAGTCAGGATGGACTGGGTTACATCGTGGTAACAAATAACTCTAAAATCTCACAGGCTTAAAATAGCAAAGGCTTATTTTTCACTCATGCTTTATATTCATTTTTGGTTGGTGGGAGGTCTGCTCTACATCATCTTCTCTTAAGGATGTAAGCTGATGGAACCTCTTCCCTTGGAATGTTGGCAGTTTTCATAACAGGGAGAAAAGAATAAAATCATTTGTGTACCAGGTTTCAGAGGTTTCTGCCTAGAAGGGACACACATTTCACTGGCTAAGAAAGTCACACAACACACCAATTTCAAAAAGCAAGGAAGTGCAATTCTACTATGTGTTTAGAAAGAGAAGAAACATAAATAAACAACATATAGGAGTGCCATCATCTGCCCTTCTGGCAACTGAATATTCAGTTCATCTTCCTTCCTATATGTAAAATACAGTAGCCTCAGGAAAAGAACTCAGAATAGATCTAGGACTTTGGAAGGCTCAATAACATGTAGATGGAAAGATATTCAGGGGAAAACCAGAGATATGAGGTCTGCAGTTTAGTAGAGAATTCAGGGCTAAAGGTTAAAATGTGAGAGTCATCAGCAAAGAAATGGCAATTAAAACAATAGGAATTGATTCGTTTTCCCAGGGAAATTTTGTAGTTTGAGTCCAGGACCAAGGACAGTAGCCTAGAGCTCAACATTTGATTGTAAGGTGAGAGGATATACAAAATAAAACAAATAAAAAACCCCACCCATCTCACTGAAAAGGAGGGGTGAATCTGGTAGAAAGTGGATCAGTAGGCCAGGCACAGTGGCTCACTCTTGTAATCCTAGCACTTTAGGACAGCAAGGTAGGAGAATCACTTGAGCTCACGAGTTCAAGACCAGCCTGGGCAACATAATGAGAGCTCATCTCTACAAAACAAAATTTAAAAAATTAGCCTGGCATGGTGGTGCATTCATGTAATCCAAGCTACTCAGGGAGCTGAAGCCAGAGGATCACTTGAGCCCAGGAAGTTGAGGCAGTGAGCTATGATCATGCCACTGCACTCTGGCCTGGATGTGACAAAGCTAGACTGTGACGAAGTAAGGGAAGGGAAGGGGAGGGGAGGGGAGGGGAGGGGAGGGGAGGGGAGGGGAGGGGGGAAAGAAGGAGGGAGGAAAGAAGGAGGGAAGAAAGGAAGCAGGGAGGGAAGGAAGGAGGGAGGAAAAGAGAAATTGTTTCAGTAAAGCAAGTGTGGTGGAAACATGGGATGAAAGAACTCTTCAATAAGGCAGGAGAGGTCCAACACAGGGCCACCAAGAGGTCACATAAGATAAGGACAAGTATTAATTGGATTTTCAATATAACTCCTTATAAGGAGTTATAAGTGACTTTAGAACAATATCATTTGACTGTATAGGGACAGAAGCTTTTTTCACAAGTTGAGTGGTAGATTAGAGGTGAAGAAATTAAAATGATGTGTTGAGCTACTCTTTTGAGAGGAAAAATAGAGGGAGAATGCTGGGTCCATAGAGGAGTCTTGTTTTTAGGATGCAAAGACAAAAGTATGTTTATAAAATGAGGAGAGGAAGCAGAAGAGATGCTTCTGGAGAGACGGGGACTAGATTATGGTTCATGGTCCCCAAGGAAGAAGGAAGAAATGAGATCAGTAGCCCTGAAGAGAATCCTCATAAGACTGGAGAATGTGAATAAGTGATGATTATGTCTGGGAACTCCCAGGAAACAAGCTTAATCAAGGTGACTAGTTCTGGCTTGGAGAAGGAAGGGTCTGCTGTAATGATGAGACATGAAACTGAGTGAATATCTATTGTCTTAAAATTGTAAAAAAAAAAAAAAAAAACAAAGAATGCATTACTGGAAAAAAAGGAGAACCAATTAATAAAAATGGAGCAAGAATTTTACTTGACCAAATTTAAGTAAACTGAGAAATAGAAATAGAAATGATTAGGAAGATCCTAGACCTACCATTTATACTTTAGTTTCATGTATGCTACCTTTTTATTTATTTATTTATTTTGAGATGGAGTCTTACTGTGTTGCCCAGGCTGGAGTCCAATGGCATGATCTCTGCTCACTGCAACCTCTAACCCCGCCATTGCGCCTGGCTAATTTTTGTATTTTTAGTAGAGACTGGGTTTCACCATCTTGGCCAGGCTGGCGTTGAGCTCCTGACCTCATGATCCACCCACCTCGGCCTCCCAAAGTGCTGGGATTACAAGCATGAGCCAGCGCACCTGGCTTATGCTACCTATTTATACAGATCTTGAAGCTGATTTCTATGAGGCCAACATCAATATGCTATTTTTCTTTTAGTTTTTTTGCCTTATTTATCATTTCCATCAAAGATGGGATTTCTTAGCTAAATTGTTAAGGAGGATATTAACTTTAAGCTATGCTTAAAGAAGAGAAAACAAGTACAATTTTCAGGGACATATTTATTTTAGAACATAGATATGTACTTCTTAATGAAGCCATGTGCACTATGAGTATGTAAAGCTCTGTAAAATAAAGAGATACAGAATCATAAAATAACAATCTGAGGCATAACTTACTCATATTACAGTTTTAATTTACTGTAGAATTGTATACTGAGTTCCACAAGTGCATTAAAAAATGTATTTTATGTAACATATCAACACACTTTTCATAACACACCAATGAGGTAGATCAAGCTTAATAGTTCATTAGGAGAAACGTTTTTTAAAACTTCATTTATTTAACATATATTATTGAACACCTACTATGCCAAACACCATCTGGGGATCTTGGAATATGTTAAATGCACAACCGACAAAATTCTCATATTTTTATGGAGCCACCTTCTAACAGACATCTGTGCCATCAAGCTTTATATTTTACTAAGAGAAAGTATTATAAATTTACCTTATACATACTGCTTGTGGGCCTAACATGCTTTTGTCTTTTTTTTTTTTAATCTTTGGTTCTTTGCATGACTGTAAGATTTGAGAAAGGAAGTTTGCTCTGGAGAAAGGTTACTCAATGATGGTCCCTGAGGAGGAAAAAGAGAATAAATCAAGACCACATTTAAAACATTCATATAAGCTTCTATATAACTGAGAAAACAGTAACCAATTAAAAGAAAAATTGAGCCAGGCGTGGCGGCTTATGCCTGTAATCCCAGCACTTTAGGAGGCCAAGACGGGTGGATCACAAGGTCAAGAGATTGAGACCATCCTGGTCAACATAGTGAAACCCTGTCTCTACCAAAAATACAAAAACTTAGCTGGGCATGGTGACGTATTCCTGTAATCCCAGCTACTCAGGAGGCTGAGGCAGGAGAATTGCCTGAACCCAGGAGGAGGAGGTTGTGGTGAACCGAGATCGTGCCATTGCACTCCAGCCTGGGTAACAAGAGTGAAACTCCCCCTCAAAGAACAAATAAATAAATAAATAAATAAAAGAAAAATTGGGACTTGAACTAGGCTCCCATTTTCAATGTACCCTGGTGTTGCCCCACCCTTTTTTGATGACCTCAGCCCAGATATGACTTATTCTCCACTTAGAAAGTAAGGTGAAAAACAGAAGTGTGAAGGAATGAGAGGAATATATGACTCACAGCTGCTGTTGCCACCATGTGGCTCTTAAATACTGTCAGATTTGCTTATAACAAGAGCAGAGCTGGTCTCAGTTCATACACATCTCCTCTTATTCATGATCTTACGGATATTATTTAAGGAAAACCAGTATCTGCTTAGTTAGCTAGACTCCCTTTTAAAAAGTTGTACATACAAAATTTGCTCTTTTCCAGGCAGATTATTCAGTTGTGTCTGAATGCCAGCTGTCAAATTTATTAATGTTCTTGGTATTCATTTTAATTATGGCATTATGTTTTCACATAGAAAAGCTGTGGAAAAATTATATAGCAAACCGTAAACATAATGTATATGGGGATCTTTTTGGGGTGATGGAAATCTTCTAAAATGGATTATGTTGATGGTTGCACAATTCTGTCAACTTACTATATGTCATTCACTTGTACAGTTAAAATGGGTGATCTTTATGATATGCAAAGGGCAATTCAATATAAAAACCTTAGATATGACAATAAAGGATTGATTCTTAACTGCATTCAGTCTGGGCTTGTAGAATTTAAAACCATAGTCAAAATCAAGCCTACTCTAAATGTTTCTGTTTCGCAGGTTTTTAAAACATGTTTTTGGTAGAGAAAGTGATTATTATAATATCTCATATCTTTAGAATATGTTTTAAACATATATTGTGTTTACAGTTCTGTGGGCAGTTCTAGGTAGTTTTGCTACAGTGTGATCTTCTGGAAATTCCACTTGAATGCCCTGATTCATGGTGATCAGAACAAACCCTTTAGAAAAAATTGTACCTGGTCTGCAGTAAGGACCTAGGCCTTCAAGCAACGGAGTAGGTTATTTACTGCCAAGTCCTTTCCAGAAAACTATCCACTATTGCTGATTCATCAAAACCCAGGCTCTCACACTGCGGTCACTATAAAAAGAGGTTTGCATCATTCTAACTTGAGGATGAGCTAAAGAGCAAGCAAGTTAGTTGATATGACTAGGAATTTTATTTAGGATTATTAAAACGTTAAACACAGGAATATGTCCTAAATTAACTAGTAAGCTGAATATTCTCTTTTTTTTTTCTTACAAAGGGATTAGAACTTTTGTTATCAACACTTTATGCCAATAAAATCTCATTTGAGATAGTTGATTTAATAGAATTCTTTTTTCAGTTTAAGTAAGGCTCAGATCCTTAGTGAAAGGTGGCATTTCCGAGCTTCAGGATTTGAGAATCTTCCAAGGTTTAAGATAAAGATAACAGTTGTGGTAAAAACTGACTTAGAACTGAGCAGAGCTAGTGTGTGTTGTTTTAAACCAAGAAGGTGCTCACAGATGGCTCAGAGAGAGATTTAGCAAGTCTGTGCTAATCACACTCATACATGGGAATATCTCCACTGAAAACAGCCAGATTCCACTGTGCTTCTCATGTAACAACTTTCTTATGTAGTTAATAACAGCAATAAAGTAAATATATTTATTTAATAAAATGTTTAATGCCTTAAAATAGTTCATGTTTCTTATTATTAGTTATAACGGAATATTTAATAAAATCACAATGAGAGTTCGTGAGAGGTGGTTTCAATTCAAAGTTTATTGAAGACACAAAATATTTGCAAAGTTCAGCTTTGGCCAAATGAACTATCGTGGGTTCTTAATGGCTTCACTTCTAGACATTTTAAAATTTCTGTGTTAACCCCAAATACCTAATTATGTAAAATAATACCAAATACCTAATTATGTAAAATAAAAATTCAGTGTACAAAAAGGCACCATCAGACATAAAAAGAGATTTATCTGTTTCATTATAAACTATTTTTTACATGTTTTACCACATCTGAGACTTTATGTTAAATGTTCATTAACTATACAAATTTAATATCCTGTATTATTAAATATCATTGGCCAAAATAAGACAAACATCAAGATTTATTTTAAAATTTTCTTTCAGAATAGAACATAAAATATTTCAATGAGAGGTGATTCAGGAAAGAAAACTAAATTCAATTAACAAATATTTATTGAGCAGCCATTATGAGCCAGGCACAAGATTAAGCTTTTAGCATACAGTGTAGAATAAGACCAACAAGTTTTCCAGCTCTCACAGTGTTTACATTCCAGTTGGAAAATGGAAAATAGACAAATACATTAAGGAGATAACTGAAGATTTGCAAGACTTCTATACACAGAATTAGAAGAGTTATTTAATAGAAAATAATTGGAGGAGGCTTCTTTTAAACAGGGTGGTCAGACAAGGCCCCAGAAGAGATGACATTTAAACTGAGACTTGAAGGGAAAATGACAGAGGATCATTTTCTAAATTAGCTGTAAATTATTCCCATTTTAACAAAATCATAGCAGAAAGTATCTCCCAATCCTAGTTGGCTCATACTATTAGTAGTAGGCAGACAGCTGGTTTGTGAGTTGTTCAGAGAAAGAAGGCCATAATGGATAATATATTTCTGTAATTGCTACTGATTTTTATTAATTACTTAGATTAAATAATTACTTTACTTATTGAATGAAGTTAATATTTTTAAAATCTACAAATGACCCTAGTTTAAGACAAATTTTAACTGGAAGTATTAAGTTTAAATGGTAGGATACTATGATGTCAGCACTGACAAGTGCATGATAATTTAAGTAAGGAAACAAAAATGTAGTACGAGATTGAATAGAACGAACTTTTTGTTATTACTGAATGAAATATATATGGACTTAGAGAAAACTACAAACTAAGGATGAGTTACCAATGAAGATTTTAAAAAATGAACCTGCAAATCTTTAATGCTGTTAGACTTTTATTACATTAATTGACAAAAGAAAAACAGGCAAATGTGATCTTCATAAAACTTCTCTGAATTTTTGTTATTCCATGATAGTTTTAGTTATTAAACGGAGACATTTCAGTTATCATAATTGTCAAAGACCTTACTCATTATCCATCCCATAGCTACTCCCCACCCCACCCTTATTCTTACTAAAAGAACAGCAATTTTGTGCAGATATCAAGAAGTGGAGTGCTTTTGGAAAAGCCGGGTTCTTCCTCAACCACAAAGATAGAATCATGATTGGTCTAAGCCAATCATGATAACCTTGTTTCCCTTACCAGTGATTAGTTTGAGCAGTCATATGATCCAGTTCTGACCAAGGATACTTTAAAAGGAGCCAGTGTTAGGGTGCAGTGCTTCTGGGAAAAGTCTTTCTTATAGCCTAAGAGAAAGCATGGGAAGAAAGACTCCACTTGAAAAATACAACTACCACATGTTGCATTTACTTTTAATGTCAGGATTTGGAGCTCATAAAAGGAGCCAGTTTACATGGGCCAAGATGCTGAAACTAGCAGATTAGAAGGATGTGAAGACCCTGGGAATATTTTGATGCTGTCACACCTATGGAATAGCCATCTGTGGAAATATCTAACATCTGGACTTCTTGTTATATGAGAATATAAATTTGCTTATTTTAATTTTAGCTTTCTTAGGTAAGTTTTACTTAGATGCAGGCACATGGATCCTTATTTATTGACTAGTTCCTGGTCTCAGGTATTACTCAATCGATTAACTGAACATATTCTCTTGTAATCCAAATATGGAGTAGATTTGGTGTTTCAGCATGGATAGACCAAATTACCTTTCCCAGCAATTACATGTGTTTTTCACAATTCCATGTCCTTTGCATACCTAACTACAAGTTGTTATAAATCACTGGTTCTTAAAATCTTCACAGAGAAAATGTTATTTAGTAGTTATCTCCATTGAAAGATTGGGTTGAAATTTACCAAGCAAGGTGTTATCTAAGGTAGTGGTCCTCTAACTTTTGCTCTTGGGAACCCTTTAAATACTTACAAGTTATTTAAGATAAATAGTTCAAAACAAAAAGCTAAAACAAGAATTATTAAGGACCCCACAGACCTCAGGTTTACGTGGATTATATCTATCACCATGTATTGTATTAAAATTAAAACAAAAATTTGTCTCCCTATATATGTTTCTTTAAAATAGCAACCATCTTAGCATATTAGCATAAAATATGTATTTTTAAAATTGCTATATTTTTCCACAACTAATTTCTTTTTAAATCTCTATAAATTTTTTGCCTAATACTAGATAAGTGGATGCTCATGTTTGCTCTATGTTGTTTGTTACAATATGTTATCTTGGTTGAAGTACATGGAGAAAACAGTGTCAAACAGATAAGTATGGGGGAAGAAAGGATTTTGTGGACCTCTTAACTGCATTTTCTGGAGATTCCCCCAGAATTCTGCACACTTCTTAAACCACTAATCTAACATACTCAGACTACAATGACAAGACTTTGAAAAGTCATGTTGATTTGTTTTTCATGCTCAGCTAGTTACAAGATAATACTGACAGATTAGGAGAGTTATCTCTAATTCTCCAGCTTCTCAGGAAAATTTCACTTTCCATAATCAAAGTGAATATAGCTGGCTCATTCTATTAACCAACCAAATCTTTCATACCTCCAAAAATTTATTAAAGCAAATTCAGAAAACTGAAGTGAGAAGATATGAGCTCAGAATTACTTGTGGGATGCTATATCTGGTAGTGCTATCCAGTGATTCTGGGGTACTCATCCTGAGAGTAAATGGTAGGATTTCACCGTCTGCCCCTTGACGTTAGATATAACTATGTGACTTTAGTCAATGATACATGAGTGGAAGTGATGTGTTTCATTTCTGAATGGAAACCTTAAGAACCAATGGGCAATTTGTTATGTTCTCTTTCGCCTTGAAGAAAGAGATTCCATTGGCCTGAAAATGAAAAATATGGAACAGAGATTCCTGCTCACCTGAAGTAAACTTTAGTTATTTTAAACAGTGAGATTTTAGAGTTATTACTGTGGTATAACTCAGCCTGTACTTTATGATTCACCTTACTTTATGATCTATTAATCAACAGTTCTATGGAAGCAAATGAGATCATAAAAAATTATCTTTATAATTTCGACCAGCTTGAAGATCAGATAGTGATTGCATTGTTTTTGACCAAAGATTTATAGGGAAAGAAGGTATTAAGTGTGCAATTTATAATGGGCAAAACAGTACCAAACAGAGATGAATTTCTAATGTTGTTGTAGGCAACATTTTGAAATTGATTTTATAAAAAGAAACTTTGTTCATTCTAAAAATGTTCATCAGCTGAAACTATGTGAAGACTAGGTTCTAGGAAAATACATTGGGAGTGAACCAACTCCCAAAAATGTTGTGGGAGTTATGAGTCTAAGTGAGACCTTAGCCCCCCTTTTTTTCTTGAAAAACCATATGTTTTGTGATATATAATAGAAACTCAAATTCATGGTGACTTACACAAAATGAAAGTTAATTTTTTTTCTCATATAAAATAGTCTACCAGACATCCTGGGTTGGTATAGCAGTTCATTTTAATCAGGTTCTTCTGTCTGTTTCATAATCCCTAGGGTTATGGACCTTGCCTTTGTTGCTCAAGATAACTGTTAGAGATCCAGGCATCATATTTATAGTCCAGGTGATAATATAGTAGGAGAAGAAAAGAAGGGTAACAGGACCTGTTCCTGATGTCTTTTATGGAAGTGTCTTGGAAGTTGCCATATTACTTTTCTCTTTGGTCTCCTTGGTCAGAATTTAGCCATTTAGTCACACCTAACTGCAAGGGAAGCTGTCAAATATAGCCTTCATTGTGAGCAAACTTATCCCTACCTAAAAATCAGGGCGGTCATTACCAAGGAAGCATCAAAGATTGAATATTGGAGTGGCAAATAGCAGATCCTCACACACTGTTAGATAGAAGATACTACTTAAAACTACTTGCAAGAAGTTTTATTGGAAGAATCATTTTTTAAAAATTGGTTCCCTACCTTCATACTTACAGATTTAGTGGAGCCTGGGAGTCTAGAGCTATTTGCCTTTGTTCATAGCACTGAGAATGAACAGTTCTATGGAAGCAAATGATATAATAAAAAATTATCTTTATAATTTCGACCAGCTTGAAGATCAGATAGTGATTGCATTGCTTTTGACCAAACTTGAGCATAGTTTGACCAAGTTTTCTCAACCACTGAGCAAGGTTTCTTTAAGCTTGGAAATATGAGATAACAGGATAAATTGCCCTACTGTGGTCACCTGAATCATCTAATGCCACATGGAGAAGATTATATTTGAGAGGCAATCTTTCTGCCATAGCATTCTTTAACTTTTAATACTGTATAATTTTAAACTTATGAAAAGATACAAAGACTCCTATATGCCCTTTACCCAGGCTCACCAATTATTAAACATTTTTCCCTGCTTGATTTGTTGTCCTATCTCCATATATACACACACAAAGTATTCTCAACTATTTGAGAGTAAGTTGCAGACATCACGCCCCTTTATCCCTAAATATTTCAGTATGTTTATATTGAAATCAACAACAATCGCTTTCATAACCACAACACAATTGACAAAATCAGGAAATTCTACATTGATACCATGACTATTATCTAATCCCCTTAGTCAATATTCAAATATCATCAGTTGCTCCAATAATGTCTTTTATACCTTTTTAATTTTCCTAGCCCAGGATTCAATCCAGAATCATGCATTGAATTTAGTTTGCATGTTTCTTTAGTTTCCCTTTGTCTTTGATAGCTTTCCAGGCTTTCTTTGTCTTATATAATCTGAGCATTTTTAAGAGTACTGCCCAATTAGTTTGTAGAATATTCCACAATTTGAGCAAATCTGATGTTTCTTCATGAGTAATTCAAGTTATGCAATTTGGGAGGAATAACTCAGTTGTGACATTGTATCTTTTTCAATGCATACCCACAGGTGGCATATACTGTGGCTTTGTCCTACTATTGTGATATAAACTTTATTCACTTGCTTAAGTTAGTGTCTGTCAAGATTCTCCATTGTGAAGTTATTTTCCCTTTTTAATTAACATGTAGTTATAGGAAGATACTTTGAGACTATACAGCTACCTTGTTTCTCATTATTCTTTTACCACTAGTTTTTGCATCCATTGACGATTCTTGCCTAAATTTATTACTATGATGATTGTCTCAAAATGGTGACTTTCTAGCTCTGTCATTCATCCTAAATGTATTAGTTGGCATTCTAGGCCTTAGCATTTTGATTTGTAAAAATACAGCGATCCTATCATTCAGAATACTGTTAGATATTTAAATCTATGATGTGGAAAAAAATAAAGCAATCTATAGTATTTGTAAATGAAGCTCTTGAAATTCTGTCTTTGAGAGCAATATAATTTTGAGTTTTTTAAAAATAGAAAACTGAGATATGCCATAGACATATTACAATAAAGATTTGGAAGAGGCTGGGCATCATGGCTCATGCCTATAACCTCAGCACTTTGAGAGGTGGAGGTGAGTAAATCAACTGAGATCAGGAGTTCAAGACCAGCCTTGCTAACATAATGAAACCCCGTCTCTACTAAAAATACAAAAATTAGCCGGACATGGTGGTATGCACCTGTAGTCCCAGCTACTCAGTAGGCTGAGGCAGGAGAATTGCTTGAACCTGGAAGGCAGAGGTTGCAGTGAGCTGAGATCAGGCAACTGCACTCCAGCCTGGGCACCAGAGCGAGAATCCTTCTCAAAAAAAAAAAAAATAATAAAAATAATTTTAAAAAGATTTGGAAGATTTCTTAAAGTTATTTTAGATAAAGAAACTGAGGCACCAAGGGAAGATAAATAACTTGTTCAAGATTGCTTAGGGGATAGGTAATCACGGAGCTTAAGTTTGGACTCAAGCCATTGACTTCCAGGGGCTGTGCTCTATAACCACTTTGTTATAATCAGTGTTTAGAGTGGAGCACTAGAAGTACACACTAGACCAAACAGCATCTTGGTGGCTGGTCTATGAAAAACAGCGCTCTTTTTCTAGCCTGGGACTTATGGTCCTGTTTTCCTCCAGTTCCCAGAGAAGATTATCAGGAGCAAGGCTGGTCTAACATCTGTGAAACCCCTAAGTTGTATTTGTAAGTCATAGTTAAGAAAAGTTGTATTAAAATAGATACCCAGATATTAAAAATTCTGGAACTTATTATAACCATTGATTATTTACAATCCATCTAAAATTTTTAGAGTATAAGATACTTCCTAGTAATATATATTTAATATTCCCTTCATTTCAACACAGTGCCTGACCCACACCTCAGCTGCGTCTATTCTTCTCAAATCTGGAAATTGCCAGGGTTGATCTTTCCAGTCTTCAGCTGTGACAGGGAAAGGGCATTTACCTGGTGTGTGTGCTGGGTAAGGAGAGTCTAACTGCTACAGATACAAATTTTCAGCTAATTCTGTTTTCAGCATCTCCCCACCTTCTCATCTTCAATGGTACCTGATGCCTCCAATCCCTAAGCCTTCCCAGGGCTCTGCAGCATGAATCAGCTTGTTTCTGGCTGTTTCCTTCTCCCACTGCTGGTTTAGGTGTCAGCTTTCTTCAGACTGATGAGTCAGTAGCTAGTTCTCCATCTACTCCTCTTCTATTTGCCCTTGAGCATATATACCTTTTTTTTTTATTATTGTTCCTTTACCATCATCTGAGCAGGATTCATGAGAGACTTGAGACAAATGTATGTGTTCAGTCCACATTTCCAGAATATCTCCTTCATCATATGATTGAAGTTATGTTGGACTGAAGCAGAGCCAAAAAATCTGTAGGTCAGTATAAAATCAGAAAAGTGTACTCTTCTTCTAATAGACTATTACTGATAAACTGCTGAGGCAGTAAGCTAGAAGGATTTTTTTTCTTAATCAATGTTACTTCTAGCAAGACGGTGTCAGAGCTGGTTTCTATAGACAATTCTACTGACAAATGTGCCATAATACATATATGTACACATAATACTCACTGGATGTTGAATACAATGTTTTGTTGACACAAATTAGTAGCGAGTCACATGATGAGTTCAAACCTGATTGTTTTGGGAGGGTGGAGAAATTACTTCTCAACCCTTGCTCTGCTAGTAGCCCTATCTTTTATCTTATTTAATAATTTTTCTATCAGGGTCTGGCTTAAGGAAAAGAGGATTTATTAGAATAATATCAGGGGCTCCTGGACTCAATGGGAGGCTAGAATTCAAGCTATGGAATGACAAGAACAAGGAAACTCAAAAGTGCCAGTGTGGAAACGGGGAACAAAGACTGTCTCCTAAAAGGGACAACTTGGTCAGAATGCTGCTGTTGAGGCCACCACTATATAAGATTGACCATCAAATTGCTCCCATCCATTGCTATATATTCTTGAGAGACACTCAAGGTTAGAGGATGTCCTCTTGCTGCCCCTGGCTACTACAGGGGGATGTTATTAAGTAGTGCACTACTGTGGGAAACTGGACTCAATCCTGTCAGGACCTTCTGATGCATCTGTAGCCTGCCTCCCAGACTTATTCACTTGCCAGTAACGTGAGCTTAGGTCAGGCTGTGGACGGGTCTCTACTCTCGGGTTTCAGCTTCTGCGAAATGAGACATCAGAGTCAAGAATTCCTGGTCCCCTCAAATACCTATAAAGAGATCAGGGTGCTTTTGGGAAGGAGGATGTGTATTTGACACATTGCTTCACATCCTGCCAGCCTCAGCACTGTTTGCAGCCTTGGCTTTGGCAAACAGAACTGTGTAAGATTCAGATGGCTTCACACTGACAGCACCTTGCCTCCAGCATGCTCTGAGCATCTTTTGCTGTCTGCCTGGGAGCAGCTGTTTTAACATCATGGAAGACAGCTCAGCATGCTCCATGCAGAGTTCTGAAGTCAGGGGAGTGAGTGCCTTCTGTGGTCACCCTCAACCAATGGGTGACGAATAAATATTTCTCCCTGTTGAGTTGCCTATCCTTCAGTAGTCAATTCGGAATCAGTCTATGCATGCTTCAGCAGATTTTGGTGGAATCAAGCCCCAGCTGCCCACTGTGGGGAATAACTTGGTATAAGACCCTTGTGGTAGTTTTTTCTCTTTCCCTCTTTTATAATTCTGGTCCCTTCCACATGCTTCCTGTGATCACATGCCAGATAAGCCTTCTGCACACACATTTTAGGCTCTGCTTTGGAGAAAACCCAGGCTAAGACAGACTCAATGCTTAGGAGACCAAACAAAGTCTAATCAGGGATCATGTCCATGAAATCAGTGAACAGCATTTATTTGGGTCTGGATTATATCAGCTGCTATATTATAGGACCAGGAGCTGCCTCCATGATGTAAGGAGTCTGGGACTTTCCAGCCCAAGTGTTTCAGCATTAATATTAATTCACATAGCTCTTTCAGCAGCTGAGTAAACTCCATATCATTATCCTTATTTCCAAAGGTGAAAACCTAGGCCCAAGTACATTCAATAATTTGTCTCAGGTTATATAGCTAGCATGTACTCCAAAATGAATTCCAGGTTCATCTAATTCTAAATTTTCTGCTTTTAAACTCCTTGTCACTAAAAGGATAATCTGCAAACCAGAAGTATCAAACTTATCTGGGAGTTTGTTAAACTAGCAGAATTTCAGATCTGCTCAGATTTGCTTTTTTTTTTTTTTTTTTTTTTCCAGATGGGTTATTTGCATTTTAACAGGATTCCCCTAGGAGATTCACAGACAAATTAAAGTTTAAGAAAAATTGCTGTACAAGACTTCATGGCCTGAAAGTTTCAGGCTTTGGGCCTTGACTACCACCACATAGCCTGGCAGGTGGCCTTTATAATCTTAAAAAAGCTCTGATAGGCACCTCCAGGCATCAGGCTGCTTATCAGAGTCAGCATTTACTGAAGGCTTCTTATGTATGGGGCCTTGATCTAAGGCATAGAAGGCACGGTATACTCTTCAGAACTCTTGAATAAGATTTTATTATTATCTCCACAGATAAGAAAATTGGAACAAATAGGCTTAACAACTTAACTCTATCTAGGTCCCACAGCTGGTCAGTGACAATGCTGGAATTTGAGCCCAGGCAATCAAGTCAACTCCTATGGTCTCAACTATGAGGTAGCGCAGCAATAGGCCTGTCTGTCACTGCCTCTGAACAGGGTTACTGTTTTCTAGGTGATTTCCCCAGTAGGGTGGCTTCTAAACACCCCAGTGATCACATTGAATAGGTAGGGGTTGAAAGGTGCTAATCAGAACATGGCAGGTGTGAACACTCTTGTCTCTATTGTTGGCCAAAGCTGTTTGGGGCTTCAAAGGTCACACTGGAAAATCCAGGGGCTCAGGGCCCTTATGAATGTCTCTGTGTCCCCAATACTGACGGCAATTGAAGGTACCTGTCCACAGACACATGAGTGGTGTGTGGGAATGCTCTTTCTGTGACAAATATAGTAGACTCCAGATTCCACTAAAGCATGTCTGCTCCATGACATTAGATTTAATTATTTAAAGTTAATTTTTAGTAGGTAGTATTTTACTTTTAAAATAAAGTGAATTTTATTGAGGGTCTAATATATTTAAATTTTTAATAGCCGTATTTTCCTCATAAAATGAAACAGGAAAGTATTATTTTTAAGAAATTCCTCACCTAGATGGCGTTCTTGTGCTTAATAACATTTCTGGGCTCTCATTACTGGTAGCCTTGGCTGTAGAACGAAGGTCTTTTGGATCCACAGGAGGGTGTGGACAGCAAAGGCCAGATGAAACTCCACCGTAGTTCAAATTCATGTCCTCTCCAAGGGTTGAATCTTTGATCTGGAGACACTGTATTTCTAGGTTTGGACTTGTTTTTCTGGTTTAAGAAGCTTTCCGTGGGCTAGATACTTACCGACAGCCTTGGGTTCTGTGGTGGCCATGCTTCGCTAGTGGATATTTGCTCTGGGAACCATTAGTACCTAGCTCTGAGGTCAGACATAGCTTTAGGGATGCATTGGAAGTCAGTGTTTAGAAAGACCAACAAACTAGGTTTCAGCAGCACCTCCTGCATGACCCCTTTCCTAGTCTCCTCATCCCTCAAGTAGAAATATTGTAACTCACTTCCTTTCTTGTGCCTCCCCCATTCTATATACACTCTTGACCTGGTACCAATCATGTGATATTATAATTGTTTGTTCACATCTATCTCTTTATAATAGATAACAAGCTGCCCAAAAGGAAAGATGGTGTTTTTTTCATTGTTCTGTCCCTCCCACCCAACAAGATGTCTGAAACTAAAATTATGCAGTTACTTAATAAATGTGTGATTGATGAATGAATGGATGAACAAATGATTTTGTAGGATCTCCCCTCCACACACCCCCAGGATTTCCAGGAGTAAGAATTTGTGAATGATGGATCTGCATGACAGAGCATCCATCCATCATGCTTACCTGAGGCAGGCCGGGCAGGTGGTTGAAGCAGTTCTACTGGAATTCCAGTCTGAGAATACTCACAGGCGGGAGGTAAAACGAGACTGAACCTGGCAGCTTCTCTTTCCTCTGACCTCTAGAGGCTTTTTTGCCTTGAAACTACTTCCTGGAGGCAAAAACCAAGAGCCTCCTTTTCGTGCAGGCTGATTGAGCTTTTTACACTAGAAACAGGGCCAATGGGCCAGTGTGGTCAGTCACAACCTGCTCAATAGCTAAGGCATTAAGCCACAAGTTCAGCAGCAACGTGCAGCAGGATTGTGACTAAGTCTGCTCCTCCCCACTAACTCTGTGACCAGCTATGCTCATGTTCTCTGATTTCAGAATGACAATGGGTGGGAGAAGGCTGAGAGACATCTCCAGATTTTCCAGGAATCCTGTTCTGTCATTTCTGAGTATGGAGAATGGAGCTCACCAGAGCTTGATATTTTGCCCTTGACTCTGCTTACTAGTTTCTAAGAACTGTGTTCTCAGCCTGCAAAAGAGAAATCTCTTCCCTCAGGAAAAGATTAAGGGTAAAGTTAGATCTATGCTTTACATTCAGTTAGAGAGAAGATACATAGAAATAGGCCAGAGCCTTATTCACAATGAGCATAAAAGTGCATGTGATGATGTACACAAACAAATAAGAAGTGAAATAAACTATGCAACATCCAAATTTCAGAATGCTACTATAGACTTTTTAAATGAGTGACAAATTTTGATGACTGACAAGTAAATAAGGCTGTAATATACTTTTAAGTATAAAAGCAAGTGAGCTAATTTATGTTTAAAGAATATCCTATAGATGTGCATGTATGTCTGTGTATTTTTAAAAAGTAAATATAATTGCACAAAAATATGCATACAATACAGTTGGGGTAGAAGGTGAAGGGTAATTTTAATATTTTAATGTATATAATTATAATACATTTGAATTTTATAATAAACATTTATTTTTAGTTTAAAAATCAAAAATGAAAAGAATCAAATTAAAAACAAAAAATAGGCAAAAGGAAATAAGCAATTTTTGAAATAAAACATACAAATGGACACTACTCCAGTTACCGTTATTATTATTATTTTTAGAAACAGGGTCTCACTCTGTCACCCAGACTAGAGCTGGAGTGCAATGGCACAATCATAGCTCATGGTAGCCTCAAAACCCTAGGCTCAAGTGATCCTCCCACCTCAGCCTCCCAAGTAGCAGGATTACAGGTGCATGATACCACACCTGGCTATTCCTCCTCCTCCTCCTACTCCTCCTCCTCCTCCTCCTCCTTCTTCTTCTTTCTTCTTCTTCTTCTTCTTCTTCCTCTTCTTCTTCTTTTATGTTTTGTAGAGATGATAGAGATGGAGGTCTCACTATGCTGCCCAGGCTGGTCTTAAACTTCTGGCCTCAAGTGATCCTCCCACCTTGGCCTCCTCAAATGCTGGGATTATAGGTGTGAGCCACCATGCCTGGATAGAGGTACTATTTTTGGCATATCAAACTGGAAAGTATTTTTACAATGTTAATAATTAAGTTTGGATGAAAATTATTCATCCAGAATAATTGCTGTGATAGATAGGCACATTCTTTCCCACCAGAGGTGGGAGTTATTACAATTTACATTGGTATGTTTATTCAAAACAGTAAGGAAAAAACATACCATGAACTTTTAAAAGGTTTATAAGGTTAAAAGGTTTTATCAATTCCAATTCCAGAATCTATCCAAAGAAAATAAGCAGAGATAGGATCCAAAATTTATGTATCAAAATACTTATCACTGCATCACTTACAAAAACAAAAAATTAAAAACGACCTACCATGCTCAATACTGTTGAATTTGTTAAAGAATAATATTACGTAGTCATTTAAAATCTTATGTTCAAAAAGTGTTTAGCGACATGTTAACATCTCATTTTATAATGTTCATTAAAACTGGAGACAAAAATTATTTAAAGTATAAATTCAACGTTTCAAGTAAATATCTAGATTTTACACATATGCATTCATGCAAACATAGACAAGAAACTAGAAAAAATTGACCAAAACATTAAAACTTGACATAGTTGGGGTTGCAATTTCTGCAATTTTTTTCTATATTTTTAATTTTTTCAACAATGTTTATATTTCCTATCTATAACCAGAAAAATACGATAAAATCAGACTAAAATGATATAAAAAGTAAAAGAAAAAACACAGCCCTTTTTGACTAACATCAAAGAGAGAAACCCTTGGTCATGTTTATATTATGTGCTACTCTTACTGAAACGCATTTTAGGGGTGAGAATATTTTTAAAAGCCAGTAATGTTTACTTCTTCTAATTTTCCATAGACTCTCTTATTTGTTTTTTTGAATTTTGAATTTCATAGTTCAAACATACATGTAAAACTGCTTTGAAAGTTCCTACATTTTTATAACCTCCAGGGAGTTCAAGTCAATTCAGATGGATTATACCCTCCATGCTGCAGCCAGTCATATATGTAAAGATCTTGTTGGGAATGATCTGTGCGTTCACGGTTTGGTCCATCTCTGATTAAGCCCTGCACTAAGACAGGGTTTGAGGCATGTGTATTTTGGATTGAAAGACAAAAGAGCTCACTTTATCTCATCACACTCTCCAGGAAACAAATGCTGCAGATTTAGTCCTGGCACCAGCAAATGCTTCTTAGTTGCTTCCAGTAATGCCTCTTTTTAACATAAATATTACTTTTGCTGAGAGGTTTTTGTTTTGTTTGTTTGTTTGTTTAACATAAGGAGAGAAGATTCTTGAAGAAAATGTTTTTTTTTAATCACTTGCTTTAAAAAGTATTTATTAAAAACATAATGCTGTATACTTAACACAAGTGATGTTACACAGTCACCATTCTTGATAGGAAAATTCCTGCCAATTTTCTCACCTTTCCTTTGGGAGGCAGAGATCACAGGAGAAAAGGGATGTGAGTGAATCTTGCTCTTTTCTGTCTCGTTGCTCTATTCATATCAAAACACATTTAAGAAAACAGAAATCACAACCAAACTCGTTTGGAGACCAGGCAGTCTAGTCCAGATTTGGTAAACATTTATACTTTGCACTTCTTTTAAAGAAAACAGAAAGCTCTAGTGTTGGTGGAGATTTGCCTCTGCATGCTAATGAAAACACAACACATGGCTCAGGGTGTGTGACAGACGAGTGTTACACAAGTACCTGGGAAAATACAGTGCTCCAACAGAGCGCTGGCAGAGAGCTTTGTCCCGTTAACGTGATTCATGAATGCACTTTAAAGCTACCCAACATTTAAATCTTTGGTTTCTCTAACTAGTCCTGAAGTGTATTTGATTCTCTTTGCTTCTAGTTTACAGTGTCCTGCCATACATCACTTTAATACTACTTCATAGAGAGTGAAAGATTATTTGGTATTTGGAGTAAAATAGGCTGAAACTTAAAATCGTACATTTGGCTCAATCTCCATGTGACATTAGGCATTTTTTTTTTACCATGGAGTGCTCTACCCAGAGGCTACTTTATTGATGGCACGTTGTGGGAACTTTCGTTACTATTTGTGCATTATTCATTTAAATTTCCAAGTTATATAATCAATGGCAGAATAATCCCAAGACATGTGTAAAGCCTTAGCAGTTGCTAATAATATGTGGTATGCCAATGACACACCTTTGTATTTAGCATCCATATGGGTGGTGTGTGTGACACATGTCAGTGTACAGACTCCCTTCTCATGGCTGTCAGTTCCATCTGCGAATTAGGAAAGTACTGGTCCCAGGACTTACGTTCTTTATTCACCGGCCCCATATCAAAGTGCTTTGAATATCTTAAGTGATCAGAAACTCTTTGAAACACTAGATTCTGTTCCTAGTGGGTTAGGTAAGTCTAATTTCATCTTTTATATTCTGACCATGGTGTCCTAGTTAATGAAACAAAATGGAATTCTATGGAAGAGATTAAATCTTAGTGTAATTATGATAGGTGGTGTCAGTTGCTGCTGCTGCTAAATAAAAATAAGTTTTCAATGGCCTATAGAGGCTCCCAAAGCCCCTTTTGTGAAAGCTGAATGCCTCAGGCCGACACATTGAACAACTGGTGTGACCCAGCTGTGTGTGGCCTCTCCTCTGGATTCCTTGCTTCCCAGCTCAGTTGCCTCCCGCATGCCTTTATTGAAATGACACTGTCCTTGGAAGTCTTTCTTAAGGTGAGAGTACCAGATACTCTTATAATGCAAGCCCATCACTTTTTAGGCTTATTTTCCCTATTTTCAGAATGTGAAATATATGAGTTTGAATTGGATTCTGCCATGACTTTCAACAATTTATTTTACCTTACCTAGAAAGCCTTGGTTTACTTATCTGTAAAATACCTGTCAAGTCTATGGTAAGAATTAAATGAGGTAAGGTACTTGAAATTATATTACAAAGATATAGAATTGGCCACCAAATGTGTGAAAAGATGTTCAACATCATCAGTCATTAGCCATTAAGGAAATGTGAATCAAAACCAAAATGAGGTATCACTTTGTACCACCTAGAATAGCTAGGATTTTTTGGAAAATAAAAAATAAGTTTGGTAAGGGTGTAGAGAAATTAGAAACCTCATGCTTTGCTGGTGGTAATGTAAAATGGAAACTGAAAAATAGCTTGGTGTTTCCTCAATCAGTTAAATATTGAATTAAATTACATATGACCTACCAATTCCACTCCTAAGTATATACCACAAATGACTGAAAACTGCTGCCCAGACAAAAATTTGTGCCTGGGTGTTCAGAGGAGTACTATTCAAAATAGCCAAAAGATAGAAGCAACCCAAGTGTCTACCAACTGACAGATGATAAACAAAATGTGGTATATCTATAAAGTGGAATATTATTCAGCCATAAAAAGGCATGAAGTACTTATACATGCTACAACATGGATGAACCTTGAAAATACTATGCTAAGTAAAAGAAGTAAGACCCAGAAAGTCACATATTGTATGATTCACTTTATATGAAATATTCAGAATAACCAAATCCATTGAGACAGAAAGCAGATTAGTAGTTGCCAGGGGACGGAGGAAACAGTGAAGTACAATGGACATGGGGTTTTCTTTTGGATGGATGAAAATATCCTCTAACTAGATAGTGGTGATGGTTATACAACACTGTGAATATACTAAACAACATGGTAAATTTTATGTTCATGTGATTTTATCACAATAAAATATTCTTTTACAGAGTGAGCATTCACCACACATCAGTTATTATTACTAAATATTTTCTGGCATTTTTATATCTCTCAGAACAATATTATCATGCATTAGGTTTTAGTCCATCATTGTCTAATGGATACATTTCTTATCTCTCTAACTAAACTCTCTGCTCCTTCAGTGCTCAACAGGACATCATTACTCCTGCCAAGCTATCCTGTATGTAGACAGAACTGCTGTGTGAATTGATTTGTGAAGTGCAGAGCACCTTATCTTCCCCAGAGTCTTTGTCCCATAGGCCCATTTTGAGCTCTGCAATTCCAGCATGAGAAGGACTCCATTGTGTAAGGCATGGTGTCACTATGGTGCGTCTCTTGAAATGCCAGCTTATTACCTGGAAGGGTTAATAACATGTGCATACTGACCAGAAAATTTAACACCTTAGCATTAATCAAGCCAGTCACCAAAAAAACACCTGAGGAAACGGAAGCTTGCCCAGGAGACTTTTGGTGTGGATGACTGAGGTGAAAGTTTGTCTGATAAGGTAAACTACAGTCAGTGATTCTGAACCACCAGGGCAGTGGGGAAAACAATACTGTAGACCAGGGGTCTCCAACCCCCGGGCAGCGGAAAGCTACTGGTCCTTGTGAGTTGCAGGCTAGCGAGCATTACTGCCTTAGCTCTGCCTCCTGTCAGATCAGCAGGAATCAGATTCTCAGAGGAGGGCAAACCCTATTGTGAATTGCTGTCTGTGAGGAATCTAGCTTCCATGTTCTGTATGAGACTCTAATGATAAATGTAATGTGCTTGAATCATCCCCAAACCATGGGGACTGCTGCTCTAGAGGAGGGCAGCTGAAAGAGTGAGAAGCTTTTAGAGGCAAACTTCACCTATTTGAGAATCTTACCAAGATCTTGTGTTCTGCCCAAAGCAGTTACCTGAATATAGTGGACAGGCAATATGACAAATCTGTATACTTCTTTTGAATGAAGAAATAAATGGATGATGGATGTCTGGAATAGGCTTTAAAATGCTCCTTTCTTGTACCCCTCTGTCCTATCACCACTATAACTAAAATAATATTAGCATTAGTTGACATTTGTAGAGTTTACCATGAGCTAAGCACTTTCCCCATTATCCACAGTTTTGTTTTCTGTGGTTTCAATGGTTTTCAGGGTCAACTGCAGTCTGATGATATTAAATGGGAAATTCCAGAAATAAACAGTTCATACGTTTTAAATTGCATGCAATTCTGAGTAGCAAATGAAATCTCACACCACTCTGCTTTATCCTTTCTCTACCACAAGAAAAAGGGTGAGAACAGTACAGTAAGATATTTTGAGGCTGGGTGCATTGACCCATGTGTGTAATTGCAGCACTTTGGGAGGCTGAGGTGGGTGGATCACCAGAGCCAACATGGTGAAACCCTGTCTCTACTACTACTAATAAAAAAAATTAGCCAGGCATGGTGGCAGGCACCTGTAGTCCCAGCTACTCAGCAGGCTGAGGCAGGAGAGCCTCTTGAACCCAGGAGGCAGAGGTGGCAGTGAGCAGAGATTGTACCATTGCACTCCAGCCTGGGCAACAAGAGTGAAGCTTTACCTAAAAAAAAAAAGATATTTTGAGAGTGAGAGACCACATCTACATAACTTTCATTACACTGTATTGTTAAATAATTGTTCTGTTTCATTATTAGTTATTCTTAGTAACCCCTTACTGTGCCTAATTTATAAATTAAACTTTATCACAGGTATATATGTATAGGAAACTGCAGAGTGTATATAGGCTTCCATACTGTCAATGGTTTCAGGCATCCATGGGGGTCTTGGAACATATTCTCCATGGATAAGAGGGACTCTACCATGTGTAATTTTATTTTTATTTTTTCAGACAGAGTCTCCCTTCATTACCTAGACTGAAGTGCAGTAGTGCAATCACTGCTTACCTGTAGCCTCAACCCCCCCCGCTCAGTTCAAGTGATCCTCCCATCTCAGCCTCCTGAGTAGCCAGGAGACATGTGCCACCACACCTGGCTAACTTTTAATGTTTTTTATAGAGATGGGGGTCTCCCTATGTGCCCAGGCTTGTCCAGAACTCCTGAAATCAAGGAGTTGATACACTCCTGTGTTGGTCCCCCAAAGTGCTGGGATTAAAGGCATGAGCCACCATGCCCGGCCTATATATAATTATTCTATTCAGTCTGCCCACAAGCTTATGAAATAATTACTGCTAATTTATGCTAATTTACACAAAAGGAAACTGAGACTTAGAAAAGTTAAGCAACTTAGCCAAGCTGCCAAGTGCAGCCAATTTGCCAAGCCTAGTGGAGCAGAATTTCAACCCATTCAGAACCTCCACTCCAACCACTCTGCTGATTGCCCGAATGCCCTCAGTGGTAAACATCAGCATGGGTTAAATGGATCTAAAAAAATGAATTACAGCCAATAGTAGCAAATAGTAAAGTGAACACTGTGGAAGGTTAGGCCCCTTTTGATCATCCTCCTCTCTGCACCTGCCTTATCCCACACTCCCCACCCAGCTTGGAAGCCAAAATTGTTAATTTAAGGTAATTGTAGCCCCCATGAGGAGAGCATATTAAATGCTCATTTCAATTTGGGTTTTCATTTTTAATTCGTGGAAAACAAAACTAAACTAAAAGGTATATTGAAATGTTGATAAAAAGTAAAACTTACGGTTGTACAACTCTCATTGTTTGTTGAGTGATATTCACTGCAAGTGCTATGCTTGGCTTGTGTGAAGTATCTATATCCTACTCCATTTCATTTATTTTATTTCAGCATACATGTGAGATGGCTTTTCATGAGTTACAGTAGGTCTGGTATGCAATCTGTATTTCCTCAGTGACTTCTTAGGACAGTCTTATAATTATATAGCAACTTCAGACAATCCAAAAACTCTGGGTTAAATATTTTCTATCTTTGGCATTAATTACTGTATAAATCGGACCAGTCATTCTTTTATCTATGCAGATTTATCACATGTGTGTACTTTCAAAGCAGTTGAAGGAAAAGTAAAAGTTGGTTGCAAAACATCTGGGTGCAATATCACGTAACCAAATAATATGGATATTTTTGGAATTTTTCACTTTCCATTCCAATGTTTGGGGAGTGTGTACAAACTACTCTGCATACACATAATTTGGGAATACATACATAGACTGAGACTATTTTGCATACATTTTTCTATATGTTTCTCCCCACTGGCTCAAAAACTCTATGTAGCTTTCATTTAGAGTTGTCATTATTTCTATGAAGTGTAGAATTTTTCTTTCAGTGCTGAGGAATTGCTAGGCTGTAGATTTTCACTCAGTTAATTGTAAAACATGTATGTCTTCCATGCTTGATGCTCTCTGGAGACACAAAATCAGGGATATATCAGAGTTTAAACCTAAGAGTGTTGTGACCAGGAGCAATCAATTGTCTCTTTCTTATTTGAGCACAGTGGTGGAGTGATAGGGTGCACGTTACAAACCTGACCATGCACATGTGGCAACGTGTTACTCCAAACACCCAACAATCCTCTGCTGCCCCACACACCCCTCACTACATACACAAACCCATAAGCTGGCAAATGGCAAAATCAATGCAACCAGATGGATGAGTGACTTAAGAGTAGCTCAGACCATAAGATGCAATCAGAGATTTTATTTGATGGAGGTATTAATTACTTTGTGTTCAGATAAGTACTACAATGTATGAATAGAAGAACTATTATTTGGGGTTGACTCCGATTTTAAAGAAGCATGAGCTGTCAGGAAGCTGCTCTGGGTGGTAGCTTTAGGATTTACCCCCTCAGCAAGGCTTCCTGAAAAAGGTAATTGAAGGACTCTCAGTTCAGCTGAGTACATAATGTTTACATCTGGCACATAATAACAATCTCAGTCTCAACTGATTGTATTTTGGCTTGTTAGTTCTATAGGAATCCATACAAAGTGTGTTAAATTTATGTGTCTGTTAGCTCAGTGTGCTGCTCAACTTTTTTTCTTTTTTTTCTTCCTTTTTTTTTTTTAGACAAGAGTCTCACTCTCTCACCCAGGCTGGAGTCCAGGGGTGTGATCTTGGCTCACTGCAACCTCTGCTTCCCAAACTCAAGCAATCCCCCACCTCAGTCCCCCTGAGTAGCTGGAACCACAGGCACAAGCCACCATGCCTGGATTATTTTTTGTATTTTTTTGTAGAGACGTGGTCTTGCCATGTTACCCAGGCTGGTCTCAAACTCCTGAGCTCAAAATGATCCACCCACCTTGGCCTCCCAAAGTGTTGGGATGACAAGTGTGAGCTACCACTCCTGGCCTCAACTTTTCTTATTTATAAAATAGTTAGCTGTTTGTGACTCTAAAATGGACCTAAAATAAAGACATAATTTGAGGGCATGGGAAATGTCCCAAACAGCAGTTGAAGATTCAACCATGAAACATATAATTACTGAGTGGCTGCTATGTTTTTAAGACTAATGGGCACTCTGGGGGATAAAGATGTTATTTCTTCCTTAAAGGAAACTACAGTCAAGAGTAAAAATGTAGGAGTGGGGAAGATGCTCCCTAAGCCTATTCAAAAGCCATGTCTTTCTTTCCCAACAAGATTCCAATTTTGTTTGGATAGCTAATCTGCCTCAAGTGATGAATTTGTCTGAGCCAATCATGGAATCCCTCTTCTCCTTTCCCAGACATTCCCTTTTCTGGCCTCTCTAGCTAGGGATGACACACTTGGCTATTGATACATCCTTATACCTTGAGACAATTATATAAAGAGATAATGCCTGGAGCTACAGCAGTTATCTTGTGATGGTAAGTAAAAAGTACCTTGCCTGCTTTTTCACTTAGGTAAATGAAAATCCAAGAGGCTGAGAATGGTGAAACCAAAGGAAAGAAAGACATTTTTGGACTGTTGATAAAACCTTGAAAGAACACAGTAAATATCCACAGGGTTTAATCTTCCATAAATGTGGTGTTCTATGATATGTGATAATTGAAGGCTTTCTAAACTGGTATAATATATATTCATAAACTAATTATCAATCATGCACTAAACAGTTTTAAAATGTGATTCTGAATATCAGAGAAAGAATGACAAAGACTGAAGTATTTTTTAAACACTTGTCAAACCAGGCATTACAGTTGATATTATTGGATATACATATTGCAAAGGCACTAACCCTATGAGGCTATTTATATTTAAATTAACTAATTAAGTAAAATTTAACATTCAGTTTATCCATTGTACTAGCTACATTCCAAGTGTCACATGTAGCTAGTGATCACTGTAGTGAATGAAATAGATTATAGAAAATTTTCATAATCACAGATGGTTCTATTAGACAATATTAGTCTGTAGATTCAGGGAATTATATTTTGATAGGACAAGAACATGCTACATTTTCTATCTACAGATGTTGATGTCTCTATGTAATGGCTCTATGTAATGCCAGAATTTTAATTTCCACCTAATTTAATAATTAGAAGTAGTTAGGGCAATTTGCCACGATTTAAAGATGTCTCTGGCAATTATGAATGTCTATCAAGTTATTATTACCTTTTCATAATATTTTATTCATATTTAAGTGTCAATGTTTCCTATATATTCCTTGAATATCAAGGCCCAGTTTACGATATGACATAAAAGGAGAATATGAGTGTTCACCAGGAAATCAAAATTTGGTGTTCCTGCTTTTGTCTAACTTGAATGTCTAAGCACACTATAGAGGTCGCATGCCTGCATATAAACAGAATACATTCTCTGTCTTAATTACATGCCTAAGAGTCAGTGTCTACTAGACCATAGACAAAGAGACATGTGGTGCAGATCAAATTAACAAGAGCATTAAATAAATAATTGAAACACCTTCAACTAAATAACCAAGCAAAGTAAATCAATAAACCCTAAATTGGCAAGATATTCTTGGCAATCCTAAGTCCAATCAATGTTTGCTAATTACCAGTATCTTTGATGCAGTTAAAACACTGTAGTACCCATATGTTGTACTCTATTTTTTTAATTGAAGTGCATGTTTTTCTAGCAAAGGATGATTTACTGTAATGCTTGGATTATGCAAAACTGCAATATGCAGCTCTGATACCTTTGCTGTATATTGTTCTTCCATTGTAATCATCTATATGTTTACATACTTTCTGTCTTGATGATGTTTATCTCCAAAGATGTAATAGAGAAATACATAAGAAGTCTGGTTATAAATATTCATGTTTCATTTTCCAAGTTCTATGACTATTCCTTTCCCCTTTATATACCAACACTCAAATGCATGCCTACATTCACACAGGTACATATATGCTAGAGTTATAGCTGGGAAGAAAACCTCCAAACAAATGCACTTACAATGCCACTGCATCCTTTCACACTTCCCCATGTACAGACCAGAGAAAAATATCAGCATTTCTGTTCTCTTCAGAAGTTGATGAGTATTACTGAATGGTGACTGTGAGAAGACATTTTCTATCCTCCTTCTCTTGTCTTCCTATCCCTCAGGATGCTCAGAAAAAGAATGTTATGCTTATTTTTCAGTTTAAAAATCATCCAGTATTTCCTGTGAGTCATCAGCTGGAGGAGTAATGTGATTCCATCTTATGGCTGAGTAAACACAGAGATCTGATTTCAGGCTAGGAACAAATTTCAAAGTGCAAATATAAATCACATGGTTAATCTTTTTTTTCATCTTCTGAGAAATCCTGCCAGGCATCCAACAAGAGGGTGAAAATCACACTTCTTCCTTAGGCATGTGATTTCCTGACTTTCATCACCTTTTCCATTGTTGTCGTTGTTAAAAGCATGACATTTATTTCTTGAATTTTTTTTCAACTTGGAGAATCTTTATAATTAATTTTTCAAAATTAACTAATATTAATTAGTTGTGTTTGGATAATGAGTGAGGATGTTTCAGAACAAAATATCAAGGTGTAGTCTGAGAAAAAGTTTCCTATGGAAAAAAACTAGGCAAACTGTAAGATACACAAATAAATCCACTTTTCTAACTAGGTGAGTGTATGGCTGAGAGACAAATGAATAAAAATAGGATACAAGGGCAGGTAGGGATGGTTGAAATGTCCTTTGCATCTTCTAATCACATGAGGATTTATCCTGTTACCACATATCTTTCATTCCTGAAAAAGTTGATGCAACTCCTAACCTATAGCCACAAGGAAGCAAGAACACTAAAGAAGAAAAACATCTATTTGGTCATTTGGCCATTTGGCCAATTTGGGAACTTTTATGTGAACGAAAGGAAAGAATGAGACAAATTTGAAGGCAAGTGGGAATGGCAATGTGTGTATCTTAGAGGACAGTGGGTGAGCTAGAGCAGGTTTCTTATTCCAAATCTTCCCATCTCCTTGACCAGGTGGAGTCGGCTCTGGCTCAAGTTAAACCATAAACTCAGTTTAAGACCAATGATAAGCTGTTCACCCTCTCTCAGCACTGCAAATCCCCTTGCCTCATAAATAAGGGATTTGAAGGCCCACAGAACTTAGGGTTCATGAGTAAAGTAAGGACAAATAGCTTTCTCTAATGACCATGAGACCCAAGACAGTAACAATCATTTTACCCAAGGGCTAGAAGAGAAAGACACTTTCCAGAGGGCATCCTGATATCTTTTTTCTTTTTTACTCTTTTTGAGACAGTTTCACTCTTTTGCCCATGCTGGAGTGCAGTGGTGCTATCTCAGCTCACTGCAGCCTCCGCCTCACGGGTTCAAGTGATTCTCCTTCCTCAGCCTCCCAAGTAGCTGGAACCACAGGTGCATATCACCACGCCCGGGTAATTTTTGGATTTTTAGTAGTGACAGGTTTCACCATTTTAGCCTGGCTGGTCTGGAACTCCTGGCCTCAGGTGATCCCCATGCCTCAGCCTCCCAAAGTGCTGGGATCATAGGTGTTAGCCATGGCACCCAGGCCTGATATCTTAAATAAGGGAAACACTTAGTGTATTTTGCTTCTTGTACACATTTTTCTGCTAACTCCTTCTCTACTATTCTGTGTAAGACATTGTATGTTTAATCATCCAGAGCAGCTTGAAACGAAGCCTGGGCATTGCTTCTGAGAAGCCCTTGCATGAATTAACATGATGAAAAAGTCCAATTGTTGGATAATTAGACCTTTTATTTTCTTATTTCCAAGAGTAGATGATGTTTGGATGCAAAGATTTATAGAAAAAATAGTCCCTTTTACAGTGGAAGGTAGCACAGAGGAGAAGTATAGCAAGAAAGCCCTTGGTGCAAGGCTGGACGTCCCATTGCCAGCTGGATGTTCCATTGCCAGCACCTGCACCAAGGGCTTTCTCTGGCTATTGTTGCCTACTTTGCCCTCCGTATAGCAGGCTTGACAAATGGCAGAATTGTTGCACCTCACCAAAGCAGCCCTCATGCTATGCCTGAAGCAAGGGGCTGACGGGAGTTAGTGTGTAAATGTCCCAGCCCCCTCACCCTTCTGAGGAACATGGTATACACTGGCTTTCAGGGTTTGCTCAGTGGGATTAGGCCCCACTCACACATGGTAATAGCAGGCTTCATAACACATTCTTGATTGCTACCCTTCTTCCTTGTGTCATTTCCTCACTCTCTTCTGGTCATATCCTCCTTCTCCCAAACAAATTGGTTATATTTGAATCCTCTTCTCAGGGTCCATATCTGTAAGAGGCGAAAGTAAGATAGGAGATTATCAGCAATTTGGCTTATTATATATTAGTTTTAGTTTTATTTAAAAGGAATTAAAAGGAAACTTGTTGGTTACACTGGTCTTGAACTCCTGACCTCGTGATCCACCTGCCTTGGCCTTTCAAGGTACTGGGAATACAAAAGTGAGCCACCATACCTGGCCACCTGGCTAATTCTTATATTTTTTGTAGAGAAGGAGTTTTGCCATATTGCCCAGGCTGGTCCCAAACTCCTGAGCTCAAGCAATCCACCTGCCTCAGCCTTCTAAAGTGTTTGGGAAGATTACATGGGTGAGCCACCATGCCCAGCCTAAAAGGAAACCTGTTAAAGACAGCTTTTGCCAGGTGCTCTTAGGCACTTTAGAAATTCATAAATCCTTTCAAAACCTTCTAATTTTAGGTATTAAGTAAAATTTCTCTATTTAAATTTCTGCAACAGTAGAAAATAAATATTTCCTATGTTTTTTTTTTCATTTTCAACAATGAGCTAAATTTCATAATAGACAAAGCCATAGCTTATTAACGTTTTTAACTTATTTGTAAAATGGTATACAAACTGAGATTCTTAGGAGACAAAAATGATAAATACCTAAGTATGTCAGTATTTTACATTGTTTTCAGTTGTAGTTCCTTTATGCTTCAGTTTCTTTTATTAAGACTGAAGTTATAACAGTTACAACTACTTTTATTGACTTTTAAAGGCTTTATTGATATTTTAATAATACAACTAATTCCTCTTATTCTGCCTATATAATAAAATGATCTAACACACATTAAAATGCACCATAGTATATCAGCATAGAATAGGAATGAAAGTTTCTTCACTAAGATATAAAATCTGAAGTCAGATTGCCTGAGTTTATGTCCTGGTTCTGAAACTTTCACACTGTGTAACCTTGGGCAAATTGCTTAACCTCTCTGTGCCTTTCCTTTCTTATTTGTCAAATCAGGATAACAATCATTCCTAATTCATAGAGTTTCTGTGTGGATCAATGAAACAGTAACTGTATAGCACTTAAGAAGTGCCTGGCACATATTAATAACTCAATAGAGAGTAGCTATTACTTTCATCGTTTTTACTGTCCAGTTTGGGTTATGCAGTATCTAGCTCCACTTCTTCTCAGAACCATTTTTCTTTTCCGGGGCTGGATTATCTCCCAAGAATATATGAACAACCATGGATCAGATGCTTTTGTTTGGGTGTAACTGTTTCTGTGAGTATATTAGGGCTTCCCAACTCTCATTTTGCCCCCCACCATTGATGGAAGATTTAACTAAGAAATGAAACACAATCATATTATTGAAGCACAAGAAGTTTTCCTGAAATTGAACACTTTCCCGACTCTCAGCAACAGTGGGTAGCTAATGATGAGGGCAGGGAATAATTTAGTCATTCTCTCCCTCCTATCTTCTTGTCTTGTAGCTTGGCAGTGACATGGCAACTGGGTAATCACCATCAGTCCTCTGCCCCCTTCTCCTCCTCTTCTCTTTCCTCACTGCCTTGCCATTGTTCTATACTTTATTACTCATTATATAATGTGTTGCCTTTCAAACCTGTATCCCTATTGTGAGTCATCAATTGATTTAATTTGAGTGTGTTTTTAAATTTTGTAATTCTTTGGATAGTAGATGGTAGTGTTCGACAGATTTTCTCATCTTAATGAAGGACCAAATAATTGGAGCATTGTGCATGTGTCATTATTCTCATAAATCTTACTGTTTTTCTCCTTATTTCCCCATGTTTTAAGATTTCCTGAAAGTTTAATATGTGTTAAACTTGTAAAGTCAATTTTTTAAATAAATAAAAATTTACAAGAAATAGATGTATAGAATTTTTCTCAGCATTCTAGAAAGTATTATTTAATCTGCATGTGTTTATGAATAGCCATTGTATAAGCAGCACTGTCTAGGAGTTGAAGGAAGGAGAGGAGGAGGAGAGGGAAAGGGAGAAAAGGGGCAAGAAGGGAAAGGAAGATATATTTCTAAGGCTTCATAAACTTATATAGTATTTTAGGAGATGACATAATTAGAGGCCAATAAATAATTAGGTAACACAAATGGCATAGTACACATGGGGTAAATTTGAGATGACTGAGGATGAAGTAGGTTTTGAACATTTGATTTTTAAGGTGGTGATGAGACATTGAAGAGGCTTGTTCTTCTAATGGATGGGAAAATGAAATTGGAGCATGCTAAAAGGTTAAGATGAGAATCAGAGATTTAGAAATCATCCAGGTAGAGGTCACAACTAGAGCCATGAGAGCTGAGAGTTCTTTCTGGAATTCATGGAGTTCACAGGACGATGAGTATAGAAGGCAGAAAAGAGAACTGTAGGGATCCATATAAGGTGGGATGTGAAAGAGAAAGACAAACCAGGAGAGGGCAAAGAAGGAAGTCTGCAAGGCTATGAGGCAAATAGGGAACTAAGGAGTCACCAGAAAACCAAAGCAAGGAGGAGTTTCAAGGAGCATGTGGTCAATGGCCTAACACGTGATAAGAAGATTAAGTTGCACCAGAATTGAGGAAAAGCAATTGAATGCCAATGCATTCAAGAGAGCAATTTTAGTATTGTGATGGAGCTAATAGTCAGAATGAGAGAAGTGACCCAAGTTTGAGTGGGAAAGGCAGAGAAGAGATAAAAAGAAAAGAGAAGCAAGAATTTTAGATGAAGCTAATGAAACTTATGCTTCAGGGTTCCCACTTACACAGACCCCTATCAAGGCCCTGGGAAGGACCCTGGCCTTATATTCATGCAGTCATATGTTTTGCACACTTGGCAATAGCAAGGCATTTTAACTGCAGTTGACAATAAGACCATTTTCTCTTTACTGTAACTTTCCCTCCTTATGAGGTGCAATTATGGGACAGTTGAATTGAAGATATATTTTATTTGGATTTAGTGGGAATCATGGTGTACAAAACTACATCTAGGTATAAATTGCTGGCTATCTGGTGTAAGAACAGTTTCTAGAAATATTACAGACTATTTTGTCCAACATCATGACATGAGGATATCAACAAAAGCTGGTCCATTGTTGCTGATTTAACAATTATTTAAAATTTTTTGCTTAGAGAAAACTTGAAATTCTTCCAAATCTTGCAATGTATAATTAAATAAACTTGATAAATAATCTTTTAAAATTGGCAACAATTCTAAAATTTACCCTGCCATTACCAATAACCAGTTATGATCCTGAAAAATAATGCACAGACTAGACATATTAAAAATTAAAGTTCAGTCAACCATGCTGGGAAAAAAAGTCTGAATCTTTTTTCCAATACAGAAAAATGTAATAACAAAATTGCTGACATAGGAACAGGTGATCAAAAAGTATGATGCATCATTTTTAAATCAGCTTTTAAAAAATTTGTAATTTGTAATGATTTATTTTCTCCTCTAAATGTATATTTTTAAAACTGATTTTGCATTCTTAAGCTTTACACCACCAACAAACCAGATTATACTCATGATGTACCAAGGTTTTATTGCTTTAAGGGTAGAAGGGAGATTATAAAGGAATAAACAGCTACCATACCCCTATCTACTAAGTGTGACAAACATTATTTTCTTTTTTCTTTTTTTTTTTTTTTAAATTTTTTATTGGATTTTAGGTTTTGGGGTACATGAGCTGAGCATGTAAGACAGTTGCGTAGGAACACACATGGCAGTGTGCTTTTCTTTCCTTCTCCCCTTCACCCACATTTGGCATTTCTCCCCAGGCTATCCCTCCCCACCTCCCCCTCCCACTGGCCCTCCCCTTTTCCCCCCAATAGACCCCAGTGTTTAGTACTCCCCTTTCTGTGTCCATGTGTTCTCATTTTTCATCACCCACCTATGAGTGAGAATATGCAGTGTTTCATTTTCTGTTCTTGTGTCAGTTTGCTGAGGATGACATTCTCCAGATTCATCCATGTCCCTACAAATGACACAAACTCATCATTTCTGATTGCTGCATAATATTCCATGGTGTATATGTGCCACATTTTTCCAATCCAGTCTATCATCAATGGGCATTTTGGTTGATTCCAGGTCTTTGCTATTGTAAACAGTGCTGCAATGAACATTCGTGTACATGTGTCCTTATAGTAGAACGATTTATAGTCTTTTGGATATATACCCAGTAATGGGATTGCTGGGTCAAATGGAATTTCTATTTCTAAGGCCTTGAGGAATCGCCACACTGTCTTCCACAATGGTTGAACTAATTTACACTCCCACCAACAGTATAAAAGTGTTCCTTTTTCTCCACATCCTCTCCAGCATCTGTTGTCTCCAGATTTTTTAATGATCGCCATTCTAACTGGTGTGAGATGGTATCTCAATGTGGTTTTGATTTGCATCTCTCTGATGACCAGTGACGATAAGCATTTTTTCATATGATTGTTGGCCTCATATACGTCTTCTTTCGTAAAGTGTCTGTTCATATCCTTTGCCCACTTTTGAATGGGCTTGTTTGTTTTTTTCCTGTAAATCCGTTTGAGTTCTTTGTAAATTCTGGATATCAGCCCTTTGTCAGATGGGTAAACTGCAAAAATTTTTTCCCATTCTGTTGGTTGCCGATCCACTCTAGTGACTGTTTCTTTTGCCGTGCAGAAGCTGTGGAGTTTCATTAGGTCCCATTTGTCTATTTTGGCTTTTGTTGCCAATGCTTTTGGTGTTTTGTTCATAAAGTCCTTGCCTACTCCTATGTCCTGGATAGTTTTGCCTAGATTTCCTTCTAGGGTTTTTATGGTGCCAGGTCTTATGTTTAAGTCTTTAATCCATCTGGAGTTAATTTTAGTGTAAGGTGTAAGGAAGGGGTCCAGTTTCTGCTTTCTGCACATGGCTAGCCAGTTTTCCCAACACCATTTGGTAAACAGGGAATCCTTTCCCCATTGCTTGTTTTTGTCAGGTTTATCAAAGATTGTACAGTTGTAGATATGTTGTGTTGCCTCCAGTGCCTCTGTTTTGTTCCATTGGTCTATATCTCTGTTTTGGTACCAGTACCATGCTGTTTTGATTACTGTAGCCTTGTAGTATAGTTTGAAATCCGGTAGTGTGATGCCCCCCACTGTGTTCTTTTTGCTTAGAATTGACTTGGCTATGCGGGCTTTCTTTTGGTTCCATATGAAGTTCATGGTGGTTTTTTCCAGTTCTGCGAAGAAAGTCAATGGTAGCTTGATGGGGATAGCGTTGATTCTGTAAATTACTTTGGGTGGTATAGCCATTTTCACGATATTAATTCTTCCTAACCATGAACATGGAATGTTTCTCCATCTGTTTGTGTCCTCTCTGATTTCGTTGAGCAGTGGTTTGTAGTTCTCCTTGAAGAGGTCCCTTACGTTCCTTGTGAGTTGTATTCCAAGGTATTTTATTCTTTTTGTAGCAATTGTGAATGGCAGTTTGTTCTTGATTTGGCTTTCTTTAAGTCTGTTATTGGTGTAGACGAATGCTTGTGATTTTTGCACATTGATTTTATATCCTGAGACTTTGCTGAAGTTGCTTATCAGTTTCAGGAGTTTTTGGGCTGAGGTGATGGGGTCTTCTAGGTATACTATCATGTCGTCTGCAAATAGAGACAATTTGGCTTCCACCTTTCCTATTTGAATACCCTTTATTTCTTTTTCTTGCCTGATTGCTCTGGCTAGAACTTCCAGCACTATATTGAATAGGAGTGGTGAAAGAGGGCATCCTTGTCTAGTGCCGGATTTCAAAGGGAATGCTTCCAGTTTTTGCCCATTCAGTATGATATTGGCTGTTGGTTTGTCATAAATAGCTTTTATTACTTTGAGATATGTTCCATCGACGCCGAGTTTATTGAGGGTTTTTAGCATAAAGGGCTGTTGAATTTTGTCAAATGCCTTCTCTGCGTCAATTGAGATAATCATGTGGTTTTTGTTTTTGGTTCTGTTTATGTGGTGAATTACGTTTATAGACTTGCGTATGTTGAACCAGCCTTGCATCCCCGGGATGAATCCTACTTGATCATGATGGGTAAGTTTTTTGATTTGCTGTTGCATTCGGCTTGCCAATATTTTATTGAAGATTTTTGCATCTATGTTAATCATGGATACTGGCCTGAAGTTTTCTTTTCTTGTTGGGTCTCTGCCGGGTTTTGGTATCAGGATGATGTTGGTCTCGTAAAATCTTTTTGGATTGTTTGAAATAGTTTTAGAAGGAATGGTACCAGCTCCTCTTTGTGTGTCTGGTAGAATTCGGCTGTGAACCCATCTGGACCTGGGCTTTTTTTGTGTGGTAGGCTCTTAATTGCTGCCTCGACTTCTGACCTTGTTATTGGTCTATTCATAGTTTCAGCTTCCTCCTGGTTTAGGCTTGGGAGGACACAGGAGTCCAGGAATTTATCCATTTCTTCCAGGTTTACTAGTTTATGTGCATAGAGTTGTTTGTAATATTCTCTGATGATGGTTTGAATTTCTGTGGAATCTGTGGTGATTTCCCCTTTATCATTTTTTATTGCATCTATTTGGTTGTTCTCTCTTTTATTTTTAATCAATCTGGCTAGTGGTCTGTCTATTTTGTTGATCTTTTCAAAAAACCAGCTCTTGGATTTATTGATTTTTTGAAGGGTTTTTCGTATCTCAATCTCCTTCAGTTCAGCTCTGATCTTAGTTATTTCTTGTCTTCTGCTGGGTTTTGAGTTTTTTTGATCTTGCTCCTCTAGCTCTTTCAATTTTGACGATAGGGTGTCAATTGTGGATCTCTCCATTCTCCTCATATGGGCACTTATTGCTATATACTTTCCTCTAGAGACTGCTTTAAATGTGTCCCAGAGGTTCTGGCATGTGTGTCTTCGTTCTCATTGGTTTCGAAGAACTTCTTTATTTCTGACTTCATTTCATTATTTACCCAGTCAACATTCAAGAGCCAGTTGTTCAGTTTCCATGAAGCTGTGCGGTTCTGGGTTGGTTTCCGTATTCTGAGTTCTAACTTGATTGCACTATGGTCTGAGAGGCTGTTTGTTATGATTTCAGTTGTTTTGCATTTGTTTAGCAGTGCTTTACTTCCAATTATGTGGTCAATTTTAGAGTAGGTGTGATGTGGTGCTGAGAACAATGTATATTCTGTGGATTTGGGGTGGAGAGTTCTGTAAATGTCTATCAGGTTTGCTTACTCCAGGTCTGAGTTCAAGCCCTGGATATCCTTGTTGATTTTCTGTCTGGTTGATCTGTCTAATATTGACAGTGGAGTGTTAAAGTCTCCCACTATTATTGTGTGGGAGTCTAAGTCTCTTTGTAAGTCATTAAGAACTTGCCTTATGTATCTGGGTGCTCCTGCATTGGGTCCATATATGTTTAGGATCGTTAGCTCTTCTTGTTTTATCGATCCTTTTACCAGTATGTAATGGCCTTCTTTGTCTCTTTTGATCTTTGTTGCTTTAAAGTCTATTTTATCAGAGATGAGAATTGCAACTCCTGCTTTTTTTTTGCTCTCCATTTGCTTGGTAAATCTTCCTCCATCCCTTTATTTTGAGGCTTTGTGTATCCTTGCATGTGAGATGGGTTTCCTGGATACAGCACACTGATGGGTTTTGGATTTTTATCCAATTTGCCAGTCTGTGTCTTTTGATTGGTGCATTTAGTCCATTTACATTTAGGGTTAATATTGTTATGTGTGAATTTGATACTGCCATTTTGATGCTAAGTGGCTGTTTTGCCCATTAGTGTTGTAGAATCTTCATTATGTTGATGCTCTTTAGCTTTTAGTGTGATTTTTGAATGGCTGGTACTGGTTGTTCCTTTCTATGTGTAGTGCCTCTTTTAGGAGCTCTTGTAAAGCAGGCCTGGTGGTGACAAAATATCTGAGTACTTGCTTGTTCACAAAGGATTTTATTTTTCCTTCACTTCTGAAGCTCAGTTTGGCTGGATATGAAATTCTGGGTTGAAAGTTCTTTTCTTTAAGAATGTTGAATATTGGCCCCCACTCTCTTCTGGCTTGTAGTGTTTCTGCCGAGAGATCTGCTGTGAGTCTGATGGGCTTCCCTTTGTGGGTAACTCGACCTTTCTCTCTGGCTGCCCTTAGTATTTTCTCCTTTATTTCA
Source organism: Callithrix jacchus (assembly GCF_049354715.1). NCBI lineage: Eukaryota > Metazoa > Chordata > Mammalia > Primates > Cebidae > Callithrix > Callithrix jacchus. The sequence goes on along the minus strand of NC_133505.1, from coordinate 89,382,841 downwards.
ACCTTGTTGAATCTGACGATTATGTGCCTTGGGGTTTCTCTTCTTGCGGAATATCTTTGTGGTGTTCTCTGTATTTCCTGCATTTGAGTGTTGGCCTGTCTTGCTAGGTGGGGGAAGTTTTCCTGGATGATGTCCTGAAGAGTATTTTCCAGCTTGGATTCATTCTCTTCGTTCCCTTCTGGTACACCTATCAAACGTAGATTTGGTCTTTTCACATAGTCCCACATTTCTTGGAGACTTTGTTCATTCCTTTTTGCGCCTTTTTCTCTAATCTTGGTTTCTCGTTTTATTTCATTGAGTTGGTCTTCAACTTCAGATATTCTTTCTTCTGCTTGGTCAATTCGGCTATTGAAACTTGTGCATGCTTTGTGAAGTTCTCGTATTGTGTTTTTCAGCTCCTTTAATTCATTCATATTCCTCTCTAAGTTATCCATTCTTGTTATCATTTCCTCATATCTTTTTTTAAGTTCCTTAGTTTCTTTGCATTGATTTAATACATGTTTTTTTAGCTCACAAAATTTTCTCATTATCCACCTTCTGAAGTCTAATTCCGTCATTTCATCACAGTCATTCTCCGTCCAGCTTTGCTCCCTTGCTGGTGAGGAGTTTTGGTCCTTTCTAGGAGGCGAGGTGTTCTGGTTTTGGGTGTTTTCCTCCTTTTTTCGCTGGTTTCTTCCCATCTTTGTGGGTTTATCCGCTTGTCGTCTGCGTAGTTGCTGACTTTTCGATTGGGTCTCTGAGTGGACACCCAGATTGTTGATGATGAAGTATTTCTGTTACTTGGTTTTCCTTCTACCAGCCTAGCCCCTTCGCTGTACGACTGCTGAGGTCCACTCCAGGCCCTGCTTGTCTGGGGTGCACCTCTAGCAGCTGTGGCACAGTGAGGGATGCTACCCGTTTCTTTTTCTGCTATCTTTGTCCCAGGATGATGCCTGCCAAATGTCAGTCTTTTGGATATAGAGGGGTCAGGAAGCTGCTTGAGGAGACAGTCTGTACTTTTTTGGAGCTCAATTGCTGAGCTGTGAGCTCTGTTGTTCATTCAGGGCTGTTAGGCTGCTATGTTTGATTCTGCTGCAACAGAGCTCATTAAAAAAACCCTTTTTTTCTCAAATGCTCTGTGTTGGGGGGTTCGGGCTTTATTTTTCGATGTCCGATGAGGTGTCCTGCCCAGCTAGAAGGCAAACTAGCCACTGTTTGGCTGTCGAGGCTCCGCCCTGCTGTTGTGTGATTCGCCCTGTTCCTGCAGGCTCTGCTGTGGTCTCCGCCATGCCCTGCGGCGGAGTCTCTTCGTTGTGGCGTGTTGCCTCAGCAACGGCAGGCTGTGTCAGCAGTGGGCGTGTATCTCAGTAGGGACGGGTTGCCTCGGCAATGGCTGGCTGCATCAGCAGTGGGCGTGTATCTCAGTTGGGGTGGGTTGCCTCAGTAGTGGTGGAAGCCCCTCCCCCACAGAGCGTCTCGGACCATCTGCTCGGGATAGTTTGAAATCACGGTTTTGTTCATCCCACTGGGTGTCCCAAACGATCTGTCCCTGCAATCCCCTGGGCTGGCCTACTGTCCAAGTCTCGTTCAGTCTCAAGTCCAGCCCTCTCAAGTCTCAGGTTGCCGGTTCAACAGGGCACCCGGACAAGCGCTCCCTGTGGGGATTGCTGGGTAGGGCCGGCCGCCACCGCCCTGGCTGCCGGCTTCACCAGGCAGACCTACTGCCTGGCGTCCCATGTCTTTTTTATACTTGGGAGTTTCCCCGTTCTGTGGGCAACAAATATCAGTCTGGAAATGCAGCTCCGACTCACCGTTTGCGGATTCAATGAGAGCTCCAATCACATTATTTTCTTATTTCATCTTCAGAACACCATTTAAATTAAATTAATTATACTTATATAAATGATATAACTGAGGCTCAGTTTCCAAGATGACTCTGCAGGCAAGTAGTGGAGCTGGACTTGAAGGCAGATCTGTCAAATTTCAGAGCCTGTGCCCTTTCTATCACACTACATGGTACAGTTGAAAGGGGCTGGTAACTATAACAAGGTAAGGAATGTTAAGCAATGAAATATAGTGTTTCTGGGTAATAATTATTTGCAGAAAAAAATTATATTAATTTTATTTCTTCTTTTTTTAAATAAAATTTTCTAATTGACCATTCCCATGCAAATGCTTATCTTCCTCACTGCATGTTAAAAACAACGTTAGGCCTGCAATATTGAAATAGTATTTGTGGCCATATATCATATTGCAATTCATTTATTGGTGTACAATAAAATACAACCCTGGATCTATGAAAGCAAGAATATGGATTGCTACTTAAAAATATTAAAGAAGTGGATAATAAAATGTGTTTACAAAGTCATAAGGCCTATGTCAAAACTGGAAAGCTAGTTGAATATCTTTTGTTAAAGCAAATGTTTTGTCCATAGTCAATTTGAAGTTTGCTAATTTGGACTTCCTGGCTTTTTCCCACTTTTTCTCTGCAAGCATCTGTTGACTCTCTATGGCAAGATGTCCACTGGCTGATTCCCATGCTCTTATGTAACAGGAAGAAAACAACTCAAGCAAATTCATGCTCTTCTAGAATGAGATTCTCTGATGTGTATAAATATATTCCCTCCAAGGTCTTTCATTATAGTAAACTCTTCTACCTCTATAAACGTGCTTTCAGCATTTTATGTGTCTGATATTAGAATATTTCATGAAAGTGGATGTGATTATTCTTTTTGAGTTCTTCAGCATTTTAAGAAGAGAACAGGTTTTAAAATCTGATTATATTTCATTGTTTTAGCCAGATCAAATGTCAACCAGAATCCCATAGTGTTGTATTTCTATGTTTTAATTTTTTTTGAGGCAGGTCTCATCTGTTGCCCAGGCTGAACTACAGTAGTGCAATCATAGCTTCCTGCAGCCTTGAATTCCTGGGCTCAAGGGATCCTCCCACCTCAGCCTCGTAAGTGGCTGGAACTACAGGTGTGCAACATCATACCTGGCTAATTAAAAAAAATTATTTTTGTAGAGATGGGGTCTTGCTATGCTGCCTAGGCTGGTCTTGAACTCCTAGGCTCAGGTGATCCTTCCACCTTGGCCTTCCAAAGTGCTAGGATTAGAGGTGTGAGTCACAGTGCACAGCCTTATTGTGATATTTCTAACCATGATTTTCTTTATGGAATCTGAACATACCAAGATGATGGGAAATAACCTATGACAGACAAATTTATAGGAGGCAATTGTTACTGGATTGAGATCAATTTTTTCCCCTGAGATGGACTACATGTGAATTTCTGGGGAAGTGAATCCTCTTATAGTATTTATATATTTCCTGCACTAATCTATATAGTATCCATATTTAGAATGAATTCATCAAGTTGGGATATTTTAACAGCTTTTAAAATGACTCATTTCCAACTATCTTTTTACAAGATAGAGGTGATGACTGAATTACTGCTCTGAGACATGAACTAAATATAGTGTCCATTTGTAGCTCATTAAATGCAGAAACTTGATCTGGGTCTCTATATGGCAATTTTTTCAATTGCTCTTGGCTTGTGCTTTAATGTAGAACTGTAACATAAATGATTAAAGCTTTTGTAGTAAGCTTACATTTCATATCATGACTTCAGTACATTTCATTAGCATCAGGGACAAGTACCTTACCAATGAATAATATTTCAATACTTTGAAATATTGAAAATATTGGGGGAATAATATTTCAATATTTTGGTGATTTAAAAAATTTTTCTTTATATATATATATAAGAAACAAGTTAGAATTATACTATAACAAAACACTTGGTTTGGTGTGAATCCAAATATAGTTTTATTAGTGTTGTTTTCTTTTTTCTTAATGGGCTTTGCTGTTGAACAGAATTTTATTTAAATTTTGACTACATGTTGTCGTCACTACATTGACTGACATAACTATTTAGTCTGGTAGTAGTTTATCAAGTAGTTTACCACAGAGTTCATTTTGTGGAATTAGGAACATTAATAAAACCAAAAAAGAACAAGTTTAGGTCTTAAAATAATTACTAAACTCTAACCTTGACATTTACATACTTCCCAGTACCTACTAGCCACTAATAGCTATTATTTTTTAAATGGCAGAAGGTGAAGATACTATTCAGCTACATCTACTTAATAAACATGGCAAGATAAAAGCAAAACAGAGAACCAATGGAATATGTGAATGAAATTGGGATGAATTTGTAGCATAAATTATGTACCCTATGATATTTAATTTTTCATCCTTTAAATGCTGACATAGTTAACACTGCATCCTGAAGAGGAGGCTGGAATCTGAAGAGGCAGTTAGACACAGGAACGTGGGCATTATTCAGGAGGACTGAGGAATCTACCAGAATGGGGAATTTAAAAATAGATTAGTGTCTCTTTCTCTTCAGATAATGTAGCACATAGGTTTACTGGTGGGCAAAGAGATGGACTTAATCATTTCTCAAGGATGCTCTCATGCCATTGATTCTTGCCTCAAATTTGTTTCATTTAGCGGATTGTATTTGTTGTATAAATTTTAAGAACAGAAGTTATTATTCAGAATCCACACATTTTATTGTGGCCTAACATAAAACCTTAGGCATATAGAGATATTTAAAGCCATATATAAAAATCTTTATTATATTATATATTAATACAGGTTTAATAATTATGAGAAAAATGTGAATAATGATTTCTCATGTGTGCCAAATTGAAGGATATAGTATGAATTTTGATGGAGTCTATCTGTAACCATATTTTCTTGTCGAAAAGAAAAAATGCCTATCATGCAATTCAACATTTTTTTTCTGTTATAAGTACTATAAGCCTTTCATAACTACTAAGTTCTAGTGATCCAAGAGAATGTAAACATTATAAACAAATGGGAATGTTCAAAGAACGTTCTTCTGTGATCCTTATTTGCCTGCATTATGTTACAAACAACTAGTATTAACTAGCTAATATGATCTTCTCCTGAGGACAGGACTTTAATATGAATGTTAAAGAACTCTAAATTTCTAGATTTTCAGGGACTGTGAAAAATAGTGTTTCTACTTGTGAACAATGCAATATCATAGATAGCATCAACTAATAAACCAACCAGTGAGAAATATTTGGCTAACCTCAAAGTCTTATAGATGAAAAACTGGAAAGGCATTCTGTTCACTGGTTTGCCCAGTCTCCTAGCTGGCTGGTGAAAGCACACCAACTAGAATTCATATCTCTTAATTCTCAGTCCTCTCTGCTTTCAACATTGTACAGCCTTGTATCTATATTTTCGGCTGGGTTTTCTTTCTTTAAAAAAAACACATAGAAATGAAAATGTGCTATATTAAAGGCAAATGGACTAGAAATTTCCCATGAAGGATATCTCTGGTCTACAACGTTATTGGCAGGACATGGCTATTTTCCACAATGTTATGGTATCACCCTGATATCTCACCTTGAATTGTAATAATCCCCAGGGGTCAAAGGCAGGGCCAGGTGGAACTAACTGAATCATGGGGACAGTTTCTCCCACAGTGTTCCTGTAATCGTGAATAAGTCTCACAAGATCTGTTGGTTTTATAAATATGAGTTCCCCTGTACAAGCTCTCTTGCCTGCCACCATGTAAGATGTGACTTTGCTTCTCATTTACCTTCTGCCATGATTGTGAGGTGAGTCCATTAAACCTTTTTCCTTTACAAATTACCCAGTCTCAGGTATGTCTTTATTAGCAGTGTGAGACACACTAATGCACACTCCATCCTATGAGTTCTATTTTAGAGGCCCAGCACAGTGGCTCATGCCTGTAATTGCAGTGCTTTGGGAAGCTGAGGCAGAAGGATTGCTTGAGGCCTGGGCAACAAAGTGAGGCCCCATTTCTACAAAAACTTTGAAAATTAATCCAGGGAGAGCAGAGTGGTGGCACGTACCTGTAGTCCCACCTACTTGGAAAGACAAGGCAGGAGGACAGGACTTTGAGCCTACAATAAGCTATGATCACACCACTGCACTCCAGCCTGGGTGATACAGTGAGATTCTGTCCCCCACCCAAATAAAGAATTTTATTGTGATTTTCCAATTAAATATAAAGATACAGTTGTGTGTACTAGCTTGTCAGTAGTTATAATATATGTAGTAGCCCAGGAAAAAATAATCATACCAACTTTTACCATTTCAAGTACACAGGTCATGCTCTGTAAATATTTGCTGATAATGATTTTCACATCAATTTAAAACCTTTTCAAAGTAAACACAAAATGGTTATGTTGCATGATTTACTTCTCTCCTTCAGACATATGCTGAGGGTAGAAATCTATCTTTTCGATTGACTTCAATGAAGTGCTCATTACAGGCAATATGAAGAACTGGATACTTCCACCTCCTTTCTGGATCTACGTTGCTTTTATTCAGAAGAGTTCACCACTTGTTAAATAATATATATTATGCCACAGTATACTTTTCGCTAATTTCTGCCCTTCCAATAATTCCCTAATCTTCAAAAATGATGGAAGGAGCTGGGAACAGGATAGTTTGTAATTCAAGTAGACCCCACTAGAGTGCACCATATGAACCAAAAAGTTAGCAAGTTTTTTAGGTCTAAGGGTGGAATCATTAATCATAACCCTAACTATCAAGCAACAACTTCTAAACATGTAAGCAAATATGTATATATGCAAATATGTTTATATACAAATATTGACTTGAAAAGAAGAAAAACACAGGATTTATGTTTACTGAATTTATACCTATTCTGCTCTGTGTGACTTGGCTCCAGGGAATACTAATGTTACCTTTTGCAAAGATAAAAATCATTTAACTTGTTTGTAGCATAATAAACAAGCATAGACACACTTTCATGAATGTGATATACTACAGACTCTTATACTAACGGTTTGATAGGCATCAATTTTATGTCCTAATAGAATGCTGGGGAGAGGAATGTTGGATGTTTCAGAACAAAGAGAAAACAAAATCAAACACCAGGAAACCAGAGCATAGAGATAGAAATCATGGGAGACTAAAGTCAGTTGAAGAAACTCAGCATTAAAGCTTGTTTTCTGGATATAAATGGTCTTAAATGAAAACATAAATGCTCCCAGAGCCCTTGAGGAAAAAGGCAAGGGAAATAAGGGACCCATCTGGGAGGACACTATAGGGATCATGATCTCAGGAAGAGCAGAGACCATGGTGGCCCTGGAACACGATGTCATACTGTGTACTCTCAGCAATGTAGTGTGGCTCTAATTTTTGAAAACGAGTTGATGTGGGAGAATATATCAGAGCAGGAAAAGGAAAAGAGATGGTTTAACTTTTAAAGGAAGAAGATGACTGGCACTAAACCAGATACATCATTTTACTACAAGGGATGCAGAATCAGCCACATATATAAGAAATGAATAGCCCAGTTGAAATCCTGTAAAGCAGTAAAGTGATGTACTACAACTGCTGAACAAGTGAATCCTCCAGAAGAGTCTGGAACTATTGAAATCAAGATTATATTATGCAAGGAAAACATTCATTATCTTATAGTTAAAGGATATCTATTTAGATGATAAGAAAAAGATAATTTAGACAAGAATCTTCTCTTTTTTTTTTTTTTTTTTTTTTTGAGATGGAGTCTCCCTCTGTTGTCCAGGCTGGAGTGCAATAGACAGGAATCTTAATACAGTAATTCCATACTGTAAGGTAGGAGTTCCCATTGTCAGGGGAGATGTCCCCAGATAAGGGTAAAAAGCAGCTTGAGAGACTTTTTGTGTAGGAATATCTGCAAAGAACCCTCATAGTGATGCATTCAGAGTGTGACCGAACACATTCAGTGTGCTATGAAAATCTGTGAAATTTAGAATCACAGAGTAAGTTGGGGAATCATGCTGGGCTATGTTACTTGGGCCTGTATTTTCACGGAATGATTCCCTTCTAGACACTGACTGCATGTTTTTTACCCATCGGAATACATGTTGATAGCAATTTATAATAATTTAAGTTGAATAGAAATACATGTCTCAAGAGCTCTAGGACAAGTTGGGAATTGGAGTGGTTTGTTTTCATTTAAAATTCAGGAAAAAGCTTCAAAATGTATTAAGTATTTTGTTTTAAGTCAACACGTCTCCCTTCTTAGTCATTTTTCTTTTGCTTTCTTTGTCTGCATTAACAATTTCTCAGTTAAAATTCTTTATATAAAAATTGGACTTAATATGAGGCTATTGAAAACATACTTTTAAGAAAACTATATTAGATGATTCAAAAGACTGAACATACAAGATTAAAGAGATGTCAGATCATTCCGTGAATAGAAAAGGGGAAAGGAAAAGAACCACCTGAAAATTATTCCATTAAAGATATCCACAACATATTGTTACATGAAAAAAGGCAAACTTCCAATGGTTTGTACAGTTTGCCCTCATTTTAAAGATAGATAGAAACATGCATTACACATGTCCACAGTGTATAGACACACCAAAATTATTTTATATTAATAATACTTATGAGCAGTATATTTGTGATTCTTATTTCTTCTTTTTACTTATTTGAATTTTCCTAATTTTCTAGTTACTGTGCATTAATTTGAGATAAAATAATCAAAAGTGTATTTAAAAATAAATTACTCATTCTTGTATAAATGCCCGTGGCATGGTTCAAGATATCAGAATTGATGACTCAGAAGGATCTGACTGCTGTGTTTGGGGCCTTGTTTTCTTTTTTTCTTAGTGAGTCATGGTAGTTTACTCAGATTGAAATAGGGCAGAAGGTGAAGGGCAGGCATTTTGCTGGTGGAACCCATCACTTTAGGCTGTTTCCTCACCCTACTCAGATTCTTTGAGCACACCAAACCAGCTTAGAGGTGCCTCTTGGCCTGAGTCTCCCATTACACAATTTTTTGTATAGACCCTGCTGTGCAGCCAGGCCTTGCCTCACCTCTGCCTGATTTGTCTTGAGCACCCTAAGACAATACTACAACAGGTAATTGCAACTCTAAGACCAGGACAAAAGTTTAGGGATTTAGTCAAATCCTACCAGACGAGGGATGATGTAGATAGTATTGACTCAGGAGCTGGGAGCAGTAGAAGAGCTAGGCCAGGAAGAGGCTTGGAGAGTAAGAAAGGAGCCCAGATACCCAAGAGGTATTACTACTATCATCCTTCCTGACTTTATATGAATTTGCATATAGCTTTTTTTGGGGGGGAGCTCATTAGCCCTAAAAAGAATCTTTCCAAATACTTAGCAATTCATAACTGTGCTAATAAGAAGTCAGCATTTTGTACCCATGTCAAATGACCTTTGATGAGGCTGTCTCACCATCATTTTTCCTAGAAAGCTAGCTTTCATTGTAGCAGAAAATACCTCACCATGCACACTGTGCTGGGCCATCAACAGGCAGCACCAGTATCTGGTTTGTGGCCTCAGAGGTAAGCAGAGGCCCAAAGACAGTGAAAAAAAGAACAGCATGTTTGAAAACATTTCAGATTAATATTAAAATAAATTCAAGGAAACACCGTTAGAAAAGCCAGAACTTTGCTGAATGCCTTGCATTTATTTTATAGGTTAACATTGTTTTTATTTTAAATAACAAATGAGAGGAAGGGCAATATAATCTCTGTTTAGAGCACTGAAGATTCTAATCTGCACACATGAAACAAAATCACTGGCCTTATGATATGATATTACAATGATCCTGTTTGCACACATGCATGCACACACACACACATACACGAGAATTGTTTGCAAAAAAGTTTTATCCATTTACTTTAAGCATTTGGTCCTTATAAAAATGCAAATGCTTGTTAGAATGAGCAATACAATAAAGCCTTGGTAGTGTGAAGGGAAGATGAGAATGCTGGAACATCAGCAGTGGAAGAAGGGAATGGGGCCCTCAAAGACAAATGTGACCCTCTTCATGATTTGCCTGTGATCAACACTGCATCTTCATAATAAGCTTTATGCCTTCTGCAACTTTTTTGCAAAGAAATGTGCAAATAATTCTGGCGGTTTCCCTATGACTTTTGGGAGCTGGTCCCCAAATAATCTTCTTTCATAAAGAAGACAATAGTAAGCAAGTGGTAAGCAGTTTCTTGCTGCATGCAGACAGGCACTCTTACCAGGATGGCAGATTTTATATCTCATCCAGAACAGTTTGTGTGTGTGTGTGTGTGTGTGTAAGCTAAGAAATGAGAATATCTCAAGAATAATGGGAGTTGGAGAAATAATTGAAATTCAGCATTTTTATATTCAGTGTCTTAATAAAAACTAAGGTTTGTGTAAGTAAAGGCATTGCAGATTTTTTCTAATTTTAAGATTAAATTAATTTCATATGTATGAATTCATTACTTAAAAGTTTACATGTGTATATATAATTTAGAGAGCTTTAAACTTCTCTATTAATTTATTAGTTCAAATTAAGGAGTTACAGTATATCTTGGCCAAATGAAATACATATTAATAGTCCTTGTATCAGTAAAGAGTCTTGAATTTAAACTAGCTTTATGAAATTCAGAAAAGACATTCAACTTCAAAACTCATTGAGGGTTATTGTAAAATAACTAGTAGTAACTGTCAGATAGAGTCTCAGACTTTTTGTGAAGAAAATTGATTCCTCTAAATACTTAACTTTATTTTAAAATTTAAGTGTGAGGGTTCTACAGTATATTTCTCATGTGTTTAAGTGATCCAACTTTTACAGTTATGAAAGTAAACATGTACTAATTACTCAACAAAAATAGACTTCCTTGGGAGGGGACTCAAGATGGTGTGGTGAGAACAACCCAGGATTGAAGCACTCGGTGAATGCGTGGAGAGGGTGAGTTAGGGCTGCATTTCCAGATGGATCTTTGTTGCCCACAGAACAGGGAAATTCCCAGGTATAAAAGAGACGTGGGACGCCAGGCAGAGGTTTTGGCTGGTGCAGCCGGCAGCTGGTGCAGCCGGCAGCAGGCGCTGTAGTGCAGTGGCACTACACAGCACTCGGCACAAAGCGCACTGATCCGGGTGCCCTGTTGAACCAGCAATCTGAGACTTGAGAGGGCTGAACTTGAGACTGAACAGGACTTGGACAGTGAGCCAGGCCAGGAGATTCCAAGGGAACAGCATTTCGGTTAGCGCAGTGGGACAAACAAATGGCGATTCCAAACGCTCCAGGTGGAGAGGTTCCCTGTGGGCACAGCTGAACCCAGGACAGTGCAGCTCCGTGGGGGAGGGGCATCTGCCATTACCGAGGCAATCCGCCCCTACTGAGGAAAATGCCCATTGCTGATGCAGCCTGCCATTTCCAAGGCAACCCGCTACAACAGAGAGACTCCACTGAAGGGCGTAGCCTGTGGCAGCAGGGCAGAGACTGCAGCAGCAGGGCAGAGCCTGCAGCAACAGGACAAACCTCACACCAGCAGGGCGGAGCCTCGGCAGGCAAATAGTGACTAGACTGTCTCCTAACTGGGCAGGACAGCACAACGGACACTCACAAAGAAAGCCCCAACCCCCCTGAGACAGAGCATCTGAGAAAAAAAGGTTTTTTTAAATGAGTTCTGCTGCAGCAGAATTAAACGTAGCAGCTTAACAGCCCTGAATGAACAACAGAGCTCACAGCTCAGAACTTGAGCTCCTATAAAGAACAGACTGTCTCCTCAAGCGGCTTCCTGACCCCTCTATATCCAAAAGACTGACATTTGGCAGGCATAATTCTGGGACAAAGATAGCAGAAAAAGAAACTGGTAGCATCCCTCACTGTTCCGCAGCTGCGATAGGTGCACCACAGACAAGCAGGGCCAGACAGGACCTCAGCAGTCGTACAGTGGAGGGGCTAGACTGGTAGAAGGAAAACCAAGTAACAGAAATACTTCATCATCAACAATCTGGGCGTCCACTCAGAGACCCAATCGAAAAGTCAGCAACTACTCAGATGACAGGTGGATAAATCCACAAAGATGGGAAGAAACCAGCGCAAAAAGGAGGAAAACACCCAAAACCAGAACACCTCGCCTCCTACAAAGGACCAAAACTCCTCACCAGCAAGGGAACAAAGCTGGATGGAGAATGACTGTGACAAAATGACGGAATTAGACTTCAGAAGGTGGATAATGAGAAACTTTTGTGAGCTAAAAGAACATGTTTTAAATCAATGCAAAGAAACTAAGAACCTTGAAAAAAGATTTGAAAAAAGATTAGAGGAAATGATAACAAGAATGGATAACATAGAGAGGAATATGAATGAATTAAAGGAGCTGAAAAATACAATATGAGAACTTTGCGAAGCATGCACAAGTTTCAACAGCCGAATAGACCAAGCAGAAGAAAGAATATCAGAAGTCGAAGATCAACTCAATGAAATAAAATGAGAAACCAAGATCAGAGAAAAAAGCACAAAAAGGAATGAACAAAGTCTCCAAAAAATGTGGGACTATGTGAAGAGACCTAACCTACGTTTGATAGGTGTACCAGAATGTGACGAAGAGAATGAATCCAAGCTGGAAAATACTCTTCAGGACATTATCCAGGAAAATTCCCCCCACCTAGCAAGACAGGCCAACACTCAAATGCAGGAAATACAGAGAACACCACAAAGATATTCCGCAAGAAGAGCAACCCCAAGGCACATAATCGTCAGATTCAACAAGGTTGAAATAAAGGAGAAAATACTAAGGGCAGCCAGAGAGAAAGGTTGGGTCACCCACAAAGGGAAGCCCATCAGAATCACAGCAGATCTCTCAGCAGAAACACTACAAGCCAGAAGAGAGTGGGGGCCAATATTCAGCATCCTTAAAGAAAAGAACTTTCAACTCAGAATTTCATATCCAGCCGAACTAAGCTTCATAAGTGAAGGTAAAATAAAATCCTTTGTGAACAAGCAAGTACTCAGAGATTTTGTCACCACCAGGCCTGCTTTACAAGAGCTCCTGAAAGAGGCACTACACATAGAAAGGAACAACTAGTACCAGCCATTCACACTAAATGCTAAAGAGCATCAACATATTGAAGAATCTGCAACAACTAATGGGCAAGACAGCCAGCTACCATCAAAATGGCAGTATCAAATTCACACATAACAATATTAACCCTAAATGTAAATGGACTAAATGCACCAATCAAAACACACAGACTGGCAAGTTGAATAAAAATCCAAAACCCATCGGTGTGCTGTATCCAGAAAACCCATCTCACATGCAAGGATACACAACGGCTCAAAATAAAGGGATGGAGGAAGATTTACCAAGCAAACGGAGAGAAAAAAAAAGCAGGAGTTGCAATTCTTATCTCTGACAAAATAGACTTTAAAGCAACAAAGATCAAAAGAGACAAAGAAGGCCATTACATACTGGTAAAAGGATCGATACAACAAGAAGAGCTAACGATCCTAAACATATATGGACCCAATACAGGAGCACCCAGATACATAAGGCAAGTTCTTAATGACTTACAAAGAGACTTAGACTCCCACACAATAATAGTGGGAGACTTTAACACTCCACTGTCAATATTAGACAGATCAACCAGACAGAAAATCAACAGGGCTATCCAGGGCTTGAACTCAGACCTGGAGCAAGCAAACCTGATAGACATTTACAGAACTCTCCACCCCAAATCCACAGAATATACATTCTTCTCAGCACCACATCACACCCACTCTAAAATTGACCACATAATTGGAAGTAAAGCACTCCTCAGCAAATGCAAAACAACTGAAATCATAACAAACAGTCTCTGAGACCATAGTGCAATCACCTTAGAACTCAGAATTCAGAAACCAACCCAGAACCACACAGCTTCATGGAAACTGAACAACTGGCTCTTGAATGTTGACTGGATAAGCAATGAAATGAAGGCAGAAATAAAGAAGTTCTTCGAAACCAATGAGAATGAAGGCACAACATGCCAGAATCTCTGGGACACATTTAAAGCAGTCTCTAGATGAAAATATATAGCAATAAGTGCCCATATGAGGAGAATGGAGAGATCCAAAATTGACACCCTATTGTCAAAATTGAAAGAGCTAGAGGAGCAAGATCAAAAAAACTCAAAACCCAGCAGAAGACAAGAAATAATTAAGATCAGAGCTGAACTGAAGGAGATAGAGACACGAAAAACCCTTCAAAAACTCAATAAATCCAAGAGCTGGTTTTCTGAAAAGATCAACAAAATAGACAGATCACTAGCCAGATTGATTAAAAATAAAAGAGAGAACAACCAAATAGACGCAATAAAAAATGACAAAGGGGAAATCACCACAGACTCCACAAAAATTCAAACCATCATCAGAGAATATTACAAACAACTCTATGCACATAAACTAGTCAACCTGGAAGAAATGGATAAATTCCTGGACTCCTGTGTCCTCCCAAGCCTAAACCAGGAGGAAGCTGAAACTATGAATAGACCAATAACAAGGTCAGTAGTCGAGGCAGCAATTAAGAGCCTACCACACAAAAAAAAGCCCAGGTCCAGATGGGTTCACAGTCAAATTCTACCAGACACACAAAGAGGAGCTGGTACCATTCCTTCTGAAACTATTCCAAATAATCCAAAGAGAGGGAATACTTCCCAAATCATTTCATGAGACCAATATCCTGATACCAAAACCTGGCAGAGACCCAACAGGAAAAGAAATCTTCAGGCCAATATCCATGATGAACATAGATGCAAAAATCTTCAATAAAATATTGGCAAGCCGATTGCAACAGCAAATCAAAAAACTTATCCATCATGATCAAGTAGGATTCATCCCGGGGATGCAAGGCTGGTTCAACATACGCAAGTCTATAAACGTAATTCACCACATAAACAGAACCAAAAACAAAAACCACATGATTATCTCAATTGATGCAGGGAAGGCATTCGACAAAATTCAACAGCCCTTTATGCTAAAAACCCTCAATAAACTGGGTATTGATGGAATGTATCTCAAAATAATAAAAGCTATATCATACTGAACAGCCAATATCATACTGAATGGGCAAAAACTGGAAGCATTCCCTTTGAAATCCGGCACTAGACAAGGATGCCCTCTTTCACCACTCCTATTCAATATAGTACTGGAAGTTCTAGTCAGAGCAATCAGGCAAGAAAAAGAAATAAAGGGTATTCAAATAGGAAAGGGGGAAGCCAAATTGTCTCTATTTGCAGACGACATGTTAGAATACCTAGAAGACCCCATCGCCTCAGCCCAAAAACTCTTGAAACTGATAAGCAACTTCAGCAAAGTCTCAGGATATAAAATCAATGTGCAAAAATTACAAGCATTCCTCTACACCAATAAAGACTTAAAGAAAGCCAAATCAAGAACAAACTGCCATTCACAATCACTACAAAAAGAATAAAATACCTTGGAATACAACTCACAAGGAACGTAAGGGACCTCTTCAAGGAAAACTACAAACCACTGCTCAACGAAATAAGAGAGGACACAAACAGATGGAGTAACATTTCATGTTCATGGTTAGGAAGAATTAATATCATGAAAATGGCTATACCACCCAAAGTAATTTACAGAATCAACGCTATCCCCATCAAGCTACCATTGAATTTCTTCACAGAACTGGAAAAAACCACCATGAACTTCATATGGAACCAAAAGAGAGCTCGCATAGCCAAGTCAATTCTAAGCAAAAAGAACACAGTGGGGGGCATCACCGTACCGGATTTCAAACTATACTACAAGGCTACAGTTGTCAAAACAGCATGGTACTGGTACCAAAACAGAGATATAGACCAATGGAACAAAACAGAGGCACTGGAGGCAACACAACATATCTACAACTGTACAATCTTTGATAAACCTGACAAAAACAAGCAATGGGGAAAGGATTCCCTGTTTAGCAAATGGTGTTGAGAAAACTGGCTAGCCATGTGCAGAAAGCAGAAACTGGAACCCTTCCTGACACCTTACACTAAAATTAACTCCAGATGGATTAAAGACTTAAACATAAGACCTGGCACCATAAAAACCCTAGAAGGAAATCTAGGCAAAACCATCTAGGACATAGGAGTAGGCAAGGACTTCATGACCAAAACACCAAAAGCATTGGCAACAAAAGCCAAAATAGACAAATGGGACCTAATGAAACTCCACAGCTTCTGCACAGCAAAAGAAACAGTCACTAGAGTGAATCGGCAACCAACAGAATGGGAAAAAATTTTTGCAGTTTACCCATCTGACAAAGGGCTGATATCCAGAATTTACAAAGAACTCAAACAGATTTACAGTAAAAGAACAAACAAGCCCATTCAAAATTGGGCAAAGGATATGAACAGACACTTTACAAAAGAAGATATATATGAGGCCAACAATCATATGAAAAAATGCTCATCGTCACTGGTCATCAGAGAGATGCAAATCAAAACCACATTGAGATACCATCTCACGCCAGTTAGAATGGCGATCATTAAAAAAATCTGGAGACAACAGATGCTGGAGAGGATGTGGAGAAATAGGAACACTTTTACACTGTTGGTGGGAGTGTAAATTAGTTCAACCATTGTGGAAGACAGTGTGGCGATTCCTCAAGGCCTTAGAAATAGAAATTCCATTTGACCCAGCAATCCCATTACTGGGTATATATCCAAAGGACTATAAATCGTTCTACTATAAGGACACATGCACACGAATGTTCATTGCAGCACTGTTTACAATAGCAAAGACCTGGAATCAACCCAAATGCCCATTGATGATAGACTGGATTGGGAAAATGTGGCACATATACATGACGGAATATTATGCAGCAATCAGAAATGATGAGTTTGTGTCGTTTGTAGGGACATGGATGAATCTGGAGAACATTATTCTCAGCAAACTGACACAAGAACAGAAAATGAAATACCGCATATTGTCACTCATAGGCGGGTGATGAAAAATGAGAATGCATGGACACAGGGAGGGGAGTACTAAACAATGGGGTCTATTGGGGGGAAAAGGGGAGGGCCAGCGGGGGGGGAGCTGGGGAGGGATAGCCTGGGGAGAAATGCCAAATGTGGGTGAAGGGGAGAAAGGAAGCAAAACACGCTGCCATGTGTGTACCTATGCAACTGTCTTTCATGTTCTGCACATGTACCCCAAAACCTAAAATGCAATAAAAAATTTAAAAAAAATAGACTTCCTTATGTCTCATCTCTCAAATATTTTCAACATACCAATTTTAAACTCTAATACACTTTCTGTGAATATTCTTTTTTTAAAAAAAATTCAACTTTTATTTTAGATACGGGGGTATATATGCAGATTTGTTGCATGGGAAAATTGCATGATGCTGAAGTTAGGAGTGCAGATTCCATCATTTCGTTAGTGAGCATGATAACCAACAGGTAGTTCTTAAACACTTCCCCCCAACCCTCTAGTAGTCCACAGTGTCTACTGTTCTCATATTTATGTCCATGAGTGCTCAATGTTTAGTCCCACTTATAAGTAAGAACATGAGGTATATAGTTTTCTGTTCTTGAATTAATTTGATTAGGATTATGGCCTCCACCTCCCTCCATGTTGCTACAAAGGACATGATTTGGTTATTTTTTATGGCTGTATAGTATTCCACCGTGTATATGTACTACACTTTGACGGACACCTAGGTTGATTCCTTGTCTTTGCTATTATGAATAGTGCAACAGTGAGCATACTAGCGCAGGTGTCTTTTTGGTAGAACTATTCATTTTCTTTTGGTTATATACCCAGCAATGAGATTGCTGGGTCAAATGGTAGTTCTAAGCTATCTGAGATATCTCTAGACTGCTTTCCACAGTGGCTGGACTAAATTACATTCCCAATACAGGGTATAAGGCTTCCCTTTTCTTCACAGCCTTTAACTGGTATCAGATAGTATCTCATTGTGGTTTTGATTTCCATTTCTCTAATGATTAGTGATGCTGGACATTTTTTCATGTGTGTTGAATTTTTGAGAAGTGTCTGTTCATGTCATTGCCCACTTTTTAATGGAGTTATTAATATTCTTATTATTTTGCTTGTTGATTTGTTTAAGTTCCATATAGATTCTAGTTATCAGTCCTTTATTGGATGCATAGTTTGCAAATATCTTCTCCCATTCTGTAGATGATCTGTTTGCTCTGTTGATAGTTCCTTTGACTGTGCAGAAGCTCTTCAGTTTAAATTGGTCCCATTTGTCTATTTTTGGTTTTGTTGCATTTGCTTTTAGGAACTTAGCCTAAATGTCTTTGCCAAAGCTGATGTCAAGAAGAGTTTTTCCTAGGTTATCTTCCAGGATTTTCAGACTTTGAGGTCTTATATTTAAATCTTTAATCAACTTTGAGTTAATTTTTGTGTCTGATGAAAGGTGGATCCAGCTTCAGTCTTCTGCATATGGCTAGCAAGTTATCTAAGCACTATTTACTGAATAGGGAATCCTCTCTCCATTGCTTGTTTTTATTGGCCTTGTCAAAGATCAAATGGTTGCAGGTGTATAGCTTTATTTCTAAGTTTTCTATTCTGTTCCATTTGTCTATGTGCCTATTTTTGCACAGTACCAAGCTGTTTTGGTTACTGTGGCTTTACAGCATAGTTTGAAGTCAGGTAGTGTGAAAGTCTTTACACAAATTGTATATACCCTTCCATGTACTCTTCAACTTCATGATTATTATATTCCTCTAACCAGTGTCCTCAGGTCCTTTAAGAATTAAAATATGATTAAATATGCATACTCACAAGACTCATAAAGATTAATTCAACTAAGTAACAGGAAGAACCAGTATAAACTCTTGAAGATTATAGAACCATGTCAGTTTTTGCTCTGTAATAACCACCTCAACTTTTAATGAGTTAAAGTCATTTTTTACTCATAAACTTGAAAATTAACAGACACTTGATGTGATAGATATGCTAATTACACTGATTTGATTGTTATGCATTATATACATGTATCAAAATATCACACTGTACTCCACAAATATGTACAATTATTATATGTCAGTTAAAAATAATAAGAGCAGAAAATATTAACAGAGAAAAAATAAATTTTATTCATTGATAGGTAAATAAATTGCATTTAAAAATGATACACTTTTAAACCCATCACTTCCCAATTTCTTTTTTTACTACATTTTACTATTATCTGGAGTTTATTGACATCTATTGTGTCTACATTGTAGAAATACCATAGAAGGTTATGCTACTTATTACACATGCTACTTATTACACACTCCACATTCAGTGATGTGTTGTTGGTAGCTTGAAATTGACTATAGTGCTTCGAAGAGATTAGGTACCAGAAGTAGAAAAATGTCACTTTTTTTTTTAAATTTGAGGCAGAGTCTTATTCTTGTCACCCAGGCTAGAGCGCAGTGGCATGATCTTGGCTAACTGCAGCCTCTGCCTCCTCTTCGCCATGAACTTCAAAGCTTACGAAGTGGAGATATCTCTAAGTATCTCAGGTATGATTCACGTAAACCTGAAGTTTTAACAGTTAAAGAAGCAAATGATTTTCAATAATTGCTTCACTTAAGCTGGTCTTTTGTGCCCTTTTAACAACATTTACTTCATGAATCCCAGTTTAAGTATCATCTTTCTTGATAGAGAAATAAAAAAGACAGTTGAGCTTTGCATTTTCTCTGCCATCTGTTAATACTATACCACTGGCCATGTCTCTTTTTTGTTTTCCTTGCTCTGAACTTAGTTTAAGAAAAAGATCACTCAAAACCTTTTGAAAATATTGTTAGCATTTCTGCAAGAGTGAGCACATTTTACACTTGATTCTTTCTGATATTATCCTTCTAAGCTTCTGTCACTCACACATACGGATCCTTGAAATTTTAAGTCTCCTTTTATCTATTATGTGTTTCCCTTGAAAACGTCTGTTGATTGAGATGGACACCGGGTAGAGGAAAGAGCCAGAAGCACAAAAGAGGAATTGCTTTTCTACCTGGGTTATAGGTCTGACAAGTCTCCTAGTTCACCTCTTGGGAACAGTGTGTTTTCTATGGTCTTCTGTCTTCTTTGATTTTTCTCTCTCTTTTCACCCAAATGCTCTCCAGACTTCAATCCTCAAAATCATGGATTTCCACATTTCTCTCTGCCCTTTGTGTTCAATTTTCTTCATATGAGTCGGAAACATTCTTCCATTGTTTGATTTTTGCTTCAGGCACCACTTTCCCACTGTGAAATCATCTTTACCTTTAAGTACTAATATTTCAAATCCCCCTTTTTCCATTCTTCATAATCATATAGTATTCAGGGCTATATTTCTCTTCCTCCTCTCATTCCTCCCTCCTCTTTCTTTCTCACCCTTCCTTTACCAAATGTTTAGGTGCTTGATCCATGTCAAATACACAGGATATACATATGAGTAGGAACTTACAGTTTTAGGACCCTGTAGATTTTAATCTCACATGGAACTTTGATAGTATTTAATGTGCTTATTTATATAAATCTATAAGTATTGATCAGTAAGTATTTAATCAGTAAGTATTGTTTATTGAGTTCCTAGCATATGCATAAAATCAGGCAAGGAGTAAAGTAAAGTGAGGTGGCATAGTGAGGTCTGGTTTATGGAAACAAAGTTGGCTTTGAGGTTAAATTGGGCCTGTATTTAAAACCCTGCACCAGTGCCTTGCAGTTAGCCCTAGGTGAGTTACCCCAGACTCCTCATCTATTAAAGAAATGTTACAGACTTGTAGGATGGTTATGAGAATGGTGTGTGTGTGTGTCTGACAATCTAATCCGGAAAAAGATTTCGGATATAGTAGCCATAAAATATAGTCTATATCACATCAATAAAATAATAAATTTATTAGTTTCCCCACACTACAAATCTCTTTCAATGAAACATTCTCCTTAAAATGATATGCCACTTTATTTTCTAATAAATTAAACTATGAGTTTCTCAGTCTATTATCTCAGAGGAAGAGTCATCACCTTTAAAGTTCAATCACACCATTAACTATCATATTGTTTTAACTAAGACAATTTTGCATAAAATAAATGATTGAGTTTATTTTTAGAAGTATTTAATGATATGTTATCTTTTTTACTTCATGGGAAAGAATCACATTTAGGAGAAAGTGGTACAAATACAGTATTGATTTAAAGCTTTTAGAGCTCCCTCAGCTTCTTTATTAAAATCACCACACTTGAATTAGTGTGGGCAGAAAAGCCTTTCTGGCATTATCATATTTTTTAGATTGGTATAAGACAGGACGTTACCCTATCCCTTCTTGTCTTCTTCAATGTATACTTCATAATTGGGTCAGTTTTCAGAAAACAAAGCTGCTTTCTTCCTGTGGTCAGTTTTGCCTATCACCAAGCTTGACTCTGTATCTGCAATAGACATACTTTCTTTGCATATATCTGCAGGCCAAAAAGATACACCGCTGCTATCCATTGGCTGTCACATCCATTGTCATAGGCCTCCTCACTCATTTCCATCTGTTTCTCCTGTGACCCAGTCTGTTTCTGGATCCTGCCTCCATCAGTTATGTGTGATCCCATTCCTGACCTTGAGTCTTGAGTTTCTGGTCCATACCTTGATTCCCCTTCAAAGACTCTGGTTTGCATTTATTTATTTTTTTTACTTTAAGTTCTAGGATACATGTGTAGAACATGCAGGTTTGTTATATAGGTATACGCAACCCATAGTAGTTTGCTGCACCCATCAACCCGTCATGTACATTAGGTATTTCTCCTAATGCTATCCCTCCTTCAGCCCCTTACATTTCAACAGCCCCTGGTGTATGATGTTCCCCTCTCTGTGTCAATGTGTTCTCAATGTTCAACTCCCACTTATGAGTGAGAACATGTGGTGTTTGGTTTTCTGTTCCTGTGTTCATTTGCTGAGAATGATGGTTTCCAGCTTCATCCATGTCCCTGCAAAGGACATAAACTCATCCTTTTTTATGGCTGCATAGTATTCCATTGTGTCTATGTACCACATTTTCTTTATCTAATCTATCATTGATGGGCATTTGGGTTGGTTCCCAGTCTTTGCTACGGTGAATAGTGCTGCAATAAACATACATATGCACGTGTCTTTATAGTAGAATGATTTATAATCCTTTGGTTATATACCCAGTAGTGGGGTGGCTGGGTCAAATGGTATTTCTAGTTCTAGATCCTTGCAGAATCACCACACTGTCTTCCACAAAGGTTGAACTAATTTACAATCTCACCAACAGTGTAAAAACATTCCTATTTTTACATATCATCTCCAGCATTTATTGTTTCCTGACTTTTTAATGATCACCATTCTAACTGGCATGAGTTCTCAATGTGATTTTGATTTTGATTTCTCTAATGACCAGTGATGATGAGATTTTTTTTTTATATATTTGTTGGTGACAGAAATGTCTTCTTTTGAAAAGTGTCTGTTCATATCATTTGCCCACTTTTTGATGGAGTTGTTTTTTTTCTTGTAAATTTTTTAAAGTTCTTTGAAGATTCTGGATATTAGCCCTTATTATCTAATGGGATATCTCCCATTATATAGGTTGCCTGTTCACTCTGATGATAGTTTATTTTGCTGTGCAGAAGTTCTTTAGTTTAATTACATCCCATTTGTCAATTTTGACTTTTGTTGCCATTGCTTTTGGTGTTTTAGTCATGAAGTTGTTGACCATGGCTGCCCTGAATGGTATTGCCTAGGTTTTCTTCTAGGGTTTTTATGGTTTTAGGTCTTATGTTTAAGTCTTTAATCCATCTGGAGTTAATTTTTGTATAAGGTATAAGGAAGGGGTCTGGTTTCAGTTTTCTGCATATGGCTAGCCAGTTTTCCCAACACCATTTATTAAATAGGGAATCTTTTCCCCATTGATTGTTTTTGTCAGGTTTGTCAAACATCAGATGGTTATAGATGTGCAATGCTATTTCTGGGGCCTCTGTTCTGTTCCATTATATCTGTTTAGGCATCAGTGCCATGCTGTTTTTGCTACTGTAGCCTTGTAGCATAGTTTGAAGTCAGATAGCATGATGCATCCAGCTTTGTTCTTTTTGCTTAGGATTGTCTATAGAGGGTCTTTTTTGGTTCTATGAAATTTAAAGTAGTTTTTTTCTAATTCTATGAAGAAAGTCAATGGTAGCTTGATGGGGATAGCATTGAATCTATAAATTACTTTGAGCAGTATGGCCATTTTCATGATATTGATTCTTCCTATCCATGAGCATGTTTTTCCACTTGTTTATGTCCTCTCTTATTTCCTTGAGCAGTGGTTTGTAGTGCTCTTTATCAATTCAACAAGAATCACTAACTTTTCTAACTAAATACACACCCAATACAGGAGTACCCAGATTCATAAAGCAAGTTCTTAGAGGCCTACAAAGGGACTTAGACTCCCACACAATAATAATGGGAATTTTAACACCCCACTTTCAACGTTAGACAGATCAACAAGACAGAATATTAACAAGGATACTCAGGACTTGAACTCAGCTCTGGACTAAGCAGACCTAATAGACATCTACAGAACTCTCCACCCCAAATCAACAGAATACACATTCTTCTCAGCACCACATCACACTTATTCTAAAATCAACCACATAATTGGAAGTGAAACACTCCTCAGCAAATGCAAAAGAACAGAAATCATAACAAACACTCTCTAAGACCACAGTGCAATCAAATTAGAACACAGGATTAAGAAACTCACTCAAAGCTGCACCACTACCTGGAAAATGAACAACCAGCTCCTGAATGACTACTGGGTAAATAACAAAATTAAGGCAGAAATAAAGAAGTTCTGTGAAACCAATGAAAACAAAGCACAATGTACCAGAATCTCTGGGACACACTTAAAGCAGTGTTTAGAGTGAAATTTATAGCACTAAATGCCCACCACAGAAAGGGGGAAAGATCTAAAATTGACACCCTAACATCACAATTAAAAGAACTAGAGAACCAAAAGCAACCAAATTCAAAAGCTAGCAGAAGACAACAAATACCTAAAATCAGAGCAGAACTGAAGGAGATAGAGACACAAAAAACTCTTCAAAAAAATCAATGAAACTAGGAGCTGGTTTTTTGAAAAGACTAACAAAATAGATATACTAGTAGTCAGAAATAATAAGGAAGAAAAGAGAGAAGAATCAAATAGACACAGTAAAAAATGATAAAGGGGATACCACCACTTATCCCATAGAAATACAGACTACCATCAGAGAATACTATAAACACCTCTATCCAAATAAACTAGAAAAATTAGAAGAAATGAATACATTCCTGGGCACATACACCCTCCCAAGACTAAACCAGGAGGAAGCTGAATCTCTGACTAGATCAATAACAAGTTCTAAAATTGAGGCAGTAATTAATAGCCTACCAAACAAAAAAAGCCCCATGATCAGACAGATTCACAGCTGAATTCTACCAGAGGTACAATGAGGAACTAGCACCATTCCTTCTGAAACTGTTCCAAACAACAGAAAAAGAGGGATGCCTCCCTAACTCATTTTATGAGACCAGCATCATCCTGATACCAAAACCTGGCAGAGACACAACAAAAATAGAAACTTTCAGGTCAATAACATTGATGCAAAAATCTTCAATAAAATACTGGCAAACCAAATCCAGCAGTACATCAAAAAACTTATTCACCACAATCAAGTCGGCTTCATCCCTGGAATGCAAGGCTGATTCAACATATGCAAATCTATACATAATCCATCACATAAAGAGAACCAATGACAAAAAACATGATTATCTCAATAGATACAGAAAAAGCCTTTGACAAAATTCAACACCCCCTCATGCTAAAAACTCTCAATAAACTGGGTATTGATGGAACATATCTCAAAATAATAAGAGCTATTTATGAGAAACCCACAGCTAGTATCATACTGAATGGGCAAAAGCTGGAAGCATTCCCTTTGAAAACCGGCACAATACAAGGATGCCCTCTCTCACCCCTCCTATTTAACATAGTATTGGAAGTTCTGGCCAGGGCAATCAGGCAAGAGAAGGAAATAAAGGGTATTCAAACAGGAAGAGAGGGTCAGATTGTCTCTGTTTGCAGATGACATGATTGGATATAGAAAACCCCATCGTCTCAGCCCGAAATCTCCTTAAGCTGACAAGCAACATCAGCAAAGTCTCAGGATACAAAATCAATGTGCAAAAATCACAAGCATTTATTCACCAATTACAGACAAACAGAGAGCCAAATCATGAGTGAATTCCCATTCACAATTGCTACACAGAGAATGAAATACCTAGGAATGCAACTTATAAGGGATGTGAAGGACCCCTGGCTTGCATTTATACTAACAGTTCTATTCATTTGGGGTTTTCTCAGTGGTAAAATCGCACCACTTGGGCATTCATTCACTCAATAAATCTTTATAAAACAGCAAATATGTATCAAGAAACCTGCCTTGAAATCTAGTTCTTGAATTTGTTCCTTATTCCCCAAGGAGGGACTTAGCCCTTTTCCCAGCCCCTTCCATCTGTAGTTACTATGATTGCTTCTACCTGTCATTTAGTCACATCTGGCTCTTGAGCCAATACTAATCAGAGGAGATGCAGCACTAACGGTGGATTGTATCTGCCATTGGTCTTTCTGTTGTGGACCCAATATCCAGTGTACCTGAAACTACCCCACCACATTGTAACCCTCTTTTACTTTCTGCTGTATTGCCCAATCCACAGAATAAGGTCTATGTTTTAGTTCTCACAACTAGCATCTTAGTCTCCTTCCCAGGCCTGGGATGTGCCTTAAGTCAGACCACTTTTGGGGGCCCTAACACACACAGCTTCTGCCTGTATATGTCCACCATCACGATCACAATCAACTGTTCTGTGCAGTCACTCATATTCAGTCTTATCCTAAGCAGAACTAGATTATATGGCTGGTTTTGAGGATTGCCTATTGATGGTCCCATCCACCATATTAGATCTTGTGTAACACCCTCTAGAACAAAAACACACCACTTCGGGACTTCTTAGTGTGTTAGTTTCATGAGATCTTTCCACTCTCACATCCATTCCCAATTCTGTTGAGGTTTTCCTCTTGATCCCCATTTCAGCCATATTGCTGAGTCACAGCATGCTTGAGCTTGTCTGAGTTATGACACATGCCAATACTAAGATAATAGCTTGTCATCCAAATCAGGGCAATTTTGAAAGTAAAATAGGATCCGATTAACAACTGAACCAAAGCAAGAGATATCAGCACGGGCCAGGTACAGTGGCTCACGCCTGTAATCTCAGCACTTTGGGAGGCCAAAGTGGGCAGATCACAAAGTCAGGAGATAGAGACCATCCTGGCCAACATGGTGAAACCTTGTCTCTACGAAAAATACGAAAAAAGTAGCTGGGCGTGCTGGTGAACACCTGTAGTCTCAGCTACTTGGAAGGCTGAGGCAGGAGAATTGCTTGAACTCAGGAGGTGGAGATTGCAGTGAGCCAAGATCGCACCACTGCACTACAGCCTTTGTGACAGTGTGAAACTCTGTCTCAAAAAAAAAAAGTATCAGCATGAACAGTCCCAGCAAACCAGGTGACCCTAACCATAACAAACATGATGGTAAAAATTCATATTCTGCTTGTGTGAGTCTTTCAGTGCTAGAAATGGTCTTATGAGAAGCTGAATATGTTTTTAAACATCTAAATATTAATTATACTAACCTCCAAACTGTTTTAGTTAAACATACATGCTAATAAATGCTATCAAACAATGGTATTGATCAGCTCATTTGCTCAGAGTCTATTTTGTAGCTAATATTATCTGGCGCAGATACTAGCATATAGTGGTTTTGCAAAAAAAAAAAAAATACCTATTGAATCTGACAGGGTTGTAAGGTTACCTTTCTGTACAAAATAAATATGCAAGGGGAGCTATGTAAAGATGTAATGCTGGTAAGTCATATGAGGACCAATATGAGTGAGGTTATTTTACTACTTCCATCTTCAAAGTGGTCCAGCTACTCAGGATGCTGAGATGGGAAGATTCCTTGATATTCAAGGCTGTAGTGCACTATATTAGCACCTTGTAAAGACACTACACTCCAGCCTGGGCAACATAGCAAGACATATTTCAAAAACAACCCTTCTAAGTCAAAGGTTTTTTTCCCCTGTATTTTATGACACAGACCTTGAGTTTAAATTGGTACACATTGTGCCTTTCAATATACATAGGATTTGGAAGTGTGGTCTGGTAACAAGATGTAGGCTCCACCTTATTTAGATTTTTACTAAAGAAGCAACTACATTCAAAGCAAAAGCATTTGTCAGATAATATCATGGCTAATGTCTTCACTGGAGAAAAAGGGAAGAAATAGCAATGAACTCAATAATCCCACAGCCTCTATTAGCTTCCAAACTTACACTTTTTTTTTTAAAGATGCATATGGTGGAGATATGCCATTTCAAGTCCATTTCAGAAAGGAAGCAGAGTCTCCTGAGTATTGTAGTCTGTTTTTCCTTTTAAGAAAAGGCCATGACAGTTGGAAGAGGACTTGAGAGCCTTCATAGTGCCATAAATTTTGTTGTTGTTGTTGTTATTGTTGATATCAGAGAGAAATAAGATTCTTCATGGTGAATATATCTGGATTAGTATGTATTAGTGTCAGGTGTACAGGCCCTGGAAAATGATGGCTTGTGTTTAAATGGCAGACCAGCTACTGTATAGACATACAAATAGTCTTGAACAAATTATTTAACATCTCTGAACATCAGTTTCCCCCTCTGTAAAATAGTGATTTTTGTACATATTTCAGAGGCTTATTGAAAGGATCAAATGAACTAATGGTTGTAAAATGCTGTGTAGGAGTTCCTGTCATAGTAGGTGTTTAATAAATATTAGACATTGTTATTATCAAACCCATCAAACATACTCAACCAAGAGGACAAACCGTTGGCACATGTATGACCACAACCTGAACAAAGAACACATGATTCTATTGAATATAGACATTGGCTCGAAAAACTTCTGATGGAATTCTTCTAAACATAGTGCTCCAACAACTTGACCCAAATGAAATCTATATCACAAGGAATGGATGGCTAGAAGTGGTGCTCACTCAAGAGCACACCCTAAAAATGCATTTAAAAATAGCATGTGCAGGAGTTTGCGGTGGTTTTCATGTGGGAGGTGAGTTGCCTGACAGAAATAGGAAAGGCAGGCTCAATTTGGCAGACGCTGACATGTGTAACTCCCATCTCAGTGGGAGCTTCACATGCATACGTTTAAACTTTGACAGTGATCTTATAAAATACCTCCCCTGAGTAAGACTGCTGCTGATATTCCACCGAAGTTTTATCTGTAAAATAATCCCTTGCACCTTATATTCTCTATCTCACTTCCTTACACAGAGATTATTTTAAATCATATGTGAAAAGAACAGCCACCAGACTTTGTACCTTAACTAGACTTTATGAAAATTAAGCCATAAGATCTTAGATGCAAAGATTGGTTAAATGTATTCATCAACTCTAAGTTCTTTTAAGCACTTACTTTGTATCAGGAACAGAGCTGTTCATGAGTGATGGAGAAATGTGTGTAATGTGGTTCTTATACTTAAGGAAAATGTAATTTTGATAGGTAAGAAAGATACATAGGCAAATAATTATAACACAATAGGTTTGGTGTTAGACTAATTTATGCAGTGACACAAGCACAGGAGAAAACGATAATTAAATCCCAGAATCATGTAAGTGGTTAGTGGCAGGGTTGAGTCCAGAAATAAGTGCTCCTGCTCGCCAGTCTATTATCCTGGCTTCAACAACTCGTAATAATAATGTAATACCTTGGCTTTACATTTTTACTATGTTATTTTGCAATCACAAATCCCTCTCACATAAATTATTTCACTTTTTGTAAAATGATCCTGTCCCTCCTTTCTGGTTTGCTTTGCTGGGTAATGAGAGTCTACACACCATCTCAGAGTAACTGCTTTTGTAAGGCAATAGCACTCTCCTCATCAGTGCTGAAAAGCAGCAGCAGGATAAAACAGGAGAGGATGGAAGGAGAAATTGTAAACGTTAAGAATGGCCAATCAATGTACAATTTCTGCCACCTAATGGTTTTTCAAAGTTATTTGCATGCTTGGTGCAAATTCCTTATACCAAAGTATAAGGAATTTGTCTGATAGTTCAACAACATAAGGGACTATGACAAGAAAAATAACGTTTTAGCATTTGATCATGTGACAAAAGCAATGTTTTCATTTAGAGCTTAATTTTTGAGATCTGATAACACACTTCCTAAATGTCAATATTAACCTAAATAGAAATAAGGAATAATTACAGAAAAAAAGTCAATACACTGCTTGCTTGGGCTTACATCATTGTGAGCATTAGTTCTAAAATCAAGGTGGTTTTCTTTTTCTCTTTAGAAGAGAAAAAGTTCCTTTGTCAAGGAAAAAGTTAAAATTAGAATAGCTTTTGGGGACTAGATAGGAGTGAGAAATGTCATGCAGGGAGATTCAAAATATGCGAATGAAGTTCAAGGTAGGGAGCTTTCAGCCTTGATTTTTATGGGAATCTGAAAATATTTTAACAAAAGTTCTTTAGTCCTCTGTTATAAGATGGGGAGTGAATCAATGAATTTAGTGAAGTGAAAAAAAACCACTCAAATATGTTCTTTCTTTAACCTGAAGGAAGAGTCATCTTAGTCATTTTAGGAAGAGTCATCAAAGGGACACAAGCTCAAATAAAGGGAATAAGTAGTAGTATTCTCTTGTCTCTGGTGAAGAGGCATTCTATCTGTGAAAAGTGATTTATACCCTAATGAAAACATTGCTTCTCTTCTCTAGGACCATAAACAACTATAGTTTTGTTTTATTCCTTTTATCATAGCACTAATGATTTCAACATAGCATAGATTGCATACTAAATGTAATATAATGCACCAAATATAATAATCACTCAAGACAAACAAATATTGTCTCCACATTGAGGTTTAGGAAAAACCACAAAACAGCATATTATTAAATATTCAGCATATTTCCTCTCTTCTCTTTGTCAGTAATTGAGTACTGCATTGGAGTATACTCAAAGTGTAAAGTTGGTATGTTTCTCCTGATAACACACCTGCTCTCTAAATAGAGCTAGCTTCTATTTTGACGGACCTAACTGAGATCACATCCTACAGTGAATTTCTTGTTTCCTTGAGTTGTGTTACAGTTCACTGCCATGACAAGTGAGCTATATCAGGTCCAAGAAACTTTGAGTTAATAAATTAACTCATTTTGTTCAAATTAATAATTAATATTGCCAAAAATTTTGATTGATAAAAGCAAAGTCTACAAATATTTTCCTATTTCCCTTTTCAGGTCAATGCTTTGTATATTCTATGGACCTAACTCTTGATTTATGGAGTCAGGAAAATTGTGTTCCAATCTCAGGTTTGCTGCAAATGAGCCATGACACTTTGATCAGGTCACTAAATTCACTGTCACTCATTTCCCTGAAATGAGTGTTTTATGAGATTATTCCTAAGAACTTTTTCACTTCAAAAATTTTAATTCATGAAATTATAATATAATTCATCACCTTAGCATTTCTGTGACTACATAATCAATAATAAACTATTGGCAAGTTAGTGATAATTATAGGTCTTATATGACATATAAATCAATAAACAAATCATGATTTAGGATTGGTACTGAATCAAGACTATTTAGAGATCTCTGTCAGTTTCAGGAGAAAATTAATTTTGATTAGATTCAAAGACCTCAGAGATGCTAAAACAGTAAGTTACTACTTGATTTGTTGAATAGTTGAATTCCATTCAGTCTTGTTAGATACTTCCTAGTTGAGTCCTAAAGGATAACCGTTTCTTAACAATAAAATCAACAGAACTATTGTGCATGTTATAACATTGCATTTCTAAAATTTTTCACGTATTTTTACCAAGTTCCTTTTGTTAGACCTAGGGGAGGAATAGATAATGACACAAGTTTCGGAAGTTGAGACCTTGAAAATGGAGTGTGCGAGAGGAACTAGTGACTAGGAGAGTGCCACTTTTCCCTAAATTGGTTATAACATGTAATCAAAACAATGTATTATTTTCTGTGCTTATTAAATATAGTTCTCTAGTCAGTTTTTTATATTTTTATTTTTTAATTTATTATTTATTATTTTTTCATTGCATTTTAGGTTTTGGGGTACATGTGAAGAACATGCAAGTTTGTTGCATAGTTACACACATGGCAGTGTGATTTGCTGCCTTCCTCCCCTTCACCTATATCTGGCATTTTCCCCATGCTATCTCTCCCCAACTCCCCACCCCTGCAGTCCCTCCCCTATTCTCCCCGCCCCCAGCAGACACAGTGTGTGATCAGTTTTTTTTTAAGTTAGTACACTTAATTTTTTTTTGAGAAGTTTTAGGTTCACAGTAAAACTGAGCAAAAAGTACAGAGAGTTCCCATATATCTTTGTCTATACACACATATAAACAACCTCTTCCTCTTTCATTATCAACATCCTCACTAGAGTAGTAAATTAGTTACAGCTGATACACCTACACTGACATATCATTAGCACCCAAAGTCCATAGTATACATTAAAGTTTTTTTATTTATTTTATTTTTGAGACAAGATCTTATTCTGTTGCCCAGGCTGGATTGCAGTGACATAATCATGGCTCACTGTAGCCTTGACTTCTCAGGCTCAAGTGATCCTCCCACCTTGCCCTCCCAAGTAGCTGGGACTACAGGCATGTCCCACCATGCCTAGCTAATATTTTGTATTTGTAGAGACAGGTTTTCACCATGTTGCCCAAGCAGGTCTTGAAGTTTTGGCCTCCCAAAGTGCTAGGATTACAGGTGTGAGCCACTGTACCCAGCCTCATTAGGGTTTATTGTTGATATTGGGGCTTGGACAAATGCCTAATGACATGTATTCACCACTATAGCATCATACAGAATAATTTTACTGCCCTAAAATTCCTCTGTGCTTCATCTGTTCTCTGCTCCCTCCACTATAACCTCTGGCAAAAACTGATCTTTTTACTATCTCCCCAGTTTTACCCTTTCCAGATGTCATATAGCTAGAGTCATAAATATGTATTTTCAAATTGACTTCTTTCAGTTAGTAATACGCATTTAAGTTTCCTCCACGCCTTGTCATGACTTGATAGCTCTTTTTTTTAGTGCTGAATAATATTCCATTGTTCAGGTGGTCCAAGTTTATTTATCCATTCACCTACTAAAGGATATCTTTCATTGCTTCCAAATCTTGGCAATTATAAACAAAGCTGCTATAAACATCCATGTGCAGGCTTTTCTGTGAGTATAAGTTTTCAGTTCATTTGGGTAAATACCAAGGAGCACAATTGCTGGATTGTATGTAAAGAATATATTTGGTTTTGTAAGAAATTGCCAAATTATCATCCAAAGTGACTGTACCATTTTGCATTCCCACCAGCAATGTATGAGAGTTCATATTGTTCCACACCCTTGCCAGCATTTGCTATTGTCACAGTTTTGAATTTTGGTCATTCTCATTAGTAGGTAGTGGTAACTCACTGTTGTTTAAGTTTATAATTCCCTAAGGACATATAATTTTGAATATCTTTCATATGTTTTTCATAAGCATCCATATATTTTTTGTTGTTGAGGTGTATGTTCAAGTCTTTTGCCCATTTTTTTTTAATTTTAATTTTTATTTTTATCATTATTATTTTTTTATTTTTTTAAATTTTTTATTGGATTTTAGGTTTTGGGGTACATGAGCAGAGCATGTAAGACAGTTGCTTAGGTACACACATGGCAGTGTGCTTTGCTTTTCTTCTCCCCTTCACCCACATTTGGCATTTCTCCCCCGGCTATCCCTCCCCACCTCCCCCTCCCACTGGCCCTCCCCTTTTCCCCCCAATAGACCCCAGTGTTTAGTACTCCCCTTTCTGTGTCCATGTGTTCTCATTTTTCATCACCCACCTATGAGTGAGGATATGCGGTGTTTCATTTTCTGTTCTTGTGTCAGTTTGCTGAGGATGATGTTTTCCAGATTCATCCATGTCCCTACAAACGACACAAACTCATCATTTCTGATTGCTGCATAATATTCCATGGTGTATATGTGCCACATTTTTCAAATCCAGTCTATTATCAATGGGCATTTGGGTTGATTCCAGGTCTTTGCTATTGTAAACAGTGCTGCAATGAACATTCGTGTACATGTGTCCTTATAGTAGAACGATTTATAGTCTTTTGGATATATACCCAGTAATGGGATTGCTGGGTCAAATGGAATTTCTATTTCTAAGGCCTTGAGGAATCACCACACTGTCTTCCACAATGGTTGAACTAATTTACACTCCCACCAACAGTGTAAAAGTGTTCCTTTTTCTCCACATCCTCTCCAGCATCTGTTGTCTCCAGATTTTTTAATGATCGCCATTCTAACTGGCGTGAGATGGTATCTCAATGTGGTTTTGATTTGCATCTCTCTGATGACCAGTGACGATGAGCATTTTTTCATACACCAATAACAGACTTAAAGAAAGCCAAATCAAGAACGAACTGCCATTCACAATTGCTACAAAAAGAATAAAATACCTTGGAATACAACTCACAAGGAACGTAAGAGACCTCTTCAAGGAGAACTACAAACCACTGCTCAACGAAATCAGAGAGGACATAAACAGATGGAGAAACATTCCATGTTCATGGTTAGGAAGAATTAATATCGTGAAAATGGCTATACTGCCCAAAGTAATTTACAGAATCAACGCTATCCCCATCAAGCTACCATTGACTTTCTTCACAGAACTGGAGAAAACCACCATGAACTTCATATGGAACCAAAAGAGAGCCCGCATAGCCAAGTCAATTCTAAGCAAAAAGAACACAGCGGGGGGCATCACACTACCGGATTTCAAACTATACTACAAGGCTACAGTAATCAAAACAGCATGGTACTGGTACCAAAACAGAGATATAGACGAATGGAACAAAACAGAGGCACCGGAGGCAACACAACATACATACAACTATACAATCTTTTGCCCATTTTTTAACCTGGTTTTTCATTTTCTTATTTTGAGTTCTAAGAGTTCTTTGTATATTTTGACTAACAGTCCTCATCAGATGTGTCTTGCAAATATTTTCCTTCAGTTTGTGGCTTGTCTTCTCATTCTCTTTACATTGTGTTTTACAAAGCAATAATTTTTAATTTTGATAAAGTCCAGCTTATCAATTATTTATTTGATGGATTATACATTTGGTATTGTATCTAAAAAGTCATTTTTGTACCCAAGGTCATTTAGGACTTCTCTGATGTTATCTTCTAGGAATTTTATAGTTTTGCATTTTTACATTTAGGTTGGTGATCTATTTTGAGTTAATTTTTGAGAAGGGTGTGAGATCTGTGTCTAGATTCACTTTTTTTGCATATGGAAGTCCAGTTGTTTCAGACCATTTGTTGAAAATACTACCTTTGCTCTACTGTATTGCCTTTGCTTCTTTAACAAAGATTGCGTGATGATTAACACTGATTGTCAACTTCATCGAATTGAAGGATCCAAAGTATTGTTCCTGGGTATGTCTGTGAGGGTGTTGCCAAAGGAGATTAACATTTGAGTCAGTGGACTGGGAGAAGCAGACCCGCTGTCAATCTGGGTGGATGCCATCTAATCAGCTGCCAGTGCAGCTGGAATCAAGCATGAAGAAGTTGGAAGAGACTTGACTTGCACAGTCTTCTGATTTTCATCTTTCTCCCATACTGGATGCTTCCTTCCCTCAAACATCAGACTCCAAGTTCTTCAGCTTTTGGACTCCTGGACTTATACCAGCAAGACTCTTGGGCCTTCAGCCACAGACTAAAGGCTGCACTGTCAGCTTCCCTACTTTTGAGGTTTTGGGATTTAGACTGGCTTCTTTGCTCCTCAGCTTGCAGATGCCTTATTGTGGGACTTCACCTTGTCATTGTATGAGTCAATATTCCTTAATAAACTCCCCTTCATATATACATCTATCCTATTAGTTCTGTCCCTCTAGAGAATACTGGCTAACACAGATGGGTTGGCTATATTTATGTGGGTATATTTCTGGGCTATTCTGTTCCATTGCTCTATATGCCTATTCTTTTGCCAATGCCACACTGCCTTCATTAATGTAGCTTTAAAGTATGTCTTGAAGAGGAGTGGTGCTAGTCCTTCAACTTTATTCTTATTCAATAGTTGGCAATTCTGGCCTTTTGCTTCACTGTATAAACTTTTTTTTTTCCCAGGAGGGGCATAAGGCACAATGTCACTCTGTGGATCAGGTTGAAGTGCAGTGGCACTATCTCAGCTTGCTGCAACCTCTGCCTCCCTAGTTCAAGCGATTCTCATGCTTCACCCTCCCTAGTAGCTAGGATTACATGCATGCACCAGCACACGGGCTAATTTTTGTAAGTTTAGTAGAGACAGGGTTTCACCATGTTGGCCAGGCTAGTCTCAAACTCCTGCCTTTAAGTGATCCACCCACCTCAGCCTCCCAAAATTCTGGGATTACAGGCATGCACCACTACACCCTGCCATGCTTCATTGTGCAAACTTTAGAATCAGTTTGTTGATATCTACAAAATAACTTGCTAGGATCTTGATTGGATTTGCATTGAACCTATTGATCAAGTTGGGAAGAATTGACATCTTCATAATATTGTCTTATTTTCAATAGACTAGAATATCTTTCTATTCAATTCTTCTTTGATATCTTTCGTCAGACTTTTTCATTAGATTTTTGTAGTTTTCCTCATCTATAACCTCATATTAGCTTTACATTTGTAACAAACAAAAACTTTATACAAGAGGAAATAAGTCATAAAAATTTAATTAGATTTATTCTTAAGTATTTTGTGGAGAGGTGCAAAATGTGTTTTTAATTTCAAATTCCACTTGTTCATTCATGGTATATAGAAAAGCAATTAATTTTTATATGTTAACCTTGTAACCTGCAACCTTGCTTGTTAGTTCCAGGAGGTTTTTTTTGTCAATTCTTTCAGAATTTCTACATGAAGTCGGCCCTCTGTATCTGTGGAACCCACATCCACAGATTCAAATGATGGAGTATAAAAAATATTCAGAACAAAATAACAAAACTAATAGCACAACAATAAAAACAATACAAGTTAAAAAACAATATAGTATAACATCTATTTAGAAAGCATTTATATGATATTAGGTAGTACAAGTAATCTAGAGATTATAAAGGATACAGGAAGTTGTATGCAAGTTATATGAAAATACTATGTATAGTATCTTTGGTATTGGCATTAGGGTAATGCTGGCCTCATAGAATTAGTAAGGAAGTATTTCTGCTTATATCTTCTGAAAGAGATTGTAGAGAATCAGTATAGGTTTTCCCTTAAATATTTGCTAGAATTCACCAGCGAACTCATTTGGACCTGATGCTTTTTCCTTTGGGATGTTGTTAATTACTGATTAAATTTCTTTAATAAATATAGGTCTATTCATATTGTCTATTTCTTCTTGTATGAGTTTTGGCAGACTGTGCCTTTCAAGGAATTAGCCTATTTTATCTATGTTATTGAATCTGTGTACATAGAATTGCTTGTAATATTTCTTTATTATCCTTTTACTTTCCATAGGATCTGTGGTTATGTAATCTTTCTCTATTGGGATTTTAAATGGATGAGTTGAACATTTCTTATTTTTCAGAAAAAAATCAAGGTATTTGGTTTTCTTTTTATATGTCCTACAGTGGATTAACATTTAAAAATTAGAGGCCATTATCTAATCAAACTAAAGAGATTCTGCACAGCAAAAGAAACTATCATCAGCGTGAACCTGCAGAATGGGAGAAAATTTTTGTAAGCTACCCATTCAACAAAAGTCTAATATCCAGCTACAAGAAACTTAAACAAATTTATAAGAAAAAACAAACAATCCAATCAAGAAGTGGGCAAAGAATATGAACAGACACTTCTCAAAAGAAGACATTTACGTTGCCAACAGATATATGAAAAAAATCATCATCACTGGTCATTAGAGAAATGCAAAACAAAACCATAATTTGATACCATCTCATGCCAATTAGAATGACAATTATTAAAAAGTCAGGACACAACAGATGCTGGTGAAGCTGTGAAGACATAAGAAGACTTCTACAGTGTTGGTGGGACCATAAATTAGTTCAACGGTTGTGGAAAACAGTGGAAATTCCCCAAGAATCTAGAAATAGAAATAACATTTGACCCAGCAATCTCATTACTGGGTATATACCCAAAGGATTATAAATCATTCTGCTATAAAGACACATGCACATGTATATTCATTACAGCACTATTTACAATAGGAAAGACATGGAACCAACTAAAATGCCCATAAATGATAGACTGGATAAAGAAAACAGGACACATATATACCATGGAATACTATTCAGCCATTAAAAAAGAATGAGTTCATGTCCTTTGCAGGGACATGGATGAAGCTAGAAACCATCATTCTTAACAAACTAACACAGGAATGGAAAACCAAACACTGCATGTTCTCACTCATAGGTGGGAGTTGAAAAATGAGAACATGTGGACACAGGGAGGGGAGCATCACATCACATTCTGTCAGTATTGGGGGTAGGGGAAGGAGACCATTAGGACAAATACCTAATGCATGAGGGGCTTAAAACCTAGATCATGGGTTGTTAGGTGCAGCAAACCACCAAGGCACATGTATACTTATGTAACAAACCTGCATGTTCTGCACATGTATCCCAGAACTTAAAGTAAAATAAAAAACAAAAAAATTAAAAAAAGAAATTAGTGGCCCTTGATTAAAAAGTAAGTTCTCTAGTTAAACTTTCTATGAATATACATAATTTGATTTTGTTTATATCAGCTATAGTCTTCTTAATGAAGAACAATACAGCTAACATGCTTCTGTAAAAGAGCAACAGTAACCAAAACAGCATGGTATTGTTATGAAAACACACACATAGACCAATGGAACAGAATGGAGAGCCCAGAAATAAGGCTGCATACCTGCAACCATCTGATCTTCAACAACCTGACAAAAATAAGCAATGGGGAAAAGGCTCTGTACTCAATAAAGGGTGTTGGGATAACTGGCATACACAGAATATTGAAACTGGACCCCTTTTTTACACCATATACAAAAATCAACTCAAGATGGATTAAAGACTTAAATGTAAAACCCAAAAGTATAAAAACTCTGGAGGACAATGAGGCAATACTATCCTGAACATAGGAACAGGCAAAGGTTTCATGACAAAGACACCAAAAGAAATCACAACAAAGGCAAAAATTGATAAGTCGGAGCTAATTAAACTTAAAAGCTTCTGTACAGCAGAGGAAAAGAAAAGAAAAGCATCTGCATCTGACAAAGGTCTAACAGCCAGCATCTATAAGAAAGTTAAACAAATTAACAAGAAATAACAACCATGTTAAAAGTGGGGCAAGGAACATGAACAGACACTTTACACTGTTGGTGGGAATATTAATTAGCTTAACCATTTTGGAAAACGATATGAAGATTCCTCAAAGAGTTAAAAACATAACTACCATTTAACCTAGCAATCACATTACTGGGTATGTATCCAGAGGAATATAAATCATTCTACCATAAAGACACATGGATGTGAATGTTCATTGCAGCATTATTCACAATAGCAAAGACACAGAATCAGCCTAAATGCTCCTCAATGACGACTGAATAAAGAAAATGTGGTACATATATACCATGGAATACTATCAAGCCATAAAAAAGAATGAGAGTATATCTTTTGCAGGAACATAAATGGAGGTGGAGGGTGTTATCCTTAGCAAACTAACAGGAACAGAAAACCAAATACCACATCCTGCACCTTATAAGTGGGAGCTAAATGATGAGAATATACATATATAAAAAGGGAAACACAGACACTGGTGTCTATTTGAGGTTGGAGGTTGGGAGGAGGGAAAGGACCAGAAAAAATAACTATTGGGTACTGGGCTTAGTACCTGGGTTACAAAATAATCTTTATAACAAACCCCTGGGACACCAGTTTACCTATGCAGCAAACCTGTACATGTACCTCTGAACCTAAAATGAAAGTTAAAAAATAAAAATAATAAATAAAATGATTCTGTAGAAAAGAACCCATTCCATTAATGTGTTTCTTTAAGAAAAGCAACTGCTTTAAAATATGCGGTATTCCCCAAAGTGTTCATTAAATTTTGTACTGCACATCTATCATTCTAGTTGACAGGTTTCTAACTTCTGCTTTTTATCAAGAAAGAATTCAAGAATTAAGTCAATTAACAAGTAAAAATCCACCCCTCTTGGAAATTTCGGTCATTCCCATACAAATATGTTTTGAAGACTTTTCTTTTTCCAAGAAAGTCTTTCCATGACAGCTATCACATAGAGTTAATGAATTTGTGCCAGCATCTAACACTTTATCAGAAATTTTAATTATGATAAATGTAGTAAATATCTAACAGGCAATTATGATAAATGCCTATACATGTATTAAAATATTAGCCATGCTTCCAAATAAAATTATTACTTCCTTTTATCAGTTTTTTGGCATCTCATGTAAGATATAAATTTTTGTGTATCAATAAGTAGCTCAAAATATTTTGAACATTCTTATGAGACATTCTTTCAAAGTATTCCTTTAGAGAACTCTAGGAAAGAGCAAAACAGAGTTCTGTCTCTTGGCATTATAAATCCTCATGTCCATTTTACATAATAAATTATTAAGTTTTAACCACACAAGAGACCAATAAAACAATTGTTGAGATACATAATTAGAAACAAAATAATTTTTGTCTCCTATTTGTTCTGCAACTTTTCTTTGATAGCATTGATATTTAATTCATGCATATTTTCAAAACATTTATTAATCAATTTTCTAAGGTCAAAAATATTTCTTTGAACTATTTTTTGTTACCAAAGTTTTGCTTTTATGAACTGTATTTGGGGTTCAATAAGGTATTTGACATTTTTAACTTCCTTAGTTAATTGCTTTATGTTAGCACCAGGGATTTAGGGTGTTTCTTCAGACTTCTGTTTATTTGTGCATAATTCACAATGACAATACTATGGAGCAGTGAGTGACCAAGATGGGCTCACAGGAGTGGAGAAATGATGGATGTCAAACCCTCGGCAGACTTTCTCCTTGGTCAGGGCTAATGGAGAGGGTTTCCTTGTTCCTTTTTGGCATGGAGTAAATCCCAAGCAAACAGAGAAGCCTAGGGGAAAAGGGAAGTTGGTGGTCTAGAACAAATCTTATTTGCTCTTTTCCTTTCTTTCCCTCTTTTCTTTCTCTCTCCCCTTCTCTCATCTCTCGCTATTTCAGTTTAGAATCCTTTGCATACTCAAAACAGAAGTTTGTTCATATTAGTTCTCATAATGATTAATGTTAAAATACAGAGATTTTAGCTCAGCATGGTGGTGTGTCCCTGTGGTTTCAGCGACTCAGGAGGCTGAGGCTGGAGAATTGTTTGAGTTGTGGAGTTGGAGCTTGCTGTGAGCTGAGATCAGGCCACTGTACTCCAGCCTAGGTGATAGAGGGATATTCTGACTCAGACGAAGAAGGGAGAAGAAGAAGAAAGGAAGAAGAAGAAGAAGAAAAAGAAGAGGAAAAAGAAGAAGAAGAAGGAGGAGGAGGAGGAGGAGGAGGAAGAAAGAGAAGGAGGAGGAGGAGGAAAAGGAGGAGGAGGAGGAAAAGAAGGAGGAGGAGGAAAAGAAGGAGGAGGAGAAGGAGGAGGGAGAGGGAGAAGGTGGGGCGGGGAGAGAGATGGGGGAGGGAAAGGGAGAGTGGGAAGGGGAAGGAGAGGGGGAGGGAGAGGGGAAGGGAGAGGGAGAGGTGGAAGGGGAAGGAGGAGGAGGAGTGGGAAGGGGATGGAGAGGGAGGGGAGAGGGAGAGGGGTGGCTATAGTGGCACATGCCTGTAGTCCCAGCTAGTTGGCAGGCTGAAGCAGGAGGATCACTTGAGCCTGTGAGGTCAAGCCTGCAGTGAGCCAAGATGGTGCCACTGCACTCCAGCCTAGGTGACCAAGTGAGATACTGTCAAAACAACAACAACAACAACAAACACAACAACAAAACAGCCCCCAAACAAAACAGATTTTGCAGGAATCCACCTAAGAGAAAATGATAGAAACAGCAGAAGATTCTCTCTCTCTGTCTCTCATATGACCTTTCTCTCATGACATCTCTGTTTTTCTGTGTGCATTTGGTCAATTTGCATTTCTCTATTAACTAACTTCTCAGTATAATTTCTGTTTCCACCAACCATGTCTCTATATCCTGACTCTACATCATACCTTCAGTGCCAGTTCCCTTTCCTAATTTACTCAGTTTCTCATTCCCCAATTCCAAAATACCCAATAAAGGAATCTTATTGTCTCAGCTAGTCTTTTCAAGCCAGGCTGTTGATAGTCAGAAACCACTCAGGCTGAGGGATAGGATCATATGGATACAGAAAGAGTTATGAGCAGGGCAGGCAATAATCAACATCTCTAGTATAGTCTTCTATTTTTCTTTTATTTTTTTTCAAATAGCTACTGAATACCTACTATGTACTCATTACTATTCTAGCCTCAACCTCTACTTTCAAGAAGCTAATTGTCCAAAGAGCAAAGAAAGCTAGCAACAACTTTTAGGTATTGTCATAACTGCTACAATAAAGAGTTCTTAAGATTCACCCCCAGAAAGGGCACCTCAACTGATGGGGATGCCAGAGAGGCTCCACAGATAAGATGATACCTGAACAAGGTCTAAAAGAATAAATAAGAGTCACCTAAGTGATGGGAGTAGGAGGCTGGCGAAGATGAAAAGGAAGAACACAGAGGACTCCTGGCAGATGGAGCCATTTGTAGAAAGGAACAAAGGTTAGAAATTCACTGTAAATCTCTGGGACTGTAAGTGGTTCAGCAATGCCAGAGGCCTGGCAAGAAAAAGGATGAAGAGGTAGGTGGGGCAATATCATAAAGTATCTTGCAGGCTTCAAGTTTGGAGGGCAATGGGGCCACTAAATAATTTTCAATAAGGCAGTAATACAATTGGATTTGCATTTTATGAAGATCTCTCAGGTAGCAATGTTGGCAATGGATTGGACAGGTACTACTGAAGGCTAAGAAATAAGTTCGATGATCACTCTAGCCTTCAAAGTAAGAAATTATGTGAGGGTTGGAATTAAGGCATACCATTGGAATGGAGAAAAGATGGACTTGTGAACTCCTAAGGAAAGAGAGTCAATGCACACAAACTCAAGTTCTGACAGGAAGAGTGACTAGAGGTCTGGTGGCTTTACCTCCTTGAATACTTTCCATGGCCACCCCAATACAGGTACTAGTCAAATATCTAGTTCTTCCTCCCTATGTCTTACCGTTGGTGTGCACAAGCAGATGAGGAGAAACGGAGAGATTACGGCTTCATTTTTAGCATCTAGGGAGCACTGTTTTACAAACTCTCTAACTCTCTTTACAAAACTTTATCCATTTGTATTCCTCAAATCCCTTTGCCATTGGACCTCTTTGTCTTTTAGTCCATTCTTCCAAGCTGTCTTTTCTTTCCTTGACTGCTCTGCTCTTTCACATTCCCTTGACTAATGTTGTCCAGAAATACGTAACATTCACTCACTCATATACTCAGTTAACATTTGTTAATTTCCTACTATGGACAAAAAGAAGAAAGTGATCAAAGAGCAATGCTTCCATGACATGCAAGCACTTTTTATACCTTTGAGACAGAAGAGCAGGGTAGAAAGATATGACTACAGTGGGATTAGCAAAAACTGAACCCATCAGCAAGGCTTTAATGAGCTCAGTGTGGGCCCAAACTCTGCAAGAATCAGAGGAGGGTCCATATAGATTTATAGATTTTACTACCTATGGTCAACGGCAGTGTTGGGGACACATGTAACTTGGGCTATTTTCTTTTGGAGATCCCTCTGGCCCATCTCACCTGCATGATCTCCTAGATGTGCTTTCACTTGCCAGCATGGAAGCAATAAAATAATTACCATTTAGGGCTATAAAAGTGGACTTTTGGAGGGTCATTAGCAGTTATCCTCCTGCCTAGAAGTGTAGCTTAATCTTTAGCTTTAATGACTCTCTAAAAACTGTTTTGTCTCTAGAATAACCAACCACTAAGGATGAGAAGAAGGAATTAGAAAAGCATTCTTATCCTGAGTTTTAGTGTAGACTGATCTCAAGAGCCACATTCAACACTGGGATTAAGCTACATGCCTCTCTCTCATAAGGCGCTTCATTCACCTCAAGTGAGCAAAATATTTCTGGTTCATTTCTGGAAAGGAAGTGAAACTGTGTGTGAACTCAGGTTACCCAACAAGGAAGGCACAGGCAGAAGAACAATAGCTGAGTACATCAGCACTGGCTTCATAAAGGCCAGCAAGCAAGGTGGGGTGGGAGAGGAAATCAGTACATCTAATAGTCTGATAAAATACTTCATGGTTTCACAGAAGTGTGGCTGGGAACAATTTAACATAGTTTGTGACAGCAGAGAAACACTGTTAACTGACTGAAAATCCCAGAGTGTTGACATCAGGGCCCAGAGGATTCCTATTGGGCTGAAGCAATGCAAAAAGTACAAAAAAGGCTAAGCTGTAAATCATGCCCTAGAGGTCAAGACACTTACACAAGGTTACACATGGAATTCTTACAGCCAACCAAATTGGACTTGCTTTGAAGCTTGGTAAACAATCTTTGTCTTGGCTGCTTTGCTGCAGCCATATAAGATGGCCAAAGACAGCTGCAAAAAGGCTTTCAGCAGTTTCATTTAGTCTACCTTCTAACATCCATTAGACCAGAAGATTCCCCTGAAGCGACTGTGTCCCTTAGAGCATGATTCTTCATGTTATTGCAAGGTCCTTTCCCCATTTCTTCAGTCAGCTATATGGGAAGTACAAATATTTTACTACCTGTAAAGCAAATGAGTTACAAGCCTCATGAGTTTGTAGTGATATGTTCTTTTTGGTACAAGTTGCAAATGTGATGGCATTTTATGGCAGTTTCGCTGTCCCTTTCCTGATTTGACTGTACTTGTATCTTCCTTGAAAAGCAGAGCCAATTCTCCCAGCCTCCTTATTAATAGGAAAGTAAAATTTCTTCTCTTTGAGCTACAGGTTCACACCCATTTCCAGGTCACATTCATTGCATTGCTTAACTATTCTTCAACTGTAACTTAATTTGTTCATAAAATTATCACCATTTACATATCCCTGGTCCAGAGGCTCAAAGTTATTCATGTTGTAACTACTTCTTCATATTCCAAAACTTTCTCTAAAAACTCACGTTTGCTTTTAATTTTTCCAGTGATTCTTTTTCTAACTCCTAGGGTCTCCTCCGTCCCCCAGGGAGCTCACATTCCAAGGCCCACACCTGGTCTGTACTT
This sequence comes from Callithrix jacchus, assembly GCF_049354715.1. Lineage (NCBI taxonomy): Eukaryota > Metazoa > Chordata > Mammalia > Primates > Cebidae > Callithrix > Callithrix jacchus. The sequence continues at coordinate 89,338,665 of NC_133505.1, read as the reverse complement.
TCTAAACAACCCCAAATGAAACATCATAGCACCTTACATTAGTCTGTTCTTGTGCTGCTTATAAAGACCTACCCTAAATTGGGTGATTTATAAAGACAAAGAGGTTTAATGGACTCACAGTGTCATATGGCTGGGGAGGTCTCACAATCATGGCAGAAGGCAAAAGGGGAGAAAGGCAAATCTTATGTAGCCACAGGCGAGATTGCGTGTGCAGGGAAACTCCCTTTTATAAAACCATCAAATTTCTTATTCACTAACAGGAGAACAGCATGCGTAAGAACAGCATGGGTAAGACCGCCGTGATTAAAGTACCTCCCACCAGGTCCCTCCCACAACATGGGAATTATGGAAACTGCAATTCAAGCTGAGATTTGGGTGAGGACAAAGCCAAACCATATCACACATCTTCAGACAGACTTTATTGGTTTTACTTCCTGCCCATTTGACTTGTTTTAGTCTCTAGTTTTCGTTTAATTTTTTGTGAATTATTTTACTCTCTAGTTTTCATTTAATTTGTTAGGAGACGGGTGTTCTTCTACACCATATAGTTAAGCTATGTTGGCAGGACTATGGGAGTCAGGGAGGTCAAAAAAGCCAGAATCTAAGTACAGAAGGTCAAAGATGGGGCAGAGAGGAAAGGTGAGGGAGAGAGAGATTGATTCTCTATAGAAAAGTCCAACCTGCTGCAGTTGCTAATCCTTTCAAAGTCACTTCATATACTGCTAAGTTAATGGAGGCAGTCATTTTTCCCTTCCTCCTCTAGCAGATAGTGATAATATTTGTTACCTGGATAACCTATCCATTTACTCTCTACCCCTCCCCTAAATAGGACTGCCATCATTCCTGTGTGGAACAAAACTCACAATTCAACAGAGCCATGCCATTTAGTTTGTTTAATTACAATGCTTATTTTTACCAACACCCAGCAGCCTATTGGTGAAGACATATTTTTAGAAATCTAACAAATAAACAAATACATCCTTAGATCACAGACACAGCTCTCCTATTTTGTTTGGTACAAAAAGGAAAGAACACTTATCACACCTACACCCTATTTTTCCCCGTTTCCATCTACTTAAATACCCTTAAACGCACTTAAATGAAGAAATGACACATGATTCCTAGTTTTCTAAACCACAACTAGAATTTCCTCTGTGGAATTAATGTGAATACTCTCTGAAAATCTTTTGTAATGAGATTTAATTTCTCTTTTGTGCTACAAAATGGCTTCAGAACTGACCAAATAAGCAAAATCTTGTGGGAGTGGGGTGGGGGGCATACGCAGGCTAGAGAATAACTAGAAGGCTATTCCAGTAACCAACCAAGAGTTTGATTTGGGAAACTGACCAGATGGCTTGACTGCTGACGTTTTCTGAACATTTAAAGAAGGAATAACACTACTCTTACATAAACTCTTTGTGAGTATGGAGAAACAAGAAACATTTCCAAACTTGTTTATAAGGCCAGCATAATCCACATTTTAAAAACCTGTCAATCACTGGTCATTAGAGAGATGCAAGTCAAAACCACATTGAGATACCATCTCACACCAGTTAGAATGTCGATCATTAAAAAATCTAAAGACAGCAGATGCTGGAGAGGATGTGGAGAAATAGGAACATTTCTACACTGCTGGTGGGAGTGTAAATTAGTTCAACCATTGTGGAAGACAGTGTGGCGATTTCTCAAGGACCTAGAAATAGAAATTCCATTTGACCCAGCAATCCCATTACTGGGTATATGTCCAAAGGACTATAAATTGTTCTACTATAAGGACACAGGCACACGAATGTTCATTGCAGCACTGTTTACAATAGCAAAGACCTGGAACCAACCCAAATGCCCATCGATGATAGACTGGACAGGGAAAATGTGGCACATATACGCCATGGAATATTATGCAGCAATAAAAAATGATGAGTTCATGTCCTTTGTAGGGACATGGATGAATCTGGAGAACATCATTCTCAGCAAACTGACACAAGAACAGAAAATGAAATACTGCATATTCTCACTCATAGGTGGGTAATGAACAATGAGAACACATGGATACGGGGAAGGGAGTACTACACACTGGGATCTATTGGGGGCAGTAGGGGAGGGACAGCTGGGGGGGGCGGAGCTGGGGAGGGATAGCATGGGGAGAAATGCCAAATGTGGGTGAAGGGGAGGAAGGCAGCAAAACACACTGCCACGTGTGTACCTATGCAACTATCTTGCATGTTCTGCACTTGTACCCCAAAACCTAAAATGCAATTAAAAAAAAAGAAAAAGAAAAAAAGAAGGAAAGGGAAAAGAAAAAAAATAAAATAAAAACCTGGCAAGGACATTATAAAAAAAGTCAGTTATAACCCAATATATTTCATGAACTTAAATGCAAAAAATATTTTTAATAAATGATTAGATATGCATATGGCAAAATGAAACATGAACCTTAATTCAAAATGGATTGTGGATCTAACTATAAATGCTTTAAGAATAATAAAGTTGTGAGAAGGAAACATAGAATATGTAATGGCCACAGGGTGGCAAAGATTTCTTAAATAAGACACACAAAAAATTAATCATAAACCACAATAAATTGTATTTTATTAAATTAGACGTTATTAAAATAATAAATGCTCTCTATCAAGAGAGCATCAGGAAAGTGAAAAGTTACCAAGAAGGAAAATAATTTTTCAATAGATATGTTTAACAAAAGATTTATATCTGAAATATATAAAGAACCACTACAGCTCAATAAAGAAAAGCAAATCAACTTTTAGAGGGAAAAAACTATAAATAGACACTTCATAAAAAAGGATACCCATGGATTCAATAAGTACTTTTAGAAAGTAATCAAGATTGATAGCCAGTAGAAAGGTGCAAACTAATACCACAATGAAATATTATGACACATCTGCCAGAATGGTTGAAATGTTTTTAATGATGATACCAAGGGTCAGAAAGGATATGAAGCAATTGGAACTCATATACTGCTGTTTGACACAACCTCTTTGGAAAATTGATTGGCAATAGCATTAAGTTAAACATAGAAATCCCTGTGATCCAGCAGTTCTACTTCCAGGTACCTACCCTGAAGAAATGAGTAGGTAATTTATACTGTAAGGCACAGATGAGGTACCTATCCTGAAGAAATGAGTATGTAATTTATACTGCAAGGCACAGGTGAGGTACCTATCCTGAAGGAATGAGTATGTAATTTATACCGTAAGGCACAGATGAGGTGCCTACCCTGAAGGAATGAGTATGTAATTTATACTGTAAGGCACAGGTGAGGTACCTATCCTGAAGGAATGAGTATGTACGGTAAGGCACAGATGAGGTGTCTATCCTGAAGGAATGAGTATGTAATTTATACTGTAGGGCACAGATGAGGTATCTACCCTGAAGGAATGAGTATGTATTTATACTATAAGGCACAGATGAGAATTGTTATAGCAGTGCTCTATATCATAGCCCCTAACTAGAAACAACCCAATGACTACCAACAGGAAATGGAAAAACTATGACATATTTATACAATGAATGTTTTATGGAAATAATAAAGAATAAATTACTAGTATATGGAACAAGGAAAATTTCATAGAAAAAATGTTGAACTTAAGAAGCTGGCAGAAAAAAGTATATTTTATGTTCTTTTGTTTTATTAAGTTTAAAGAAAGGCAAAACTAACCTATAATTATATATATATATATATATATTTTTTTTTTTTTTTGAGACGGAGTTTCGCTCTTGTTACCCAGGCTGGAGTGCAATGGCGCGATCTCGGCTCACCACAACCTCAGCTCACCGCAACCTCCGCCTCCTGGGTTCAGGCAATTCTCCTGCCTCAGCCTCCTGAATGATATATATTGTTTAAAAAGCTCCCAAATGATTCTAATGTGTATCTAGGTTTGAGAACCACTTATATACAAAGGAGGTAACTCAGGGCCCAGAAGGTGAGGTAATTTGGCCAAGCTCTCTTGATTCCTCGCTGCTGCTGTCATTCGGGAAAAAAGATTCAAAACTGCACTTCATTATATGTACCACATGATGGAATCCCAAACCTTAAACTGTATATATTTTCTCTAATAAGCCCATCTATGTAGATTCCATGAGCTGTCCAAGAGATCTCTTTTTTCACCTAAGAGTGAGCGAACATTTCTCTTTTCCCATGAAAGCATTCTTTGATAATTTCTACTATTTAAAAATTATAAGTATGTAAAAGCATAAATAAATATTAAAGAAGTGATATATATTTCTCTCAGGTGTCATTTTTATATCTCTACCTGATATTAGTTAAACCATTTTTCTGATATCCCAGCGTTAATCTTCTGATTTTTGGTGGTTTTTACTTTCTGTTTATTTATAAAAGCATTTAGAAAGATTCTGAAAAGACTTGGGAAAGAAAGAGTTTCTGTCTCCATCAGGAGATTGAGAAACAGTGGTTCGCTGCAAAATGCTTATTATGTTCATTCAGTGCCAATTCTACTTGACAAGATAATGAAGGCAGAAGAATGTTCACATTTTCTGCTTTTGCAGTGAGCAATGTGGAATGCATTCAGATCAACAAAATTTAAGACTATCTCCGATAAACAAAAGAGATGCATTAGCTCTTTGTACATCTAGTTAATAGCAATCATGATGAATAGCCCAACAAAGAAAAATCAATTGACACATTTATATGTGAAAAGAATTTGAATATTCAAAGTTGAAATTCACAAATGTGGGTATTTATAATCCCTTAAAAACCACAAGGAAAGGTAGAAAAGTTAAAAAAAAAACTAGTAAGAAGAGTGACCAATAATAATCAGCTTTATTTCGACAAGTTATATTAGTGGGGAGAATCTCTCACATCTTTTTGCTTTTCTGTAATCTTTAATCACTTCTCAACTATTTGTTTTGTTTTTTTCTATTCCTGAGAGTTGTCACCTATACGGAATGCCCTATGGCCTAGAAATGTGTTTCCTTATTAGTTTATCTGAATCCCAACTCATTTTCTATTGGTAAAAGCACTGTTTCTTCGCCTATAGCATTTTTATCTTCAAATTTATCAATGATGCTGAACAATAGCTATCCAATGCCACTTTCTTTATATTTGCTATTTCCTCATACTTCTCAACAAGGCTGATAAATCACATCTGCTAGTGAATTCCTTTCCATCAGTATACCATCCTAATTCACAGTCAATGCCAGGTGCACTGCGCTCCATCCACCAAATCCATCACCATTATTGGAGTCCTTATTGCCCACTAGACAGCAAGTGATATAGCTCCAAACCTCCATCTTATCACCTGCACTCTAGCACCACTCCTGGTAATGTCTCAGACTAGCTTCTCAGAATTCAGAAATCAACTATGTATAAAGGAGAGATGGGGCCAGAATTGGGCAAAGGGATATGCCAAACTGTGATATAGGAAGACAGCCTCAGCCAATCCCCAGGGGAGCTGGAGAACATATAATTCATCAGAGGGGTGCCATATTGGTCCTCTCTACTCCACCACCATCAGTTATTATATCTGTCATCAGTTGTTGGATGTGGGCCACTGGGAAGGCCTTTGCCCTTGAAAAATGAGACTGTGCAATTGAGGCAAACTCAGACTAAATAAATGCTGACACCTGAGGCATTAAGTTCTTTCTGGAATAGGAATTGATTGTTTCTATCACAGAGATCCATGAGGACAAATGCAGATTATGTCAGGTCTGAAAATAATTCTAATCCTCCAAAATAACCCTAGATCGCACCCTAGAAAGACTTTAGGCTTCTTTCAGGCCTGATCTTAATTTGAAGCCCAGAGTGTGGGCCAAAATTTTCCCATTTGCTTTGGAAAATACTCCAAAATCTCACTGGCCTAAATTCTTCATGCATTGTAAGGTTGCTAAGAGATTTTTAAAGTGTATTTTCAAAAGGGATTTCTAGTTTAGTTTGCAAAAAAGATTACATATTAAAACAAAGGTTTTGGGGGGAAACGATATAACTCCAACTAAAATTGAATTAATATTTTAATCAGGAAACAACTATATAAGATGCTGTGAGTTCCCTCCCCAAATCAGGAAAGATTTGGGGAGGGAACTCACAGCATCTTATATAGTTGTTTGACCTTAGGCTCTGCTTTAGATATTACTTTTTGATCTTATGAGATTCAGCCAGATTCTAGGTGTCTAGGGACCATTTTCCAAAAATCTCCTTGTCTTTTTCTGTCTTACTGAATTCAGACCAGAATTCAGTAATTCTGTAGTTTAAATTCCATCCTGGGCACTGAAAACTTTAACCACTGTAATTAAATCTAGTAGACATTTAAAAATTTCTAATTTAGAAGCATTAATCTTTTTCCCTCTTGAGACTTTTCTTTCTTATGCCTTACCATAAGACTGAGCACCATGTTACCACTAAGCTTTCCCTGTTTGAAACAGCTAACATTAACCAGCAGAGCACCCTAAAGAAGAAAAATGTCCATTGAGCAGGCATGGATATTATCCAAAGACACCAGAGCTTTGCTGTGAACTGATTTTTTTTTTTTTGAGATGGAGTTTCACTGTTGTTACCGAGACTGGAGTGCAATGGCACGATCTCGGCTCACCGCAACCTCTGCCTTCTGGGTTCAAGCAATTCTCCTGCCTCAGCCTCCTGAGTAGCTGGGACTACAGGCACGCACCACCATGCCCAGCTAATTTTTTTTTGACTGTTAATAACATACAAGCTTTATTAAATTGACATATGCAGTGGTTGTTTGATGATATTAAAATTATAATAAAAATTTAAAGTATCATTTTCTCTACTTTTTGGTAGAACTGACAAAGTTTAAGGTCAGTAAGAACAAACTAGAAATTATTATATATGACTTTGAGTTTTCCTACTGAAGAAAAAGAAAAGTTGTTAACTTTTTTGAAGGTCTTTCTTTCAATGATATATATGATTATATGATGATCAAATTTTATAAATACTATGCAAAAGTTATCTTAAGTATTTGTACTTGAGGCCGGACACAGTGGCCCTTACCTGTCATCCTGGCACTTCAGGAAACCAAGGTGGATGGACTGATTGAGCCAAGGAGATCTTGAAAATCCAAAGGCTGGGTTTTTTTTCTTTTTTTTTTTTTTAATTGCATTTGAGGTTTTGGGGTACATGTGCAGAACATGCAAGATAGTGGCATAGGTACACACGTGGCAGTGTGTTTTGCTGCCTTCCTCCCCTTCACCCACATTTGGCATTTCTCCCCATGCTACCCTCCCCAGCTCCCCCCTCCGCTGTCCCTCCCTTATTCCCCCCAATAGATCCCAGTGTGTAGTACTCCCTTCCCCGTATCCATGTGTTCTCATTGTTCATCACCCACCTATGAGTGAGAATATGCAGTATTTCATTTTCTGTTCTTGTGTCAGTTTGCTGAGAATGATGTTCTCCAGATTCATCCATGTCCCTACAAAGGACATGAACTCATCATTTTTTATTGCTGCATAATATTCCATGGCGTATATGTGCCATATTTTCCCAATCCAGTCTATCATCGATGGGCATTTGGGTTGGTTCCAGGTCTTTGCTATTGTAAACAGTGCTGCAATGAACATTCATGTGCATGTGTCCTTATAGTAGAACAATTTATTGTCCTTTGGACATATACCCAGTAATGGGATTGCTGGGTCAAATGGAATTTCTATTTCTAGGTCCTTAAGAAATTACCACACTGTCTTCCACAATGGTTGAACTAATTTACACTCCCACCAGCAGTGTAGAAATGTTCCTATTTCTCCACATCCTCTCCAGCATCTGTTGTCTCTAGATTTTTTAATGATCGCCTTTCTAATTGGTGTGAGATGGTATCTCAATGTGGTTTTGATTTGCATCTCTCTAATGACCAGTGATGATGAGCATTTTTTCATATGTTTGCTGACCTCATGTATGTCTTCTTTTGTAAAGTGTCTGTTCATATTCTTTGCCCACTTTTGAATGGGCTTGTTTGTTTTTTTCTTATAAATCTGTTTGAGTTCTTTGTAAATTCTGGATATCGGCCCTTTGTCAGATGGGTAAACTGCAAAGATTTTTCCCCATTCTGTTGGTTGCTGATTCACTCTAGTGACTGTTTCTTTTGCTGTGCAGAAGCTGTGGTGTTTGATTAGGTCCCATTTGTCTATTTTGGCTTTTGTTGCCAATGCTTTTGGTATTTTGGTCATGAAGTCCTTGCCTACTCCTATGTTCTGAATGGTTTTGCCTAGATTTTTTTCTTGGGTTTTTATGGTGCCGGATCTTATGTTTAAATCTTTAATCCATCTGGAGTTAATTTTAGTGTAAGGTGTCAGGAAGGGTTCCAGTTTCTGCTTTCTGCACATGGCTAGCCAGTTTTCCCAACACCATTTATTAAACAGGGAATCCTTTCTGCATTGCTTGTTTTTGTCAGGTTTATCAAAGATTGTATGGTTGTAGATATGTTGTGTTGCCTCCAATGCCTCTGTTTTGTTCCATTGGTCTATATCTCTGTTTTGGTACCAGTACCATGCTGTTTTGATTACTATAGCTTTGTAGTATAGCTTGAAGTCCCGTAGTGTGATGCCTCCCGCTGTGTTCTTTTTGCTTATAATTGACTTGGCTCTGTGGGCTCTCTTTTGGTTCCATATGAAGTTCAAGTTGGTTTTTTCCAGTTCTGTGAAGAAAGTCAATGGTAGCTTGATGGGGATAGCATTGAGTCTGTAAATTACTTTAGGCAGTATGGCCGTTTTCACAATATTAATTCTTCCTAACCATGAACATGGAATGTTTCTCCATCTGTTTGTGTCCTCTCTTATTTCGTTGAGTAGTGGTTTGTAGTTTTCCTTGAAGAGGTCCCTTACGTTCCTTGTAAGTTGTATTCATAGGTATTTTATTTTCTTTGTAGCAATTGTGAATGGCAGTTCATTCTTGATTTGGCTCTCTTTAAGTCTGTTATTGGTGTATAGGAATGCTTGTGACTTTTGCACATTGATTTTATATCCTGAGACTTTGCTGACGTTGCTTATCAGTTTCAGGAGTTTTTGGGCTGAGATGATAGGGTCTTCTAGATATACTATCATGTCGTCTGGAAATAGAGACAATTTGGCTTCCTCCTTTCCTATTTGAATACCCTTTATTTCTTTTTCTTGCCTGATTGCTCTGGCTAGAACTTCCAGCACTATATTGAATAGGAGTGGTGAGAGAGGGCACCCTTGTCTAGTGCCGGATTTCAAAGGGAATGCTTCCAGTTTTTGCCCATTCAGTATGATATTGGCTGATGGTTTGTTATAAATAGCTTTTATTATTTTGAGATACATTCCATCAATACCGAGTTTATTGAGGGTTTTTAGCATAAAGGGCTGTTGAAATTTGTCAAAGGCCTTCTCTGCGTTAATTGAGATAATCATGTGGTTTTTGTTTTTGGTTCTGTTTATGCGGCGAATTATGTTTATAGACTTGTGTATGTTGAACCAGGCTTGTATCCCCGGGATGAATCCTACCTGATCATGATGGATAAGCTTTTTGATGTGCTGTTGCAATCGGCTTGCCAGTATTTTATTGAAGATTTTTGCATCTATGTTCATCATGGATATTGGCCTGAAGTTTTCTTTTCTTGTTGGATATCTGCCGGGTTTTGGTATCAGGATGATGTTGGTCTCATAAAACGATTTGGGAAGGATTCCCTCTTTTTGGATTATTTGGAAGTTTCAGAAGGAATGGTACCAGCTCCTCTTTGTGTTTCTGGTAGAATTTGACTGTGAACCCATCTGTACCTGGGTTTTTTTTGTGTGTGTGTGGTAGGCTCTTACTTGCTGCCTCAACTTCAGACCTTGTTATTGGTCTGTTCATAGTTTCTGTTTCCTCCTGGTTTAGGCTTGGGAGGACACAAGTGTCCAGGAATTTATCCATTTCTTCCAGGTTTACTAGTTTATGTTCATAGAGTTGTTTGTAATATTCTCTCATGATGGTTTGAATTTCTGTGGAATCTGTGGTGATTTATCCTTTATCATTTTTTATTGCATCTATTTGGTTATTCTCTATTTTCTTTTTTATCAGTCTGGCTAGTGGTCTGTCTATTTTGTTGATCTTTTCAAAAAACCAGCTCTTGGATTATTGATATTTTTGAAGGGGTTTTCGTGTCTCTATCTCCTTCAGTTCAGCTCTGATCTTAGTTATTTCTTTTCTTCTGGTAGGTTTTGAGCTTTTTTATCTTGCTCCTCTAGCTCTTTCAATTTTGATGATAGAGTGTCAATTTTGGATCTCTCCACTCTTCTCATGTGGGCACTTATAACTATATATTTTCCTCTAGAGACTGCTTTAAATGTGTCCCAAAGATTCTGGTATGTTGTGTCTTTGTTCTTGTTGGTTTCAAAGAACTTCTTTATTTCTGCCTTCATTTCGTTGTTTATCCAATCAACATTCAAGAGTCAGCTGTTCAGTTTCCATGAAGCTGTGTGGTTCTGAGTTAGTTTCTGAACTCTGAGTTCTAAACTGGTTGCACTATGGTCTGAGAGACTGTTTGTTATGATTTCAGTTGTTTTGCATTTGCTGAGGAGTGCTTTACTTCCAATTTTGTGGTCAATTTTAGAGTAGGTGTAATGTGGTGCTGAGAAGAATGTATATTCTGTGGATTTGGGGTGGAAAGTTCTGTAAATGTCTATTAGGTTTGCTTGTTCCAGGTCTGAGTTCAAGCCCTGGATATTTTTGTTAATTTTCTGTCTGGTTGATCTGTCTAATACTGACAGTGGAGTGTTAAAGTCTCCCACTATTATTTTGTGGGAGTCTAAATCTCTTTGTAAGTTGTTAAGAACTTGCCTTATATATCTGGGTGCTCCTGTATTGGGTCCATATATATTTAGGATCGTTAGTTCTTCTTGTTTTATCAATCCTTTTACCATTATGTAATGTTCTTCTTTGTCTCTTTTGATCTTTGTTGTTTTAAAGTCTATTTTATCAGAGATGAGAATTACAACTTCTGCTTTTTTTTTTTTTTTTTTTTGCTCTCTAGTTGCTTGGTATATTTTCCTCCATCTCTTTATTTTGAGCCTTTGTGTATCCTTGCCTGTGAGATAGGTTTTCTGGATACAGCACATTAATGGGTTTGGTTTTTTATCCAATTTGCCAGTCTGTGTCTTTTGATTGGTGCATTTAGTCCATTTACATTTATGGTTAATATTGTTATGTGTGAATTTGATACTGCCATTTTGATGCTATCTCGCTGTTTTGCCTGTTAGTTGATGCAGATTCTTCATATTACTGATGCTCTTTACCATTTGGTATGTTTTTGGAATGGCTGGTACTGGTTGTTCCTTTCTATGTTTAATGCCTCTTTCAGGAGCTCTTGTAAAGCAGGCCTGGGGGTGACAAAATCTCTGAGTACTTGCTTGTTTGCAAAGGATTTTATTTTTCCTTCACTTCTGAAGCTTAGTTTGGCTGGATATGAAATTCTGGGTTGAAAGTTCTTTTCTTTAAGGATGTTGAATATTGGCCCCCACTCACTTCTGGCTTATAGGGTTTCTGCCGAGAGATATGCTGCCAGTCTGATGGGCTTCCCTTTGTGGGTGACCTGACCTTTCTCTCTTGCTGCTCTTAGCATTTTCTTCTTCATTTCAACCCTGGTGAATTTGATGATTATGTGCCTTGGGGTTGCTCTTCTTGCAGAGTATCTTTGTGGTGTTCTCTGTATTTCCTGGACTTGAATATTGGCCTGCCTTGCTAGATTGGGGAAATTTTTCTGGATAATATCCTGAAGAGTATTCTCCAGCTTGGATTCATGCTCTTTGTCACATTCAGGTACACCTATCAAACGTAGATTAAGTCTCTTCACATAGTCCCACATTTCTTGGAGACTGTTTATTCCTTTTTGCACTTTTTTTTCTCTCATCTTGCCTTCTCATTTTATTTCATTGAGTTGAGCTTCGACCTCTGATATTTTTTCTTCTGCTTGTCAATTCGGCTGTTGACACTTGTGCTTGCTTCGTGAAGTTCTCGTGTTGTGTTTTTCAGCGCCTTCAATTCACTCATATTCCTCTCTAAGTTGCCCATTCTTGTTATCATTTCCTCAAATCTTTTTTCAAATCTTTTTTCAAGGTTCTTAGTTTCTTTGCATTGATTTATAACATGTTCTTTTAGCTTATGGAAGTTTCTCATTACCTACCTCTGAAGTCTGATTCCGTTATTTCATCACACTCACTTTCCGTCCAGCTTTGTTCCATTGCTGGTGAGGAGTTTTGGCCCTTTGTAGGAGGCGAGGTGTTCCAGTTTCAGGTGTTTTCCTTCTTTTTGTGCTGGTTTCTCCCCATCTTTGTGGATTTATCCACCTGTAGTCTGAGTAGTTGCTGATTTTCTGATTGGGTCTCTGAGTGGACCTCCAGATTGTTGATGATGAAGTATTTTTGTTTCTTAGTTTTCCTTCTAACAGTCTGGCCCCTCTGCTGTAGGACTGCTGAGGTCCACACCAGTCCATGCTTGCCTGGGGAACTCCTGTAGCAGCTGCAGAACTGTGAGGGTTGCTACCGGATTCTACTTCTGCAATCTTTGTCCCTGAATGATGCCCTCCAAATGTCAGTCTAATCAGTCCTTTTGTGAGGTGACTCTTTGGGTATATGGGGGTCAGGGAGTTGCTTGAGGAGACTGTCTGTAATTTTTTAGGAGCTCAAGTGCTGACCTGTGAGCTCCGTTGTTCATTCAGGGCTGAGAGGCAGGTACGTTTAAGTCTGCTGCAGCAGAAATCCTAAAGCCCCTGTTTTTTCCTCAGGTGCTCTGTCCTGGGGAGTTAGGGCTCCATTTATGAGTATCTGTTGCACTGTCCTGCCCAGCAAGGGGGCAGTCTAATCACTGCTTGCCTGCAGTGGCTATGCTGAGCTGCCGTGGGCTCTACCCTGTTGCTGTGAGCTCCACCTTGTTGTTGTGGGCTCCTCCCTGCTGCTGTGGGCTCTGCCCTGCTGCTGTGTGTAATCCCCTGTAGTCTTGTTTATATGATTGTGCTCACCTCTGTAGTGGCAGACTCTCTTTGTTATTGCGGGTTGTCCCAGCAACGGCAGGTTGCCTCAGCGATGGCAGGCTGCATCAGCAATGGCAGTGTAGCTCCGTAGGGGTCAAGTGCCTCAGTAATGATGGATGCCCCTCCCCCTCCGTGCTGCACCATCCTGGGTTCTGCTGTGCTTGCCATGAAACTCTCAACACCAAGCGTTTCCAATTGCTGTTTTGTTTGATTTTGTGGGGTGGGCCCTGCCCAGCCTGATCACCTGGCTCCCTGCCTCCGAGCCCTTTTTTTATTTTTTTAAGTTGAGCTGTTGACTCTCTCCCAGGTGTTCCAGTTGCCTGCTGCAAGGGCGCTGGGATTTGTGTGATTTCCTGTGCAGCGACCCACTGCGCCGGCTCAAACCATGTTGCTTCCTGGGAATCTCCTGGGCTGACTTTCTGTCTAAGTCTTGTTTAATCAGATGAATGTGTTAATCTGCCTTCTGAAATCTCCAATTGCTGGTTTAACAGGGCAACCAAACCAGCATATTTTGTATGGAGTGTCACTGTGCTTCGGCCTTGGCCCAAACAGCCGCGTCCGGCCCAAACAGCCATGCCAGCCCAAACAGCTGCGCCGGCCCAAACTGCCGCGTGCCAAGTGGGGCTCTTACACCTGGGAATCTCCTAGTCTGTGAACAATAAAGATTGGTATGGAAATGCGGCATCCACTCACCCTCTGCAGATTGACTGGGAGCTGCAATCCTGCTAATTTTTGTATTTTTAGTGGAGACAGGGTTTCACTTTGTTGACCAGGATGGTCTTGATCTCTTGGCCTTGTGATCCACCCGCCTCGGCCTCCCAAAGTGCTGGGATTATAGGTGTGAGCCACTGCGCCCGACAGCTGTGAGCTAATTTTAAAATGATTTTCTATGCATTCGATTTCACAAGGTCACACTATACTTTTCTGATGTCAGGCCAATAAAAGTACTTTCAATAACAGTTTCAACAGCAGGAATGCTAAACCATTGTTTTTAATTGCCTTACCAAATGTCAAACCAAATTTCTTTGTTTCTCTGGTAGCCAACAATTTTATCAAAAATATTTCTTGAAATAAAAAAAATTTAGCATTATAAATTTAGAACATACATTAATATTCCCAATTTATGGTTGGATCCTGCTAATAATGTACAAATGGAATAATTTTATTGTACGTATTTACATTTTATTCCAAAAAGATATGGAGGCTTCCTTAGGATCTATACCATATAATGAAAATCTATGTTCTCATTTAGTACTAAAGGTATTCTTGGAATGCTTTCCTTTGTTCAATTACCTTGATTGGAATTAATTCAGATGCAATGTTTTCTCTTATTAAATTCACACTAAAAATTTCTTCAAACAAAACAAAGTTAATTTGATGTCCTCAATTCTTCAAAGTAATGAACAATACTCCAATTTCTTATTTTCTCATTGCTTCTCCCAATTTCCTTCTCCTCAAGTGGGGTGTCAGCTTCTCCAGAGAAAAAAAATTAAGCACCATTGTTTTTTATTGTCTTGAGTGTCTTGCATGAGTCCACTGGGTAAAACAGTCCCTAGGGCCTGGAAGAATGGGACAATTGAAAGTAATTTTACAATTTGATGGGGTTGAAGCTGTGTCACATCTCAGCCTGATGGACCTAATTAATTAGTTCCAGTGAGAAGGCAGAAGAAGGATGCAGTGTCATAAAAATAGAAGTCAGTCAGCAAATGCAATTCATGTCAACATGTAATTCTGCTTTCTCCTCCCTCCACTGTCACCGTTCTGCCACCTCTTTCACACTGACAGTCACAATCTGGCAGATGTCACTTCCCACCTCTGCCCTCCAGCCAAAGAACTTAAGTCGAAAAACTTGTTGGTAAGGAGACAATGAAGAAAAGGCCCTTTACAGCATAACTAGTCCTAAGTCCCACACATCTGTAGGTATCATCTTAATAGTAAGAAATGATATCATAGACTTCTTGAAATTGTTGAGGGCCTTGGAGTTCTCTAAAATCCTGCTAGTAAAAGTAACATTTGGATAGAAATACAGACTCTCAGGCACCCCCTCCAACTACTTACACAGAATCTGTGGTTTAACAAGATCCTCAAGTCATTTACATACACAGACAAATTTGAAAGCCACACCTTCCATTATATGTACCAGAAAACTGACCCAGAGATATAAAGTAGGTATCTAATAAATAGATCTCAAGCTAGGTATCTAAATAAAATGTGTCAGTAAAGATTTGCTGATGAATTAATTCATTGGTCCTCGAGAAGAAGTAACATAAAAATATATAACAAACATCATTGTTATTATTATTCTTTAGACGGAGTCTTGCTCTGTCACCAGGCTGAGTGCACTGGTGCAATCTCAACTCACTGAGATCTCTGTCTCCCAGGTTCAAGCGATTCCCCTGCCTCAGACTCCTGAGTAGCTGGGACTACAGGTGTGTGCCACTGCGTTCAGGTAATTTAACAAACATTATTAAGAGCAGGGTTTTAGTTACTAACAAAAGACCAGTAATTGAATGAGAAGTTTGATTACGTGACAATACATTGGAGTATAACCCCACAGTTCATAAATATTTCTAAGCACCATCATAAGAACAACTCAGTAAATACTTGCATTAAATGAAATAAAAACATTAATTTTGTTTATGTACTAATTGTTTTGTTTTGTTTTTTGCCTGAGTTAGGCCATTCAACCTCTAAAACGCCGACAAAAGTCTTGGTCACTAGGCAAAACTTCTAGGAGTTTCTAAGATTTCTAAAGTTGTTACTTCTTTCATCCTTGAAGTTTCTGACGGGCCTGTTATTCCCTCTCCAGCCTATTTTTGTTCTTATTTTATTACTTGTTAACAAAAGGCAATACATGGAGAATACAGGAGAGTATTTCAAAGCATAGAAAGTATCCACAATTAAAAGAGAGTGATATCATCAAGACGGCAAAACAGAAGATAACCAATAATATCCCCCCATAACAAGAATTCTGCACCTATCCACAGTCTCTCAGCAAGCGCCTCAGGATTCAGGTAATAGTTTGTGAAACCCCAGGGGAGTCCAAGATCTTGGAGGGTCACTTTGAGAGTGAAAACCAACACCCAGGTAACTAATCTGTCAAGCTTGCTCCTGGGTTCAAGCCTGGAAATGGCCCAGTCCTCCACAAAGCTTGTCTACAGCCCCATTTGGCCTTGAGCCTACAACTAAAACTATCTGCCAAGGGGTCCAGAAGGAATGACACACACTCATCCTTGGCAGAAAGGTTTATCTACTCACTGAAAGCAGTCTCAGCAGTGAACCCGAAAGTTGTCCAGTGGCTCTGCTCCAGCCCCCTTCTGCTGAAGTCCTCACTCAGAGCTGTTCATGCAAGGACCCAGAGGGAGATTCACCCATGACTCATTGTCCAGGAATATGAGCTTCCCAGATGGTCTCACCAACCTCCTTCCCCACAGATCCTGAGGGGACTGAGTCTCAGCTCCAGCTCCTCCTACTGCAGTCAAATAACTATTCCATATGTGCAGAGACTTATTGGGAAGTGTGTGCCACTCTGATCCAATGAGACCAGACTCTCCCACCTTTCCTCTCTCTCTCTCTCTTTTGGAGACAGAGTTGGAGACAGAGTCTCACTCTGTCACCTAGGCAGTGGCACAATCTCAGCTCACTGCAATCTCCACCACCCAGGCTCAAGCAATTCTCATGCCTCAGCATTTTGAGTAGCTGGAACTACAGGTGGGTGCCACCATGCCTGGTTAACTTTTTGCTTCATGATGGGGTCTCATCATTTTTTTCCAGGTGGTCTCAAATTACTGAGCTCAAGCAATCCACTTGCCTGGGCCTCCCAAAGTGTTGGGATTACAGGTGTGAGCTACTGCAGTCAGCTTTTCCAGCCTCTTACAGCAGATCTCATATTTCAGTCTCAGTTCCAACTCCTGCTTGCATGAAATGAAATAAAAATATTAATTTTGTTTATGTACTAGTTGCTTTGTTTTGTTCTGTTTTTTTTTTTTTTTGCCTGAGTTAGGCCATAGAACCTCTAAAAAGCAGACAAAAGCAAAACTTCTAGGAGTTTCTAAGATTTCTAAAGTTGTTACTTCTTTCATCCTTGAAGTTTCTGACTGGCCTAGTTGGAGAACTAGTCTGTCCATGCATGGACATGCTGGGAGATGCATACCCATCTGAGATAACATGATAAACATGCCAGCCTTCATTCCACAGCAGATTCTAAGAAGATCCCACCTTAGCTCTGGACCTTCCTGTTGTAGTTGAGGAACTATTTGGCATTTTCAGGGTCCTGCTGGGTGATGCACAGGCACCTGAGCCAATGACATGAGCCTACCAGCCTCATTCCTACCAGTAAATCCTGAGAGGCTCCAGTTTCAACTCCAACCCCTCTCAGTGCAGTGGGAACCTATCTTTATGTGCAGAGACCTTCTGGGAGGCACACCCATCTGGGCCACTGGGTAAGTATTCTGAACTCAGTTCCCTCCCCACTGTTGCCATATAAATTTCAGAGTCCTCATGAGACTTGCAGCAAGCGTGGACTTAGAGCATTCTCTACTGCTGAGGCAGCTGCAGTGGTCACAGGCTCAGGGAACACAACAATCAGTCTGCTTAGAATCTACAGAAGGCCCTCTGAAATAGGACAAGCACAAACAAAGCCAGACTGTTAAGACTAAAATAAATACCTAATCACTCAATGTGCAGACATTGTTGCATGTTCATAAGCATGAAGAAGATTCAGGGAAATCTGGCCTTACCAAATGGACAAAATAAGGGTTAGAGATTGAACCTAAAGTGATAAAGATAAGTGATCTTTCATAGAAAGCATTCAAAACATCTGCTTTAAGAAAGCTTAATGAACTTCAATAAAACACAAAAATTAATTTATAAGTTTATCAAAGAAATTTAAAATATTGAAATAATTTTTTTAATTAAGCAGAAATCCTGGAGCTGAACAGTACAGCGAAAAAAAATGAAAACTGCAACAGACAGCATCAACAGCAGAATTGATCAAACAGAAGAAAGAATCAGTGAGCTTGAAGACAGACTGTTTAAAAATAGAGATGACAAAAATAATAAAAAAGAAGGAAGCTTTATGAGATCTATGAGAAAACATCAAAAGAGCAAATAATTTGGTTATTGGAGTTAAAGAAGAAAGTGAAAAAGACAAAAGGGTAGAATGCTTTTAGAAGAAATAATTATGAAAAACTTTCAAAGCCTGGAAAAGTATAGAAATATCTAGCTACAGGAAGGTCAAAAATCACACCAATCAGATTTAATCCAAATAAGAATATCCCAAGACATATTATGATCAAACTCTCAAAGGCCAAAGCAAAAGAGAAGATACTGAAAGCAGAGAGTGAAAAGAAACAAATAACATATAAGAGAGATCCTATACAGCTGGCAGCAGACTTCATAGCAGCAACCTTACAGTTCAGAAGGAAGTCAGAAAACATATGCAGAGTGCTGAAAGAAAAAAAAATGGTTGTTAACCAAGGAGGCTATATCTAGCAAAGCTGTCCTTCAAAAACGAAGGAGCAATAAAGACTTTCCCAGAGAAATGAAAGGTGAGGGAATTAGTTGCTAACAGACCTGTTCTAAAAAAATGCTAAAGCGAGTTCTTCAAACCAAAAGAAAAAAATGCTAACATGATTGTTAATCTAATATTGTAACCATGGTGTATAAACCACTTACAACTTTATAAAACCACTAAGGAAAGCTAATAAAAACAAGAACTACAAAATTTTGTAAAGAGATAGAACACATAAAAGTGTAAATTGTGATATCAAAAATTTTAAATGTGGAAGGCAAAGGGAATTAATTTATACAGATTTTTTTGTTGGTGGTCCATTTGTTTCCTTTTTTTGTGATAAAAGTTAAATTGGTATTAGTTTTAAATAATTTTTTATAACTATAGCAAGCTTATCCAACTCATGGCCTAGTAGCCCAGGACAGGTTTCAGTGGGGCTCAAAACAAATTTGTAAACTTTCTTAAAACATTATGAGACTTTTCTGTGATTTATTGTTTTTAGCATATCAGCTATGATTAGTGTTTGTGTATTTTATGGGTGGCACAAGGCAGTTCTTCTTCTTCAAATGTGGCCTAGGGAAACCAAAAGATTGGACACCCCTGAACTATAGAATGTTTTTGGTAAGCCCCATGGTAATCACTAAGCCAAAACATAAAATGGATACATTAAAAATAAAAAAGTAACATATTAAAACATACTACCAAAGAAAATCACTTAATCACAAAAGAAAACAGAAAAGAAGAAAGGAAGACAGGGGTTACAAAACAGCCAGAAAACAAGCAACGAACTAGCAGTATTTACTGTTATCACCTATCAATAACGACACTAAATGGAAATAGACTAAATTTTCCAATTAAAAGACATAAGGTGAATAAAACAAAAAACATGGACCAACTATATGCTGCCTACAAGAAACTCATTTTACATGAAAACACAAACAAACTGAAAGTGAAGGAATGCAGAAAGAAGTTTTATGCAAACAGAAACCAAAAGAGTAGTATGCCTATATAAGAGTTATAACGATATAAGATGAATTAGACTTTAGGTCAAAAACTGGAAAAAGAGACAAAGAGTTATACCTATGTCACATGAAATAGACTTTAGGTCAAAAACCAGAAAAAGAGACAAAGAAGATCATTATATAATGATAAAGGTGTCCATTTAGCAAGAGAATAAAACAATAGTAAATATATATGCACTCAACACCAGAGCACCTGAATATATTAATAAAGCAAATATTAATAGCTCTAATTGAAAAGATAGACTGTATTACAGTAATATTAGCAGGCTTCTACACCCGTACTTTTGGCAATGCAAAGATCATCCAGGCAGAAAATCAAGAAACATGGAACTTAAACTATTATCTAGATCAAATGGACCAAACAGACAGTTACATATTTATTCAACTGCTGCAAAATACAAATTCTTCTCATCAGCACCTGGAACATTCTCCAGAACTGTCCATATGTTAGGGCATAAAATAATTCCCAACACATTTTAAAAAGTCAAAATTATATCAAGTATCTTTTCTGGATGCAAAATAAAACTAGAAATTAATACCAAGAGGAACTCTGGAAATTGTACAAATATATGAAAATTAAACCATAGAGGTGAAAAAAATTTAACTATAGAAGTGAAAGATCTCTTCAAAGAAAACATTAAAGCATTGGCAAAAGAAATTGAAGAGAACACACACACACACACGCTCCTGAATAATCAACCAATAGGTCAAAGAAAAAATTTAAAATTATTTAAAATAAATTAAAGTAGAAACACAACATATCAGCACCTATGAGGTACAACAACAGAAGTACTAATGGGGCAGTTTATAGCAATAAACATCTACATAAAAAAAGTAGAAAGATTTCAAATAAACAACCTAACCATGAAACCCAAGGAACTAGAAAAGCAAGAACAAACAAAACCCCAAATTAGTAGAAAGAAACAAGTAATAAAGGTCAGAGGAGAAATAAATAAAATTTAGATAAAAATACAAAAGATCAAAGATATAAAAGGTTTGTTATTTGAAAAGATAAGCAAAATTAACAAACCTTTAGCTACAGCAACTAAGAAAAAAGAGAAAAAAATAAAATATATAAAATGAAAAGGAAAATGTTACAACTGATACAACAGAAATACAATAGCCCATTAGAGACTACTATAAATGACTATATGCCAACACATTGGACAACTTGTGAAATATGGATAAGTTTCTGGAAACATGCAAGCTTTCAAGACTGAACATGAAGAAATAGAAAACTTGAACAAACCAATAATGAGTAACAAGAATAAAGCAGTCATAAAAAGTTACTGCCCAGGACCTGATGAATTCACTGTTAAATTCTGCCAAATGTTTAAAGTAGAAATGATACCAATTGTCCTCAATCTATTTTTTTTAAAAATTGAAGATAAGGGAATAATTTCAAACTCATTCTGTCAGGCCAGCATTACCCTGATACCAAACTCAGGCAAAGGCATTAAAAAAAAGAAGAAGAAGAAAAAAGAAAGCTACAGGCCAAAACCAAATAAGAACATAACAACAACAACAACAACAACAACAAAAACAGAGAAAGCTATCAAAACCAAACAAGAATATAACAAAAAAGCAGAGAAAGTTATAGGCCAATAACTCCATAAAAGTACATCATCAAATACTCAGCAAGAGTCCCAAACAAAATCCTAGCAAACAGAATTCAATTATACATTAAAAAGATTGTTCACCATGATCAAGTGTGCTTCATCCCAGGGATGCAAGGATGGTTCAACATACACAAATCAATAAATATATGATACCTCGTATCAATAGAATCAAGGATAAAATTTATATGATCACTTCATTAGATGCTGAAAAAGCATTCAATAAAACTCAACATCTTTTCATAATAAAATTAATTTAAAAAACTCACCAAATTGGGTATAGAAAAAACACTTCAATACAATAAAAGCCATAAATGACAAATCCACAGCTAATAACTTACTAAATGGGAAAAAATTGAAAGCCTTTGCACCAAGATCTGGAACATGACAAGGATGTTCACTTTCACCATTTCTATTCAACATACTACTGAAAGTCCTAACCAGAGAAACTAGGCAAAGAAAGAAACAGAGAGGATCCAAAATGGAAAGGGAGACATCAACTTTGCCTTGTTTACAGGTGACATAATTTTATATTTAGAAAAACCTCATAATTACACCAAAAATGCTTAGAACTGATAAACAAATTCAGTAAGACTGCAGCATACAAAATCAATATACAAAAATCAGTAGCATTTCAATGAAGAAGAGAAGATGGCGCTGTAAGAGCAACTCAGGATTGCAGCTCCCAATGAAAGTGCAGAGGGTAGTGGACGCCTCATTTCCAGACGGATCTTTATTGCCCACAGACCAGGAGATTCCCAGGTGCAGGAGCCCCATGGGTTGCCAGCGCAATGTTTTGGCTGGTGCAGCTGTTTTGGCCGGTGTGGCTGTTTCAGCCAGCTCTGCCAGCGCAGCGGCACTCCATATAAAATACACTGGTCTGGTTGCCCTGTTAAACTGGCAATTGAAGATCTGGGAAGACAGATTAGCACATTCACCTGATTAAATGGGACTTAAACATAAAGCCAGGCCAGGAGATTCCCGGGCAGTGACGTTGTTTCAGCTGGCACAGTGGGTCGCTGCACGGGACATCACACAGATCCCGGTGCTCTTTCAGCAGGCAACTGGAACACCTGTAAGAGAGTCAACTGTTCAACTTAAAAAAAAAAGGGCTCTGAGGCAGGGAGCGAGGTGATCAGGCTTGGCGGGTCCCACCCTCACAAAAACAAACAAACAAACAAACAAACAAAACTGCAATTGGAAATGCTCAGGGTTGAGAGTTTCACAGCAAGCACAGCTGAACCCAGGACAGTGCAGCTCGGTGGGGGAGGGGCGTCCGCAATTACCGAGGCACTCCACCCTTACGGAGGTACACTGCCATTGCTGATGCAGCCTGCCATTGCTGAGGCAACCTGCCATAACAAAGAGAGTCCGCCATTACAGGGGCAGGCCACCATCACCATGGCAGTTCTAACCACACCCATATAAACAGGCCTGCAGGGAATTACACATGGCAGCACGGTGGAGCCCATGGCAGCAGGGCGGACCCCAGAGCAGCTCAGTATAGCCTCTGAAGGCAGGCAGTGACTAGACTGCCTCCTCACTGGGCAGGACAGTGCAATGGATACTCATAAATAAAGCCCTAACTCCCCAGGACAGAGCACCTGAGGGAAAAAAGGGGTTTTATGAGTTCTGCTGCAGAAGACTTAAACGTACCTGCCTAGCAGCTCTGAATGAGCAATGGAGCTCACAGCTCAGCACTTGAGCTCCTACAAAGTATAGACTGTCTCCTCAAGCAACTCCCTGACCCCATATATCCAAAGAGTCACTTTACAAAGTACTGCTCAGACTGACATTTGGCGGGCATCATTCTGGGACAAAGATAGCAGAAGAAGAAACTGGAAGCAATCCTTACTGTTCGCAGCTGCTACAGGTGTTCCCCACACAAGCAGGGACTGGTGTGGACCTCAGCAGTCCTACAGCAGAGGGGCCAGAATGTTAGAAGGAAAACTAAGAAACAGAAATAATTCATCATCAACAATCTGGTTGTCCACTCAGAGACTCAATCAGAAAATCAGCAACTACTCAGATGACAGGTGGATAAATCCACAAAGATGGGAAGAATCCAGCACAAAAAGGAGGAAAACACCCTAAACTTGACCACCTCACCTTCTACAAGGGACCACAACTCCTCACCAGGAATGGAACAATGCTGGACGGAGAATGAGTGTGATGAAATGACAGAATCAGACTTCAGAAGGTGGGTAATGAGAAACTTCCATGAGCTAAAAGAACATGTTCTAACTCAATGCAAAGAAACTAAGAACCTTGAAAAAAGATTTGAAGAAATGATAACAAGAATGGACAACTTAGAGAGGAATATGAGTGAACTGATGGAGCTGAAAAACACAATACGAGAACTTTGTGAAGCATGCACAAGTTTCAATAGCCGAATTGATGAAGCAGAAGAAAGGATATCAGAGGTCGAAGATCAACTCAATGAAATAAAATGAGAAGGCAAGATAAGAGAAAAAAGTGCAAACAGGAATAAACAAAGTCTCCAAGAAATGTGGGACTATGTGAAGAGACTTAATCTACGTTTGATAGGTGTACCTGAATGTGACGAAGAGCATGAATCCAAGCTGGAGAATACTCTTCAGGATATTATCCAGGAAAATTTCCCCAACCTAGCAAGGCAGGCCAATATTCAAGTCCAGGAAATACAGAGAACACCACAAAGATATTCTGCAAGAAGAGCAACCCCAAGGCACATAATCGTCACATTCACCAGGGTTGAAATGAAGGAGAAAATGCTAAGGGCAGCCAGAGATAAAGGTCGGGTCACCCACAAAGGGAAGCCCATCAGACTGGCAGCATATCTCTCGGCAGAAACCCTACAAGCCAGAAGTGAGTGGGGGCCAATATTCAACATCCTTAAAGAAAAGAACTTTCAACCCAGAATTTCATATCCAGCCAAACTGAGCTTCAGAAGTGAAGGAAAAATAAAATCCTTTGCAAACAAGCAAGTACTCAGAGATTTTGTCACCACCAGGCCTGCTTTACAAGAGCTCCTGAAATAGGCACTACACATAGAAAGGAACAACCAGTACCAGCCATTCCAAAAACAAACCAAATGCTAAAGAGCATCCACAAAATGAAGAATCTGTATCAACTAAGGGGCAAAACAGCCAGCAAGCATCAAAATGGCAGTATCAAATTCACACATAACAATATAAATCCTAAATGTAAATGGGATAAATGCACCAATCAAAAGACACAGACTGGCAAATTGGATAAAAATCCAAAACCCATCAGTGTGCTGTATCCAGGAAACCCATCTCACAAGCAAGGACACACAAAGACTCAAAATAAAGGGATGGAGGAAGATTTACCAAGCAAATGGAGAGAAAAAAAAGAAAAAAAAAAGCAGGAGTTGTAATTCTCATCTCTGATAAAAGAGACTTTAAAACAACAAAGATTAAAAGAGACAAAGAAGGACATTACATAATGGTAAAAGGATCGATACAACAAGAAGAGCTAATGATCCTAAATATATATGGACCCAATGCAGGAGCACCCAGATATATAAGGCAAGTTCTTAAAGACTTACAAAGAGTCTTGGACTCCCACAAAATAATAGTGGGAGACTTTAACACTCCACTGTCAATATTAGACAGATCAACCAGACAGAAAATTAACAAGGATATCCAGGACCTTGTTTTGTCATATTGCCAGAATTGCTTTTCTGGGTCTTTCTCTTTTAGGTAGACTATTTCACTGGAAAGGTGTGGAACTCAAGGCCTGCTGTTCATATATTTTTGTTCCATGGGGTGATCCCTTGATGTGGTGCTCTCCCCCTTCCCCTAGACATGGGGTTTTCTGAGAGCCAGCCTGCAGAGATTGTTATTACCCTTCCATGTCTAGCCACCCAGTGGGGCTACTAGGCTCCAGACTGGTACTGGAGAGTATCTACAAAAAGTTCTGTGATGTGATCCATCCTCAGGTTTCCCAACTATGGATACCAGCACCTACTATAGTGGAGATGGTAGAGGAGTGAAGTATACTCCCAGAGTTTCACCATGCCCCACCAACAGTGCTGATTTTGTATCCAGGCTGCCAGTACAGGGATGAAATTTCGGCCCAGGCTACAAGCCTCCCTGCTGAGAAACCAAGCAGGATTCTCAGGCCTTGCCCCTCCTCAACCGGCCTGCATCATTTGGCTCCAGCTTCTGCACTCATATCTCCACTTCCCATTTGCCCCCCTAAATTCTGCTCAGGAAAATTCATGCTCAGTAGAAATTATTACACAGTTCAAATAAAAGCTTTTTTTTTTTTTTATCCTGGGGCCCCTCCCCAGCTCCACTGGCTGTCTTCTTCAAGAACCCCTGTGAGATAAAATCAGGAATGGATTCCCTGGGCTCAAGCTGGGGACCAGGAGTGCCTACAAGGCTTTTCTCACTGCTTCTTCTACCTCTGTATTTCTCTTGGCTCCCTAAATTCATTTCAGCTCTAGGTAAGATTAAATCCTCCCTTGATCTGGATTTTCAGATTCCTCTGTGGGGATGTGTATTTGGAGGCAGACATTTCCCCTTCTCACACTTTGGGAACTCAGTTTTTCAGCTGTCTCACAGAATTTGCAGCAGCAATCTTCTTTTTTCAAAGGGTCTATGAAATCTTTTGGTTTTCCTGATATGTTTCTGTGGTGGTTCTTGGATCTAAAGTTTATAATGTGAGTTTCCACATGCTGTTCTGTTTGTCCAAGTGGGAGCTGCACATTAGTCTGTCTCCTACTCACCCTTTTTCCTTTAATGACTTCTAAACATTCATTTTAAAATTTATTTTTATTTATTTTATTTTTTTGAGATGGAGTCTCATACTCTGTTGCCAGGCTGGAGTGCAGTGGTGCAATCTTGGCTCGATGTAACCTCTGGCTCCTAAGTCCAAGCAATTCTCCTGCCTCAAGCTCCTGAGTAGCTGGGACTACAGGCACATGCCACCAAGCCCAGTTTATTTTTGTATTTTTAGTATAGATGGGGTTTCACTATGTTGGCCAGGATGGTCTCGATCTCCTGACTTCATGATCTACCCACCCTCCCAAAGTGCTGGGATTACAGGAGTGAGCCACCATGCCCAGCCCCAAATGTTTATTTTTTGTGTCCATTTATTTTATTTTTTCCTTATTATTTTTGGCATTCTGATTCCTTCATTTAGCTCTTTGAGTATTCTACATATATTTATCTTAAAGTTTTTATCTAAGTATTTGTAATGTAATTTTATTCTGAGGGCAATCCATGTTGCATTGTTAACTTTGTTAGATTGTATGTTAGTCAAGGTTCTCCAGAGAAACAGAACCAATAGGAGAGATTCATATATATGTGGAGGGAGGGGGGGGCGGGAGAGAGAGAGAGAGAGAGAGAGAGAGAGAGAGAGGAGAGAGATTATAAGAATTGGAGCATACAATTATGAAGGCTGAGAACTTCCACAATCTGGTGTTAGCAAGCTGGAGAACTGGTGGCATAATTCAGTCTGAATATGAAGGTCCAAGAACCAAGAGCACTTCCTATACAAGGACTGTAGAAGATGAGTGTCCCAGCTCAAAGAGAGAGGGTCAATTTACCCTTCTTCTGCCTTTCTGTTCTATTTGGGCTCTCAAGAGATTGGTGATGCTCATGATCTTCTTTACTCAGCCTACCTATTCCAATGTTAATCTCTTTCAGAAACACCCTCACAAATACACCCAGAAATCATGCTTAGCCAGATATCTGGGCATCCTTTAACCCAGTCAAGTTGACGATAAAATTAACCATGACAGATGGCTTTCTAAGATTCAATTTCTTCACACATTATGGAAGTTTGGTCATGTATGGTGGAATTTTGGTTTGTAGGGTCATTTTGAATGGAAAGTTTTGGTTTCTTTTTGTTTTTAGTGTTTCTTTTTCTCACATCTATTTCCTTTTTGTACTTTGTTTTATCTGGAGTTTCTATGTGTTTGAAATGGTGGGATGGGGAAATAAGTCTCCATCAGTTAATTATATCATATTTCATCTGTTTGTTTATTTATAGTAATATTGGCATATATTTCTTTAAATGTCATTGAGATTCTGTTTAGATATGTTAAAACTTTAAATTAATTTCTGAACTATTGATATCACACTTTAGACTTCCAAACCAGAAACATGGACTGTCTGCATTTCCATTTAATCAAGTCATTTTTTCTAGTTTCTCTCAAGAAACTTTTGTACTGTAATGCCTTCTGAAATAGTTAAACTTATAGTATTTAAAACATAGTTCCTGATTAATTTACTAATTTAAAATCCCTAGGATATAGCCAGGACAGTGTAGCATTCAGACTTGATGTGATACTTCTCAGTCCCTACAAGGGTTCTTCTATCAATTAATGCCACTCTTCATTTGTTTCTTGCCATCAAAGTATACCATGAACTTGTGGACTATTTTGAAAATTTAGTCCTACATTTTCTTGGACCAATTTCCTACAGTCATCTGTTTCCTTTTTTAAGGTCAATGTCAAGGCCCAAGGCCAGAAACAGATGGCTGTCATCCAAGAATAGAATTAGTCTATAAGGTAGAGCAGCAGTTGTTGATGGAGGGCATGTGTGGGTGTGTGTTTGTGTATGTTTTTGCCTGCTAGGGACACCTGCTTATAAGTCTTTAAAGAAAAGAATCTTTTCTAGCAATTGTTAAGCTCTACTTCCCCTGCCTTGCACTTTGTTGATTATAAAGTATTTGTTCTGAATTTTAATTATTTGAGAGGGGGAAACTATAGAAATCTAATATAAATATGCCATTATGTTCATATTTAATCCACTAAGTGTTTTTCCATATGTAAGCTTTAAAGCTTAATATGATAAACATAGGAAATGGTAAAACCATAACTTGGTTTTATTTGGCTGTGTGTTTATTCAGCAGTGGAAAATTTCAAATGTTTATAGATACCAGTGTGTTATATGATTGAACCCAATTAACTCTGTTCATTTTCATTTATTTATATCTGCTATCTTTGCAATAAATGTCACTTGGCCTACTAATAACCAAGGAAAAATAGATTAAAATATAAATACTTTCTTCTGAATTGATGAAAGAAAATATTGCAAAGTAGAATAATTTCTCAACTGTTTTTGAGATGACAAGTAATATCTACCTATAATATATATGCAAGTATATATATCGTATACATACATCATACATATGTACATACATACATACATATATACATATTGTCTTTCAAAATAAAACCATAAAATTTAAACTAAATCAAAGTTTCAAGTTCAACAAAATTTCTGGTAATACAATAACAACAAACAACAAACAAAACAATACAAAATCTCATAGTCAAGAAGGACATAGCCAAATTGACTTGAAATAAGATGTATGCTACATAGATCATCTCTTTTGGAGCCCCAACATCAATTTTCCACAAGATAAAATAGTTTCAATTAATCATCTTTAATCAAACTAGCCTACTACAGCACCCCATTACCCTCATTAAAGAACTACACATAGTATATATAATTCATAGGAAATTTAAAAACAGATACCAAAAGTTATCCTTAAATGTTCACATTGAAACAAAAACTTTAAGATCTAATAGATTAAAGTGAGTTATAATAAGAAGGAACTTCTGAAAGATTAGTCATTCTTCAGTGATTACACCATGTAACACTTCAAGGGTCATGAGAACACACCAAAAGAGATTCAGAACATTCCTCTGACTGAGGTATGTCCTTGCAGTTTGTCACAAATCAATCAAATAAGAGAAAAAAATCTTAAATTATTATAATATATTCTGAATCTCTGATTTTGTTTATGCTGTTACCCCAAAGAAAATAATGCTGTCCTATGAAAATCACTGAAGCAGAAAGCAATAAATACACTATTATATTGGAAACTTTGGGTAGACGGGTCTTTAATAGTTAACTCACAGAAAATTCCTAGTTCAGAAATTAGCTCTCCATGAATAAAAGGAATCCACTTTAAAATATATTTTAAGTACATCTTTCATCCTCAAAGACCAGAAACTATGTGTGGCCATAACTGCTTCTCTAAGGTTCTGCAATGTTTCTTCAACATTTTTTCTGAGGATTTAAATGGATTTAATTTTTACTGAAATTAAATTTTAATGAAACTGTCCTTTATTTCAGAATGTCAGTGATTGGAATATTTACCACAACACAAGTTTTCTGTTACTCATCAAACTTTTGATTACAAGATTTGATAGGAGCGCTTTCTTCAAGTCATCTCTTTCATCTTTAAATATCAATTTTCTTCATTTCAGCTGTCATTCTCATATCTTATTTAGTCCTTTGTGATTACTACTCCTATGCTCAACCCAAAAGAGAAGTAACAAGTAGGTTCTGCAGGTTTGGAAGAGCATGCCAAGTTGTGAGTTTCTTCAGAGGACATTACTTTGGGTTACTGAGTTTCAGGACTGGGATACATGTTAAATGACATTTATTACAAACTCTCACTCCCCTCTGCAATATCTCCCACAAGTTGTATACAGCATCTGGTTAAACCAGTTCAACTTCAAGGAATTTATTATTTTTCATTTCAGACCATTCTGTTTTAATTTTTAGGGGGTCTGAGGGACAGAGTGAGACTCAGGCTAGAGTGCAGTGGCATCATTTCAGCTCAATGCAACCTCTGCCTCCTGGGTTCAAGAGATTATTGTGCCTCTGCGTCTGAGGAGCTAGGATCACAGAAGTGCACCACCAAGCCTGGCTAATTTTTGTGTTTTTCAGTAGAGATGAGGTTTTGACATGTTGGCCAGGCTGGTCTCAAATTCCTGGCCTCATGTGGTCTGCCTTCCTCAACCTCCCAAAGTGCTGGGATTATAGTTGTGAGCCACCATGCCCAACCTATTTTGTTTCAAATAGTACTAAAGTATATTATTAATGATCTTAATTCTATAAACCCAGATCTGCCTTCATGTAATGCCCGCTAATTAAGACTCCTGGATTTACATAAAGTTCATTCTGTCTTCTTCAAGAGAGTTTAAAAAATTTTTTTATTTTACTATTATTTTTTAATTATACTTTAAGTTCTGCGGTACATGTGCACAATGTGCAGGTTTGTTACCTAGGTATATACATGCCATGGTGTTCGCTGCATCCATCCGCCTGTCGTCTGCATTAGGTATTTCTCCTAATGTTAGCCCTCCCCAATTCCCCCACCCTGCTGTCTCTCCTCTAGCCTCCCCACACCCCAACAAGCCCTGGTGTGTGATGTTCCCCTCCCTGTGTCCATGTGTTCTCATTGTTCGACACCCACTTATGAGTGAGAACATGTGGTGTTTGGTTTTCTGTTCTTGTGTGAGTTTGCTGAGAATGTTGGTTTCCAGCTTCATCCATGTCCCTGCAAAGGACATGAACTCATCCTTTTTTATGGCTGCATAGTATTCCATGGTGTATTTGTGCCACAATTTCTTTAACCATTCTATCATTGATGGGCATTTGGGTTGGTTCCAAGTCTTTGCTATTGTAAATAATACCACAATAAACATATATATGCATGTGTCTTTATAATTGAATGTTTTGTAATCCTTTCGGTATATACCCAGAAATGGGATTGCTGGGTCAAATGGAATTTCTATTTGTAGATCCTTGAGGAATCACCATGCTGTCTTCCACAATGGTTGAACTAATTTACACTCCCACCAACAGTGTAAAAGCAATACTTTTTCTCCTCATCCTCTCCAGCATCTGTTGTCTCCTGATTTTTTAATGATTGCCATTCTAACTGGTGTGAGATGGTATCACCATTGTAACGTTCATAAGATGGTATCTCAATGTGGTTTTGATTTGCATTTCTCTAATGACCAGTGATGAGGAGCATTTTTTCATATGTTTGTGCTGCATAAATGCCCTCTTTTGAGAAGTGTCTGTTCATATCCTTCACCCACTTTTGATGGGGTTTATTCTTGTAAACTTGTTTAAGTTCTTTGTAGATTCTTCTTAGCCCTTTGTGAGATGGGTAGATCACAAAAGTTTTTTTCCCATTCTGTTGGTTGCTGGTTCACTCTAATGATAGTTTTGTTTTGTTTTGTTTTTGCTGTGCAGAAGCTCTTAAGTTTAATTAGATCCCATTTGTCTATTTTGGCTTTTGTTGCCATTGCTTTTGGTGTTTGAGTCATGAAGTCCTTGCCCATACCTATGTCCTGAATGGTATTGCCTAGGTTTTCTTCTAGGGTTTTTATGGTGTTAGGTCTTATGTTTAAATCTCTAATCCATCTGGAGTTAATTTTTGTATAAGGTGTAAGAAAGGGATCCAGTTTCAGCTCTCTGCATATGGTTAGCCAGTTTTCCCAACACCATTTATTAAATAGGGAATCCTTTTCCCATTGCTTGTTTTTGTGAGGTGTGTCAAAGATCAGATGGTTGTAGATGTGTGGCATTACTTCTGAGGCCTCTGTTCTGTTTTATTGATCTATATCTCTGTTTTGATACCAGTACCATGCTGTTTTGATTACTGTAGTCTTGTAGTATAGTTTGAAGTCAGGTAGTGTGATGCCTCCAGCGCTGTTCTTTTTGATTAGGATAGTCTTGGCTATGTGGGCTCTATTTTGGTTTCCTATGAAGTTTAAGGTGGTTTTTTCCAATTCTGTGAAGAAAGTCAATTGTAGCTTGATGGGGATAGCACTGAATCTATAAATTACTTTGGGCAGTATGGCCATTTTCACAATATTGATTTTTCCTAACCATGAGCATGGAATTTTTTGTATATGTTTGTGTCCTCCCTTGAGGTCTTTCACATCCCTTGTTACTTATATTCTGAGATATTTTATTCTCTTTGTAGCAATTGCAAATGGGCATTCACTCATGATTTGGCTCTCTGTTTGTCCGTTACTGGTGTATAGGAATGCTTGTGATTTTCCCAAGACAGTTCTTAAATCTTCTTCTTGTGCCTTTGCTCCTTAATATAAAATTTACTTTCTTGGGAAGTGATGTCAAATTGTTGTTTCATTTCAAATTTACAGTTGATTAAAGTCTTTGGGCCTTTCCATCTGATGTGTTATTACACCAGGTTTCTTAATTTAGTATTTATCTTTTTGAACCTATGTGATGAAATATTCTTTGTTTTCTTTTGCAATAAATTGAATTATCAAAAATAAGATCCTAAAAATACTTAAATACTCAGAGTTTTAGCCATCTAAACATGTGAAATCAATTAATTAAAATTTTCCTTTAAGTCTTTTTCATATCTTTAGTACTAATCATACCACAGATACCATTTTAAATTTTTTCATTTCACATCATGTCATAAACATGTTTTCACATTTTTACATGGAACCCAAAATTTTCATTTTTTAAAAATCTTCTGCAAAATTTTTCATCAAGTTGATGTGCCACAGTTTCATTAAGCTTTTTTTGTTATTTTGTTATCACATTTTTTTACTATAAATACTTATTATAGTTTACTTATTGACTTAAAATAAACTCTCAGGAATATAAAGTTAGGAAAGCCCTTTATGAATTCACATTACCATTGCCAAGTTGCTTCCAAAATGAAAGGAAATGCTATCTTGTAAGCATGTAAGAGCATAAGGAGTATCCTCTAAACATTTAAGAGCATCTTCGTTTCTCTCAGATTGAGGTATGGATGTTACAACTATTGGGTTTAACTTCTTAATGTTAGAAAATGAAAAGCAATTAGGACCCTTTCCTACTTTGTGTCATGCTTCCTAAAAATGCTATAAAAGCATCTGTTTTAGTCTGGCCTGCAATTACCTTTCCCAGATACTTTCCTCTTACTGTCCTCTCTTCCTCTGGACAGAGTCAATAACTTCCATTTGTCTGTTCCAATAACCACTTATACAAGTGCATGTATAAGGCACACAACTCATCACATTGTTTCATCGTTTCATGTTGTCTATGTATTTGTCTCTCACCTACACTGTGGGATTTTCAAGGGAAAGATGAGGTCTTCATTTTTCTACTACCAGTACATGCAAGTGAAGTGTATCTAACATAAAGGGTATGTTTTATGAATGTATTCATTCAATCCTGTCTACAATGGTATTACCATTCTATCAATTACTACTAAGGTTGAAAATCATATACTGTGTGATTGTTTATGTTTTTTGTCCATTTATATGTTGGGATAGGCCTTTATATTACTCCCATCAACCTGAGTGTTCACTGAATTTCTTTTTATTCATCAAATGCTTATATAACACTTATTATCTGCCACGTACTGTTCGAATCACTTTAAAAATATTAACTCGATCCTTGCAAAGCTACTTTGAGATAGGTGCTGTCTTTGGTACAGGGGTATAGAGAAACTAAATAGCTTTTCTGAAGTCACACAGTTTGCAAATGGTAGAGCCAAAATATAAATCTGGGAACTTCAGAGTCCATGCTCCTAATCCCTATTTTATGTTATTCCTATTTTACATTTTAATATTAGCTTTTTGTAATCTCTCCTAGAATCAATCAATTTGCCTGCTGTGGGTTTTATAGCTTTTATATTGTTTTAACTTATAGTTTAATATTAGTTGTATTGAAAATTTCAAATAATTTTGTGTCTAGTATGATCCAAACCAAAGATGGATTATGGTCCTTGGAACCACACTCCATCAAATAGGTTGGTTGCTTTTAATGTTGATTTGCTCAGCCTGGCATCTAACATCTCAAAGTGGGCTCTGAGAATCTTATTTATTGACTCCTCATCTACCCATGCAATCCTGATTGTGAAAATTTTACTTTTATTTCCAGAAAGTAATTCCCTTTTGCTACTAAAACTGAGATTCATTTAGTTAATCAGACTGACTTTCTCCATCACTTTTTGCAGCTTCCACTGCTGGAGATTGTGCTGTTCCTCCATCAGATCAGCCTAGTCATCTCAGGCATACCACCTGGACACTACCAGGCAGACTGTACCTCTTCCTGAGGAACTCCCACTGCTTTACCCCAACTATCAGAATTCTGAGTGATAATTAAAGGTCTTTTTTTGAGTCTGAACCCACCTCACCTTTTGGATGTCATAATTTCAAACTTCATTTTACTCCTACACACCATGGAATCCCTTGGAGTATTAATGCAGTGCCCCCCACTATCCAAATCACAGTCCAGATATGAACAAGCCTATGAACCCAGCTTCAGCAACCTCTGCCACTTCTTAGTTGTACACTGGCCACTGCCCCCTATAGAGATCCTAGCCTACCTCAATGCATTTCGAGAATCTGTTGGCCTTTTCCTTTACGATTTGTCCTCTTATTTCAAAGCTCAGAAAGTGGACAGATTTTGAAAAACATTGGGACTGGCAAGGAAGTGTCATGCACTTCCTTTAAATCTTAATCTTGGTCTGCTGTGGTTGCTCATGTCTGTAATCCAACACTTTGAGAGGCTGAGGCAGGAGGATCACTTGAGGCCAGGAGTTTAAGATCAGCCTGGGTACCATAATGCGACACCATTTCTACAGAAAAATTAAAAACTTAACCGGGCACGGTGGTACATGCCTGTAGTCCCACTTACTCAGGAGGCTGAGGCAGAAGGATCACTTGAGCCCAGAGGGTTGATGCTGCAGCAAGCCAGGATCACACTACCACATTCCAGCTTGGGCAACAGAATGAGATCTTGTCATACACTCACACACACACACAAATAAAACCACATACAAAAAATGAAAATCTCCATCCTTTTTATTTTTACCCATTAATATACCTTTCAGGATCCTTCTGAATATAAATTCTGTTCCTCAACATAAGCAAATTTATATAAAACTTGATAAGGGCCAGGCTTTTGCCTGCAACCCCAGTGCTTTTGGAAGGCTGAGGCAGGAAGACTGCATCAGGCCATGAGTCCAAGATCAGCCTGAGCAACATAGAAAGACCCTGTTTCTTCCAAATGTAATTGAAAAATTCTCCAGGCACAATGTCATGTACCTGTAGCCCAAGCTACTCAGAAGTCTGAGGTGTGAGAATTGTTTGAGCCCAGGAGTTCGAGGCTGCAGTGAGCCATGATTGCAGCACTGCACTCCAGCCTGGGAAACAGAGCAAGACTATGTCTCTAAATATAAAAACAAACAAACAAACAAAAATTTGCTACGATAAATGTTTCTTATATTTTCACCTAATTTACTGACTCAAAATTTGTGTCAAATATAGCATTGCTGACATGTGCTTAAGTTCTTGTCTCTTCTTTAAACACCTAGGGGTCCACGCAGCTGCACTGTAAACTAGTCCATCTCCCTCTTGTCCACTATGTCACCATAAGAAACTTTAAGAAATGCCTTCCTGAAATCCAGGTAGTTAATTAACACAGGTTTGCCTAATAAAATAATATGTTTCTGTGTTATGAGAGAAAGATTTGTCCCTAGGGATTTTTAAATATATGTGTTTATTTTTATCTTAATGTATTTCTCTTCCATATTCAGAAGTTGTAAAGTTGATGTTGAATATTGCTAAATGGCTATTGATCTTTATCCACCTCCAGTAGTCCCTGTAGGTTTCAAAAATAACTACTACCAAAGTTCCACGTTTTATAGTTTCTCAAAGTTCCTCTGCGTAAGTTTTCTTGGAAGAGCCATTAATATTTCAGAAGGTAGAATTGACTGTTACTTTATTTAACTCATCAGATAATTATTGATCACTAGATTGGCATGAAAATAGATTTCCAGGAGAGAAGGAGCAAGACAGCCTAATGGAAGCCTACCCTCTGTTCATACCCCACTATAGGAACACCAAATGTTAACAACTAACTACACACAAAAAGCACTATCATAAGAACCAAGAATCAGGTGAGCAATTACATTACCTGGTTTTAATTTTATATTACTGAAAGAGACATTGGAGAGGTCAGGAAAGATTATCTTGAAATGCTGATGTTCTCTCCCCAACCCCCGAGCAGTGCTGCACAGAGAGGGAGAGCGCAGCAAATGTGGGATTTTGTAGTAAACTCAGTGCTGCTCTGTCACAGCAGAAAGGAAAACCAGGTTGAACTCAGCCAAGGTTCACACATGGAGGTAGCATTTGGACCAGCCCTAGAAAGAAGGGAATTTCCTGCTCCAGTAGTTGGAGTTTGAGTTTCGGCAAGCCTTGCCACTGGGAGGTGGAGTGCTCTGGAGCCCTAAGAGAACTTGAGGGACAGTCTAGGCTACAAAGACTGCAATTCCTAGGCAAGTCCTAGTGCTGAGCTGGGCTCAGAGCCAGTGGACTTGGGGGGCACATGACTTACTGAGACACCAGATGGGGTGGCTAAGGGAATGACTGTGCCACCTTTTCTCTACCTCCTAGCAATGGGTAGGTGGCATGAAG
Source organism: Callithrix jacchus (assembly GCF_049354715.1). Taxonomy (NCBI): domain Eukaryota; kingdom Metazoa; phylum Chordata; class Mammalia; order Primates; family Cebidae; genus Callithrix; species Callithrix jacchus. Next base: position 89,302,357 of record NC_133505.1, on the reverse strand, counting down.
AAATCTATGTGCTTGGGAGAGGGAGAGGCAGCAGCAGGGTATTTACATTGCACTCTGCTGCTCTGTCACAACAGATACCTAGCAGGATTCAGCACCTGATGACTAAAAAGCCCCTGGGCTCTGAATGACCAAAGAAATACCCAGGTAATATGCCATGAGCCTTGGACTCTGAGACTTACTGGCTTCAGGAGTGATCCAGCACATTCACAGCTCTGGTGGCTATGGTGAAAGACTCTTTCTGTTTGAGAAAAGCAGTGAAAAAAATAAGGGGATCTCTATCTGGCACCTTAGGCACTTAGCTACAATGGGGTGGAGCACCAAGCAGGCCCCTGTGCTTCCCAAGTATAGGCCTAAGCTCTTGGTTAGCATTTATAAACCTGCCCTAGGGCCAGAGGGGGTGCCCACTGCCCTGAAGAGTGAGTCTCAGGCCTGGCAGCATTAATCACAAGCTGACTGAAGAGCCCCTGGGCTTTAAGTGAACATTAGTGGTGGCCTGGCAGAACCCGCTGTGGGTCAATGATGGTGGTGGCCACATGGAAAGGCCCCTCAGCCTAGGGAAAGAGGACAGATGAGTGGGAAACTTTAGTCTTGTGATTTGAGTGCCAGCTTAGCCACAGTGGACTAGAACACTGAGTAAATTTCCAAGATTTTTGACTTCAATCTCTGGCTCCCAGAGAGCATCTCTGGACCCACCCAGGGCCTGGGGGAAGTCACTACCCTGAAGGGAGGGACATAAGTCTGGCTATCTTTGCCACCTGCTGATTGTATAACCCTAGGGACTTGAGTAAACTTAAGTGGTAGCCATGTAGTGGTTACAGCAGGCCTTAGGTGAGACCCAGTGCTGTGCTGGCTTCAGGTCTGACCCAGTATAGCCCCAGTGGTGGTGGCCACAGAGGTGCTTGTGTCCCTCCACACCTAGCTGTAAGAAGCTCAGCATAGAGAGAAAGACTGTTTGTTTTGGACAAAGTAAGGGAAAAAACCAAGAGTCTAAGCCTGGTGATTCAGAGAATTCTTCCAGATCTTATCCAAGATCACCAAGCAATAACTTTGTGAATCTTCAAGAACCACAGCATTATTGAATTCAGGGCCCCAGTCCTTTCAAATACCTGAAAGCCTTCCCAAGAGGGGTGGGTACAAACAAGCCCAGACTGTAAAGACTACAATAAATGCCTAACTCTTCAATGCCCAGACACCGATGAACAAGCATCAAGACCACCCAGGAAAACATGACCTCACCAAACGAACTAAATAAGGCATCAGGGACCAATCCTGGAGAAATAGAGATATATGACCTTTTAGACAGAATATTCAAAAAAGCTGTGTTGAGGAAACTCAAAGAAATCCAAGATAACACATAGAAGGAATTCAGAATTCTATCAGATAAATGTAACTAATAGATGTAAATAATTAAAAAGAATTAAGCAGAAATTCTGGAGGAACAAATGCAATTGGCATACTGAAGAACATGCCAGAGTCCTGTAATAGCAGAACTGGTCAAGCAGAACAAAGAATTGGTGAGATTGAAGACAGGATCTTTGAAAATACATGGTCAGAGGAAACAAAAGAAAAAAGAATAAAAAAAGAATTAAGCACACCTACAAGATCTAGAAAAATAACCTTAAAAGGACAAATCTAAGAGTTACTGACTTTACAGAGGAGGTAGAGAAAGAAATAAGGGTAGAAAGTTTATTTTAAAAGATAGTATCAGAGAACTTTCTAAACCTAGAGAAAGATTTCCATATGCAAGTACAAGGAGGTGATAGAATAGAAAGCAGATTGAACCCAAAGAAGACTAACTCAAAGCATTTAATAATAAAAGTCCCAAAAGTCAAAGAAAGAGAAAGGATTCTGAAAGCAGCAAGAGAAAAGAAGCCAATAATATACAATGGTGCTACAATATGTCTGGTAGCAGACTTTTCAGTGGAAGCTTTACAGGCCATGAGAGGGTGTTATGACACATTTAAAGTGCTTCAGGAAAAGAACCTTTACCCTAGAATAGTATACAGAGAAAATACCCTTCAAACATGAAGGAGAAATCAGACCTTCTCAGACAAACAAAAGCTGAGGGGTTTCATCAATGCCAGACCTGTTCTACAAGAAATGCTAAATGATGTACATCAATCTAAAAGAAAAATATGTTAATGAGCAGTAAGAATTCATAAAAAGGTACACAACTCACTGGTAATAGCACACAGAAAAACACAGAATATTATAACACTATAACTGTGATGTGTGAATATTCTTAAGTAGAAAGACTAAACTTTGAACCAATCAAAAATAATAACTACAACTTTAGACATAGGCAGTACAATAAGACTAAATAGAAACAACAAAAAGTTAAAAAGGAGGGAGACAAAGTGAAAGGGCAGACTTTTTAAAAGTTTTTAATTTGTTTACTTATTTGTTTCTTTATGAAACCAGTGTTAAGTTGTCATCAGATTAAAATAATGGATCATAAGATAATATTTGCAAGTCTCATGGGAACCTCAAAGGGAAAAACATACAACAAATATGCAAAATATAAAAAGCAAAAAATTAGTTCATACCACCAGAGAAAATCACCTTAACTAAAAGAAAGACAGGGAGAAAGGAAAGAAGGAAGAGAAGACCACTAAACAAATAACAAAATTGCAGAAGTAAGTCCTTACTTATTAATAACATTGACTGTAAATGGACTAAACTCTTCAATCAAAAGATATACACTAGCTGAACAGATAAGAAAGCAAGACTCAACCATCTCTTGCCTACAAGAAATAGACTTCATTTGTAAAGATACACATATGCTGAAAATAAAGGGATGGAAAAAGATATTCCATGTCAATGGAAACTAGAAAAGAGCAGGAGTAGCTATATTTATTCAGACAAAATAGACTGAGATAAAAAGTATAAAAAGATCAAGCAGGATTTTATATAATGATAAAGGGCTCAATTCAGCAAGAAGAAATAACAATTACAATAAATATATATGTATCCAACACTGCAGCACCCAGATATATAACAAATATTATTAGAGCTAAAGACAGAGATAGACCTCAATACAGTAAGACCTGGAGCCTTCAACACTCCACTTTCATTCCTGGACAGATCTTCCAGACAGAAAATCAACAAGGGAACATCAAAATTAATCTGTACTATAGAACAAATGGACCTAATATACAGATACTTACAGAACATCTCACTGAAAGGTTGCAGTTTGCACATTCTTCCTCTCAGCATATGCACCATCCTCAAGGCTAGACCATATGTTAGGTCACAAAACAAATCTTAGAACATTCAAAAAACTGAAACAACATCAAGCACCTTCTCTGACCACAATGGAATAAAACTAGAAATCAATAACAAGGGGAATTTTGAAAACTATACAAACACATGGAGATTAAACAACATGCCCCGAATGACCAGTGGGCCAATGAAGAAATTAAGAGGGTAACAGAAAAATGTCTTGAAATAAATTATAGTGAAAACACAGCATATTAAAACCCATGGGATACACCAAAAACAGTACTAAGGGGAAAATTTATAAGTATCTACATCATAAAAGAAGAAAAATTTCAACTAAATAACCTAACAATATATCTTTAAAAACTAGCAAAGCAAAAGCAAACCAAACCAAAAAGTTAGCACAAGAAACAATAAAGACCAGAGAACTGGAGAAGAAAGAGCAAACCAAACCAAACCAAAAGTACAAGAAAAAAAAATAACAATACAGACCAGAGAAGTAGAAAAGCCAGAGCAAACCAGAAATTTAGTACAAGAAAAGAAATAAAAATCAGAGACAGAAATTAATGAATTTAAAAAATTATTTAAAGATAAAATTGAGAAACTGTCAGCCAGGCTAAGAAAAAAAGAGAGAGACAACCCAAATAAATAAAATCAAAGATGAAAAGGAAGGCATTACAACTGATACTGCAGAATTTCAAAGGATTATTGGTGGCTACTATGAGCAACTGTATGTCAAGAAATTGAAAATTGGAAGATGGCCGATCGCTAACATCCCGGGATTGCAGCTCTCAGGGAAGGCGCGGAGAACTAGAGGACGCCACACTTTCAGACAAAGTCTGGTCGCTCACGGAGCAGAAGATCCCCCAGTGGTGGAAACACACGAGTCGCCAGCGCGACTCTCGTGGTCGGCGCAGTGGTTCCGCCGGCACCTCGACGCGGCAGCACTGGGCGCAGAGTAAACAGGACCGGTTCCCCTTCTGACCGAGGTTTGGAGCCCCGGGAAGGCAGAGTCGCCTACTACGGAAACAAGAAGGAAGCCCGACAGGAGAATCCTGGGCAGAAAAGCACCATCAGTTGTAACGCCGCTGCTCTGGCCCTGGGAACTAACAACCTGGACGTCCACTCAAGAGACCTAATCTGAAAGTTGGTAATTTCAAAGACGACAGGAGGATAAATTTACAATGACGGGAAGAAACCAGCGTAAAAAAGCTGAGAATACTTAAAGTCAGAACGCCTCTCCCTCTAAAGATGATCACAGTTCCACATCAACAATGGAACAAGGCTTGATGGAGAACGAGCGCCTCCTGATGACAGAATCACTCTTCAAGGAATGGATAATAACAAACTTCGGTGAGTTAAAAGAACATGTTGTAGCCCAACGTAAAGAAACTAGGAACTTTGAAAAAAGGTTTGATGAAATCCTATTGAGAATAGACAACTTAGAGAGGAGTATGAGTGAATTAATGGAACTGAAGAATACAATACAGGAACTCCGAGAAGTATGCACAGGTATAAACACTCGAATTGTTCAAGCAGAAGAAGGGATATCAGAGGTCAAAGTCCAACTTAATGAAATAAAACGTGAAGAAAAGATTAGAGAAAAAAGGAATGAGCAAAGTCTCCAAGAAATGTGGGACTATGTGAAAAGACCAAATTTATGTTTGATAGGTGTACCTGAATGCGACGGAGAGAATGAATCCAAGCTGGAAAATACCCTTCAGGATATTATTCAGGAAAATTTTCCTAAACTAGCAAAGCAGGTCAACCAACATTCAACCCCAGGTAATACAGAGAACACCACAAAGATATTCCTCAAGAAGAGCAACCCCAAGGCACATAATTGTTAGATTCACCAGGGTTGAAACGAAGGAGAGGATACTAAGGGCAGCCAGAGAGAAAGGTCAGATTACCCACAAAGGCAAGCCTATCAGACTTACAGCAGATCTCTCGGCAGAAACTCTACAGGCCAGAAGAGAGTGGGGGCCAATATTCAACATCCTCAAAGAACAGAACCTTCAGCCCAGAATTTCATATCCAGCCAAACTAAGCTTCACAACTGAAGGAAAAATAAAATCTTTTATGAACAAGCAAGAACTCAGAGATTTTATTACCACCAGGCCTGCTTTACAAGAGCTTCTGAAAGAAGCATTACACACAGAAAGAAACAGCCAGTATTAGCCTTTCTAAAAATACACCAAAAAGTAAAGAGCACCAACATAAAGAAGAATTTACACCAACAAATGGATAAAACAGCCAGTCAACATCAAATGGCAGTAACCCTAAATTTAAATTGACTGAATTCCCAATCAAAAGACACAGCCAAAACCCAACGGCATGTTACATCCAGACCTGTTTCACATGCAAGGATACACAAAGACTCAGAACAAAGGGATGGAGAAAGATTTACCAACCAAATGGAGAGCAAAAATAAATAATAAATAAATAAAAAGCAGGAGTTGCAATTCTTGTATCGGATAAAATAGACTTTAAAGCAACAAAAATATAGTGGTAAAAGGATCAATGCAACAACAAGAGCTAACGATCCTAACACCCAGATAGGAGACTTAGATTCAATGAGACAGAAAATTAATAAGGATATTAAGGACTCGAACTCAGATCCAGAACAAGTAAACTTAATAAATATTTATAGAGCTCTCCACTTCAAATACACAAAATATACATTCTTGTCAATACCACATCACACCTACCCATTAGTTTAAATGAAACATTGATTGGCCATTATTAATACCCAATTTTTTTCAAAATAAAGCAATATTTCCATTTACTCTCCCTCTTTCTCTTCCTCTCCTTTACTTATTTATTTATTTTTTCTTTCCTTCTCTCAAAAAAAAAGAAATCAACTTGTAAACCTCTAGATCCAGGTCGGCAATGTCTCTTTCATTGCTTGATTTCCTTTCTTCCCTTCCCTCCCTCCCTCCCTCCCCGCTTCCTCCCTTCCTTCCTTCCTTCATCCCTTCCTTCCTCCCTACCGTCCTTATTCCCTTCCTTCCTGCCTTCCTCCCCCCCCCCAAAAAAAAAGAAATTGAAAATCTAGAGGAAATGTATAATTTTCTAAACTCATGCAATCTACTAAAATTGAACCATAAGGAAATCCAAAACCTGAATAGACCAGTAACAAGTAATGAGATCGAAACTATAATAAAAAGTCTCCCATTAAAGAAAATCCCAGGATCTAATGGCTTCACTGTTGAATTATAACAAACATTTAAAGAATTAATACTAATCCTACTCAAAATATTCTGAAAAGCCGAGAAGAAAATACTGCCAAACTCATTCTATGAGGCCAATGTTACCCTGATATTAAAACCAGAGAAAGACACATCAAAAAAAGAAAATTACAGGCCAATACATGAGATGGATGTTAATGCAAAAATCCTCAACAAAATACTATCAAACTGAATTCAACAATATATTAAAAAGATTATTCATCATGACCAAGTGGGATATATCTCAGAGATGCGAGTGTGGTTCAATCTACACAAAGCAATCATTGTGATACATCATATCAACAGAATGCAGGATAAAAACTATATGATCATTTCAATGGATGTTGAAAAAGCATTTGATAAAATTTAACATCCCTTCATAATAAAAACCCTTAAAAACTTGATATAGAAGGAACATACCTCAACACAATAAAAGCCATTTACGACAGACCCACAGCAAGTATCATACTGAATGTGGAAAAACTAAGCCTTTCCTCTGAGATCTGGAACAAGACAAGAGTGCCTCCTTTCATCACTATTACTAAATACGGTACTGGATTTCTAGCTAGCACAATCATACAAGACAAAGAAATAAAAGGCATCCAAATTGGAAAGGAAGAAGTCAAATTATCCTTGTTTTCAGATGATATGAGCTCACAGATGGAAAAACCTGAAGATTTCACCAAAAACCTATTCAAACTAATAAACAAATTGAGTAAACCTGCAGGATACAAAATCAACATACAAATATCAATAGTATTGCTATATGCTAACAGTGAACAATCTGAAAAAGAAATAAAAATAGTAATACCATGTACAACAGCCACAAAATAAAATTAAGTACCTAGGAATTAACCAAAAGAGTGAAAGATCTCTACAATGAAAACTATAAAACACTGATGAAAAAAAATTGAAGAGGACACACAAAAAATCTAAAGATAGTCCATGTTCATGAATTGGAAGAATCAATATTGTTAAAATGTACATACTACTCAAACCAATCTATATATTTAATGCAATCCTTATCAAAATACCAATGACATTCTTCACAGAAATTGAAAAAACAATTCTATAGTTTATAGAATTCTATAGTTTATAGAACCACAAAGGACCCAGAATAGCCAAAGCTGTCCTGAGCAAAAAGAACAAACTGAAGGAATCACATTACCTGACTTCACATTATATGATAGCACTATAGTAACCAAAACAGCATGGGACTGGCGTAAAAACAGACACATAGAACAACAGAACAGAATAGAGACCCAGAAATAAATCCATGCATCTACAGTGAACTTACTTTGAACAAAGGTGCCAAGAACATACATTGGGAAAAAGACAGTCTTTTCCATAAATGGTACTGGGAAAACTGGATATCCATATGAAGAAGAATGAAACCAGACCCCTATTTCTCACCATATACAAAATCCAAATCAAAATGGATTAAAGACTTACATCTAAGATCTTAAACTATGAAACACTGGGAAAAATCTCCAGGACACTGGTTTGGGCAAAAGTTTCTGGAATAATACCTCACAAGCACAGGCAACCATAGCAAAAATGGACACATGGGATCACATCAAGTTAAAAAGCTTCTACACAGTGAAGGAAACAATAAAGCAAAGAGAAAACTCACAGAATGGGAGAAAATACTGACAAACTACCCATCTGACCAAATCATCAGAATACATTAGGAACTTAAACAACTCCAGAGGAAAAAATCTAATAATCAGATTTTAAAACAGGCAAAATATTTGAATAGACATTTTTGAAAGGAAGACATACAAATGGCAAGCAGGCATATGAAAAGGTGCTCAACATCATTGATCATCAGAGAAATGCAGATCAAAACTACAATAAGACATTATGTCATCCCAGTTAAAATGACTTTTATCCAAAAGACAGGCAATAACAAATGGCGGTGAGAAAATGGAGAAAAGGGAACCCTTGTACCATGTACACTGTCGGTAGGAATGTACATTAGTACAACCACTATGGAGAAGTTTGGAGGTTCCTCACAAAACTAAAATAGAGCTATTATATGATCCATTGATCCCACTGCTGAGTATATACCCAAGAGAAAGGAAATCAGTTTATTCAAGATATATCTGCCATGCTGTTTTTTATTTTTTCAGCACTCTTCATAATAGCCAAGACTTGGAAGCAACCTAAATATCCCTCAATAGATATTTGGATAAAGCATGTGGTACATATACACAATGAAGTACTATTCTGTCATAAAAAATAACGAAATCCTGTCATTTGCAACAACATGGAAGGAACTGGAGGTCATTATGTTAAGTGAAATAAGTCAGACACAAAGACAAACTTCATTTGTTTGAATTTATTTGTGGGTGCTAACAATGAAAATAATTGGCCCAGTGCAGTGGCTCATGCCTGTAATCCCAACACTTTGGAAGGCCAAGAGAGGCAGATCACTTGAGGCTAGGAGTTCCAGACCAGCCTGGCTAATATGGTGAAATGCTGCCTCTACCAAAAATACAAAAATCAGCAGGGTATGGTGGTACAGGCCTGTAATCCCAGTTACTCGGGAGGCTGAGACATGAGAATCGCTTGAACCTGGGAGGTAAATTGCAGTGAGCCAGGAACACGCTACTGCACTCCAGCCTGGGCAACAGAAGTGAAAATATAATTGAACTTGGAGTTAGAGAGTTGAAGAATGGTTACCAGAGACTGGGAAGGGTAGTAGGCAGGTGGAGAACAAGTGGGGATGATTAATGAGTATGAGAGAGAGAGACAATTAATAAAACCTAGATTTTCAGTTACTGCTTCCCCATGGAAAGCTCTCATGATATTTTTCTGTGGTGTTTCAGAGTTAAAACTGCTTGTTTAACTCCTCACCATTAAACACAGAATCTAATACAGATTTCTGTTTTTAAGTTTCTATGTTTCTAGGGCAATATGTAATTTATTAGTCCAGTAATCTTTCACTTCTGTAAGCAAGACTGAAAAGAATGAGCATTTTGTAAATTGGAAATTCAGTAACTACCCCCACTGAATACTAGAAAGCATAAAATGAGAAAGCTTGCACTGTTTTTGGCTCCTTAAATGCAGTGTTTTTTCAGTGATTCATTGTTAACACCCAGTAAACAACTGTTTTCTCATATGGAAGGCATCCGTCCACTTTAACATTTTGTCAGGAATAACATGTTCAAAACCTAAACCCTCTGTTTTAATTATCAAATACTATTTTTCTCATGTATTGTGTAGGACAATTTCTGGGCCATTTTCCTTCAATATCTAATTGTAAAAATAAACTAGCAACACATATGACTACCTCTGCAGTCACACACATTTGAGTTCGGTTCTATAACACTTATAAATGGGCAATTAACACTGTTGCATACTTAGTTTAAGAGGGCAAGTTTAATGTGATGTTAGCCATCAATCTTTTGTCACAATTCATTTCATGTTAATGCAGGTATCAAGCAAAGACATCATATGAAAACATTTAGTGAAAAAGATACTGTGGCCACTTTAGGAAAGATTAATGGTTACACACACACACAACAGAATGAGTGTAATGAAAAATGTTAAATCCTTACATTGTAGTGATGAGTAAATTTTGCTGTTGCAGTACAAATAACAGAATAAAATTTGCCCTTGTCTGTGTGCTAACAGAGTTTCATCTTCATACACCATATACACCATAATTAGTCACACTTTACACTCTCAAGAATCTCTGAGTGTTGAAAACAAGTGGGAAAAAAAAGAGTATTATTTAATGCACCAACAATTTAAATGCACATGTGATAAAATGGTTGCTTTTAGTAGAGCATGCATGGAATGAGATCTTCAAATTTTCTCAGTAGCAGGTGTTAGATATATAAATATACATCTAGAACTTTATATTTGGCTTCTCCCTATTTGTTTCCCTTTCTCTGTTATTCTTTTTTTTAAGACATTGACTTTATTGCTATTCAAGAATAAGTTACCTAAGGTGATTGTCATGTTCTTCAGATTTGAATAACAAATGTATAGTTATTATTAGCTGCCATAAAATTCATCTATCCACCTAGAATACTTCTTTATGAAGGGAGAATTGTTTATTCTAAAATAGACAGCTTTTTTTGAAAAAAGAAGCAATGAGGAAAGGACTCCCTATTTAATAAATGGCACTGGGATAACAAGTTGGCCATATGCAGAAGATTAAAACTGGACCCCTTCCTTACACCATAGACAAAAATCAACCCAAGATGGATTAAGACAAATGTAAAACCCAAAACTATAAGAACCCTGGAAGACAACCTAGGCAATATCATTTGGGAAATAGAAACCTGGCAAATATTTTATGAGGAAGACTCCAAAAGCAATTGCAAAGAAAGTAAAAATTGACAAATGGGATCCAATTAAACTTAACAGCACCTGCATAGCAGAAGAAACCATTAACAGTAAGGGAAATGGTGAGTACATTTGACATGGTATCTTAAAAAGAGTATTAGGTAACAACCAAGGAAACCTAAATAAGTGTTTAGTTAATAATAATGTATAGGCTGGGTGCGGTGGCAAAACTCCATCTCAAAAATAATAATAATAATAATGTATATTAACCACTAATCTGCTTTCTGCCTTTAAGGATTTATGTATTCTGGGTATTTTCAATTAAATGCAATTATATACTATGTAGCCTTTCATGTATAGCTTCTTTCATCTAACATAATGTTTTCAAAGTTCATCCATGTTGAAGCATGTGACAGTACATCATTTCTTTTTGTGGCTGCATAATATTTCTTTGTATGGATATGCCACATTTTGTTTTTCTATTTAACAGTTGATGGATATTTAGGATGTTTTTATTTTTTGGCTTTTGTGAATATTGTTGCTGTAAACATTCATGTAAAAGTAAAAACAAGAAGAAACTATTAACAGAGTAAACAGATAAACTACAGAGTGGGAGAAAATATTTGCAAACCATGCATCTAATAGCCAACATCTATAAGGAACTTAAACAAATTCACAAGAAAAAACCAACTACATTAAAAAGTGGGTAAAGAACATGAACAGATAATTTTCAAAAGAAGACATACATGTTGCCAGCAAGCATGTGAAAAAAAGCTTAATATCACGGATCATTAGAGAAATGCAAATTAAAACCACAATGAGATATCATCTCATACCACTCAGAATGACTATTATTAAAAAAATCAAAAAATAACAGATGCTGGTGAGGTTGCAGAGCAAATGGAATCCTTACATGCTGTTCAAACCTTGTGGCAAGCTGTAGGTGATTCCTCAAAGAGCTAAAAACAGAACTTTCACTCAACACAGCAATCTCATATACCCAAAGGAACAGAAATTGTTCTACCAAAAAGACACTTACACTTCTATGTGTTCTATGTGTATTGGTGCACTATTCACAATAGCAAAACCATGGAATCAACCTAAATGCCCATCGGTGGTAGACTGGATAAAGAGAAGGTGGTACATATAACAACATGGAATACTATGCAGCCATAAAAAGAATGAGATCATGTATTTTGCAGGAACATGGATGGAGCTGGAGGCCATTATCCTTAGCAAACTAATGCAGGAACAGAAAAACAAATACCACATGTACTCACTTATAAGTGAAAGCTGAATGATGAGAACACATGGACACAAAGAGAGGGCAACAGACTCTGGGGCCTATTTGAGGGTGAGAGGAGGGAGAAGATCAGAAAAAATAACTATTGGTAATACGCTTAGTCTCTGGGCAATGCATAATCTGTATAACAAACCCCCATGACATGAGTTTACCTATATAACAAACCTGCACAAATGCCCCAAACCTAAACTAAAAGTTAAAAAATATAAAATAGATAGCTTTTCTTTATACTATAAGAATTTCATCTATTTGATTATTTTGGATACAAAATTTATTGCCTAGTACACAATCTTCTGATTATAAGCTCTATGAGGACACATTTTGTGCAATATACTTTTAACAGATTATTTACTGACTCAGACTTGTGATCTGCTCATAAACAGAATAACTGCATATTTTTACTTTCCCTAGACTATAAATGGCATTCTTTATTTTGTAAGGTTCAAGAAATGAAATATGCCAGATAATCAAATAGACATTTCTTTTTTTTCAAATAGACATTTCTTCATTTGTTTTATTTTGAAGAATTACAAAATTACTTCCTTCCTTCCCTCCCTCCCATCTTTCCTTCCTTCCTTCCTGGCCTCCTCCTTCCATTCTCTTTCTTTGTTCCTTTCTACTTCTTTCTTTCTTTCTTTCTTTCTTTCTTTCTTTCTTTCTTTCTTTCTTCCTTTCTTCCTTTCTTCCTTTCTTTCCTTTCTTTCCTTCTTTCCTTCTTTCTTTCCTTCCTTCCTTCCTTCCTTCCTTCCTTCCTTCCTTCCTTCCTTCCTTCCTTCCTTCCTTCCTTCCTTCTCTCTCTCTCTCTCTCTCTCTTTCTTTTTGATGGAGTTTCACTCTTGTCACCCAGGCTGGAGTGTAATGGCACAATCTTGGCTCACCACAACCTCCGCCTCCTGGGTTCAAGTGATTCTCCTGCCTCAGCCCCTGAGTAGCTTGGATTACAGATGTGCACCACCACATCAGATTAATTTTTGTATTGTCAGTAGACACTGGGTTTCTAGAATATGATACCCCAAAGTATGGCACATTGGCATGCTGAGTATTTTGAACTGAAGAAGACTGAAAGGCCTCAGAAGAAAATTTTCTATGACCTACTCCTAACCTCCTATCTCTTTCCCCTTGTTCTTTCCAGAAACAGGTTATAGAAACCAAAATTCCTCTTTCAAAGCCAATAATAGACTTGACTATGACTTGGTTCATATAAACTAGAACCTGTCTCCCTCAAAGCAAGCCATAAAGTCTAGAAAAGTTTCCCCCTCTCCCTTTTCCCTTGAAGATCTTCATTCCAGAGGGGTGTTGTTCGTACCTCAGAGGAAGGGATGCTACACAGACAGGCCAAGGAGAATCTGAACAGAAAGGTCTCGTACATTTCTCCCACCAGTCTATTATCATTAGATCATATTTTTTATCCAATCACATTCCTACATGGCTGTTCGTTCTTCATCGAACCTAAAACAGTTTTCCCTGGGCCTTTAGCTCATCATTTCTGAGACCCCTGTGTCACTTAAAACTTAGATTAAAAAATTTTCTATGATTTTTCTTGTAAACCTGTTTTTTGTTATAGGAATGTTGACCATGACCCTTATGATGAGTGAGGACAGAGAGCATATCTTTCACCCATACAGGCCAGAAGGGCAGGACAAGCTCTAATTGTTTACTACTGTACAACATCTAGGGAAAAGTCTGATACATAAAAGGAGATCAAAGAAGGCTTTTGGTAAACATCCATTAGGAGAACTAGATAGCACAATCCATTGTAGGTATGATTAACTCGCTCAGCTCTCCCAGCATTAGAGGCTCTTCCAGGACTAATGAGAATGTTCACTGGCCTATAAAATTCTTGAACTAAGGATTCCATCTCAGTTTGGAGGCAAACCATGTGTTTTGCTCTGTGCTTTTTATTGGTTTCTAAAAAGTCTAGTCTTCTCATAATGATATGATAAGTTAAACTGGAATATAACAGAACTTCAATTCTGAACAAAACTATTTGTTCTACATTGACCTGTACAAGCATGGCTTATAACCAATCTCAGGAATTAAAAAGATCACCACAAGCCAAGGTTAATAAGAATATTATTTTTTTCTTTAAAATGATACTTGTAAATCATTTTTAATTATATAGAAAAATACTTTTATTTCAAATAACATGGGAACATTAGGATAGCATATAATCACAACCTTGCTTTTTTTGTTTGAGACAGAGTCTCGCACTGTTGCGCAGGCTGTAGTGTAGTGGTGCAATCTCAGCTCACTGCAATCTCCACCTCCTGGGTTCAAGCAATTCTCCTGCCTCAGCCTCCCAAGTAGCTGGGACTACAGGCATGTGCCAGCATGCCCAGTTAATTTTTTTTTGTATTTTTAGTAGAGACGGGGTTTCACCATGTTGGCCAGGATGGTCTCTATCTCCTGAACTCGTGATCTGCCCACCTCAGCCTTCCAAAGTTCTGGGATTACAGGAGTGAGCCACCGCACTTGGCCCTGCAACCATTTTTTAATTATTAGAAAAATACACCAAGGAAAGACAGCATTAATTGTCTTTGGATAGTAAGATTATTGGTAAGTATTTTTCTTATTTATACCTTCCTATATCTCACAATTTTTGAAGACAATAAATAGGTACTATTTGTGTAAGTGAAAAACCTTCATGCTTAAAATGTTATAAAATCACTATTAATTTTTCATATATTTCATTTCCAGCTAATTGCTCCAATCACCTCTGTAGCTTAAGATGTATATTTTCATAAATTATTTGAATTAGAACATAATTCTGTTGGAAGAAATGTGTGTCAATGCTGTTGTGAACATAGAAAGAGGGCCTACACTAGAACTTTTCTCCAGAAAAAACAATGATATACAGTTGAAAATGGCAATGTATTTCTCTGAATTATAGCTTTTAAAAAGAAATGCATGTGAATATCTCATCTTTGTTCTATGTTACCCCATATTAACCTGAACTCATGGCAAATATTAACTATAACTTTGTGTGGACTTTTGGGGAAGAATTAAGAATTACTTTTTAAAATTACTTTTAGAACAGGGACTGCCATTTGTGATTGCTGAATGCTTCGGTTCCCAGAGTTGGAAATATCAACTACATTTTAGAACAAATTCCCTTTGTTTTGGGAAATTCAGCAGGATGGAACTTTTAATTACATAAAAGTACCTACCATTGTTCCTGGAGAAAATTGTTAAGTCTCCACAATTTGAATTTAGTAATATGAATGGCTGCATTTTTAGGCAGACTATATCCTTGTAGAGTTAGAGAACTGTTTTCCCAAAATACAGATACAAACAGAATGTCAGTGGCCTCCATATTAAGATTGAATCATCCAAAAACTTGGGAAGCACATTTTTCACCTACTATGATTATATTATTTAAGCCTTGACTGTCAAACCATGTCTGGTTTCTTCTGCTAAAATACCAGGTACCTATTTTTAATGTTAGTCTAGGTAGAGCAAGAATTGGTGGGTCTGGTCCTTGGGGCATTTCTGAAATATAGGACCAAAGAAATAGGGGTCTTAAAGTGAAGGAACATGGAGATTTCTCCTTGGCTGGAGTAGTGTACTGGAGTCCAGACACATAAGAGTCTGCACAGAGCCAGGCTACAACCCCAACACTGGATTCAAATGTCCATGGTAAATCACTGAGGTACCAGAGTTAATCTCTGAAACAGTAAAGCATCATTGCCCCTCACCTTGCTGAGATTTGGAAAGCTTAAGAGAAAGGATCTATCTATATTAGGAACAAAACAATGTGTTGTGAAGTGTCAGTTCTCACTTAGAAATGGTCAATGGTGACTTACAGAGTTCTGTATGGCAGAGTGGCCACCAGGATGGCTTAGAAGGATGTGGTAGCATTCTCTAAGGATTCCCAGGAATACTTGAGGAGAGAAATCCTAGAAAGGAAATGTCAGATTTAAATATTCTGGGCAAGTGGAAGTTGCCAATCATTATAGTTTAAACAGTACAAGTAATGTAACTCCAAGCTGGATAAGGGTCTGCTGTCTATGCATGTATAATTTAGTCTTTATAATATATTAAAAAATAGTTTGGGACTTTCAGTCAATCAGATGCCAATTTTGAGTTCCCAGTGTAAGCTATTAAAATGTGTTTAGCAAACACTTCACCAGAAAAACCCTTCCATATTGTGTTTTCAACTCTACCTAATTCCTGATTTTTTTCTCTCTGAGCGAAGAAATTATCACTCCATTCTTGTAAGTCTCATTGTTAGACAGTTCTTTCTTATACATTCCTTTCCTCCACACTAACATTCCTCTTTTATATGTAAGGAGAAAATTCAGAGAACACATCTGCTTCAAAACACAGACCAAGTCACTCCAAATAATAAGACAGGATAAGTCAACCTTATACTCCTGTTGGGCTTCAAGAGGTGTGCATATGTTGTCAAAATCCTATGACTCAGCACACTTCTGAGGAAAGCAGCCTGAATCACTGCTTCCTACATAAGCATCAAGGCTCCCATCACATGGTTTCAGGGAAAACAACCCTGCAATCCTAGTCACCACCTCCAAGAGACTCTAGCCCTCAGGTGGAGCCAGAGATAAATGTGGCAAGTGTCCGAGAACCACTGAACCAGCAGAAGGGGCATGAAAGTGAAAATAGTACATAAGTTAAGAGGCAGGCTATCTAGGAGAGAAATGGTAGAAGCCTGAGATAAGCAGAGACAGGCAGAAAGCAAAACAGTGAAGAATGGAACAGGGACCCAATAACAGACTACCTGAAGCACTGCCAGATACTGTGGCAAAGAGAAAGGTGCTAATTGTGTAGTGAATCTTAACGCTTCTTCCCCAAAGTGACATATCCTATATCCACTCACAGTTCATAATCCAAGGTCACATGACCATTCTCAACTTCAAGAGGGTAGGGAAGTAGATTTCTACCACATGCCTAGTAACAAGGAGAACCAAAATGTTTGGAGAAGTGCCTAACAGCTATACTTCCTAGTCTATAATCATTACCTAAGGAGACTCCTTGCAGCTATATATGAATTCATGAGAAGAATACACCCTAAAAAACTGCCTAAAGACCTTAAAGGTCTTTCAGTCTTGGCTATTTAACTTGTTGAACTATTAAGTTCAGTCAGGGAAAAACACTTTTCACTTTTATTTTCCCATCCTAACCTTAGGTATATTCTCTCTTCCCAGCACAGCAACATGAATCTCACCCCTTTTGAAGCATGGTTTAGTCATTCAATAAATACCGAGCATCTACCATGTGGCAGGTATTGGAGATATAGTAATGAACAAGGCAGACGTCTCACAACATCCCTATCATCAAGGAGCTTAAGATCTATCAGAAAAATAGAAATTAGGCAAATGATTACATGGTTATTTACTCATGATTGTAATAAGGGATGGGAAGGCCAACATTGTGCAATGAGAATGTAAGAACAGGGAAAAGTAGAGTAGTCAGCTAGTTGGGAAGCTGGTCAGGTAAAAGTCTGGAGAATGTTTACAAGTGGAGAAAAGGAAATGCTTGTGGGAAGGCCAAGAGGTGGGAAAGTCATTGGTACTCACAAGGTAACTAAAATAAATCCAGTATGGCTGAAGCAGAGTAATCAAGAGAAAAAGGCAGGGGGCTAGAGAGTGAGGCTGAGCTGAGATCACGGAAGTAGTCATAGAATAAATTAAGGAGATTACATATTGTGCTAAATGCCATAGGAGGTCATTGGAGAGTTTTTGGGAAGAGAATGACATCATCCCTATAGACAGTGAAGGCTGTTCAGAAGGAAATTTACAGGAGTAATTATTAATGTATTGTACATAAGAGTGGCTCATTCCTTTTCCACCTCCTTTACTCAAATGTACCTGCTTCATGAGCACTCACTTTTAACCACCCTATCTAAGATCACGTCGTCACTCCTTCCACACCAGCCCTCAGATCTTGCTTACTCCTTTACAAGAGTATTTGCCACTTTCTAATATTTTAGACAATTTACTTATTAGTTTATTGTCTATATTTTCTTGCTAGAATTCTTTTTCCTAGAAAGTGCCTGACATGAGTTCTCGACGAATATTTGTTGAATTAATGTGATATCACATTATGATTTAAAGCTGTGTTATAAGATGATTTGTCTATCAGTGTTTATGATTTAATATATATAGTTTAAAATAACCGTCTCCTAACTATATGGTCCTTAGGCAAAGCATATACTGTGATTTAATTCTTAAATATGAAAATTGCTCTTGCAGCAGAAATTCATCACATGCTTATTAAGGCTTATGGAAAAGTGTTTTAGTTGGTAAAATATCAAAGCTTTGAGCAAATTTTAGGAAGAAGGATTATGAAACTTGGTCAAGAGTCATGAGTCACAGTTGACAGCTTAGCTATTTTACAATGTGGCTACATACACCTACCAAAATGTACTGCTTGCTAACAAAATTGTAGTTTTTTTCACAGCATGGCAGTGATTAACTCTACAAATCTACTTTTGAATAATCATTGTAACCTTACTTGAAGGTATTTTAAGGATTCATATGCAGTTGGCAAATTACAACTTGTGATAATGTCTAGAATTTCTTAAAGACATTTGATTCGCAAAAAAAAAAAAATAAATAAGTCAGGTAGTGGCCTTCTAATTTCTCTATGTATCTGACTTCGCATAATCAGAAGTTGCTGGTTTATTTCAGAAATTAAATTTTCCAAAAAATTAATTTCCTTTACCAGTGTCATTACTACCCATGATTTCACATTAATTCATTTATTAAATTCATTTATTAGACATCTACTAAGCTTTACAACTGTGCTAGATATTGGTCAACTTATTCATTAGCTCACTCATCAAACATATCTGTACTGTGGAGAGGCACAAATTTTAAGAGGTAAAATGGGACAGTTGCATAGTCAGTAAATTCATTCATCTATAAAAATCAAGAAGGCTTAGGAAAATAAAGGAAGACACTTGATTTTTTTTTTTTTTTTTTTAGACAAGAGTTTCGCTCTAGTTACCCAGGCTGGAGTGCAATGGCGCGATCTCCGCTCACCGCAACCTCCGCCTCCTGGGTTCAGGCAATTCTCCTGCCTCAGCCTCCTGAGTAGCTTGGATTACAGGCACACGCCACCATGCCAAGCTAATTTTTTGTATTTTTAGTAGAGACGGGGTTTCACCATGTTGACCAGGAGACATTTTATTTTTATAAAAAGAACACATCCAATTAACACCAATTTCAAAATTTATTTTTGCTGTAGGTAATACTGAAAGCAAGATGAGATTATGATTAAAATTATCTGTCAAACATATATAGATATATTAAACCAAATATAAACACCAAAAAGTAATTATATTATTTGAATTTTATGTTTAACACTATAAGGAAATATCTTTCCATATTATTAATAGTTTACTCCCTAGACCTCTTGAAGACAGTTTAAACAAGAAACGATAGTGCAAGATAATAAGACTAAAATGGCAGAATTCTTGCTACCTTCATTTCCTGCCTCTGCACCCTTTCTTAGAAATGGGACTATTTTATTCATACCTGCAGGATCTATGCTATTCTAAGTCAAAACTAAGCCTGATACAAGCCAGGTAGTATTTAAGAATTACATTTAATTCTTCTGGGTTTTTTCTTACCAGCATTCCTCCCACTCAAGTTGGAGTCCTACCCCTGCTCCTAGTTTGCTAACTGGGCTGTGCTTCCTCACGGTAGATTTGCCTGGATAACCAACTACTGCCTGCTTGGCTCTCTGCTTGCTATGGCTAACAAATACCTATTATTTTCTGAAATGTCGAATGTTATCTTCGTATATGCAATTTGGGCTTAGGTACCTGCATCTTGAATACTGGAGGTAGGCTGAAATCTGCATCTTATTTTTTTTTCCTTTTTCCATAGCTGGGCCCACTTAAATGAAGCATCAGAGTACAGGCTTTCAGCAATAGTTAAAGCAATCTATTCTACATATGCTTGTTCATAGTTATAAAAATTAGACATAGATTGTGTTAGAGTATTTTTCCACATGTGCAACAAGATTCATTACCCCAAGACATCTTCCACATTATGAAGGTAGCTCAAGTTATTTAATTTCTCAAATGATTCTACTAATTATGTTCTTCTGGAAGTTTCCATATAGGAAGAAACTTGCTAACCATGGAATGAGTACTTGTCTACAGGCCAGATTTCAGACAAGCCTATGTCAGGTAGCCCTACCCACAATCATGACCTTTCATCTACTCTGTGGTGCTAAAAGACCTAGTGTATTATTTGATGATAGGTGCTTTGGTTTCCTGAATAAAGAGGCCAAGATGAAACTGACAAAGTTTAGA
This sequence comes from Callithrix jacchus, assembly GCF_049354715.1. Taxonomy (NCBI): domain Eukaryota; kingdom Metazoa; phylum Chordata; class Mammalia; order Primates; family Cebidae; genus Callithrix; species Callithrix jacchus. Next base: position 89,282,022 of record NC_133505.1, on the reverse strand, counting down.
GCCAGTGAGGTATCAAGTTCCAGAGGTATGTGTTCAACTTTCCAGATGACAGTGACACTTAAAGCTATCATAAATGTCATATCCAGCTTTTGAAATGGTCACTATGGAGGAACCAAGTAGTAAAAGACTGTTGAGCAATGAGTTCTGCGACTGTGGTCAGTTCCCTGTCATTGAAACAATTCCTCCTACATACAGCTGTATGGAGTGAAGCAGATGAGAATAAGGACATGTAAATACCTCAAGGATGGCCAGCTGAAGCTTAGACAACTGCTACTAGAGAAAACACAAGAGATATTTTAAGAACTCAACTGATGCCTAGTAAGTGGCAAGGCTGCTGGGGATTATAAGCCCTGAAAGATGAAGTACTTAAGCAGACATAATTAAGGGCTTATAAGCAAAAGATTGTGTGTCTGAGGTGGGCTGCAAATAGAGGCAGCCACATAATCCATTACTATAGTTGGAAATCAATCAACAATATTTATATACACAGTTTAGAATGGACTATGGCTTCCTAATAGGGATCATGTGATAATGGCAATCAGTAACATCTCCAAATGCAACCAGCAATATATCATGCAGCTGCTAAATAATTCCCCTCACCAGATAGCATCAGGCTAAGGGCTAAAATCCCCAACAAACCTTCAAAGATACAAAAATCAGTATTTGTTAAGTCAGCAATATGTACTTCTTTAAAATTGCGCGGACTATTAATAAGAAATATTTTGATATCCCTAATAAACATTGTTGCATAAATACTAGATTTATCAACATACTTATTTGAGTCACATTTTACTACTTTTGCCAATGAAATGGAAATTTCAGAATTTTATTGTAATGCCAATGTCTGGTTTTATGGATTTTTTGTTTTTTGTTTGTTTTTTTGTTTTGAGATGGAGTCTTTCTGTTACCCACACTGGAGTGCAGTGGCATGATCTCAGCTCACTGCAACCCCTGCCTCCTGAATTCAAACAATTCTGCCTCAGCCTAAAGAGTAGCTGGGATTAAAGGCATGCACCACAATGCTCAGCTACTTTTTGTATTTTTGTAGAGATAGGATTTCATCATGTTGTTCAGGCTGGTCTCGAACTCCTGGCCTCAAATGATCCATTCACTTCAGCCTCCCAAAGTGCTGGGAATACAGGCACAATATCTGTCCTTTTTTATCAGCAAAATCCAAAGCAAACTTGACAGGAGCTGGGGTTATAGAATGAAGTCAGTAACAATGGAAACAAATTGACTCTCCGTATCTACCAGATGTAAGAAATACACCATTAACACTGACATGGTATCATAAACCAAATGTACATCTCTGATAACGCCCACCTAAAAACATCTGATACAGGGACTAAACAAGGACCCAAACCAGGAGAGATGGTGCCAGATAATTTCTTGAGTTTTGTTTTTATGGATATGTTTAAAATCATTCACAATAACAGCAGAATTAACCCTGTTTTAGGCTGAATGAGATGAAATTTTAAGGTGAAGACATCTGTTTATCATATCAATAATGGCCATAACTTGGAACAAGTATAATGACTAACTTACTATTAAGTTTCCCCATGGAAAATCACTGGCACTCTAGTAGTGTTCTAATTTATTATCCAACTCAAAAATGAAAAGTGATCCTCAGCTGAAAACTTTCTCCAAACATTTATAAGAAATAATACTATACATTTTGTTTCATTATACTTTTATTTGGGAGTTTATTTGGGAAATTTCTGATATGTAGCTAGCATAATTCACGTACAATATTTGAACAAACTGTAAGGGTAGAATCTACTAATTATCTGAACCTCCCACAACAATATTCTGTGCTATGTATGACTCCTGACTGTCTGAAGCCTAAGTCCTTGGACAAAGGAAAGTACTTGAGGTAAATGAAAAAAGAAATTCAATATTGTTAAATGCATTATGCTCCAGAAAGAGTAAGGCTTTACTTGTGGTAGCCAAAATTAGTTTAAACAATAATACAGCACTTCATTCTCATCTGGTTATACTAAATATCAAATAGACTAAACTTTCCATTTCTCTTTAATATTCTTGTTACCAGAGAAACAGAAATGGTTGACTAAGACCTATATGTGTGTGTGTGTCTGTGTGTATACATATATGTATATATACATACTCACACTCACATATATATACACATATATATACACACACATACATATAAGTATATACACGATACACTATATATATCTCACTCATTTTTGGCATGAGAATATTTGAAGTGATCAGTAACATGTATATGTTTTGGATACACAATTAGAAGGAGTATGAAAAATACTAGCTCTTTTCACAGTCCATTGCTGTGTTCCTGGAGCTGCACAAAGACAAATGCATGTGGCTTATATGATACTCATGCAATGAAATATCAGGTAAAGTCAGTGTCATTTCCCCTAAGCAACTCCAAACATAAACTGAGCTGTAGACAAACACAAACTGCAACTTAAAATACAGGAGCAAGTTAAAGAATTGAGAGGAAAACCTGTAGATACACATTTGAAGGTGAGGCACACTGCTTTGGCTCTCCTATGCCCTTGAATTAGAAGTTTACTTGTGAAACTTCCTTCTTCAGACAAATTTTCCTGACTAATATTCTCCTTTCTCAAAGCAAAATCTTCTCACTCCAAAGAATTCCTTTGCAAACATCTTTTTTGAATAAAAAAAGAAAATAACAAATTGCTGTTCATAACAGTATTGCTGTACAATGTCTATTTACATATGTATATGTTTTCTACTCTAGTTTCCTGAAAATAATAGAAGCTTGATATTTTCCATGATAATATTGAAGTAACATGATTTCACATCTCAGAAGCTAGGTAAATTATTAGTTTATTTTCTCACTTTCAAGATGATACTAGTAGAATAATATATCAATCAGAGAACTATATACACTTGAGTTGTAGTTCCAAATAATAAAATAAAAATGAAAATATAGTAATATATTAGTAAAATAATAAAATCACTCTATCAACAATTACTCACAAAGTATCATCAGTCACGTTTATTAGGTTTTTATTGTGTGCCAAATACTGTGCTATTGGCTTTATTTGCATTACCTCATTTGATAGTAATAGCAATCCTTTGAGGTAGGTATTATGGCTCAAGCACATTTTACAGATGAGGAAACTCATTCTTAAAGGCTACAAACCTTGCCCAAAGTCACACAGATAATAAGGACCAATGCTAGAGAATCAAACCAGGGCTTGTCCACTTCTATAACCTAAGATATTAGCCACCATTCTTCCAGCCCAAAAAATTTTAAAAAGAAGGATTTTTGGACTGAAGAATTAGTTAGTATGAAATAAGAGGCTAAATCATACTATTACACCGTTATCAGAAGCAATGAATGCAGTGGAAAGAAAATTGGATTGGATGTTCAACAACTGAAGTTTAGCATTCGTTATACTGTTATCTCACTGTGTGTGATGGTAAGAACGTCATTTAAACTCTCCAGTCTTAAATTTCCTAATATATATAAATAAAAGACTAAAACAGAGGCTTTGGAAAAGATTTGCAGCTTGACCACAATCTTGTAGGAATTCACTTATGATATGGTTTGGCTGTGTCCACACCCAAGCCACATCTCGAATTGTAGTTCCCATAATCCCCATGTATTGTGTGAGGAACCCGGTAGGAGGTAGGAGGTAACTGAATCATGGGGACACTTGTCCCCATGCTATTCTCATGATACTAAGTTCTCATGAGATCTGATGGTTTTATAAGGGGCCCCCCTCTTTGCCCAGCTCTCATACTTCTTTTCCTGCTGCCATGTGGAGAAGAACGTGTTTGCGTCCTCTTTTGCCATGATTGTAAGTTTTCTGAGACCTGCCAGACATGCTAAACTGTGAGTCAATTAGACCTCTTTCCTTTATAAATTACCCCTTGTTGGGTATTTCTTTATTAGCAGTGTGAGAACAGACTAATACGGCTTGCTATATGAAAAAGAATAATTCCAACCGGAGGAAATAATTCAAGGTGTTAAACTAATTTTCTGATGAATGAATCTTATATGAATCACGTAATCAATCTCATACCTCAATGAATCTTGTATGAAACACTTAACTTTACACCTCTCAGAGGTTTCCGCAGATTCTTCACAAAGTTTTACTTTCGTATGTCACTATGGTAATTAGTCTTCCAATAAATCTCCTCCCCTTGCATCTGAGCTGTCTCTGTAATTTGCTTTTGATCAACAGAACACAACAGACTGATGCTTGGTGATTAGGTCATTAGAAACCTTACAGCTTCCACCTATGTTTCTTAGAACATTCCAACTTGGAATGTTCCCTCTTGGAAGCCAGCCACTGTGTAAGAAATGTGATTACCCTGAACCACTCTGTGTGAGTAGCCCAGACACAGACACACAGAGATGCCCTGTGCAGGTGCTCTGGTCAAAACCCCAGCCAAGCTCTCATTTAAACAGCCAGTTTTGGAAACCTTCATTTTCAGCAAACTGACACAAGAACAGAAAACCAAACACCGCATGTTCTCATGCATAAGTGGGTGTTGAACAATGAGAACACATGGACATGGTGGTGGGGGATATCACACACTGGGGCCTGGGGGGTGGGGGGCTAGAGAAGGAATAGCAGGGGGTGGGGGGATTGGGGAGGGACAGCATTAGGAGAAATACCTAACGTAGATGATGGGGCGATAAATTCAGCAAACTACTACAATGGCACATGTATACATATGTAACAAACCTGCACAATCTGCACATGTACCCCAGAACTTAAAGTATAATAATAATTTTAAAAAAACAGTTTTATCTGCCAGATGTCAAAGTGCATAAGCCATCTTGGGTAGCCCAGTGAAGAATTCCAATGACTACAGACCAGCTGTCACCTAATTGCAACTACATAAAAGACTTCAAAGGGGAACTACCCAGCAGAGCCCTGTTAACTCACAAAATTGTGAGAAAGAATAAAAACTTGCTGTTGTATGCCACAAAGTTCATTATACAACAATAAACAATAGATTTAAAACAGGGAAGCAAATGAAAATGACATACTTAAACTGTTTTTATGCCATTCGGCATGTAAAATATACATGTTCCTTTTATCATATCAGTTACCATGATGAATTCATTTCTAACCAGAATTATAGGCAAAACAAACCTTAGTAAACAAGTTTGTTCTGGCTTGGAATATACTTCATTAACTGTAATTTTAAAGTAACTTGAATGGTTTCATGGATGAATGTTATATTTCCCTTAGATGATCAAGTTGTTTGAATCTAAATCTTACTGATATTTTGTGCAACCTACAATTTTTTTTGTTATACTAGAGAGTTCATCAGTTTTATGGTCTTTTTTTTATTTGTTGTCTCATAAAAGAGAAGCAAGATTTTTGTCTCTGCTAAAGTGCATTCAGAATACCAAAATTTGCTTTTTGTTGTCAATTGCTTTTGAGTTTGGGTGGAGATATCACATTTGTGTGTAGGAGTGGATATATACAAGTGTGGTTATTCTTGTACCAATATGTTTTTTCTACTTTGACAGAAAAGCATTCCTGGAATGAAATTCACCCTATAGTTTTATCTTGAGAATGATATTATAGATTTAGGAGAAATATATAAATTTGCTAATTTCACCTCAGGTTGTTATCTGAGGCAATCAAATTATCTTCAGCTTTATTTCTCTCTGTCTCTTGTATATGTCTCTTGTTGTATCTTGCAAATAAACTGAAACCAAGAACTTGACAATACTTTCCCTCATGTGTGCTGAAATAAATTGTTGGTCTAAGTGTAATTATTGTTGGCTTGATTTTTCTATATTAAATCTGATACTCAGAAGAAAACATGTGTATTAAATCAAAGACTTAGCTGGGTATGGTGAATCACACCTGTAATCCCAGTGCTTTGGGAGGTCAAGGCAGGAGTATCACTTGAGGCCAGGAGTTCAAGATCAGCCTGGTCAATATAATCAGACCCTGTCTATACAAAAAGTAAAATAAATAAATAAATAAATAATCAGAGACTCAGAAAAATCTGTCTAGTAGCATATATTTATATTGACTCAGAAAAAAAATTCAATATGAATTTTTTTTAAATGGAGTCTCAGTCTGTAGCCCAGGCTGAAGTGCAGAGGCATGATCTCAGTTCCCTGCAACCTCCCATGTTCAAACGATTCTTGGGCATCAGCCTCCCCGGTAGCTGGGACTACAGGCATGCACCACAATGACGGGCTAATTTTTTGTATTTTTAGTAGAGATGAAGTTCCACCATGTTGGCCAGGCTGGTCTCAAACTGCTGACCTCAAGTGATCTGCTGGCCTCAGCCTCCCAAACTGCTAGGATTACAGGGGTGAGCTACCACACCCAGCCTCAATATGTATTTTTAAAAAGCAATTTGGGATGTTTATTATAATTACCCTATTTTCTGACCACTGAGATCAAAAGATCTTTCAACTTAAAATATTAAATGCCAATTCTTATTCTTGCCTAAGATTTATTGAATATCATTTATTATGTGTCTGTGCTTTCAAAAAATTAACAAGTCAATTTTTATGTCAATATATTCTTTCCTGAAGCCTATTTTCTTTCTTTCACTTTAGTGTATAACATTTATGGATGTAATTCTAGATATTTCCGGCTGTAAGAAGCCAGCATCTCCAAAGCTTTGCCACAAAAATATTCTACTATTCTCAAAGCTCAGTAAGATCTTCCCAAACAACCAATATTTCATATATTGGTTCCATTCTTGACATTATTTATTGATTTGTATATACTTCTATAGTTGAGGGATTTTCAAACTTTCTGCTAACACTATGGCAGAATGTTTATGTGTGGGATATTCTCCCATGCATAGTACCAGAGACAGGAGTAGTGTATCAAGAATAAGTTCTGGCTTCAAATACTTCCCAGTGTATTGTATGTAATTTCAGAATATTATAGGATTGGCTTTGAACCCACTCCAATCTACTTTGAAAAATAAATCACAGATTGTATTATTTTAATTATTATTGGAAACACATTATGTGTTCAAAACCTCTTAACTTATAGCAATATATGTAACATGACATCATTACTGGACTGTTGGAGAACCATTATTTTATACTATTTCCTCATTTTATGTAAATTGTCCAACTTATTACACAATGTTGTTTATAACATTCTCTTATTTTTTAATGTCCATAGAATCGATTTCCCCTTTCACTCCTAACATTGAAAATTTGTGCCATTTTTCCGTTGTGTCTGGCTAGGGGGGTTATCAGTTTTGTAATCTTTTCCAAAGAGTGGCTTTTGGTTTAATTGACTTTATCTATTATTTGTCATTTCTCTTTCATTGATTTGTACTCTTATCTTTATTCCGTCTTTCTGCTCATGTTCAGTTTAATTTGTTCTTTTTCTAGTGTCTTAAAGTTGAAACTTAGTTATTTTTAGACCTTTCTTTATTCCTAACCATTTTAATGCTATAAATTTGCCTGTAATCACCACTTTGCCTGTAACCCACAAATTTTGATATGTTGCATTTTCATTATTATTTAGTTTAAATAAATTTCCAATTTTCCTTATGAGAAAATTGAACCCATGGTTATTTAGAATATGTTGTTTAATTATCAAATATTTAGAGATTTCCATATATCTATCTGTTACTGATTTTTAGTTAAATTCCACTGTGGTAAGAGAACATAATGGGTATGATTGTAATCCTTTTAAATTTATTGAGACTAGCCTTATGGCTTAGTCTCAGTCAATATATGGTCAATCCTGGTGAATGCTCTTTGCACACTTGAAAGAAGAATTTCACTATTGTTGGGTAGACTATTTTATAAATGTCAATTAGGTCAAATTGGTCTACAGGGCTATTTCAAGTAATCTATACTCATACAGGTTTCTTGCCTACTTGTCCTATTTATTACATAGAGAAAAGTGCTGAAATCTTCAAGTATAATTATGGATTTGCCTGTTTCTCCTTTTAATACTATTAGGTTTTGCTTCATCCTATTTTAAAGCTCTGTTCTTAGATATGTAAACACGTAGAATTGTTACATGGTCTTGATAAATTTTTCATTATGAAATGTGCCTCTTTATTGCTATTAATATTCCTTATTGTAAAACCTACTTTGATATTAATATTGCCACTCCAATTCTTTTTATCCGATTATATTGAGGTATAATTTATATACAACAAAATTAGCCAATTTTAAGTGCACAAATTGATGAGTTTTGAGAAATACATGCAGTTGTAGAATCACCATCACCGTCATGATATAAAACATTTCCATCTCTGCTAAAAGTTCTCTTCTACCCCTTTGCAGTCAGTCCCCTCCCCCAATGCCACAGTCACTGGCACCTGATATGTTTTCTGTTTCTATGGTTTCAACTTTCCCGGAATGTCACATAAATGAAATCAAAATAATAAGTAGAATTTTGGATTGGGCTTCTTTTTCTTCTAATGCATTTGAGGTTCATGAATGGTATTAGTTTGTTTCTTGTTATTGCTAAGTAGTATTCCATTATATAGATATACCACATTTTGTTTATTCATTTACTGATAGAATAACATTTGCCTTTCATCCAGTTTGGGGCCATTATGTTAAGCTGCTATAAATTTGGAGTACAAGTTTTTGAATAAAATTGTGGTTTTATTTCCCTTGTAAACATGGTAAGACTCGTATCTGAGACAATGTTGCCCTTAAGCTGTCTTTCTTTGGTCATCAAGCTTCCAATTAATGCTAGAATCAGTCCCAATAGTTACGAAATCATGACTGCATACTGAACACTGTACCAGGTGAAAGAGAGGAATATATAACAAAACCTTGAGATGGACAGGTAAACATATGGCTTCAAGGCCGAACAGAAGCCACCAGAAGCCAGGGAAAAGAAAGTCAGGAAAGTTCACAAATATAGTTTTGATCTTCATGCTACTGAATTTGAAAAACAAAAAAGGTGAACATAAATAACAACGTTTGAAAATGTCAACACGTTACGCTATTAACCAAGTCCACATCCCTGTTCAGAAATTACTGCGTACTAGTCAAATATACACTTGACATTCAATTGACGGAAGTTCCAACACTATATTTAAATGGCAGAAATTACTTTTTAAGGGTACAAAGATGTTTCGTTATGCACTCAAATGATTACTGTCGAAGGTAATCTGGGACTTGATTAATGGCTTTGTTAATTATTCTCCCTGCGGTAGACCTCAGTATCCGTTTAGACTAAAGGGGCTAGAATTACCTGCCCACCCGGAATCCCAGGTAACTGAGACAAGCGGAGGAGCCCGAGGAACTAAGGACGCACAGGTAACGGTCGCGGCTGGCAGGTAGGATCTGACATTTAAAAATCGCCCTGTTCGTCTGAGCCTCGGTCGCCTTTGGCAGGCGGGCGTGTCAGCGACAGTGTGGGGGAGAAGGGGCTGGGCTTCGCCAGGCAGCGCGCGACGACGCCCTTGCCTTGGCCTTCACTGAGTAGAACCCGAGAAGCCCACTTGCCCGGTCTGGCCAACGCCCCCGCCGCCCAGGGCGCCCCCCGCAGTCGACGGACAGGTGTGCCGGGTGCGCGCTCCCAGTGCGTGCGGAGTGCGGAGCCAGCGGCGTAGGGGCGGCCGGGCGCAGGCGGAGGGCGGCTGACTGGGTGGGTGTCGGCCTCCCCTCCTCTCCGCCTCCTTCTTCTCCCCTCCGACTTGCCGGGGATGCTTGCGTGCGGCGCCCCCTCGCCTTTAAGCTCGCGGCCCCGGGGGGCTGTGTGTGTGAGTAGCTGGGAGGGGGCCGCGGGGCGCTCCGGGAGGGCTCGTCCGGGTTTGTCCGCCGCCGTCACCTGACTCGTCGGAGGAACCACAGCTGAGGTGGGGGCGGGGATGGGGACGCAGCTTGGAGCGCTAGAGAGACGCCGCGGCGCTGGCAGAAGAGGCGGCGGCGGGCGGGTACTGGCTTCTGCGGCCACGGCGGCGGGCGCCGGGACCGCGGAGCTGAGGAGCCGGGCCCGGCCAGGGCTGGAGACATTGCGCCCGGGGCACCGGGTCTGCAAGCGCTCGCACACACCTACCAGCGCGGCTTCCCTCAGCCGCCCGGGTTTTGCTCATCCTGCGGCGGGCGGCGCCGCTCAGGGGCGGGGTAAGTACCCGCGGCCGGACTCGGCCCCCCTACCCGCGCCAGGGCCGCGCAGGGATCCACAGAGGATAATCCCAGGGTGCAGAGAAGGGCAGCGGCCGGGTGACAGCTCCGTGTCGCTCTACAGAGCGGGCGGGGGCTGGGCTGTGCTGTCAGTCCGGCTCTGCTCCAAAGCCAGGAAGGGTGAGGCGCCCCGAGACCCCGGTGCCTCCTCAGAGCTCCTGGGCGGCCCCTGCGGCAGGGATTTGGAGACCGGGGAGAAGGAGCCCGGGCGATGGGCCTCGGCGAGTCTTTGGAGGCTGCGGCAAGGAAGAAAGGGGAGGCGAGGGCATAACATGGCGCAACGCTAGGATAATCTCCTTCGCGACTGAGGGAGGACGAGCCCTTTGCTGCAGCAGCGCAAGGAGGAGGAGGAAGGAGGCCAGGGCTTGGGTATTTATTTGATGCATTCCCCGAAGCCTACTGGCTGCTGGGAGGAAAGTCTGCGGAGGTGGGAGGTTGGCACCGGTGGGTGCAGCATCCAGAGAATAACCCCGACACACGTCGTGGCTAGCCTGGCACCGCAGATCAGGTTGCAAGGAAAGTGCTGATTGACAGGAGGGTACCGAGGGGGCGAATCTGACCTTACGGGGAGACCGGGGAAGAATGGGGACTGTGTCACGATGCTGTGACTGGAGCCCACGCTGGGGTTCCGTGACGGCTCTACTCACGGCCAAGACTCCCTGGACCGCATCGCAGGAGCGGGGCTTTGGCGCGTTGCTGGCTCCTAGAGGTGGTGCCAGGGTGGGAATGGAGGCGGAGAGAGCCGCCGTGCGGCTGGAGGAGGCAGGGCCTGGGTGTTGGAGGGTAGGGTCTGCAGATTAAAGCGGGACCGTCTTCCCTTGTTTCCAGCAGAAAAGGAGGCGGTAGAAGCGACCAGAGAAGATGTCGGGCCAAACGCTCACAGATCGGATCGCAGCCGCGCAGTACAGCGTGACAGGCTCTGCTGTAGCGAGAGCGGTCTGCAAAGCCACTACTCATGAAGTGATGGGCCCCAAGAAAAAGCACCTGGACTGTAAGCATCTCTTTATATAAGAGGGACATGCGCACGGCAGAGGCGCCCGGGATGCTGATGGTGCGGCCTGTGCTCTTGGTTGATAATGCTGCAGCCTCTGATACCCCCAGTCAGGTTGCCCCTGAGCTGAAATTCTCCAACTGTTGAGGTGTTCCCTTGGGTTAGCCCTGAAACCTTGTCTTATGAGCCATTTTTTCCTCTTACTGACCTCCAAAGTCTTGGTGGAGGGGGAAAAAAAATACAGACACACACACATACGTGTATATATATAGAGGGAGATTGTACACTCTGAATTAGATGTTTTTCACCTTTTTTTTTCTCCACCCACCCTCCCCTCTCCAATTTAGAGGAAATTAGAGGTTGCACAGTCAAAAATAAAAAAAGATGGATTTATAGAAGGTCAAACTTGTCACCCTAGTTCTTTCCTAAATACATTTCAGATAGTTCTAAGATAGTATCATCTTTTTCAGTGTTGCTCTTGAGGTTTCATTTGTGAGTATGGGTGTGTGTGTGTCTGTGATATGTTACATACCAAACTGAAATAATTGAAGGTATTGAATGAGGAAATCGGACTTCACAGATATGGTAGTGTCATTTTACACATCCTGGCATACTTTGTCCCATTCTCAGAAAATGCTGGGTGAGATGACTATGCTGTGGTCACAAAATGGATGTACTTCCCCAGCATCTGATATGGTGCAATTTTATATTAAAACATTTAATTCATAATATCATTTTCATAATTGGTTATTTGATGGAAAATGCTTTATTCTAGTCTGAAATCTATATATTTCTGAAATACTTTAACGTAAAATTGTTTGTCATTGAAGGATAAACAGAGACACTTAGAAAAGAAAAAGTTTTTCACTTGCTTTGGGTGGTGAGAATCTTCCATAAAGTCAGGCTATGTGAGTGTATATTCAGCATTTGCTATTTAGTTTTCTTGACCTGCTTAGGATCTTCTGTTGTATTGTGATGTTTTTGGTAAAGGTCAATGTTGGCATGAGAGACACAGGTATAACCATAGCCATTTCCTCATCTGGCTTCGTTTGACCATCTTCTGGGTTTTTTCAGCCTCAGGCCTTTCCCCCACTATCTCTGTGCAGCTAAGAAAATGGCACCAGTGTCAGAATTCACTCTAGCCCTATTATCTGTATAAGCCAAGCTTGATGAAGCTTACAACTGGACATTGTAAGAGTTGCCCAGGGTTGTCAACCTGTTGTCTTATAGAATTGAATAATTTTGTTTCTAGAAGCTCATCTGAGAGGAAAGTACCATTATGCCTTTTGCGAGGGAATGTTTAACAAAATGTATTGCTTACAGCATCATATGTTATATATGCAGTACAAGATGAAAGAGGCCACCAAGGCCAGGGCACCTAACAGAGTAGAAATGTTAAATTCATGACCAGCTCATTTTGCTGCAGCATGCTGAATCATTTAGCCATTTTTCCATCAGTTTCCCCAACTCTGGAAGGATGACTCATGTCTTAAAGGTGTATATCAGTCTAGAAAACCCTCATAATAAAAAATGTATGGGTTATGAATTTGCTACATGCTGATCTATAATGAAAATGATAAATCAGTATACTGATATAATTCAGAACATTCACATGTTTGAACATTTCATTAACACATCCTTCAGATAAAGACTGACTTCTCCAGATCTAAATATTTAGTCACATTAGTATTTTAGTGGAAAAGTCTTTTGAAAATTTCGAAGGTGGGAGGTTTTCCAATATGATTTTTAAGATGTGGAAAATAGGGGGAAGATCTCATGTTATAAATGAAAGCAGCTGAAATAGGAACTGGTGTTTAATTATTAATATGAATGGTCATAAGAACTGAACATTTATTGAGCAGTTACTATATAGCAGGCACTGAGCTTTATATTATTAATCTTTCACCACTTAATGGGTTCAGGGAGAATAATTAACTTTCATGGCTTTGTGTGTATATGTATGTGTGTGTGTGTGTGTGTGTGTGTGTAATGGAATCTGTCTCTGTCACCTAGCTGGAGTGCAGTGGTGTGTTGTCAGCCCACGGCAGCTTCCCAGGTTCAAGCGATTCTTCTGCCTCAGCCTCCTGAGTAGCTGGGGCAGGCGCAAACCACCACACCTGGCTAATATTTGTGTATTTTTTAGTAGAGATGGGGTTTTCCATGTTGGCCAGGCTGGTCTTCAACTCCTTCCCTCAGGTTATCGGCCCACCTTGACCTCCCAAAGTGCTGGGATTACAGGAGTGAGCCACCACTTTACCTGGCCAAAACTTTCATAGCTTTTAACTAGTGCACTTAACTACCATCTGTACTTTATTTAGTAATATACTCTCTTTAGAGAGGAGAGAAAAGGAAACATATTAACCTAAATGGTCTAATCTCCAAAACACCCACACACCCACCTTGCTTGCATAGCTTTCTGTGGAATTGAGCATCAAAATTTGCAAACATATTGCAGCCTTTATACTATGCATGAAAAAATTCTAATTCTGTCATGAAAAAATTGAATGAAAAAATTTTAATTGTCACATAGAAAAATGACCAAAAACCAAGCACTGGGGAGTATTGGTTAGCAGTTTTTCTTTAATGTTTTACTTTTCCAGTAAGTCATAAAATAAATCATTTTCTGTTTAAAACTGACTTTTGGGTGGAATTTGAAGAGATAGCTATCACATTACTAATATGTACTATTCTAAGAAAAGATGCTATGGAAAACCTGAATATATACGTTATATACTTTTTTTTAAAATTTTTTATTGGATTTTAGGTTTTGGGGTACGAGCAGAGCATGCAAGACAGTTGCATAGGAACACACATGGCAGTGTGCTTTTCTTTCCTTCTCCCCTTCACCCACATTTGGCATTTCTCCCCAGGCTATCCCTCCCCACCTCCCCCTCCCACTGGCCCTCCCCTTTTCCCCCCAATAGACCCCAGTGTTTAGTACTCCCCTTTCTGTGTCCATGTGTTCTCATTTTTCATCCCCCACCTATGAGTGAGAATATGCGGTGTTTCATTTTCTGTTCTTGTGTCAGTTTGCTGAGGATGACGTTCTCCAGATTCATCCATGTCCCTACAAACGACACAAACTCATCATTTCTGATTGCTGCATAATATTCCATGGTGTATATGTGCCACATTTTTCCAATCCAGTCTATTATCAATGGGCATTTTGGTTGATTCCAGGTCTTTGCTATTGTAAACAGTGCTGCAATGAACATTCGTGTACATGTGTCCTTATAGTAGAACGATTTATAGTCTTTTGGATATATACCCAGTAATGGGATTGCTGGGTCAAATGGAATTTCTATTTCTAAGGCCTTGAGGAATCGCCACACTGTCTTCCACAATGGTTGAACTAATTTACACTCCCACCAACAGTGTAAAAGTGTTCCTTTTTCTCCACATCCTCTCCAGATTTTTTAATGATCGCCATTCTAACTTTTTTTTTTTTTTTGAGATGGAGCCTTGCTCTGTCTCCCAGGCTGGAGTGCAGTGGCACTATCTTGGGTCACTGCAACCTCTGCTTCCCAGATTCAAGCAATTCTTCTGCCTCAGCCTCCTGAGTAGCTGGGACTACAGGCACATGGCTAATTTTTTAGCCATGCCTGGCTAATTTTTTTGTATTTTTAGCAGAGACTGGGTTTCACCACATTAGCTAGGATGGTCTTGATCTTCTGACCTCATGATCCACCCGCCTCGGCCTCCCAAAGTGCTGGGATTACAAGTGTGAGCCACTGCACTTGGCATGTTATATGCATTATTAAGAGGACATCTTTGCTCAGAATTCTTTGTGAAGTTCCTTTAAAAAAACAATCAACTACCTCAGTAATTTATTCACAGGTTTTCAGTTAACAGTTATAAAACTGAATTGCTATTGAAACATGGAAGCACATAACTAAGTTTCTCTATAGGTAGTGAAGCATTTTCAAGTGGTTGGTGTTTTAGTTTTGAAAATATTAAATACTGGTTGCAAGAAAAAGAGCAAGAAATGTAGAGTTTGGGGTTTGAAACAAAAAGAATTTCAATTAGTTTGATTTGTGTATAACTTTTTAGTTTGGAGTTTAGATTGGAAGATTATAAAAATAGATTTATGGTTCTGTGATTTTTAAAGTTCTTGAATTCGTTGGGCTCAAAATTCTTATGAAATATGTATTTAATATTAAGGTACTGGTTTAAATTATAAATTCTTTTCTCTTTAGGTTGATAGGCCAAGAAAATTATTGTTGTTAATTATGATGACTTATAAAATGATTCTTAAAGATATACGATTTACACACTTTTAAAGAAATGATTTGTTAACATCTGGGGGCAGAATTCCATATGGTGGCAAGGTTGAGATGAAGAAACTATGCATTTATCCCCAGATTTTTTTTTTCTTTTTTCAGTAACAGCACTTTATAATCTAAGTGAGGATTATGTATTTTATGGTACTTTGGGATTATGTAAAACTTTCATTCCATACTCAACTATAATAATGTTGCCCTTCGCATGTGAAAATTAAATGCCTAACCAATACTGGTTTGACACTAACTTTTTCTGGGTCCTATCTATACATTCTCACCTCCTTTCCTTTGTAACTTTTTGTACATATTTGCTAGCATATAAAACATCCAGGACTCAGCGAATGTTTGCCTTCTTGGTTACAACTGTTTGACACTTCAGTGTGGTTGGTTTGTTTTTTTTTTTCTATTATGTATTTGATGCTCTGAAAGGATAGCCCAAGTCAAATCATAAAGTAAAAAGATCAGGTTGCAATAGGCACCCAGTACCTACCCAGTATTGTGATTAAACAAAAATAATAGTTGGTCCAAAGTAACACCTGCAGGGGTAAATTTGGAAAGTTTCACAGCCCTGCTGTATGATTCATTTCAGTTAATACTGCTTATGAATGATTTCTATATATGCTACATTATTGAATATCCTATTTATGATTATCAGAATTCAAACCTAGACATTACTGTTAGCATCAAAACAAAACTTATGAAAAGCCAATTTGTTTTTCAGTAATCCTATTTTTTCTGTATTAAACACTTGAAGCTATTTAGTAATGAGCTTATCCCACATAAAAAGCAAGTGCTTCAGGTTCTGAATCTGATGTTTGAGAGATACTAGAATTTTACTAATGATTCGGTTCTTCCCAAATTACGAAAAACAAAAATATTATGTTTTTTATAAGACTATCTGGTAAAGGTAGTAGGAGATATGGACTGAGTTTTGATTCAAGGTAAATACTGACCCATTAACACAAATTCCTGCTGCTTTAATTTTATTCATAAAATATCTGCAAAAAAGTAAGAAATTTTGTGAGTAAAAATAGAATGAAAATTTAAACCTAAAAGTGAGTTTGCTTTGCATAAATGTGCTTAGTAAATATAAAATATATTTTAACTAACAGAAATTCTGTTTGCACACTAATTCAGTAGATACAATATATATTAGTATTTGTGATAATTTAATAGGGCGTTCTATAAGTGCTGAAAGATCCAAAAAGTAAGCAAAGCTTACCGAATAAAATTAAGTAGAACAATATGTAAAAAATTACTGAACATTAGAATAACTTTCAATTTGAAAAGTATACTAACACTGTAAATATATTTTAGTTTGATTCCAATTGTTCTCATTTAATTATTAATTTCTTTTAAAACACACCCTCTCATTTTTCTGTAATGGGGTATAATCTGTTCTTTCCTCTTGATTTCACCAGAAGACCCAGCCTAAGGGTGAAGAGATGTGGGAGATGCCCTTCTGAAAAGCATACAATATAATTATAATTTATACCATACATGTGTAAGGGGCCCAGTGTGTGTGATTCTGCGACATTCTTGGAAGATGCTCAGTGTCCTAGAAGGGAAGAGAACATGTGATCAGGGTTGACAAGAGCAGGGGAAGTAGAGTGACCAAGAGTCTTAGGTAATAGGAGAGAGCCTGCTTTAAAAATGACCCAAAAATGGCCGGGTGCGGTGGCTCAAGCCTGTAATCCCAGCACTTTGGGAGGCTGAGGCGGGTGAATCATGAGGTCAAGAGATTGAGACCATCCTGGTCAGCATGGTGGAACCCCGTCTCTACTAAGAATACAAAAGATTAGCTGGGCATTGTGGCGCGTGCCTGTGATCCCAGCTGCTCGGGAGGCTGAGGCAGGAGAATTGCCTGAACCCAGGAGGCAGAGGTTGCGGTGAGCCGAGATTGCACCATTGCACTTCAGCCTGGGTAAGGAGCGAAACTCCGTCTCAAAAAAAAAAAAAAAAAAGACCCCAAAATAATGAAACAGACTTTATAGCAGCTTGTGAAACAATAGGGATTTTTTTTCCAGATCTTTTTACTTTCTCATTTTCAAAAGAATCTTTTTTTAAATGGTATAATGTTGAATATATTTGGGTCTCTTTAGATTTTTTTTTTCATTTTTTTGCAATCAGTGTGGTTAGCTGATACTTTCTTAGAATAAAATTGATAACTCAGTTCGATTTTTTAAAACTTGTTTTAGTGATTTAAAATGTTGATATGGAAACATATCAAAATTATATAGATAGTAGGCAAATTCATATCCTAATTGCAATATCAGCTTATAACATTTTAGATTAAAATATAAATTTCTTGGTATATTGCCACATTAGTTGTAATGTTCAGTGGTAGTTGAAGACTTATTTGTAATTTAATCTGTGCACTTAGTTGCCAACGACCTCTCTCTTAGCTTTTCACTAATAAATATCCTTTAATTACCTTACCTCCTCCCTTCAATTGGCTGATGTTGAGGTACGGTGGGTAAAGAAGGTCAGAAGTGACATATAACCCTATGCCCTAAGGGCTGAGGATGCTTTCCATACAGAGCTTTATTTTAAGTGACTCAACTCCTGAGCCAGCATCTACTGAGAGAACCTTCAAACATATTCATAGTGCATTTAAATACTTTGAAAAATCACATTCCTTGCCATTAAAAATACTTATCCTTAGTTTCATTTATTTTATAATTTTTTCCTCTTTTTAGAAAAATGTATTGTTTATGAAGCAGAATGTTGGCTTGTGTTTTTCCTTAGGCATTTATGTAATGTGAGAGTTGCCTATTTTTTTCTTTCTCACAAAGGGAAGATTGGTTGAATGGCATACCCCTGTATCAAATGAACAATGACTTAAGAGTAAGAAATTATGGACTATTCCTTGATACAACTGAGTGAAAGCACAAACCAGAGAGAATTGTACCCTGAAGCCCACAGTATTTCAGTAGCTGTTTTTTCTGCCGTCTTTTCATTTGTCCCAGATGTGTGAGGATCCTCCTTTCCCTTGTTTACAGAAGCCTTCTTTATTATTCATCGTTAAGGAGCATCTAGCATTTTCTAAAGAATTTTTGATGTGCCATTCCTGGCTACTTAGGAGAGAGAGAAGCTAGATCTCTCCCTGCTTGGTGTAGTTTTGCTTTTGGGCCTCACCATTCAACTTTTCTCCTAGGGTTAGCATTTTTATCTTAAATTATAACTGTCGTTTCTACATGAGCCATTCTCTCTGTCATCTGTATCTTTAACATCTCCTTCTGTCTCTCTTACAAGTATTTTCAAGTATCTCCATTTAAAACAAACAACCACACACAAATCTCTTTCGCCTCTATTATCTCAATAATAGGTTTTCAGCAACCAACCTGTCATTCTTTGCTTTTTGTCCCCCCATGACCAAGCTACTTGAAACAGTGATTAGCTCACCATTCTAAAGAAAACAGATACAACTGTACCCCTCTTTAAATATCCTGTCCTTGATCGGCTTAATTCATGCATGAAATCTTGGAGTTGCTATTGGGTGCCAGGCATTGCCTACTCAATTGCCCAAGCCACTCACTTGAAAGTTAACCCTCATTCCTCAAATCCAGTGACTCATCAATTATTTAAAAACTCTCTGATCTGGATGTAGTGACTCATACCTGTAATCCCAACACTCTGGGAGGCCAAGGCAGGAGGATGACTTTAGCCCAGGAGTTTGAGACCAGCCAGGCAACATAGGGAGACCCCATCTCTATAAAAAATAACACAAATTAGGCCTGATCCTATGTACCCCTAGACCCAGCTACTTGGAAGGCTGTGGAGGATCACATGAGCCCAGGAAGTTAAGCCTGCAGTGAGTCATGATCATGCCACTATACTCCAGCCTGAGTGACAGAGCAAGACCCTGTTTAAAACAAAGCAAAACAAAATAAAAAAACGATCTGAAATATCTTTCTTTAGTGGTCTTCTGATTGATTTAGATCAGTAATAAGCCTTGTCTGTACAACAGAGATTATAGTACCTACTGTACCTACTTCACTTTTAGTGAGTAATGCATGAGATAATGTATGTAAAATACCTAGCCCAGAACTTGACACACAAATATGCAGTAACAATCAGTTATTAAACCATTACTAATGCTAAACATTACTAGTATAATTACTGCTTCTACTACCACGGTAACAATTTCACATATATCTCCAGCCATATATAAGATTTCCTAGAAATATATCCTTTTCTTAAAACTTTATTTTGAAGGATAATGTATCTGTATATGAGGTTCTAGAATGACAGTTATTTTCACTTTGATGATACTATTTCACTCATTTGGCTTCTATTATTGCTCTTAGGAGAATTTATCTGCCTATCTGCCTTTAGGTAATTCCTTTGTTTGGCGGGGGCTGCTTTCAAATCTGCTGTTTGTCTTGTTCTTCTGTAGTGGATGTGTGTCTATATGGCACTTTTTGTTGTTTATCCTATTTGAAATTTGTTGGGTTTTCTTATTCTGAGAATGTATGTGTCTCATCAGTTCTGGAAAATTCTCAGCTTTTCAGTTATCATTGATTATTTTTTATACTCATTCTCTTTATCCTTCAAACATGAATTGACATGTGCTAGACTTTATTACATCCATATAAATCTAAATATACCTTTTGTAGTTTCTAATGCTTTCTTTTCTGTTCAGCATGATTTATTTTTCAGATATTTTCCTGTTCATTAATTCTGTTTATCTGTATCTTGACTGCTTTTATTTTATTTATTTATATTTTTTTATTTTTGAATTTTTTAAATTTGCCCATTTTCTGGATAATGTATGTTTCTTGCTAACATTTTGAGTTCCTCTTTTATTTCTTTGCCATTTTGAATAAAACTAATTTTATATTCTGTATCTCATAGATCTATCGCATGAAATTCTGTTTCTGTTGGTTTTGCCTGATGTTCAATAATGAATCTTTATGTATTTTGTATTTTTAGATTTTAGATTCTGAGGTTATGTTGGCTGGGACTTCGTTTGTGAGAATCCGAGGGAGCCTGGGGTCACCTGAAAAGAATTTGCTTCAGAGAGGTCCCACAGGTGCTGCCATTTTGAGAGCACCTGAAGTTGATTTCTGCTCTTGGAACTTCCTATTCAGTGCAGGTCCAGATCCATAATCCTTATCCATAATTTGAAAATCCAGACTGCTCAGAAAACCAAAATTATTTTTATAAATCATTTGGTAGCAAAAGGTGACCCTATATAGTCTTTATACTACCTATCATGAAGAGTCATATGTTAAACTATAAAATATTGTCATATAATGCATATGCTGTTCAGATTATAGTGAGTTTTTACTTAATATGTGATGCTGTACCATAATACCTTTGAAGACTCTGAAAACTCATGAGCCCCCAAACATATATGGCCCTAAGGGTCTTAGATATTCAAATGTGTATCTGTAGTATGAATTTGAATCCCAAAGTTCATCAGGAGGAAAGCTAAGGGCACAAATGCCCCAGAGATATTTTTCTCCTTATCTGCTCTGAGCCTAGGATGAGCAAGACACATTTTCCCTTGTCTTCTTTTGCTCAAAGGTATTCTTTTTTTTGTCTCTGAATTTTACTAAGGGAGTAACCCTTTGAGGATTCTAGCTTTATATGGTGCCATTAGTTCCAACTAGTCACTTTGTGTAGTCTCAAAAGCCTTGTCCCCTGTTCCCCACAGGGCTGCTAGAATCCAAGACTCTAAGCCACTTAGATTAACACATGACTTCAGGGCAGCCTCCTCTTCAGTATTACTTTACCATGTGGTTTTCTGCAATTTCTTAATTTTTTTGGCCTTGAAGATTGCTTTTATTTTCTTGTGAGTTCAGCCAAATGAGTGGAAGATGCTTGTAATATTTATCCAGGTTATCAGGTGTTTTTCCCTTAATAATCTACCTGTAGGCTAGATATGGAACCAGCCTATTTTCATATTCTTTGTTTTTGCCTACACACACACATACCCCATAGTTCATTGCTGAACTACTTTGAAATTCATTAGATTAACTATATCTGCATTACTTTTTGGCCTTTGCATGTGCTGTTTTTAAGTTTTAATATATTTTTAAAATTTCATTTCTAAAACTCTAGCTTTAGGCATTCTTTTCAGTGCCTAGATGGCCCCCGTGCATATATCTCTGTCATATCCCTCCCAGAGCTGTAGTGGGATTCTCTTTAGTGGTTGTTTTCTTCCTCTAATCTTTAGTTTCTTTGAGACTGCCTTATTCCTAACACCAGGCAATAATGTGGTAGCAGGTTTTGGTAAATATTTGTTGAACAATTTTTCTTATTTTGCTTCATATTTCTTTAATTTTAGATCTTTATTTTCTCATAAACTTTCTACTTAAAAATTTTACTTTTACCCAATAAACTTCAGAAGAGCAAGGAGTTAATTCAATTCTTTCTCTCAAAAGACTATAAAAGCAATAGAAGTGTAATATTGGAGGAATGCAAACAAATAAGAAACATTAAATTCCTTAGCATGTATAGTTAATGTGTATTTCCTGATATCCTTTCAACACTTCCATGCTCATAATGTGACAAAGATTTAATCTGGGGAAAATTAGAACCTTGATATTCAAAATTAGAATGATGAGCAAGTTGGTAAATTTGAAAAAAACATTAGATTTTAAACAATTATATCCATAATTTTTTGGTTGTGGGTTTAAAGCGTATGTGTACTTCTCTTAGTACATAACATTATTAGATGTTAGATTATTAAGTATTAATATTAGAGAAAATCCTCTGCCAGAATTGTGTGTGTGTGTGTGTGTGTGTGTGTGTGTGTGTGTATGTGTATACGCAACTATTTAGAGTTGGATACAACTGGATTGCATTGTTTTTCAATATTCATTTTATAATTCATAACTATGTATATTATACCTGATAAAAATAATTTAAAAAGAAAAACATAATTTCAAAAGTGTCTACACACTTTCAATATTCACTGAAATGATAGTATTCACTAAGTACTTGATGATACTATTCATTAACTTGATAAAATTGCCATTAACAACTTGGGGGCTTTTGACAAGCAGCGAGGAAAGGGGGTAAGATTAACCTAAAACTTAGGGTTCTTTTGCCTTTGTAAAGAAAGTAATAAATATCAACATATTTAATTTTATTTCTAATAATCTACTTGGAAAAATTAGAAATTACTTTCAGTGCTGAGGCTTTCACTAGCTTACTTAGCACAATCTCATTATTTATTCATTGAACAAATATTTGGATAATTTCCAAAGGCCAGGAGTTGTTCCAGGAAACAGGGATACCATGGTGAACAAGATATGCACAACTTTTGGCATCAGAGAGCTTGCAACTTAGTAGAGGAGATAGAAAATTAAAGAAATAATTACAGGTGATTCAAAAAGAATTAAGTTTTAATAAGGAAGGTGAAGACCACAGTAAAGAACATTGCAGAGGAAGAGCTGTTTAAACCCAGACTTGAAGAATGAAGCAGACTTTTAAAGCAGGTGAGGTGTGAATGAGAACTACTGCAGAATGCTATCTATGAAGAGGCTCACAGAGAGCAAGACACACTTGAGGAGTTTGAAAAAGTTGAAGGTTGCTGGATGAATGAGTATAGGAGGACAGAGAATGTTAAAGAGATAACTCCAAGGTTGTAGATGGCCTGAGATCTGCAGGGCCTTTTAGGCTCAGGAGAGTCTTAGAAGTTGATCAGCCTTTTCATTTTTATAGATGAGTAAGCTGAGTTCCAAAGAGGCAAAATTACACTTTCTGTATGTATTAGTACTGAATAATTGTTCTCTACCTATCTTGAACAGGTGCCCTAATGTTTAATTGCCTTACTCACCCAGTTCTGATTGTTACTTCTATACCAGTGGATATCACTAATAATATCACTATTAACCTGGTTAGTGTCAAATTGTAGAACTTACAGCTGTTCAAACTTATAGCTAAATAATTCAGTTAGGTAATGGCTTCATGTAGTTTTGTTGTGTTTTTTAGTCCCTAAACCATCAAGGTTGCAGTGTGTTCATGTTTCTCTAGCCTCTTCATTATATGTTTTAACATGAAACATTCTGGTTTTGGCTACCTCCGCATGAGCATGAGTGTACCCATAGAAGGTTCCATGGGAGGCTGTTTGGAGACTGTGCTAATGAGTGGGCTGTGACCAACTGTTTAACATATGCATCTCCTCACTGCTTTGTGGTTCCTCCCCCCTCACAATAATTCTTATCATTGTTCCAAAGGAGTTGCTTAATTTTTAGCTATATTTTATTGCATTTTGTGAAGGACTGTGTGCCTTGGTGACGTAACTGTGCCAGTGGTCTATTCTATATGTATCTTAATGGAATAGAAATTTGACTGTGGCCCCTATTGTAGATTATACTAATCATTTTATAGGATAGTGCTGTGAATTAAGAAACAAGTGTTTTTTCAGTTCAGCTTAGCATAGCTTTCTCAGGTGGAGAAATAGTATCAATTGAGCACTTAATCGCTGGGAGTATAAATGGGTATGAATATTTGGGAGGGTGGGTTGGCAATGTTAATGAAAACCTTTGAACATCCTTTGACCAGCAAGTTGAATTCTACAACTTTGTATCAGATAAATAACTGGAAAAAATGTTTTGTGTCACCAAAATTTGTTGCATCAGTGTATACATGGGAATGCAAAATTGAATACTTTTTTAAAAATGATAATGTATTCAAACAATAAGATACTGGCCAACCTTGAAAAATGAGCTCCTTAAAGTATATTTGACATGGAAAGGAAAATTAGTGAGGCGTGACGATAAATCACAGTTTTCTTTCTTTTTGGGGATCAGGGGATGCAGTCTCACTCTTTCACCCAGGCTGGAGTGCAGTGACTCAATCTCGGCTCTTTGCAACCTTGGCCTCCCAGATTCAAGTGATTCTCCTGCCTCAGCCTCCCTAGTAGGTGAGATTACAGGTGCACACCAACATACCCGGCTAATTTTTTTTTTTAATTTTTAGTAGAGATTGGGTTTCATCATGTTGGCCAGGCTGGTCTCAAACTCCCGGCCTCAAGTGATCTGCCCACCTCAGCCTCCCAAAATACTAGAATTATAAGCATGAGCTACCACTTCCAGCAGCACAGTTTTCATTTTTTCTAAAAGTATGTGTATGCCCATAATTTTGAAAGTATATATGTCAAAATGTTGTCTGTCAGTTTAAAGACTTTTGTTTTCTACTTTATACCCATACTAGTTGTAACTGTTGTGTTGGCAGGTTACAAGACTCTAAATCAAAATTGTTTTGTCAAAAAGAGAAGCATTTTGGCCTTTGTAACCAACATGAGGAAAAGGCATATGAAGCTGGACCTCTCTAGTGCTTGCTCAGGATTTTCTTCACCTCCTGTTTCTCTCGTATCTATTTCATACCTTAGTAATGAAGTACCCATTCCATTCTTGAAGACTTTTTCAATGATTCTGAACTAAAAGCTCCCAGGCTCACATTATCATAGCTTCTCTGAGAGAAATTGACTCTCTTCCTAGAGAGAGTTTTCCAAAATCATAGGGAAGAATTCTGATTTGCCTAGCACAGGTCATGGTTGACCCATGTATTATGATTTTAAGTTTCAACCAGAACTACATTGTTGGGAATACCAAGAGCTAGTGGCATGCTACAAGTTTAATTTTTTGATCGTATCATAGTCTGCCATGGATGTCTCCCCTGGTCTAGAAATTCTGTCATCTAGAGCTTCAGAGTCCTCCACTGTGATCTATGCATCTGACTGACAGAGGGAGACAGACAAAAAGGGGAGTATTGCAAGAGAAGATTTAGGTCCAGGACTACATATCATTTCTACCTATATTCCATTGGCAGGAAGTCTGTTAATGGCCTCATCCAAAGACAGGGAAAGCTGGGAGACGAAGTCAAGTTGTGAGTCCAGGGAAATGGGATGTGACTACACAGCATTTGTTCTATCACGACCATGGAAAAAGAAATGAAATTATAGTTTTTCACCTATAACTTAAAAATGCTTCATTACTGTCAGTGGACTCACTGCATATTTCTTCATCCTTGGCAGACATTGCAGATTAATCCTGGCACTCTTTTCTGCAAAGCTTTGATTTTGCCTCAAAGTGCATCCACATACAGTGCTTTAGATTGTCAATGTCAATAATTGTTGACACTTAAGATGAAGCAGACCAGCTATCCCTAGTTTAGGCAATTTATCCATGCTGGATATTAAAGCAAGCAGCTCGCTAGATTTACATAGACCCAGAATTGGCATTCAGCGTGGATGGTTCCGAGCTGGGATTATCTGCTGGTGGCCTTATCTTGATAAGCTAGTAATTCAGTGATTTGTATGGTTAGGTCTTAGAGAGAAGTTTTCCTCTTTCTCCTTGACAGCAAAAGTTAGTTGTTCTTGATTTTACATTTTGTATTAGGGGAGGCAGTAATAGCTACTGTGAGACAGGAAAAAGATATTTTGAATTTTGCATTGAATATTTAAACATTCTTTTGGCACCGAGTCTGATATTAATCAGTTACCTTAAAATACACCTAATGCAAAGCATATTAGTACCCAAGAAATTTTTCTTGAGTTGTTACTTAGGTACCTACATGAATAGAGTTTCTTTTTCAATTTAAGATTATTTTGATTCAATTATTTGATGTATGATGCATTAGCAGTCTCTCCTTTACTACAAAATTTAAGTGAAGAAAAAATAAAAGAGCTCTTTAGAGTGAAGGAGAGGCTGATGTGTGAGCACTTAATGTGCCTCGCCCATGTATGTGATTGATTGATTTCATCTTCACAAAGCCCGTGAGGTAAACACTCTTATTCTCAGTTTACAGAGGAGGAAAACAAGACCCCAAAGGTTAAGGAATTCATCCAAGGTCCCACACCTAATGAGGAGAGGAGTCAGGATTTCTTCAGTGGTCCTAACTGCAAGACTCATGCTTTTTTCTTTTGCATAATGATTTTTGCTTGTTCTCTGTCTCTAGTGTCACAAGTAGCAATAATCAAAAGCAAAAAATCAAAAACAGAACATCAGGCCCCGTGTGGTAGTGCACATTTGTAATCCCAGCTATTTGGGAGGCTGAGGAGGGAGGATCACTTGAGCCTAGTAGTTTAAGACCCAGCATGGGCAACATAGTGAGACCCTGTCTCAAAAACAAAAATGAAAATATACCACATGGACCATATAATTGTTTTAGTAAGGAAAAATCGGGTGAGATCCAAAGACAGCTAATTAACCAGATGGGTAAAGCCCTGTGAAGGCCAGTCTCTAGCTAATAGGGAAAAAAGTGGAAGGGGGTGGGTTCAAATGACTGTCCTTGATCCAGTCTTACCTCTCATCAGTTATGTCTTTTGATGATTTCCTACTGAAGCATTTATTTTAACAAGGTCCTTTAATTAAGGACCTTGGGGATGGTAGAAGGTACAGCAGAAAGGGCACTGATTTGTGATCAGAGTACCTAGTATAATTCCAGGCTCTGCTGCTTTCTGCCTATGATTTTAGTCAGATTAATTTAATTTCTTTAGGCGTCGATCTCCTCTTTTGTAAGGCAACATGGAATTATGGTAACTTTTCAATGAGTACTTTTTTTTTTTTTTGAAATGGAGTCTCGCTCTGTTGCCCTGGCTGGAGTGCAGTGGTGCAATCTCGACTCACTGCAACTTCTGCCTCTGATGTTCAAGTGATTCTCCTGCCCCAGCCTCCTGAGTAGCTGGGATTACAGGTGCACACCACCACACCCAGCTAATTTTTGTATTTTTAGTAGAATTTCACCAAGTTGGCCAGGCTGGTCTTGAACTCATGACCACAAGTGATTCACCTGCCTTGGCCTCCCAAAGTGCTGAGATTACAGGTGAATACATTTGTTAAAAATGGCACTAACAGCAACAACAAACTTCAATCCTTAATTACTCTATAAATTATTGTTATTAGAGGAGAGAGCCATTTAGAATCTAACAGTTATCTTCCTAGGTATCTTTTGGGTACTTTATG
The DNA here is from genome assembly GCF_049354715.1 of Callithrix jacchus. Taxonomy (NCBI): domain Eukaryota; kingdom Metazoa; phylum Chordata; class Mammalia; order Primates; family Cebidae; genus Callithrix; species Callithrix jacchus. Next base: position 89,254,701 of record NC_133505.1, on the reverse strand, counting down.
CAGAATAGATATGCACAAAGAGCTCAGCCTCAGTGACTCTGGGCTTATCTCTGGCATCTGCTTGAGAGGTGATAGTTTATTCCTGGAAGAAATGAGAAGAGAATGGGGCAATTATGCCTTCACTGTACTATTTCATAATTTGTTTGTTGATAAATATTGTAATTATCAAAATATAACTTACACTTTATTAAAATCATCTCCTAAAATCAAACGCAAATGACTTTGGAATGTCTGTTATGGCTTTCCTTTATTAGTATAGATTATTGAGACTTGATGCTATAGGTTTAGACTTAGTATTTTTTAGATATTACTTTATACTTATCAAATATTGAGGTTTTTGTTAAAGAAGATTATTGCTTCTTTAAGAAAATAATGGTGGTCATTTATTGAAGTGTTTCAGATACATAGAAAGCAATAAAGAAAAAGTATATGGAGTAACTTTATTATTGGGCCTGGATTCTTCATGGTCAGCATTGTATACTATTCTTAGGTTAGAGTTGAAGACATAAATACCAACAGAGAGACACTAATATTAAAAATATTAATACTTTTCTCATTTGCATTGAGTACTAATAAATTGCCATTAACAAATAATTTGTAAAATATTTAGAAAACAGTTGATCTAATAAGGAAATTAATTAGAAAATGATGATCAGTGAAATATATTTGGACTTTAGTACTAACGAAAAAACAAACAAGACTGAGTAGAACCATATGGCAGAATTTAATTAGTAAATAAGGTTACTGATGTTCATTGTTTGGATTGAAGATGTTTTGAAAAATTGTTAGTAGATAATTAAATTATTTTAAATTTTACATTTAAGAATTTAGTCCTTATAGCTAACAGTAAGCTATGTAGTTGTGGTTAAGAATTTATAATATTTGATGAACTAATTGACCAGGTACAATAGAACTTTAGGGAGGTTATAATTTATAAAGCTTGTCAAAATCTTAAGTAGGTCATTATTGTGAGCTATCTTATTTTTAAACATTTTGTATGTGTTATTATGTATTTCTTAAAATTGCTACACTTTGCCAGGCTCTGTTTAAGAGTATGAAAAGGACAAATGTCTACCTTGATTTGGAAGTACCGTTTTTGAGTTAAACTTTTGATTTTAAAAACCCAAGAATTATCAGTAGTAGAGCATTAGACTTGAAATGTGTAAGAAATTGAATACTAGCAATTTCTACATCATACTTTGATTCATTATGTACATCAAATTTTGGTTATCTTATCTAAAATGGTGTTATACTGTAGTTTAAGTAATTTTTCTTATACTTTATGAAAGCTTTTAAAAATATTAATACCTTTCTCATACTAATAATTTTTAGACTGCTAGTTAGTATAGGAAACAAGCTATATGGCTCATCTCATTTTTCCTATATGTGAAGAGGTAAAAATTGAAAGGTCTTAGAGCATGAGATATATAAGCAGAAATTGCCCATTATAAGACTTACCTGTTTCTTGTGAGCTAAAGATTCATTATGCCTGTTTCAAAATTTATTCCTGTGGAAATGCATGAGATTTTAATAGGCCTTCTCTTTCCTTAGAGGTATATTTGTCAGAATGGATATAACCAACCAAACAAAACACTTGTTCAATGGATCTGTTGCTTTAGCAGAGAATTGAGCATTTCATTATTAATGTGTAACTGAGCTGCATTGTTTTCTTAGACCTACAAACCTTCTTTCAACTAATGCTTCCTAATTTTGAGATCTGAAAGTATGTTCTAGCATCTTTTGAGCTATACAACCAAAGTATAAGGAGATTAGAAGTATTTTAAAAAGTTGTGCTACAAGGCTAGGTGAGGGAGTGGAGGGAAGGGGAGGGGAGGGACAGTGAAGGGGGGTGTGGGGAGGATGAGGAGGGATCACACTAGGAGAAATGCCTGATGTAGGTGGTGGTGGCCGGGGGCAGAATGGAGACAGCACTATGCAACAATCCTGCAGGATGCAGGATGAGCACATTTACCCCAAAGCCCAAATATAATTAAAAAAAAAATGTGAAGGAGAAATACTTCAGAAATGTGCTAGAATTGTTTTGGGTCACAGTATTATTTATTTCTCAAGAAGAGACTTGTTCATCATAGTGATATTAGGAAGTATTCCATGAATAAATTTCAAATATTAAAATTAAGTTATTGTTAACCATAATCAATAGGAAAACCCTCAAATGTGATGCTCACTTTTATTCTGTGTTTATAAAAATTTACTTGAGAGGATATTTATGTTAATCAAAAATGCAAAGAAGATTTTAACTGATTGTTCAGCAAAAGGGTCGAATAGGAAAAAATCATTAAGATTAGTAAAAATGTTTCAATTTATAACGAGAAAAAGTAAATAATGAGAAATAGAAAGGAAATAAAATGAAAAAATGAAGACAATTATAGTAATATACTTAAGATAAAATTTTATATCTTGAGAAAAAGGTAAAGAGTTAAATGTCAAAGTAGATTATGTAAGATGGACAAGAAAGGAACACAAGATCACTAACATGAAGAAATAAAATGTTTGGAAACAGAGTTTTGGCGTGATTCATAGAAAATTAACTATTTGGATAATCCAATATTCACAATAGTCGAGGAGTGATGTCAAAAATTATTTAATGAATTGTTTCATAAATGTGTGATCTCATTATTTTCTTTATTGTCTTCTCTTTTGATTTTTGTGCATAGATTATGGAATGAAGGGAGCCCCATCATACTGAATTTGAATTAATTTTTAGTAGGTATTTTAATATCTATCTCAAAATTATTTGGAGGTTTTCATTTTTAGTGCTTGTCTTGTGTTTATTTTTACTAGTAATCTACCACTTCTTGTAAGAGTAAAATATATTGTTTCATTTATCATTGTTATATTTCACTTATTTTTACTAGAGACCATAGTATATTCTTCTAGGTGTTAGTTTTCTTCCTTATATGGTTTTATAATTTGGTAGGAGCGCAAAAACAGAATTTTTAATTTTGAGGGATTAATCAGATGACAGTTTGAAAACTCTGCTATGTAAGTCTCATAGACATGTTATAAAGACCTCAGTATATCCAAGTATGAAGAGATAGCTGACAGTTGATGTATCATGATGGCTGCTCTGTTATCAAGCTGTTTTGGCCTGCCACCAGCTTCCCTTTCTTTGGATACCTAAATGTCTTTGTCCCTAGTGTTGTAGATGGCATAGCCGAAGGCTTTCTAAGCCCCACACTGAGCCATGATGGGTGGCACTCCTGAAGGTGAAAGATATTAGAATATAGACACCCTTGCTACCTCTAAGTAACACTTAATTTCATTGGGGGTTGGTGGGGAGGAAAACAGAGGGTCTTCCATGAACTTACCACTTACTGAGATGCTGTAAGAAAACAGAAAAGACATAGCAGCCTCTACTGAGAGCCTTATAGAATAGATATATAAGCAAACTAATAATAATATACCATTATAAGTGATACCATGGAGGTATAACTGATGTATTTTGAAACCACAGAGGTAGAAATGGCAAATTTTGCCTGAAGGTAGTTGGGAAAGGCTTTTTAGAAGTGGTGATGTTTGGGCTGGGCACCGTGGCTCACGCCTGTAATCCCAGCACTTTGGGAGGCTGAGGCGGTCGAATCACTAGGTCAAAAGATTGAGATCATCCTGGCCAACATGGTGAAACCTTGTCTCTACTGAAAATACAAAAGAAAATTAGCTGGGCGTGGTGGTGCACACCTGTAGTCCCAGCTACTCAGGAGGCTGAGGCAGGAGAATTGCTTGAACCCAGGAGGTGGAGATTACGGTGATCTGAGATCGTGCCACTGCCGTCCAGCATGGTGACAGAGTGAGACTCCATCTCAAAAAAAAAAAAAAAAAAAAAAAAGAAAAGAAATGGTGATGTTTGGCTGGATGTTGAGGGACAAATAGGAGTTTTCCAGACAAAGAAGCATGACTAGACATAGCATATTTTGTATATAGTAAAAATAGAGGAAGGTTGGGGCTTTGTAGAAAGAATAATTGATGCCAGCCCTAAGTTTTATTTTATTAAGCAGTGAGAAGCAAATACAGAGTTTTAAACAGGAGAGTTCCATTATCACCTTTATGTTTTACAAATATACATCTGGTTATGTAGGAGATGGCTTCATTGGAGCAAAAGGAGACTATATAAAAAGATATAAGAGTGAGTCAAGTGATAATAAGAGCCTGAATAAAGAAATAACCAAGGGAATAAAATGGAGAAAATACTGAAAGGAAATTCTGATGCAGAGGCTATGGGATCATATATGAAATGTAAGGGGGAGGGATAAGAGATCAGAGAAACCTAAAATTTTAATCTCGGCCCATAATGGCATCAACATTCATGGGTTTGAAAATATTTTAAGACATCTCACACTCAACACATCCAAGACTGAACCCTCTCTTCCCCATTGATCAACCCATCTTTTCTCAGTCATCTGTCTCTCAGTACATAAGAACTGCATCCATTCAGTTACTAAAGCCAAAACTTTAAGTTGCCTGACTTCTTTATTTCTCTCCTACCCCTATTTCCTTCAAGTCAGGAAAATTAGTTGACTCCAGCTATCTGCAAAATAAATGTAAATCCTACAACCTCCACTGCCCCTGCTAGCAGTTTCCATCTTCTTTTACCAGGATGGCTGTGATGGCTGCCTAATTCTGCTTCTGTCCTTCCTTCATTTCCAACAAAATACTCTCAACACAGCAGTTGGAGTAATCCTTTCAAACGTAATTCCAGTCATGGCACTGCTATGCTAGTAGCCCCCATTTTACTCAGTCAAAACTTCAAATGGTTTATGATGGCCTTTTCAAATATCTGGATGAGTGAATACATGAAGTGGCCTCTGCCCAAGAGGGAGAAAAAGGAATATATGTAAAAAGAAAATCATATTATTAATTATCTTTAAGTTCTTGGACACACTGTGATACAAGTATAGTTTAGAAATTCTAAAACGTTTATATTTTAGTTGAATTTCAGATGACCTTTGTCAGAAATGTATGGCCTGTTTAGGATATTTATTATTATTCTTATTTCCTGAAGGGCATGAAATAATTTGCTGCTTTTTCTTAAAACAATATTTTCATTGTCATCGTATTAGGTAAGAATAACTAAAACAGTAAGCATAAGTTCATTGGAAGTGACTGATATTTTACCACAAATCCCACTGAATACCTTACTCTATCTATATTACAATAACTCATTAAACCCAAGTATGAGATTATCAGGAAGCTAAAGGGTTAACAGCTAGGTTGCATGAGGCATAGAGTACCTGGCTAACTATAATCAAATAAGTCATGTTAAGTCCTGTATTATGTCCATTTCTCAGTACCAAAACTTAATGAACTTGAGCTTTATCAAGGACTTATATTTTTATTTTAAAATTATTATCCAAGAAAATCAAAACCTAAGTAGCATAACTTTCAGGCCCATCAACAACAAAAAAAGGCATTATTGTTGATTAGCAAGAGTGTGCCGTTAACACAGTGGTAACAGTGCCTCTCTTTTTTCCTATTATTGGCTCTATAGAAGTTGGCATTCATCTCATCCTTAGCTGTACTCTCGTGGGAAACAGCCGTAAAGAAAAGTTTGATTATGCTCTACTAATCGAAATGAGATTTGGTAAATTTAGTGTCATCCATTAAATCATTCTGTTAATCCAAATGGATATAATCATTGGCCTAAAAGAGCTTTAAGCTGCTATATATTACATTTGAAATTTAGCGGAGCCACCTAAAGCACTAGATAATATAAAAGTATGAAAGTGATTAATTATTTCCCATGTAGTGGCCTGGGCCCAAATTTGGCCCTAAATTTCGAAAATTTCTTAGCTGAATTAGTCACCAAAGGCCAACTTACTAGACACAGTTTAAAGCACAAATCTTTATCAGTGCTTTGAACAAAAGAGACTCTTTCTTAATGTTTAAACTTTTTTTTTTTTTTTTTTTTTGGAGACTGAGTTTCACTCTTGTTACCCAGGTTGGAGTGCAATGGCACGATCTCGGCTCGCTGCAACCTCCGCCTCCTGGGTTCAGGCAATTCTCCTGCCTCAGCCTCCTGAGTAGCTGGGATTACAGGCACGCGCCACCATGCCCAGCTAATTTTTTGTATCTTTAGTAGAGACGGGGTTTCACCATTTTGACCAGGATGGACTCGATCTCATGACCTCGTGATCCACCCGCCTCGGCCTCCCAAAGTGCTGGGATTACAGGCTTGAGCCACCGCGCCCGGCTTTAATGTTTAAACTTTAATAAAACTCCTTAAACTGTACCTTTGATTCTTTGTTAAATACCTTCGTGGCCAGTAACTCTTAAAAACTAAGTAGTGAATTTTATTGAGAGTTACATAAATATTATCAGCTTAATTCAGATGAGCATTTGATGTCACCAAAATAGTGCTTAACTAAGCAAGCAACTATTACCTGTGAGAGTTCATCTAATTTCGTTTGTTTTGTAGGCCTGGTACAGGAAGAACTCAAGTAAAAGATAAGAAAAGAAAAAAAAAACAGTGTTGACTGTGGGATATTAAGGAAGGCTAGAATTTAGGCAACTGAGGTAAAAGCAGAGTATGTTCCAAGTTTACAACAAGTATTTAGTAAGTGTCTACTGTGCATCTACTGGTATAGATGCTTGGGGTACCTTAATGAACCAAACAGCTAAAAATGTTTTCCTTGTAGAGCTTACATGTGAGGTAAGGTTAATATAATCAAAAAGAAATAAACAAAAAAGCAAGTCAATTGGGTAATATGTTAAAGATGAAGAAAAGAGCTATTTAAAAAAAAATGGAAGCACAGATATGGGAATGTATTCGGTAGGACCTTGAATGTGAGATAAAGATGACTGGATTTTCTTTTAGCTGATTGGCTATTGAAATTATCTGGAGCAAAAGAATGATCAGCTCAAAAAATTGTTTTGAGAACCTCAGTTTTGTTGAATGCACAAAGGATTGGAGAGATGGGGAATCTACTTGTTGGAACTGTCTTAGAAGTCCAGAAGCAGGTTCTGCAAGGTTGGTAGGAGCTGGTTACAGGGAGGTTAGAGTTGAAGACGTGAAGAAGTTCATAGCACTTAGTAAGGTGTCAGCATAGGAAGAAGCAAGATCAAAGATAACAGAGGTTCCTACCCTGGATTTTCTTATGGAATTGTTAAAGAAGAAATTAAACAGTGTGTGATAGTCTTATAACCTGCTGAAATTAGAGATTACTCTTGTGTTTTTCTAACTTTAATTATTTTTAATGACAGTGAGATGGGTGTTTTCTGAAAGGGAAAACCAAAGTATTTATTATTTCTTGTTTTTCTCTCTTAGTCCGTGCCAAACAACACAGCAGGCATTGTTCTTGCTACTTCTAGCTTTTTGCCAGAAACAGGATTTTTTCCAATATGGAAGGAGGCCTGGACCCATGAACTGTCGGGTGTTGCTGTATTTGCAGGTGACAGAGAGAGGGTTTTCTGCAGCCAGAAATCATGCTCTGAGGGTGTGACCAGGCAACTGTATTAACATGGGATATATTCTAGCTATTCTTAAAACTTTCTCTGAAGCATAAATACTTGTTTAGACACTGAGGGACAAGTTTTGCTTCTTTTTTTAACAGGAACTTAGAACCGTAAAGGAATATGTTCTTTAAACTAAGAGAATTTTAACAAGGTCTATGCCCATATTGAATATTCTCCTTCCTTTTTTTGCTAGTTGTTGGTTATCTTCTAGGAAAGAGGAACAGATCTTGGTGTATCTCATTTTAAGAGTAATTTTCATGGCTTTCTCCCTCCATCTGTTCTTTTGAAAAAGTGGAGTCATTGCATAATGGTTCTAGGGTTTCTTATAACTATGATTAATATCAATGTGATATTAAATAGCTTCTGATTTTTAAAAAAGTAACAGAGCTCCAAGAATTGGAGCAACTATTGCAGGTTAGATAAGGAAAAAGGAGCATTTATTATGGTTTTCTCAAAAAAGACTTGTTTCATATCCAGTGTATTTCAGGAATTTTGCTGGTGAAGCAAAGCTTGCATTATAGTAAAATGCACAGATATGTGAATAAATAAATCTGCATGATATTGTGAGATGAACTGTAAAGGCATGTACAGAGTGTGACAGAAAGGATTTTGTTTGGCAAGGTCCAAGGAAGCTTGCAAGGGAGGTATTGTTTGAGCATCTAGGATGAATAGAAGCCCACTCATGGACAGGTGGAAAAAGAAAATGCCAGGCCAGGGAAATAACATATGCAAACACATACAGTTGTGAAAGAGCATGGGGCTTCTTGTTTGGAAGCAGGGTGTGTGTGAAGTAGCAGTAATGGAAGGTGGGTGGCAGGAGGCTTGTGTCAGCCTTTCCCAACCCAGGTTCCTCATCTGAATTCAGAGCATGATTTGAGTGACTATTTTCTTAATTTTTCCAATGATAGTATTTAATATCAGTCCAGATTCATGAAAGAGAAGTTAACTTCTTTGCTTTAGGGTATTGGGAAACCCAGGTTGAAGTGGACTAGATTGTATGAAACTATTCATTTCATCAGACATTATCACATTTGTATTTAGAACTATATTTTTGAGAGCTGATTAAAAATAGAAGGAGAAAAATGGCAGGGAAACAAAGGTATGATGCAATCGTGATAGTGATCCACACAGAAAATACTAAGAAGATTATTAACATAGAGCAGGGAAACTGTTCCAGAGATTTGTAGGAGGCGGCATCTGTGTGATGTGGTGGTTGAACTGAATGTGGAAAGCAAGAAAGAAGACAAGAATGATCCTGAGCTAGAAAGCTGAGGGGACTTTGTGGGTGGTGGTGCCATTATCTGAGGTAGGCAAAGTAGGTTTGAAAACAAGGTAATGATTTCCATTTTTGTCCTGTTGATCCATTTTGATTATCCAAGGTCTACTGAAAGTATGGACATGGAAGAGATTGATTAATGTGTTAGCCCATTTTGTGTTACTATAAAGGAGTACCTGAGACTTGGTGATTTATAAAGAATGAAGCTTTATTTGACTCATGGTACTGCAGGTTGTTCAAGAAGTATGGTGTTACCATCTGCTTCTGGTCAGGACCTCAGCATTTACTTGTGGTGGAAGGCAAAGGGGGAACAGGCATGTCACATGGCTAGAGAGTGAGCAGGAGAGAGGAGATGTCAAGCTCCTTTTAACAATCAGATCTCCCATTAACTAATAGAGAAAGAATTCACTCATTACTGTGAGGACAGCACTAACCCATTCACTAGTGATCCACCCATTGGCCCAAATACCTTCCGTTAGGCCCCACCCCTAACACTAGAGATCAAATTTTAACATGTTAGTTGGAGATAACAAATAGCCAAACTATATCACTTAGTAAGAGAGTCTTGACTAAGAACAGAAGAGGATTAAGGAAGTCATTTTAGGCACAACTGTTATTTAAGGTACTGGGGGAATAAAGAAGGGCGAGTAATGGAGACTGAGAAGGAAAGGCAGAAATAAGAAAAGGGCCAGAAAAGGGTAGTTTCCCTAAATCCCAGGAAATGTGACTTTTAAAACCTAAGTCAGGATTGACACACAGAATAGGGTAGAAACTGGAGAATGTCCATTGTTTTTGGCATTTTAGAGGACACAGCTGACCCTGGAGCAGATTAGGAAGCATGATGGGGATGATTGTTATATAGTAGAGGCTTCCAGAGGCTGGCTGATTATAATGGGTTCCCAAATCTTGAGTGAAGAAATGGAGACAAAGAGAAGGTGTGAGATTAGGGAATCTAGAGTGTAACAGACCTAAGAGAGGGATCTTATGTTTTCTTTTCCTCTAAAAATGGCTACTTTAAAGATGTACTTATAAGATATAGAAGAAAGGTTATAATAGAAAAAATAAAGAAATAGGCCATGTGCAGTGGCTCAAGCCTATAATCTTAGCACTTTGGGAGGCTGAAGTGGGCAGATTACTTGAGCACAGGAGTTCAAGACCAGCTTGGGCAACATGGCGAAACTCTGTCTCTACAAAAAATATCCCACAAAAATCAGCTGGGCATGGTGGCATGTGTCTGTGGTCCCAACTACTCATTTGGAAGCTGATCTGGGAAGATCTCTTGAGCCCAGGAGGTCAAGGCTGCAGTGAGCCATAAATGTACCACTGCACTCAAGCCTGCATAACAGAGTGAGACTCTGTCTCAAAAATAAATAAATAAATAAATACAAATAAATAAAATAATGAAAGAGGAGGGAGAAGAAAGCCTCCTATAGGAATGATAGCCAAGAATGTAGTGTGGTCTTAAGGAGGAGGAGGGACTCCTTTTTTTTCCAGGATTGAGGAGAGAAAACAGTGGACCATCATGTCATCAAATGGAAGTGAGGTCTAGAGGGTATCAGGAGAATTCAAGAAAGCTTTCATTAACCTTCAGCTTAAAGAAACATTGCTGTGTTCTCACTGTTCTTTGTTCTGTTACTTGATAATGGGAGCTCTGTGACCCATAGTTTCTATAGAGCACTGCTGCTCAAAGTATACATCCCTTCAGTTACCTATATTTTATAGTATTCTCTACCTCCAGTAAATACAGTTCTATTCTTTTCCTTGCTTGTTTTTCCCTTGATGTTTTCTTTTCTTTTTTTTTTTCGAGATGGATTTTTGCCCTTCTTTCCCAGGCTGGAATGCAATGGTGCAATCTCAGTTCACTGCAACCTCCACTTCCCTGGTTCAAGCAATTTCCCTGCCTCAGCCTCCCAAGTAGCTGGGATTACAGGCATGCACCAACAAACCTGGCTAATGTTTTGTATTTTTAGTAATGATGGGGCTTCTCCATGTTGGTCAGGCTGGTCTCGAACTCCTGACCTCAGGTGATCCCCTCGACTCAGCCTCCCAGAGTGCTGGGATTACAGGCATAAGCCACTGTGCCTGGTCTCCCTTGTTTTCTAACTTTTTTTTCTGAGCTGGCTAGTAATCTTTGTCAAGTTGTAAACTATAGATGAATCTTCTGTGGATTTTTGTGTATGTACCAGTGGTTTTATCTTGAGGATCTAAATGAGGAAGAGGAGTTGAAGAGAAACATAGGAAATAGACATCTCTCTCTTTGGACAGCAGGGTTTTAGAAAAGCTCTAAAGTTGTGTTGTTCCACAGGGCCTAGAAATATAGAAAACCTCCTCAGAAGCAGTGACTGCCCTTGGTGAAAACCAAAGTTTAGTCCAGTGCTATCTGGGGACCTCAGGAGAAGAAGGGACCAGCCAGGATACAAGAGTTTGATAGGATTTTGTGGGAATCTACAATTGCTTTAGACAACTATTAGATTGAAATTGCTGATGGTGTTAACTAGTTTTCACAGACAAAAATGGTAATTTCTTATCATTCAACCCAGTGATTCTAAAACATACTTTTGGATTGTAACCAGTTCAAAAGCTAAGGACTGCTATGCTTGATTATATGTGAGAGGTTTTTTTTCTGTAAATCTTTTTTTGGTTATAATAGTAAGCACTATGCATACATATTAGGTTCTTACTGACTGTTAATCATGCATCATGGTCATTTTGCCACAACCAAAACTAGATAAAGTATTGGTCACAAGCTGGGACAGCTTCCCTGGGGTCCTACTCCAGCCCAACTTCAACCCCTGAGATCTCCAAACTCTTACTCTAGACAAACAGTTCTCAACAGTCTACAACAATGTCCGGAGGTGCTTTTGATTGTCTTGGAGGGAAGTAGGATTCTACTGGCATCTTGTAGGTGGAGGTTAGGGATGCTACTAAACATCCTCAATACACAAGAAAGCTTCTCATAATGAAGAATTTTCTGGCCCAAAATATTAGTAGTGCCAAGACTAAGAAACTTGTTCTAGACTGAGCACTAGAAATTTAAGAAAATACCTGCAAACTTGTATATCATCCTTTTTAGTGCTGAGTATGGAAAGTTATAAAAGAGAAAGGCAGAACTAAGAAGAATTAAGTTTGGAGAAGATAAAATAAAACAGATTGCCTAAATATCCTACAGTTCTGAAGCTTCCTGTCTGGTGAACATGCACAGAGCACTTAGACATGGATGGTTTTAAAGAAGAGTTGGGTCATTGGAGAGTGAGTTTTCGATGGAATGTGACAGTGCCAAATTTCTTCTACCGCTTGAATGAAAGGAAATGAAAACAACAACAGAAGTTATAGAATAGGATGAGAGGGATGTTGCCACACAGAAAGTAAAAATTTAAAACCTTACTTAATCCTTTTAAATTGAGTAGTTGAGGTGTCTACTACTGTGGTTACTAAGGTGCATACATTTTCGAGTACCAATAGTGGTATAGGTATGAATGGGGGGAAATATAATAAACTCTTTAATTCTAAATTTTTAAACTTGATTGAGAAAGGTCTAGCCTTTTCTTTGGCATAAATTACCTGGGTGACCCAGAAAGTTTTGTAAATAATTTGACTGAGTTGCTCTTAGCTCTGAGATCTATAAAGAGATATTAAGAGGTATCCTTATAAAGAACTGTTAATAGTTGAGTTTATGACACTATGGGAAAAATAGCCATATTTTGATTTAGCTTATCTTTTTGAAAAAAATGTAAGTGGACATGAGTAATATATAATTTTGTGTTGCTGAGTGTGAATACTGAAGCCTTTTAAATCTTAGAAAACACTTTATTCTAGAACTATATTATGATTAATATTTAAATTCACTAGGTAGCTCACCAAACCCGTATTACTCATAATGTGTCTGAAGTGCATTGAAGCCTAGGGGTGAACTACTGAAGAAACTAATTGTTGTTACAGTGCTTCAAGGATTAAAAACATATAGTTCTATTTGGGGATGTCAGAAAGATCTTCCCTCCTGACCCCGAACTATAGTGGAACTAGGAACTTTATTCATTTTTCTACTCATTTGATAGAAGAGAATGGAATGGGTTGGCCTGGTCAAGGATCTCAGCTGTTCAGGGTCTTGTAGAAAAAGGAGAGATAGGGATGGGGCCTGGGGCTTCAGGGGTTAACCTACTGGTTTGTCTTTCTGGTGCTATTGACTCTTATTTCTAAATTTCTGACCAGTCTTCATTTCTCCCCACAATTTTCTCATCAGCAAATGTAGGCTCAGCAACTTCTTTTTAGTGTTTTTAAAGAAGTGTAGAAACCATTTTTTAACTAGTTTTTCCTTTTCTTTTTCTTTCTTTTTTTTTTTTTGGTCTTTTTTTCCCCCTAGGAATTAAGGATATTTATGGAGGGGAAACTTAAATTCAGGTGTCCCTCAGTATCTATGGTGGATTGATGTTAGGACTCCCCGTAGATACCAAATTCCATGGATGCTCAAGTCCTTGATATAAAATGTAGTGTTTGCATATAACCTGTGTACATTCTCCTGTATATACTTTACATCATCACTGGATTACTTATAATACCTAATACAATGCAAATGCTATGTAAATAGTTGTTATCCCATATGGGTTTTAAATTTGCATTTTTTTTATTGTAGTACTGTTATTTTTTATTGTGTGGTGGTTTTCTTTTCAAATATTTTCCATCTGAGTTTAGTTGGATCTGAGTATATGGAACCTGTGGATACAGAGTGCCAACTGTATTTTTTTTTTCATTTCACTTAGCTATTATTTATTTCTTTTTACTTAAATCCTGCAGTAAAGTAAAAAAAAAGTGTATTAAGAACTAAAGTTGTATTCCTTGGTATTTCAGAGAGAAAACAGACTTGGATTTTTATTGGGTGATTCCTCCTAGGAAGTAAGATGAGGGCCATAAAGAATAATAACAGTAAGGCTTTGGGCAAGGCCAAAGAGGTGGGATAAAGCTGGGAGATGGTATCAAGGATTCTCCATAGGGGAGTCACAGGAGTGGAAGGTGGAGGTTAGATCCAGTCCTGTGATAGCCTTGGAATGAAAAATGGAAACGAATTTGGGAGACATCTTAGAGATTAGGTTATAGATACAGCAAAGGAGAAAAGTCTCAAATGCCTGTGGCAGCAGTTGCCATTTCTGAACTATTTATTTTTAGGAAACATAAGTTTCACGTGTGTGGGTAGGCAGCTTGATTGGAACAGAACACTAATGCCTGGTGTCTGCTGCTTGAGTCCCATTTATGAAACACTGCTTTTTTTTTTTTTTTTTTGTGGCTTGAGAGCACTCTAGAGGAAGTATTGAATATAAGGAGTTAACTGAGGATAAAATAGCTATTCTTTCCTGAGGATACAGTAGGAAGTGATGGGTTGTGGTTACAGCATGAGGATTAGATATTTTTAAAAGATATTCAGGATTGGTCATTCAGTGCTGGGAAATGGTAAGTTTACCATTATGGTAAATTATTCTCTAGAGATGCCTAAAATACTGTTTTGGAGATAATTTGAATGTAAACTCCTTAAGTTTATTTTTAGTTCAAGGTTCTTTGAAAAAGGGAAAAAAAACCATTAAGGCTGTGATGTAAATAGGACAGGTGTTAATTTACCTGACATACTTGAAGACGTGGTAGTTGGTCATTGTGTGGCCATAGCAGGAAATCAGTAACCTAAGCTGCTCATAGGTTCTAAAATGTCCCTAGCAACGAAGTCAGCAAAGGCCAGCCTTCCAGCAATTACTGCCAGCTTAGAGAACTGGCTTGAGATTCTTTGTGGATTGCCCAGAACACCAAGATCTTCTGTTTCAGTAGTCTGTTACAAATGGTCATCTTCCACCTCTACAGAATGATCTTTGCTTTTACTTATCCTTATAAAGTTCTATTCCTATAAATTTCTGATTCTTAAAACACAGAGTTCTTTTGAGAATCCCATGATAATGTATAAGTAAACACTCAAAAGAGGATAAAATATAAAAGCAATTTAATATTACAGCTGGCATTTATCATATCTGCCTCACATAAAACTCTAGGAAAGGAAATCAAATGACTTGCTTAAGGTCACATCGTTAATGCCACAACAAGCTGTGCACAAAGCATAAAAGACAAAAATATAAACTTCCAATTTTTGTACGGATAATTTTCTGCCACCCTAGGGACTGACAATATTTGGCACACAGGCAGCTTCCCTCCACCATCCCTCCTTCCAAAGTAATAGTGGTGTGTGGCCCTAGTTTCAGAGTTATGCAGGTGGTTGGGCATTTTGCTGGCTCTTTGGAGCTCTGTGAGTTCATAGTGTTACATTCATGGTCATTATCTCCTCTACTACTACTGGTCAGAAGAATCATAATCAGTAATTTATAATGTTCATTTTGAAGTGTTGCTGATTCCTGTACCTCACACTGGCCTACGTTGAGAATATTTTCAGTATAGCTTGCCAGTGATTCTGAAATGACTGACATACCTCTGAGGGTACCCTTTTATCTGCTCCATAGAAAATAGACATCCCTTTGGATGTGTCTCAAACATTGCACAAGGCCTGGGGTCCCCTGTGGTTGGGAATGAAGTCAAGGAAGAGAGTGGCATGTAGGCAGAAGTGGGTGGAAAGAGAAACATGAATTAAGTACAAGCATGTCTCACCTACAGTGCTTTTCTTTTCTTCTTCCTGAGAGTGTTCAAGAGGTAATTTGTCCAATTGTTCAAGGGCTGTAAGTTTATCATTCTTCGTTCCTTTTGGTATCTTATGTCCTCCTCCCCACATCAAATCTATCAGCTATTCCTCTTGGTTCTTCCTTTGAAATATCCAGAATCCTACCTTTTGTCTTCCTGCTTCTATCCCATTGACACACTGATATAAGCTCATTATCACCTCTCACTTGAACTATTAAAATAACCTTTTTTTGGTCTCCCTGACTCCCCTTGCCCCACCCAGTCTGTGCTCCATATAGCCACCATAGTAATTCTTCAGAATAAAACTTAAGTCACAATACTCACCTGACCAAAATCCTCTAGCAGCTTCCCAGTACATTTTAAATGAAATATCAAGTCTCTTCTGTGACCTATAATCCACAGAGTTTTCTGAAACCTGGTCAGTTCTGTCTGCCACTCTGTCCCTTGCTGTTCTCCAGTCACACTGGCTTTCTGTTTTTTTTCTTGAATCTGTCAGGCATACCCTTGCCTTAGGGCCTTTGCTTTTGCTATTTTCCTCTGCCTGGAATATTCCTTCCCAAGATGACTGAATTGTTGGCTGTCTCACTACATTTAGACCACTTTAAATGTCATTTCCTTGGGGAGGCCTTTTCTGATAACCCTATCTGAAGTTGTATCCTCTATCTATCATCTTACTTTTTTTATTTTTCTTAGTATTACTTGTCTCTGCTCATCTAGTTGTCTGCCTGTGTCCTCCATAAGAATGTGTGCTCCATAAAGGCAGACACTGTCTGTTTTGTTCACTGCTCTTGTCTCTAGATAATAGATAAAACAGTGCCTGGCACATTTTAGGCACTAAATAAATATGTGCTAATAAATTAATGGAATTAACACAGAATGCCAAATACTTTTTTTTTTTTGAGACAGGGTCTTGCTCTGTTGCCCAAGTTGGAGGGCAGTGATGCAATCATAGTTCATTGTAACCTTGAGTTTCTGGGCTCAAGTTATCTTCCCACTTCAGCCTCCCATCAGCTAGGACTTTTTGTAGAGATGATGATGTCTAGTTATGTTGCCCACTCTGGTCTCAAACTCCTAGCCTCAAGCAATCCTCTTGCCATGGCCAAATCCTTTTTGACATAGGCCAGAGGGTAAATCTAATTATAAATCTATGTGTGTGTGTGTGTGTGTGTGTGTGTGTGTGTGTGTGTATGTGTGTGTGTGTGAGTGATGTGTATGTGTGTGTGTTCCTTCTAGTATATCAGGCTCTGTGCTATATACTTTGCTTGCATTACCCAGTTTAGTAAAACAGCTGTCAGGCAAGAACAGAAAATGAAACACCGCATATTCTCACTCATAGGTGGGTGATGAAAAATGAGAACACATGGACACAGAAAGGGGAGTACTAAACACTGGGGTCTATTGGGGGGAAAAGGGGAGGGCCAGTGGGAGGGGGAGGTGGGGAGGGATAGCCTGGGGAGAAATGCCAAATGTGGGTGAAGGGGAGAAGAAAAGCAAAGCACACTGCCATGTGTGTACCTACGCAACTGTCTTGCATGCTCTGCTCATGTACCCCAAAACCTATAATCCAATAAAAAATTAAAAAAAAAAAAAGAAAAAAGCAGCTGTCAGGTAGATGCCATTATTATTTCCCTTACAGTAATAAAGAAATGGAGGTTCAGAGAGGCAACTTTGCACAAGTTCACACAGTATTAAATAATATAAGGTAATTGAACTAGATCTGGTCTAACTCTGAAACCTTAACTCAATAACTGTGATATATGCTGCATTTCCTAATTTTGAATCTGCAAAAATCCTATTAGGGAACAAATAGTTTAAGAACTTTTGTAGCATGTATTTTCACAAAGGACTACAAAAAATTACAAAGTATATATATTTTCTTTGAGATGAAGGAAGGTACTGAAATAGTTTAGAAACTAGATTACATTAAAGTTCACTTGTTAATGTAAAAATACAGGTTTTTTTCAGCTACATCATCTAAAGTAAATAATGTATTTTTAAAACTCACATCTTTCTATTTAAAGAATTTATTTGAAAAAGGATATCTGTTGTTAGGTACAACAAATAAAGTTTATCATATTGGGCATATTTATAAGCTGCTCCTCTTTATCTATATAAGTTTAGAAGGTGTCTATTCTTTTCTTATTTGCCCTATTCATCCCTTTTCTACAGTTAGCAATTAAAGACTATCACTTCTTATTCTTGTTTTTCCCTCCTTTTTTCTCATTTATGCAGCTCTCAGCCCCTCCCCTTCAGGTATCCCTTGCACCTAAACCCTCACTAGGTCCTTTCCTTTTACAATAGAGATCCCCTCTAGCTCAGTCTTGCCTAGACTTGCACAGTTTCAATACCTCTCCTTACGTTCCCTTCTTCTACGAAGGGCATGAAATGTCCAATCATCTCTTTAGATTCTTGTTCTGCTGATTTCCCAGTCTTTCCCCTGCTACCTTGGAACTTCTGTGTGCAGAATTTATGTTTTATAAAATTGTTTCACATTGTTAGGTCCACATTCCACATGGGGAAAAGATAGTGCCTTTCTCCTTCCCAAAATATAACCCATTAAGTTTCTGTAACTAACTCACCTGAAACTGAACTTACGCAAAGCGCTCTTATCCTAAGGGAAGACACTAGTAGAATTTTGAACATTTTTGAAAGGATAGAAGCCTTGTTATTTTGAGGAACAGTGAGATACTTAGAGAATGTTAGAGCTGGAAGATACTTGAGAGGCCATAGGTCTGGTTCCTTTTCTTTGGTGTTTTGTTGTAGCTTGTATCACTTAGCATGCTTTTGGTTGCAAGTAATAGAATACCCCAACTAAAGACAAAACAATAAAATTATTTACTATCTTTCTTTTTTTTCTTTTTTATTTTTTTGACATGGAGTCTTGCTCTGTCACCCAGGCTGGAATGTAGTGGCAGCATCTCCACTCACAGCAACCTCCACCTCCCTGCTTCAAGCAATTCTCCTGCCTCAGCCTCTTGAGTAGTTGAATTACAGGTGCCCACCACTATGCCCGGTTAACTTTTTTATATTTTTAGTGGAGATGTGATTTCACCATGTTGACCAGGTTAGTTTCAAACTCCTGACTTCAAGTGATCTGCCCACTTCGGCCTCCCAAATTGCTGGGATTACAGGCATGAGCCACTGTGCTCCGACTACTATCTTTCTTAACAAGAAGTCAAGGGTGCTTCCAGGGGTTGATTTGCAGTGGGAAAAAACCCCTATCATTTAGGCCCAGGTGCTTTCTATAATTGCTCTCTGGTATCTTCAACTTATAGGTGAATTCTGTCCTCCTGTTGAGATGGCCATGACATCACATGCAACTACATTCTTGAAGGAGAGGAGACATGTTTCCATTCTTTTATTATATTAGTAACAACTCTGTTTATTATGAAAGAAAAAGTTTTCCCAGTTGACTTCAGCAGACTGCTGCTTACATGTCTAGCTATAAGGGAAGCCTGGATTGTACCTGTCTGGCATTTTGGCCTTTCTCATGAGCAGAGAAGGGATGGGGGCAGGATTCTGCTGTCAGTGAAGAGGAAAGGAAATAGCTGTTGGTGAGGCAATGTTAATGTCTCTCATTCTTGCTGAACCCAAGAAGAAAAATGTCTGAAATATCTGTATCACTTTTTCATATTGTCCATATAGGAAGGATTTATTTCTGCTTACAAATATTTGCAAGTTTGAAATCTTTGTTGTTAACTGGAAGAGACATATCACAGAAGGGAGAGAGGGACAGCAGATATTAGTTTTCAGGGGCTATGAAAACATCATAGACTAGGTGCTTATAAACAATAGAAATTTGTTCCTCACAGTTCTGGAGATGGGAAATCCAGCATGGTCAGGGTTTGGTCAGGGCCCTCTTCTGTGCTGCACACTGCTGACTTCTCATCGTGTCCTTACGTGATGGAAAGAGGCTATTGTGTTCTCTGGGGACTCTCTTGTAAGATACTGATCCCATTTATGAGGCCTCCACTCTGATGACCTAATCACCTCCCAAAGTCTTCCTCGGCTAATACCATTTACATGGGTGTAGATTTCAACATATGAATTTGGGCGGCCGGCGCGGTGGCTCAAGCCTGTAATCCCAGCACTTTGGGAGGCCGAGGTGGGTGGATCACAAGGTCAAGAGATCGAGACCATCCCGGTCAACATGGTGAAACCCTGTCTCTACTAAATATACAAAAAAATTAGCTGGGCGTGATGGCGTATGCCTGTAATCCTGGCTACTCAGGAGGCTGAGGCAAGAGAATTGCTTGAACCCAGGAGGCGGAGGTTGCAGTGAGCTGAGATCGCGCCATTGCACTCCAGCCTGGGTGTAACAAGAGCGAAACTCCATCTCAAAAAAAAAAAATACGAATTTGGTTGAGAGAGACACAAATATTCATTCTAAAACAGAAAGAGAAGAAGGAAGGAAAGTAGGAAGGAATGAGATGTAAATTTAAAAGAATTACGACTGGGCATGGTGGCTCATGCCTCTAATCCCAGCACTTCGGGAGGCTAAGGTGGGCAGATCATGAGGTTAGGAGTTCGAGACCAGTCTAGCCAACATAGTGAAACCCCATCTCTACTAAAAATACAAAATATTAGCTGGGTGTAGAGGTGTGTACCTGTAATCTTAGCTCCTTGGGAGGCTGAGGCAGGAGAATTGTGTGAACTTGGGAGGCGGAGGTTGCAGTGAGCTGAGATCACGCCATTGTGCTCCAGCCTGGGCAACAGTGTGAGACTCCATCTCAAAAAAAAATTACAATGAATAATCTTGCATATATGTAAGTTTGTCGATGTGGCAAGTATTCTGAGCTATTATTATGTGACAGGAATATTTTTAAATTGCATTTTAGTGTGACCTTGGACTTTGGTCTATAGTTTCTCATTTTCTCTTTGTGGAAGCTCAGGTTTACATGATGATTATAAGATAAAAGAGTGATCAATCTTTGTTCCCCTTTCTGACATTGAGCAAAGGAAAATTGCTACACTAGTGGGGTTTGACAGAGTCATACAATTAAACTTAGGGAGAGATTTTAAAATGGAATAGAGGATGCATTCCTAAATTTAGGCTGCTGATAAAAGTATACATAAAAATGAGATAGAAAGTAACTCTTTCTAATGTGTTGATTCACTTATGTCTAGTAAGAGTTATTGAAATAATTGGCCTATAATGTCTACCATCAATTTTAATATGAAAGTAGTTTATATTGAGACATATGACAAGCCAGTTATAGCCATCTTGCATTTGTTAAGTTTCTTTTATACATAAAGACCTGTGGTAGGTGCTAGGGATCCATAGATACGGATATGGCCCCCTTATTACCTGTTAGACCTTGAGCTTCAATGGAGGAGAGACCTATGTAAATTAACAATTATTATTCTGTATAATAAGGACTACAGTAAAGTCATAAAAGGTGATAATTAGCACTAATGACGGTGTCTAGCAGGTAAAGTAGTTAATATTATCCTTATTTCTAGATGAAAAAAATGAAGCTGCAGAGTAGTCAAATTACCTTGTCCGTAAGTAGCAGAGTGAGACTGTGAACTAGCCCTCTTGCTCCCAGTCTGATGTCCTTTGCCTTACTTGCATGGAAGAGAAAACCAGAGCCACTCTTTAAGGATAATATTGGAAAAGACTTCATCGAGCAAATAGTATTTGAGATTGATCTTGAGAGATGAGCTCTCAGTAGGGTGAAGGCAGAGACGTTCTAGGCAATGAGAATAGCATGTAAATGTATCATAATAATTTTGTTGGCACAATTTATAGCAGTGAAAAGATCAGTAAGGTAGCTGAGTCTTCTAATGAGAGGTCAAAAAAATACTCAAAATATCAGGTATAAAGTACATACTTGAGGTATTTATATTTTATTAAATGGACAGCATGAGGCCCCTGGGAAGTTTTGACCAAGTGACTGCTACAATCAGAAGAGTACATGGGAGTAATTAATTTTCCACAAATATGTCTAGTTATGCTGGAGATGATTCAGAGAAGAGTTTATAGAGTAGTCCAATAATGAGGGCCCTGTCACAAAGAGCTATCTTTTCCTAGAATTTATGTGATTGACAACTCATATAGCAGTGGGAAAAGAAGTGGGGGACCACAAATTTGAGAACTATTCAGATTTGTTAATATTTTCTTGTTTTAGTGAGCAGTTATTTGTAACTCCTGAAAATTAAAGTTGTCTTTCTAGTTTTATCTATTTCTTTCATTCTATTATTTATAATATATCTCAGAGAGATTTTCTGAGATTAATTTTCAATTGCTTCAAACTACCAGAAAGAGAGACTAGTACTTTGTAGCAAGATGGGGTAACAAGGAGGATCTTTATTTTCACTCATGCCTAAAACCAAAAAAACTGGATGAAAGCATATTAAATAAGTCTTGTCAGCACATTGAACACCAGGCAAAGTAAAACTAGATTTATCACAAATAACATGATCATTTATGCAGAAAATGTGATGAACTCTACTGAAAAGAACTGATAGATAAGTTTAGTAGAGTTTCAGAATACAAGACCAATGTACAGAATTTCTTGATATTGGCAAGAGCATTTGGATATTGAAATGAAAAATAGGCCAGGTATGGTGACTCATTCCTGTCATCCCAGCACTTTAGGAGGCCGAGGTGGGCGGATCATGCTGTCAAAAGATTGAGACTATCCTAACCGACATGGTGAAACCCGATTTCTACTAAAAATACATAAGTTAGCTAGGTGTGGTGGCATGTGCCTGCAGTCCCAGCTACTTGGGAAGCTGAGGCAGGAAAATTGCTTGAATCCAGGAGGTGGAGGTTGCAGTGAGCAGAGATCGCACCACTGCACTCCAACCTGGTGACCAGGCAAGACTCTGTCTCAAAAAAAAAGAAAAGAAAACAAAATATCACCATATCTTAAAGAATTACAAAATATTAGGAACACATCTGGCAAAATATGTGTATATCGAAAAGAACAAAACATTGCTGAGAGAAATTAAAGACCAAAATAAATAGACCAATTGTAAAATTCAATATTGTTAAGATGCCAGTTTACCCCAAATTGATCTATAGAGTCAGCATAATCCCAATCAAAATCCCAGAAGCCTTTTTTGTTGTTGTTGTTGAAGTTGATAAGCTCCATCATATGGAAATATGAAGGACCTAATAGAGCCAAAAAACATTTTGGAAAAAATATAATAAACTTGGAGGGCTAACACTATCTGATTTTATGAATTATAATAAATTTACAGTAATCAAGATAGTATGCTATTGGTATAAAGACAGAAAAATAGGTCAACATAACAGAATAAAGAGTCCTAAAAAAGACTCAAAAATGTGTGGTCCATTTATTTTTGACAAGATGCAAAGGTGATTCAGTGGAGAAAGAATAGTTTTTTTTAGCAAATGGTGTTGGAACAATCTGATATTTATATAAAGAAAAATGAAACATCCATACCTCATACCATTTATAAAAACTAACAATGTATTATTGACCTAAGTGTGCAACCCTAAATGTACCACCCTAAAACTATAAAATGTGTAGAAGATACAGAAGAAAGCTTTGTGACCTTGGATTAAGCAAAGGTTTCTTACATATGACACCAAAAATATAGTCCATTAAAAAAACCTCAATAAATTCTAACATTCTAGGATTTCATCATAATTAAAAAATTTCTGTTCTTTCAGACACTGTTAAGAAAATGAAAGGGGAAGCCATACTTAGAGGAAATATTGGCAAGTCACATATATTAGAGGATTTGATCCAGGACAACTCAATAATAAAATAAGTAATCCAATAAAAATAGGAAAAGAATGTATATCAATAGCAAATAAACACATGAAAAGCTCATGAAATAAATGTTCAACAGTATTATAGGCATCAGGGAAATGCAATGAAAAACCAAGATATATGACAACATACCTGTTAGAATAGCAAAAAAAAAAAAAAAAAAAAGATTATATCAAGTCTTGGCAGGGATGTAGAACAACTAGAATGCTCATACACTGCTTGTGGTAATGTAGCATGGGAGAAATGCCTTTGGGCAAGAAAGTAGTTCCCTAACATTAAATGTTTGAACTTGGAAAGATATATCTGGTATCTTTTTGGTAGTTTGAAAACAGCTTTCTGAAAGCAGTTCCCTAAAATTAAATGTTTACTTAAAAATGACTCGACTTTTCTACTTCTAGAAAATTACTCAAGAGAAATGAAGGCATATACCCATATAAATAAATATATGTAAATGTTCATACCAGCTTTATTTCTACTCACCAAAAACTAGAATCACTCCTAATTGTTCAATAACAGGTGAATGAATAAATAATTTTTGAATGTTCATATAATGGAATACACCTCCACAATAAAAAGGAATTAATTATTGATACTTGCAATAACATGGATAAATCTCAAAATAATTAGCTAACTGAAAGAATCCAGAGCATCCCTCTCAAGGAAAAAGTTTTATTCCCTTCATATAAAATGTAGAGTATGCACACTGATTTATATTGACTGAAAGCAGATTGGTGGTTGCTAAGGGACAACAGGAGAAGAGAAAGAGGAATTTTTAAAGAGTATGGGGAAATTGTTGGAGGTGATGGATATGTTCATTATCTTATTTCTGGCGATAGTTTTATGAGTGTGTAGGTTTCTCAAAACTCATCAAATAGTACACTTTACATATGTGCAGTTCTAATGTCAGCTATACTTCAATAAAGTTGTTTTATCAACTACCAAAAAGATACCAGATATATCTTCTCAAGTTCAAATAAAGCTTAGAATTCTAAGAAACTGATACATGACATACACGTAGCATTTAGGGCTCACAATTTTTAAGATTTTTTTGTGTTTGTATCTATACTTTGTTTATATTTTGAAATTCTTTAAATAAAATTTTTGGTGAGGGAGTAGAGGAGTAGAAACTTATATAATAACTACTTATGAGAACATTTGGAGCAATTACTATGGAAAAACACTTTAAAGTTAAATATATATGTACCCTACAACCTTCAAGCTAATATCAGTATTCTGAGCACATTTAAGGTATGCTAAGCTATGCTCTGATCTCTAGTAGGATCGGTGTGTTAAGTGCATTTTCAACTTAACAATATTTTTAGCTCACAGTGGGTTTATTAAGATGTTATCCATAATAAATCAAGTAGTATCTGTAGATGAAGAATAGTAGTTCTCAAACTGGTCTCAGGATTCTTTTGTACTCTTAAATTACTAAGGAACTGAAAAACCTTTTGCATATGTGAGATATTTACTGTATTAAAAATTACAACTGGGATAGTTCTTTTAATTCACTTTTAAATAATAATCTGTTAACATGTTACATATAAACATGTTAATATAAATAATACTTTTAGGGGAAATGATTGTTTTAAAAAACAATAAAAAGAGTAGTATTTTACATTTTTATAAATCTCTTTAATTTCTTGCTCAATAAAAGACCAATATTTACATCTAGTTTCTGTAATCAATCTGTTGGGATTTATTATTTTAGTTAGAGTATATGAAGAGAACCTGGCATCACAAAGATACTCATTTAGAAAAATGAGAACTATTTTAATCATTTTCAGAACATTGTGAATATTCTTCTTTGGTAATATACAATTCTCCAACTTGTAGTTTCTTAAGTTTAAATTGCAACATTGACTCTGAAATGACATCAGTGAACTTTTAAATCTTCTGTTACATTAAAATGCATTGGTCTGTATCATACTTTGAATGGATCTCTTTACCCATGCATTATTTTGTGAAATTATATACTAGTCATTTGGGAAATGTTGGTTCACTGAGTTATTTATATCTTCCAAATTTTGACTCATTTGATAATTTTGGCTGAAGGATGTCTTTTATACATTTTGCTCAACAAATATTGTACACAGTGCTCTGCAAAGTGCTGGTCAGGAAACAGACATGACCACCTTTAAGGAGCTGTGGTATGGTAGAAATTATGATAAATATACATCTATTCTGAACACCCAGCAGGAACAAAGTGCCTCAAGTTTTAAAGCACAGGGAGGCCACATGGGACTGTATTTGAAAGAGACCAGGAAAGATTTCCTGAAGGATGAGGAAAAGTCCAATAAAGGAAAATATTGAGAGAAGGGTGTTGATGGGATAGGGATGATGACAGAAATTTAAAATCCATGTAAATTAAGAAATAAGCCTGCCTTGAGCCACTCATAATTCAGGACAGTTATCAATATCCTTTAGTCTAAAGAGTTTAGAGATTTTTCAGTGATGGAATATCAATTTTGATCTATTGTGAAGAGAAATGTAACACATAAAATGTATAGTTTAATGATTACTGAGTGTGGATTTGGAGGAAGAAGAATACATTTACATTTTTGTTGCAAGTGCATGTTTGTTACATGGGATTGCCTAGGAACTGGGTATCACATGCAGGTCTCTGCAAGATTAAGTGTAGCCCGTAACAGAAGTCATGCAGTGTCTGCTGTCCTGAAGAGGTCATCCTGTACTGTTGGAAGTACTTAAGTCTGTACTGTCCCACTGTGGCTTAGCTTCTGTTCCTTAGCACATGATCTTTGGTTGTCCTCTTTGACAGCATTAACTGCTTTTCTGAATGCTGGATACCCCCTGTTGGCCAGTAGGTCATTTATTTTTAAAATTCACCTGGACTCATACTAATATATGTAGATGTAAACAGTGAATGTATTATGTTTACTCTCTTATGAACTCAGATCAAATTATAGTCATTTAATGCATGCATGTTGTCCTATGAATGCTTACATGAGTATAGAATTCTTTTCTCTTTTAATATTTGATCTCATTCTGCCACTCATGTGGTAAGTGTATTTACTAGCACCGTTCAAAGTTAAAATCCAACTTAGATAGGCTTTTAGCTATTAAATTTGAAGAATACATTTATGTTTTTGCCTTCAAATGGCATATAGAATAAGTGCCCGCATTTGAGTCATTGTGCTTATAGCAATAACAGAGGAGAATAAATATATGAGGCTTAGCCTTCCTGGAGTTTATAATTTTAAAAATGGCATAAGTACCTACAAACAGATAAATTCAGAAGAGAGTACAGAAAAAAATTTAGTAGTAAAATATACTCAAGAATAAATAAATACATTGGGTAAATAATACATATATGTGTCCATGGGTAAAATATTAGTTTAATTTTTTAAAATTTTGTTATCAGCTGTTATCAAAGTACTTTTGAGGTCATATTTTAGTAAACAGGTTTAAATGTTCCAAGTCTGAAATGAGTTTTTGTATGTAATTGTTAATATCATTGATTAATATCTTCTATTTTCATAGATTTGATCCAGGCTACCAACGAGACCAATGTTAATATTCCTCAGATGGCCGACACGCTCTTTGAGCGGGCAACAAACAGTAGCTGGGTGGTGGTATTTAAGGCTTTAGTGACAACACATCATCTCATGGTACATGGAAATGAGGTAAACTAAGTAAACTTTTCTTTTTTTTATGACAGAAGGAGGCTTTTGGGAAGAGTATGGTGGGGATTTAAGGCTCTTTGAATTTTCACTAATTAAGAGAAAAAGAAAAGGAAATAAACAGTTCCAGATCATCTAGCATACAAGTTTAATCTTCTCCTTAGCTATTTAACAAAAAATAAACTTTAAATTAGACATTGCCTTACAAATATGAGCTATAGGTGTATCTCAGGATATTGTAGGTTTGGTTCCAGATGACTGCAAAAAAAGCTAATACTGCAATAAAGCAAGTCACACAAATGTTTTGGTTTCCCAGTGCATGTAAAAGTTACATTTACACTATACTGTATTAAGTATGCAATAATATTATATCTAAAAAACAATGTACATATCCTAATTTTAAAACCCTTTACTGCTTAAAACAATGATTATTAAATGATCATCTGAGCCTTCAGTGAGTTGTAATCTTTTTGTTGTTAGAAGGTCTTGCCCTGATGTTGGTGGCTGCTGGCTGATTAGGATGGTGGTTGCTGAAGTTTGAAATCACTATAGAAATTTCTTAAAACAAGGCAACAGTGAAGTTTGCCACATTCCTTGACTCTTCCTTTTACAAAAGATTTCTCTGTAGCATTCAGTGCTCTTTGATAGCATTTTATCTACAGTTGAATGTCTTTCAAAATTAGAGTCAGTCCTCTCAAACCTTGCTGCTGCTTTATCAACTGTTCATGTAATTTCTATATCCTCTGTTGTTATTTCAACAATGTTCAAAGTATCTTTACTAGGGGTAGATTTTATCTCAAGAAACCACTTTCTCTCTCATCCATGATAAGCAACTCCTCATCCATTCAAGTTTTATCACGAGATTTTAGCAATTCAGTCCCATCTCTAGTTTTCTTGCTATTTTCCCCATGTCTGCAGTTACTTCTTCTACTGGTCTTGAATCCCTCAAAGTCATCCATGAAAGTTTAAATGCACTTCTTCCAGATTCCTGCTAATGTTGGTATTTATATGTCCTCCCATGAATCACAAATGTTTTTAATGGCATGTAGAATGGTGAACCTTTTCTAGAAGGTTTTCAATTTACTTTGCCTGCATCCATCAGAGTAATGACTATCTGTGGTAGCTATAGCCTAACAACATGTATTTCTTAAATCACAAGACTTGAAACTAAAATTTACTCCTTGATCCATGGGCTGCACAATGAATGTTGTGTTAGCAGTCATGAAAACAACATTGATCTCTTTGTATATCTCCATCAGAGTTCTTATGGTGACAAGGTGCATGTCAATCTGCAGTAATATTTTGAAAGGAATCTTTTTTTCTGAGCAGTAGGTCTCAACAGTGGGCTTCAAATATTCAGTAAACCATGCTCTAAACAGATGTGCTGTCCTCCAGGCTTTGTTGTTCCATTTATAGAGCACAGGCAGAGTAGGTTTAGTGTAATTCTCAAGGGCCCTAGATTTTCAGAATGGTAAATGAGCATTGGCTTCGTCTTCATGTCCTTAGCTGCATTAGCCCCTAACAGGAGAGTCAGGCTGTCCTGTGAAGCTTTGAATTCAGATATTGAGTTCTCCTTTCTAGATAAGAAAGTTTTAGATGGCATCTTCTTCCAATAGAAGGCTGTTTTGTCTACAATAAAAATTGTGTAGCCACCTTCAAGAATTATCTCAGCTAGATCTTCTGGATAACTTGCTGCAGCATCTTCAACAGCACTTCCTGCTTCACCTTGTACCTTTATATTATGGAGATGGCTTCTTTCCTTAAACCTCATGAACTAACCTCTGCTAGCATCAAACTTTTATTCTGCGGTTTCCTCACCTCTCTCAGACTTCCTAGAATTGAATAAAAGTTGGGACCTTGCTCTGAATTAGGCTTTGGCTTAAGGGAATGTTGTAGCTTGTTTGATCTTTTATCCAGACCACTCAAACATTCTCCATATCAGCAAGAAAGCTATTTCGCTTTCTTATCATTTGTGTGTTCACTGAAGTAACACTTTTAATTTTCTTCAATATTTTTCCCTTATATTTACAGCTTGATTTAACTGGCGCAAGATAGCTAGCTTTTGGCCTTTCTCAGATTTCAGCATGCCACTCTCACTAAGCTTAATAATTTCTAGCTCTTGACTTAAAGTGAAAGATGTGCGACTCTTCCTTTCACTTGAACACCTAGAGGTCATTGTAGGGTTATTAGTTGACTTAATTTCAATATTGTTGTGTCTCAGAGAATAGAGAGGTCTGAGGAGAGGGAGAGAGTCAGGAGGCAACCAGTGGTGGAGCAGTTAGAACACACACAACATTTACCAATTAAGTTTGCTATCATTTATTGGCACAGTTCATGGTACCTCACAACAATTACAGTAGTAACATCAAAGATCGCTGATGACAGTTCACCAAAACAGATACAATAATAATGAAAAGGTTTGAAATAGTGTGAGAATTACCAAAATGTGACACAAAGTGAGCACTGATAAACTGGCTTATTCCCAGGTTGCCATAAATCTTCAATTTGCAAAAAATGCAATAAAAATTAAGCTCAATAAAACGAGATATGCCTGTGTTAAAATTACAAGTTCACAAAATGGATATGCCATGTAAACCTATTTGTAAGCAAAAATGTTAGGAGAAAGAACAATAAAATTATTTTTTCCATAGGAAATATTCCTTTGTATTTTTTGAGTGAAAACTGCATTCATAAGATGTTTATTTTGGAAAATACTGATAAAATTAAAATTACCTATTTTATGTAGGATGCCTACTGAATCCTAGTAAATTGTAGTATTTCCATTATATGCAGAAATGAAATATCATAAGATTTAATTCTAATTCATGAAGATTTTTCCCCTCAGAGAAATTCAGCATCCTGGGAAATTTTATAACTAAGAGAGATCACAATGAGAATTTGTTTTAAAAAATTCCTTAAGTATCAGAAATTGTTTAAAGGTATTATTTGAGAATATGTGTGTTTAATTCTAATTTTTGTTTTTCAGAGATTTATTCAATATTTGGCTTCTAGAAATACATTATTCAATCTCAGCAATTTTTTGGACAAAAGTGGATCCCATGGTGAGAATATTTATATTTTATATTTTTTTGCCAATGCTTTGATTTTTGAAGTGAGGCTATTAATCCAAAATCATTGCAACTGATGGTTTCATTGACTATTTAAGGATGTACAAATAATTATATTTAAATATAGCTTTAAAATAATTATAGACAACTCAGCATATAAAACATATATTAAGTTTATTTTGGGCATTTTTACCACATGTTTACCTTAAAAAGTAATAGTGGGTGTGGTAGACCCATAGTTGTTTTTTATGAAGGTGCAGGAGACAATGAAATAAGAGATGCCTTCTCAATTAAAAAAAATTATTCCAGTCTTAAAGAAATTTTTTGTGTGGATTAATAGAGTTTGAACTGTATTCATTTGTTCATTTAGCATATCTGTTAGGTGTAAAGCAAGCACATCAAGCAAATGAAACATTATCAGATAGCTGCATGAATTAAGTCTGAAACTGGCTATTATTTGAACAATGAACAAAAATTGAAGGAAAATTTAAAAACGTGTTCTGTACTAGAATGGTGGGATAAGTAATCAAATAACCCTGGAATGCCTCATGTCAAAAGTATTTTTGCCTAGAAGCAGGATTTTAAATGAGGCCTATCTGTTGCAGTTATTGACCCTATCCTAGGACTAACACCATTTAGAGAGTTACAAAAAAAAAGTACTACTATGCAAAGCACAGTTGAAAATATTTTATTAATTAATTTTATTTCTTCTTTCCGCTCCCCCAGGTTATGATATGTCTACCTTCATAAGGCGCTATAGTAGATATTTGAATGAAAAGGCTTTTTCTTACAGACAGATGGCCTTTGATTTTGCCAGGGTGAAAAAAGGGTATGTTTTTCTCTTTCTTACATTTATTAGAGGAGAATAAGTCCTTGAGGCATATTTGATTTCTTTTTGACAAAGCTTAAATGCCAACTAATTTTCTTGAAGGCCCAGTTTACAATCACCCCAAAAAAGAAATTCAGTAAATAATATTGTAGAAGTTAGCCTTGAAGTTACAATATGCATTATTTTATTTATATCTTCATGCAGAAAAATCTGATTTGCTTCTCAGTTTATATGCTACAACATTGTTTTCTTCTTTCTAATCCCAGGACAGATTATATAACATTTTATTTGTTAAAATTAATTCAAAATTCTTAAAAATGTATATACCTTTAAATAAGTTAAGAAGGAGGGAATTAAGACAAGATTCACTTAAAAATACAGTGACTGTAGATGACATTAGCTATTTAGCCTGGCACAGTGATACCTGCAATCTTAGCACTTTGGGTGGCCAAGAGGGGAGGATCACTTGAGCTCAGGAGTTAAAGACCAGCCTGGGCAATATAGTAAGACTTTCTCTCTACTAAAAATCAAGCAAATTAGCCAGGACTGGTGGTGCGTGCCTGCAGTTCCAGCTACTTGGGAGGCTAAGGCAGCAGGATTACTTGATCCCAGGAGACTGAGACTATAGTGAGCTATGTTCGGACCACTGCTCTCCAGCCTGGGCAACCATGTCTCCAAGACCCTATAAAAAGGAAAGGAAAGGAAAGGAGAGGGGAGGGAAGGGAAGGGGAGGGGAGGGGGAGAGGGGAAGGGGAGGGGAGGAGAGGGAAGGGAAATAGACAATAGCTATATAAATGTTTTCTGATTGAGGTGAATCTGAACTTTGTGTGTGGTGATCTGTTTTTGAGACATAATAACATCCTAGAAAACACATACACACACTCATACACACATTGTAATCAAACTAATTGTTAATACTACTAATTGATTAAGAAAACCTCATTGAAACAGAAACACTTGAATTTTATCCATAATCACCATTTGTTTCCCTCTAAATATATGTATAACTAGTCAGAAGCATTCAGCCACACATTTGCACATATCTTATATCTGTTCCTCATTTGAAATAATGGCAGGATACTATAGCAGCTTTAATATTTTAGTCTCCAGAATCCACACAAAAAGATGTAAGTCTATTTTTGCAATAGCTAACCTAACCTTAGCTTTGGGCTACTATTTTACCATGGTGGTGAAAAACATCAACTTGCCTATTCAAAATAATTTATTGTAGATGAATCTTTATAAAAATAGGTATTTTCCTTCATCCTCTTCTCACAAGAGATGATTCTAGTTCATATGCCATCCTCTAACTTCTTACGTGGCACTGTGCAACCATTGCATTGTGACCTCTGCAGTAGGTCCATAGCCTTCCTAGAAACTTCTGCACTCCTGTATGGATATATATGGACACTTTGGGTTGCTTTCTCCACTGTTGGTGTGGGAGAGACTCTGAAAGTTGCCATGATTAGCATGTCCACATCATCTGGGTATTTTTCTCAGCTATTACAATACTGTTGCTCCTCAATCATCACCATCACTGGATATAAGGGCTTCCTAAGAGACCTATAGGTAGAGACAGGGTACAGTGCTCTCTCTGACACCAGCACTAACCTTCAGTCTCATCTTCTGTAGCTAAACTCTTATCTTTGTTTGGGAAAACTTTTTATTAGCATGCATTTTTCTTCCCTTGATGGTTAATAGCATAAACTCTGTACTCCAAGTCATATAGGTTTTATAAACTTCCAAGACATGTTTTCTCTTGCTTGAAAAAAGAAAAAAAACCTGGCTCTTTAGAAAGCTTATATTTTGGTTGGGCAAAGTGGCTCATGCCTATAATCCCAGCACTTTGGTAGATCATGGAGGGAGGAGTGCCTGAGGTCAGGAGTTCAAGACCAGCATGGGCAACATAGTGAGACTCCCATCTCTACAAAAACAATTTTTTTAAAAATTACCCAGGTGTGGTAGCATGCACCTGTAGTTCCAGCTACTTATGAGGCTAAGGCAGGAGAATCACTTGTGCCCAGGAGTTTAAGATTACAGAGAGCTGTGATCATGCCATTGCATTCCAGTTTGGGTAACAGAGCAAGACTATCTCAAAAAAAGAAAACATACTTTTCAACCCTATCACCTTTATTATAGATTTAGAAAAATACATTCATAAATTCAGCTGGCCTCTTTTATCCAGACTGGATTGTTTTCTTCCTAAGGGCAGTATAGATAGAAAATAAACAAGCATTACCTGTGCAGTTGAGGAATAAGAATAGATAAGAGGAAGAAGTATAGAGAAGGAAAATAACTATAACCTTCTAATAACTCAAATTGATCCCAAAGGATTAATAAGAAAATGGGGCAGTGTGAGGGAACAGCTTAGAACAATGCATATGGTCTTAAAGTGTCCATATACAAAGAAATTGTTTTTTTATTTTAATTGTAGGGCCGATGGTGTAATGAGGACAATGGCTCCTGAAAAGCTACTAAAGAGTATGCCAATACTACAGGGACAAATTGATGCACTGCTTGAATTTGATGTATGTATCTCACTAGAAAATGTTTCTTACACAATCAATATTGTCTTTCATTTGAAGATGGGCTACAGGTAAATCCAAAGACTTCCCCGGGAAGCAGCTATAGATCTTCTTCATTTAGATAAATATTTTGTTCAGGCTGTTAAGCTCGAGAAAGATTATTTAGGTTCCCCTGATTTTCTAAGCCATTTACCAGGTGTTTACATAAGTCATGGAAAAATATGAATGGTACATTCTTGGAACCTCATGTTCTGAGCAGGATGGTAGCCTCCTATTGTACTTGACAGAATGAAGTATCTACAAGATGTGCCTTCAGGAAGCTAAATAACTTGACCTGCTTTTTTATGTGTATTGCTTAAATGTCACTATCCATGAAAGAATTGTGTTTAATCTTAGAAAAATTAGTGAATTGTTTCATTGTCAATATCCTGGTTGTGATATTATGCTATAGTTTTATAGGATGTTACCATTAAGATAAACTGGAAAAATGGTATATGGGATCTTTCTGTATTCTTTCTGACACCTGCATGTAAATTTGAGAGTTATCTTAAAATAAAAAGATTAATTTTGAAGAACCTTCAGGCTGGGATTGGTGGCTCATGCCTGTAATGCCAGACTTTGGGAGGCCACGGCGGCAGATCACTTGAGTCTGGACTTTGAAACTAGCCTAGTCTGGTCAACATTTTCTTTCTTTACTAAAAATACAAAAAAAAAAAAAATTTATACAGGTGTGGTGGTGTAATCCTAGCCACTTTGGAGGCTGAGATGGGAGGATCATTTGAACCTGGGAAGCAGAGGTAGCAGTGAGCTGAGGTCATGCCACTACACTGCAGTCTGGGTGACATATGTGTCTTTTAATTGATAAGACTAACTTCATTGACTTAAATTGAAGCAAAAACATATGTAGTCCATGTTTTGTTATTGGTAGGGTTACCAAATGAGTTACCAACATTTGTAGAATATTCATGAATTTCTTAGTACTCGTTTGAGACATTTTAATGTGATTCAAGAAAAATTATGACTTGATGATATGCAGCTAATATTAAATTTTTCTGTTTTTCTAGGTACATCCAAACGAACTAACAAATGGTGTCATAAATGCAGCATTTATGCTTCTTTTCAAAGATCTTATCAAACTTTTTGCTTGCTACAATGATGGCGTTATTAACTTACTAGGTAGGTAGAACAACTGAAACATGTCTGGGCTGATGGGATACACGGTAACTGATGAATTCTGTGGGATGAGTTTGTTGTCTCACTTCTTGGCAGGCAGTGTTGTGTGGAATACCCTGATAGCGAGTAAGTTCACAGATGGTGGTACTGGCAGGACAATATGGGCAGAGATGGTAAATCCACATCTAGGATTACTGGGTGCTAATCGAAGTGTAGACAGATTGCTGCTAGCCACCCTAGTAAAAGGAATTAATCTTCAACCTGTTACTAGGTAGATGGCTGGTCTTTCTAGACTATTGTGTTATGATGAAAGCTCTGTTGATCCATGTGTTGGCCAGCCAAGGACTCAGCACTGATGATAGGCATATAAGCTTTGGTGATGGGAAGCCTATGCTGTTTAGCCTATTCATAACGTCCATTTCTGATATCATGTCCACTTCCTATAGAGTTCTCTTAGCCTTCTGATTAGCAAGAGCTTTTTTGTGGGATATGCCCTTTGGTTTTTATTCAAATGGGATGAAGATAGTCTCGTGCTCTCTTCCATCCTGAGAGACCCATCCATCACCTTTTCTCGACCTCCTTGTCACCAATATTCCAGTTTTATTTTTTTCAAGTACCTTATTATCCAGGCCAACAGTTAGTTGTTACATATAATTTCATGTAGTTCAATGTGTCTTGCCATTTCTTCTTTAGCGTAAAGTGGAAAATTAGATAGATGTATTGCTGAAAATTTGACTCACAGTGAAGATTTCTTTCTATGTCAAGGCCACCTCTTTGTGGGGATATTAGCCAGCTAATCACTTCCAGCTGGTGCCAACATGAGGAACCATCTCTAAATCAAATTTGAATGTTTTCTTCCTCAGTCAGCTGGTGATAGAGAACTCCCCCAGAGTCCATGGGTATAATTTGAGGGAGAAATGGGAAAGAAAAAGAGTACATGCACTGGTGATATGAACCATCTTTTCATACAGTCTACCTGCTTATTCACAGCCTGCTTGAGGCTTATCTCTTATAGACCACTTCTGTTTGATAATGAAGAATTATTGTGCTTGTCCAACTTTATTGTTTGGTACATTAGAAACACCCATTTTAGGTCTGATGATCACTTGATGTTCTTTGGTCAAAATTTAAGTCTCTAAAAGTAAAAGGTAGGTACAAATAAACCAAGGCAAACTGAAGTAAAAGTAAACCAAAAGCAGTTTTTCCAAAGGAGATTAATTACTGTACTACTGTGTGAAGAAGACATGGCTCTATTCCAAAGCACTGGAGGCCTGTATTGGAGTGTACCAGAGACACTCTACAGCATTTGAATATGCCAGATACACTTTGAATACTTTTAGATCTGCTGAAACAGAGCCCCACGTGGCTTCCATTTGGAGAAGTTGTAGAGTCTTGCCTTAATCTGGGCTCGACTCTTATGTGACACCATACAGATGCTTTGCTTAGAGCAGCACATGCACACGTCCTCTATGTTGTCACTGAAGCAGCTCTAAAGAGCAACTTCTGCCTCTTTTTAGTTACAAAGAGTGCAAGGTGCAAAATTTGTTTTTTACATTGAAGGGATTTCTCTGAAATGCTCAGACTTTGGTGCCCTTAGAAACTTCCTTGAGGTGGCAGTTCTCTGAATTTTCGTAGATTCTGGCTCTCATACTTTGACATGCATGTGACCTATCAAGGCAACTAGAACCTTCCATTTTTGCCCACTACATAGAATCAACCTTATGTCATCCAAATGATATCCTATGTGAGTATGACAGACAAATAGGTTGATATCCCAGAAATGAGACAGTGAGGCTATAAAGACATCTCTGC
This sequence comes from Callithrix jacchus, assembly GCF_049354715.1. Taxonomy (NCBI): domain Eukaryota; kingdom Metazoa; phylum Chordata; class Mammalia; order Primates; family Cebidae; genus Callithrix; species Callithrix jacchus. The sequence goes on along the minus strand of NC_133505.1, from coordinate 89,218,496 downwards.
TACATGACAGAAAACTACTTCTGATGGTTTCTGCCTATTTAAATAGAGATAAAAGCATTACCTAGTTCCATAGCTGCCTGTGAGGTTCCAGGGTCTGCATTGATTTTCTTCTGGTAAATGAGGATACATCCGGAAATCTGCACATTAGCAGCTATTACCCAATTAAGTTTATAATCTGCTGTTATCCTTTCAAATACATACATCTTTTCATAAACCAAATATGCAAGTATACTGAGGATTCGCATTTCTACCCCCATATCTTTACAGAAATCAGGAAAACTGTGGATTCTACTAGTTTTAAGGTATATCTACTCAAACTATGCATTCAGTATACTGAAGATATAACCACAGACAGTCTTGTGCATTCACTGTACCTGACTTCCTTTTATAACTTAATCCCCACAAAGCCTCCACTCAGATTGCTAGAATATACAGTGACATATTGGGACCCTAGGAGTAGAACAAGCTTAGAGTCAGTGTCCCTGAACAGTCTGGGTAGATAAAGCTGACTTCCGAATTCCAGTTCCACATGGAAGGAGCTTAGAAGTCACCACTCTGTCCTAAAAATAAGTACGAAGCTGAATAGACTGAAAAATCAACAGCCCTTCTGGGATCCACAAGAGAAGTGAAGACACAGGACAAACCTCTGTGCCCAAGATTGGAGAGACAGGCAAATACAAGAAGTCATGGATTACTGGAACAGAGACTCATGAGTGTAAAACTGCCACAGAAAACGGTGCTGAAATAGGAAGATTTGAACTGTAATTGATGAATTGTTGTAGGCTCAATATGGCCAAGTTGGAGAGTTAAAAACTCCCAGGGAATCCAGTCATAGGGCACACCACACTTTTGTTTAACTCCAGGAGCACAACTAGGCTCTTATAGTAAATATTAGGGGAAAATCTTGTGCTTCCAGGATAGGGAGGAGAAAAAGAACCATTTTGAAATATGCCAGAGCACTCTTATCCTTAAGAAGGAGATACTACTTAAACAGAGTCTCACCAAAAAGTGAGATCTAAACACAGGGCTATGGAACACTTCCCCTTCCCTCACCTTAACACCACATTAATAAAGACCTGTTTATAGCAGTATCTTTTACCTGGTACATCGTGTACAGCTATCAAGAAAAAATTACAAGTAATACTAAATGACAATAAAACATTTGAAAAGATAGAGCCAGCATCAGAACCAGACATGGCAGGGATGAAGAAATGATCACACTGGGAATTTAAAGCAATTATGATTAATATGCTAAGGGCTCCAATGGACAAAGTAGGCAGCATGCAAGAACAGATAGGCAATATAAGCAGAGAGATGGAAATCCTAAAAAAGAACTGACAGGAAATAGTAGAGATCAAAATCACTGTAACGGAAATGAAGAACGTCTTTGATGGGCTTTTAGCAAACAGAACATGGCTGAGGAAACAGTCTTTAAGCTTGATGGTATATCAGTAGAAACCCCCAAAACTGCAAAGCAAAGAGAACAAAGATGAAAAAAAAATGGCAGAAGAGAGTAAGACTGTGGGACAACAACAAAAGATGTCATATATGTATAATGGAATACTAGAAGGAAAAGAGAGGAAGGAACAGAAGAAATTTGAAATAATAATGACAGATAATTTACCCAAATTAATGTCAGACATCAAACCACATATCCAGGAAGCTCAGAGAGCAACAAGTAGAATAAATGCCCCTAAAACTACTGTGAGTCATATAATTTTCAAACTATTGAAAATCAAAATGAAGAAAGAAATCATGAAAAACCCAGAGGGAAAAAAACACCTTGTCTATGGAGGAGCAAAAATAAGCAGTGAAACATTTAGTGTTGAGACGACCCACTAACCTAAAATTCTTCACCCTGTGAAATCGTCTTTAAAAGTGAGAGAGAAATAAAGACTTTCTCAGTCAAACAAAAATGGAAAGCATTTATTGCCAGCAGATCTGCATTGCAAAAAATGCTTAAAGTTCTGAAGAGAGAAGGAAAATTATAGGGGCCAGAAACTTGAGTCTACATAAAGAAAGGAAGGATATCAAAAGAAGAGTGAGTGAAGGTAAAATAAAAACTTTTATTTCCCTTATTTTTAGTAGTTGTTCTGACAGACAACAGTTTGTTCAAAATAGTAATAGAAATAACATGGTTATGTATTTATAAAATATATACATATATATGCTTATGTATAGGTGAAATGAATGACCACAATAATGCAAGGGATAGTTGGGAGGAATTTGGATGTTTTATTATCATAAGATACTCACACTATTAGTGAAGCACTATGGTGTTATTTGAAAGTGGCCTTGGATTAGTTGCAAATGTACATAGCAAATTCTAGGGCAACAACTAGAAAAGTAAAAAAGAAGTCTAATTAATATGTTAAGAAAGGAGAGAAAATGAAATCATATCAAATGCTCATTTAAAACCACAAATGGAAGAAAAAGAGTGGAAGACAAAAAGAGGAACGAAGAGCAATGGCAACAATAGAAAATAGTAACAAATAATGGTAGATACTAATCCAGCTATACCAAAAATCACTTTAACCTCAATGGTCTAAATGCATCAATTAAAAGACAGAGATTACCAGAGTAGATCTAAAAACAAGACCCAACTCTATGTTGTCTATAGGAAATCAACTTTAAATATAAAGACACATGTAAATTAAGAGTAGAGAGATGGAGAAAAATATACCATGCTAACACTAATCAAAAGAAAGCAAGAGTAGCTATATTAATTTCAGACATGGCAGACTTCAAAGCAAGGACAGTTATCAAAGGTTAAGATGGACATTACATAATGATAAAAGGATCAATTTTTCAAACAGACACAACAGTCATTAATATGTATGCACCTAACAGCAGATAATCAAAAAGTATGTATGGCAAAAACTGCTAGAACTGCAAGGACAAATAGATGAATATACTTGTAGAGGTAGAACTGCAACACCCTTCTATCAGTAATGGACAGATTCAGAAGGCAGAGAAACAGTAGGGATGAAGTTGAACTCAACACCACCATCAACTGGATATAATGGGCATATATCTATATAGACTACTTGATCTAAAAACAGCAAAAGGCACATTCTTCTCAAGTTTGCATGGAACATTCACCAGTAGAGACCACAATCTGAGCCATAAAATACATCTTGACACACTTAAAATAATAGAAATCATAACAGCCATCTGCTCTCAGACCACAATGGAATTAAACTAAAAATAATAACAAAAATAACTGGAATTTTCAGAATAGGTGGAGATTAAACAACACACTTCTAAATAACATGTGGGTCAAAGAATAAAGATCAAGAGAAATCTAAGAATACTTTGAACTAAATTACACTGAAAATACACCTTATCAAAATGTGTAGGATGCATTGAAAGCAGTGCTTACAGGAAATTTATAGTATTGAATGCATATACTAGAAAAGAAGAAAGATCTAAAATCAGTCACCTAAGCTTCCACCTTGGGAAACAAGAAAAAGAAAAGCAAATTAGCCAAAGTAAATGGAAGAAAAGAAATAATAAAAATTAGAGCACAAATCAATGAAATTGAAAACAGGAAATCAAGAGAAAAAAATGATGAAACCAAAAACTGGTTCTTTGAAAAGATCAATAAAATCAGTAATTCTCTAGCCAGACTAAGAAGAAAAGAGGACACAAATTACGGATAACAGAAATTAAAGAAGGGATACCACTACAGAGCCTATGGACATTAAAAAGATAAGAGAATATTATGAACAGACTCTATACCCACAAATTTCATAACCTAGATGAAATGGACCAACTCCTTGAAAGATAGAATCTCTCTAAACTCACACAAGAAATAATAGACAACCTGAGTAGGCCTATATCTATTATAGATACTTAGTCAATAACTAATAACCTTTGAAAACAAAAAAAGCATCAGGCCCACATGGGTTCTACCATGCTTTTAAGTGAGAAATTATACCATTTCTTTTCAGTCTCTTTCAGAACATAGAAATAGAGAAGATTCTTCTTAACTCCTTTTATGAGACAAGCATTACCTTAACATCAAAACCAAAGACATTATAAGAAAAGGAAATTGGCTGGGTGCAGTGGCTCATACCTGTAATCCCAGCACTTTGGGAGGCAAAGGGAGAGCAGATCACTTGAGGTCAGGAGTTCCAGACCAGCCTGGCAAACATGGTGAAACCCCGTCTCTACTAAAAATAATTGAAAAATAAAATATAGAATTAACTAGAAAAAAAATAATACAAAAATCAGCCAAGTGTGGTGGCAGGCGCCTGTAATCCCAGCTACTCAGGAGGCTGAGGCAGGAGAATCACTTGCACCCAGGAGGTGGAGGTTGCAATGAGCTGAGATCGTGTCACTGCACTCTAGCCTGGGAAACAGAGCAATACTCCATCTCAAAAAAAAAAAAAAAAAAGATTAATTTGAGTATTAGATTACCAAACCAAGATATTAAATAGCTAATATTCTCAGTTCTTCCTGTAGCTTGTATTATGTCCTGAACCATTCATTTAGTCTCCTAACTCTTCTGCATCAATATTCATAAAACAACTGAGGTTAATTAGGTAATATCTTAGATGTCTTTCAACATTAATGTCCGAAGATTGTACTAACTATTGCAATTGCAAATTGAAAATGCAAGCTAACAGAACGTATATTATTAGCATTAATACCATCATTCGAATTTTGCATTTATGTATTTTTAATAACATTTTGCTATAGGCTTAACTTCTTAAAAATTCAGTTTGCTTCTGAAGTATAATCATGAATAATAGTTATCTGGAAAAGAAATTAGAACTCATAATGCCAACTACAGAGTAAAAAATTATAGTAGAACAACTAGATATCCACATGGGAAAGAAATAAATTTTGAACTTTATCTCAATTGGTTGGTTGTTCAAACTAGGCCTACAGATTCTTTGATATTCATCCCTTATAAAGGTATAAATTGGCTGGGTGTGGTGGCTCACACCTGTAATCCCAGTACTTTGGGAGGCCAAGGTGTGTGGATCACTTGAGGTAGTATTATATAATATGTATATATCTTATGTTGTTTATCTACGTACCTATTAATGAATATTAATTCCTTTATGGGTTTTTTTTTCCTGCTATTATGAACATTTTGGAACATCATGTGCTAGGTAGGTCAGGAGTTCAAGACCAGCCTAGCCAACATGGTGAAACTCCATCTCTACTAAAAATGTATTTTTAAAAAGTTAGCTGGGCATGGTGGCACATGCCTGTAATCCCAGCTACTAGGAAGGCTGAGGCAGGAGAACCACTTGAATCCAGGAGGCAGAGGTTGCAGTGAGCCAAGATTATGCTGCTGCACTCCAGTCTGGGCAACAAAGTGAGACTCCACCTCAAAAAAAAAAAAAGATATAAATTAACTCCTATCATTTTGAATGTGGGATGGACTTATAGAATCATTTCTAATGAATAGAGTCAAGCTGAAGCAATGGTGTGAAGCTTTGACACTGACTTATAAGAGACACCCTGATGTCTTCCTCACTACTTCTTGCTTAGATCATTTGCTCTAGGTAAAGCCAGCAGCAAAGTTGTGAGGATACTCAGTCTTGTAGAGTTTCATACAGCAAGAAACTGAGACCTTCTGTCAACAGGCATGTGAGTGAGCTACCATGCATGCAGAACATTTGGCCCCATGCAGACTATTGAGTGCTACAGCCATGGCCAGGATTTGACTATAACCTCATGAGGCCTTGAGCCAGAATCATTGAGCTAAGCCTCTTCCAAACTCCTGACTCTTATAAGCTGTGTGAGACCAGAAATTTATTTGTTGCTTTAACTGCTAAATTTTGGAGTAATTTGTTATTCAGTAGTAGAGAATATACCTCATAGCAGGCCTAAAAGTGAAATCAAAATAATTATTGACCTAAATATAAAAGTTAAAATTATGAAGTTTCTAGAAAAAAACAAGGACTAGGTAAAGATTTCTTAAGTGAAACACAGAAAACATGAATTATAAAAGAGAAAGTTAACAAGTTGGACTTTATCAAAAGTACTCATGCTCCTCAAAAGACATTATTAAGAATAAAAATACAAGTCACAGAGGAGGAGGAAATATATATATATATATATATATATATATATATATATATATATACATTTTAAGGACTTCTATCAGGAATATATAAAGAATTCAGTAATCAAGACAACTCAATTTTCATAATGTACAAAAGATTTGAACAGACACTTTACAAAAGAAGATACTAAATGACTAAGAAGCATACAAAAAGATTCTCAATGTCATCATTTACTGAGTAAATGTAAACTAAAATCCCAGTGAGATACCTCTTGGTAAAATGTCAAATTGTTTGACCATTTTACATTATTGTTTTACTTAAAAGATTAAACAGTCACCTAACTTATGATCCATTCCTAGGATACTTACCCCGGAGAAATAAAAATAAGTATCTATACAAAGACTAGCACATGAATGTTCAAAAATGTCCATAATAGCAAAAAAACCCATAAAGAAACTAAATAGTCATTAATAGGTACATAGATAAACAAAATAAGATGTATACATATTATACAATACTACTCAACAATAAAAAGGAATGAGCTATTATATTTATGTAATAACATAAATGATTTTCCAAATCATTAGGTTGAAAGAAGCCAAAGAAAAGAGAGTACATATTGTATGCTATTTCGATAAAATTTTAGAAAATGCAAACTAACTTATAGTGACAGAAAGTAGACCAGTGGTTACCCATGGTTCAGAGTGGAGGAAGGAATTAACTGCAAAAGGACACCAGAAGTCTTTTGGGAGTGATAAAAATGTTCTGCACTGCTGTGGTTTGAATGGCCCCTCCAAAACACATATTGAAATTTAATTGGGATTGTGATGGTACTTTTTTTTTAATTGCATTTTAGGTTTTGAGGTACATGTGCAGAACGTGCAAGATAGTTGCATAGGTACACACATGGCAGTGTGTTTTGCTGCCTTCCTCCCCTTCACCCACATTTGGCATTTCTCCCCAGGCTATCCCTCCCCATCTCCCCGCCTGCTGCCCCTCCCCTATTCCCCCAATAGACCCCAGTGTGTAGTACCGACTTCCCTATGTCCATGTGTTCTCATTTTTCCTCACCCACCTATGAGTGAGAACATGTGGTATTTCATTTTCTGTTCATGTGTCAGTTTTCTGAGAATGATGTTCTCCAGATTCATCCATGTCCCTACAAAGGACACGAACGCATCATTTTTGATTGCTGCATAATATTCCATGGCAATGGTACTTTTAAGAGGTGACTTTTCTCAGGCATGCACTCTCTCACCGTGTGATACCTTCTGCCATGTCGTGATGCAACAAGAAGGTCCTTATCAGATATAGCTCCTTGATCTTGGACTTCCAGCCATAAGAACTATGAGCCAAATAAATTTTTCTTAACAAATTATCTAGTATGTGGTATTCCATGGTAGCAGCAGAAAAGGGACTGACATGTACCTTGCTTGTAACAGTAATTGATGTTGCATACAACTGTCAAGACACATAAAATCTGCAGTTTAAAAGAATGTAATATACACTATATAAATAATATCTCAGTAAGTTTTATTTAAAATGAAAGAAAAGGAAATTACAGACCAATATCTCTCGTGAACATAGTTGAAAAATACTCAACAAAATATCAGCAAATTAAATCCAATAATGTATAAAAAGAATTATAAACCATGACCAAGGGGATTTACCCAGGTATGCAAAGCTGGTTCAGCATTTGAAAATCAGTTAATATATTCTGCAAAGCAAATGCCATCAACATTTGAAAATCAATTAATGTAATCTGTAAATCTTATCTTTTAGCCATAAGCTAAAAGAGAATAATCTTATGATCATATCAGTAGATGCAAGAAAAGGGTTTGATGAACTCCAACACCCATTCATGATAAAAATTATCAGTGAACTAGGAATAGAAGGGGAACTTCATCAACTTGATAAAGAATATCTACAAAAACTTAATAGATACCATTATATTTAATGGTCAAAAAGCTACAAGCTTTCCCAGTAAGATCAGGAAGAAGGCAAAGTGTCCCCTCTCACTATTGCTTTTCACCATCATACTGTAAGTCCTAGCTAATGAAGTAAGAAAAGAAAAGGAAATGAAAGGTATACATATTTGGGATGGAGAAATAAGACCTTCTTTGTTCCAAGATTGTATGACTATCTATGGTAGAAAATCCAAAAGAATTGACAAAAAAAATATATTCCTGGAACTTTTTTATAGCAATTATAGCACAGGTGCAAGAAAAATGGTTAGTGTACAAAAGTCATTTGCTTTCTGATATGCTAGCAATGAATAAGCAGAATTTGAAATTAAAAACAAGGCAATTAACATCAGCACACCCTAAAATGAAATACTTAAGTATAAGCATAACAAAATGTCTATAAGATCTATATGAGGAAAACAACAAAACTCCTATGAAAGAAATCAAACAACTAATAAATGGAGAGATGTTCCATGTTTGTGGATAAGAAGATTCAATATTGTGAATATGTCAGTTCTTTCCAACATTATCTATAGATTCATTATAATAGTATTCAGTATTTCAGAAAGTTACTTTGTGGATATTGACAAACTGATTCTAATCAGGCAAAAGACCCCGAATAGCTGACAATATTGATGAAGAAGAAAGTTGAAGGACTGACCTATCCCACTTTAAAACCTATTATAATGCTACGTATTCAAGATATTGTGGTATTGGCAAAAGAATAGACAAGCCGGTGGAACAGAATAGAGAGCCAAGAAATCAACCCATATTAATAGAACCTGATCTATAATAAAGGCACAAAGACCATTTTTTCAACAAATGGTGCTGGAACAACTGGACATTCATACACCAAAAAATTTAACCTGGACACAGACCTTATACCCTTTACAAATGTTAACTCAAAATGGATCATAGACCTAAATGTAAAATGCAAAACTATAAACATCCTGGAAGATAACATATGAGAAAACCTAAATGACCTTGGGAATGGTAGTGACTTTTTACATGCAACACCAGCATGATCCATGGAAGAAATAATTGACAAGCTGGATTTCATTAAAACTTAAAAACTTCTGCTCTGTGAAAGACAGTGTCAAGAAAACGGTAAAATGTGCCACACACCGGAAAATGATGTTTGCAAAAACCACATCTGATGAAAGACTGTTATCCAAAATATACAAAGAACCCTTAGAACTAAAAAATAATAAAACAAGCAAATTAAAAATGAGCTATGCAATCCCAGCACTTTGGGAGGCCGAGGCGGGTGGATCACGAGGTCAAGATATCGAGACCATCCTGGTCAACATGGTGAAACCCCGTCTCTACTAAAGATACAAAAAAAATTAGCTGGGCATGGTGGCGCGTGCCTGTAATCCCAGCTACTCAGGAGGCTGAGGCAGGAGAATCGCCTGAACCCAGGAGGTGGAGGTTGCGGTGAGCCGAGATCGCGCCATTGCACTCCAGCCTGGGTAACAAGAGCGAAACTCCGTCTCAAAAAAAAAAAAAAAAAAAAAAAATGAGCTAAAGACTTTGGTAACTCACCAACAAAGATATGCAGATATTATTCAGTGCTAAAAGAAAATGTGGCATCAACCCATGAAAATGCATGAAGGCATCTTAAATGCATATTACTAAGTGAAACAAGCCAGTCTGAAAAGGCATGTTTTCAGCTCTCTGACATTATACAAAAGGCAAAGCTCTGAAGACAATAAAAAGATCATTGGTGTTTAGTGGAGGTCTCATTCTGTCACCCAGACTGGAGTTCAATGGCACAAGCACGGCTCACTGCAGTCTTGACCTCCTGGGCTCAAGCAGTTCTCCTGCCTCAGCCTCCCAAGTAGCTGGGATTAAAAGCATGCACCACCACTCCTGGCTAATTAAAAAAATTTTTTTTTTTAGAAATAGAGTCTTGCCATGTTGTCCAGGCTGGTCTCAAACTCCTGGCTTCAAGCAGTCTTCTTGCCTCAGCCTCCTACAATACTGGGATTATAGGCATGAGCCACCATGCCTGGCTAGATTTTTAGGACAGTGAAAATTCTCTGTATACAGATACTATAATGGTAGATTCATGTCATTATACATCTGTCCAAATCCATAGAATGTACAGCACCAAGAGTGAACAATAATGTGCTGTGGACTTGGGGTGATAATGACGTTCAGTGTAGGTTCATCAGTTGTAACTAGTATGGCACTCTTTTGGGAGATGTTGATAATGGGGGAGGCTATGCATGCTTAGGGGCAAGGAGAATATGAGAAATCTCTGTAACTTCTGTTTAATTTTGTTGTGAACCTAAAACTACTCTTTAAAAAAAGTATTTTTCTAAAAAAAAAAAAATGCTGGATATGTCCCTTTTCCCTGTGTATAGTCACTCCAGTAAAGGTCTGTTTGCAGAAGATGAAGAAAAAGTACTTTAACCAGTGGTCAAGGACTTTCCTTAAGAATATCTGGAGGATTCATTAAAGCTTAGGTTGCTGAACCTGTAACCCAGAATTTCTAATTCAGTAGGTCAGAGGTGGGGCCTGAGAATTTGCATGCCTAATAAGGGCCAAAGTCATGCTGTTCCTGGTGGCTTCGGGACTTCAGTTTGGGAATCATTCTATTAGAACCACTCACGGATGCTCAAACTAGCACTTTGATTTCACACATTTTGGCATATTCACCCAATTTGATAAATTTTGAGTCAGCTGTGTTTTTCATTTGTTTACTAGATAGTGCTAGGAGTTAACCTCATAAATATGTTGTGGGTTAATTTTAATAAAGGACTTCATGACCAGTACTTTACATCTAATGTTAGAATCAATATTGGTGTTATAAATCTTCACAAATGCTTTATTGCTATAATGAAACTGACTTGTAAGTCAGCTGTCTCCCTGACTAATGATCATTAGTAATAGTTTATGTAGAAACTCTTAGTTTGTCTGTCAGAGATGATAATTTTTTTATTTGGTTTATTTCCTAGGACAATTATCCTTCAAAAGTTAATACTAGTATGACAAGGTTAATTTATCACAGCTTTAAAAAGGTTCATGTTACAAACATAAAATTTGACCATTTTAAATATTGAAAATTAACATATTTTTTCTTTACTGTGAAAGAAAGGTAGAGGCTCATTTTTAGATGACCAATTCCCTCTCTAAAAGTGCTGATTTTGGCCAAGTGCAGTGGCTCACGCCTATAATGCCAGCACTTTGGGAGGCTGAGGTGGGTGGATCACAAGTTCAGCAGTTCGAGACCAGCCTGGCCAACATAGTGAAACCCCCATCTCTATTAAAACTACAAAAAATTAGCCAGGCATGGTGTAGGCATCTGTAATCCCAGCTACTCAGGAAGCTGAGGCTGTGGAACCACTTGAACCCTGGAGGCAGCAGTTGCAGTGAGTCAAAATCGCGCCATTGCACTCCAGCCCTGGTGACAGTGTGAGACTGTTGTCTCAAAAAAAAAGTGCTGATTTCCCTAGGCCCTGCACTGGTCTGGGCAGGAGAGCCTCATAGCTATGCCTATGTCAGTGAAATAGTACATGTTGCCTTTCTGTGTTAATGCTACTATTATAGAAGCAATTATGAAATTATAACCCAAATCCATAATGATCAACTGCTATTGCTGAGTCCTAAATTATCATGAAGGATACAATTTTAAACATATCCAGAGGAGACAGAAAACACTTGGTTAAAATTTTGGTCACTGGTTTTAAAAGGAAATTGAGATACTTCACTTGATTTTTTTTTTTTTTTTTTTGGTATTATTGCTGAAGAGCAGATGCAATGACATAAACTCAGATTATACTAAAGAGAAGTAATTTGGATTTGGATATTTGAAAGAAATTATTTATATAAATATTGTTTTAAAAAGAGAGAACAAAAAATATATTTTATCAGAATAAATCCTTATTTTCAAATTTCTTAACAAGAAAAGATTTCCCGTTTATAGAATCATGAGTTTATCCATTGCATTAGAAAACAGGACAGAGTAGATAAAGAAAGTATCCTTAGATTTGGTCATTTTTTTAAAAGACTCTCTTTTCTCTAAACTCCTAGCAAGTAGAAAACAGTATGTATTTGTTTTCTTCATCTTTTTGCTTCCCTTAAATACCCTACAGGGGAGGTCCATGTTAAAAGTAAAATTACCCAAAGACTGTCAACAGAAGTAACTTCTCTTGATAATTAGTTCTTTGTGTAATTATAATTATTAAACTTTTCTTGAGAAAATTAAAAATACTTTTGAGCAAGTAAAATTACATGCTGAATAAAATAACTCTCAAGTATGAAAGAATATAAAAATACCATATATTGAACCATGTGCAAACACAAAATAATGAACTTATAAAGAAGATGCTGAGCCATCAGGTATAATCCAGAGTTGCCTGGGAACTGCTGTAGACAGACATAGCCTGCTGTGTCTCCATCTGCAATGTCCATAATTATTGACTGAATGATCAATAAATAACTGATTAAAACACTAATGATTTCTTCAAAGCATGTATGGAAGTAAATATATTCTCATATTGCAAATGTAATGGAGCTGTAGTTCCCTAATGACTGAATTCTAGTCTTGGGAGTGTGAAAGAGCACAATAAAATGAGCTTCTGTTTTTCTGTCTAGAAAGCTAAAGACTGAGAAAGAGAACATAAATACAGACTAGAAAGTCATAAAGGATATAGTAAAACAAAGGTATTTCACAAAACCCTACAGTTTTATAAATAAAAGCCACATCATAATGTTTGAAATAAAAAATTTATGACCAATAAAAGCAAGTATCAACTTAGTGTAGAAAACATAAAGAATTGAAGGTTTGTTGACTATTCTTATAATTTATAGATTATTAGTTTATAGTGAGCTAATAAGAAAATAAGGATTCTGTAGAATGCAGTCATGAATTTTGAGATTATCATCAGGAAGAATTTGCTGCTATTTTCCAAGACAGGATATTGGGATATATGGAACATGAATTTAACCAGTTGTGGCAGTTCATATATTCAACTTTAGTTCAGTTCTCATTATTTAAATTTTTTTATTTGAGACAGATTATTATCTTGGAACGTAACAATTTTCCTAATCTATTGAGCTTCCCTTTGTTTAGGTGCCTTAATACCTCATGTAAGTTTTACTGCCAAGTGTTTTGATTCAAATATTAAGTTTTAAGTAGTAATCTTAACATAAGCTTAGAAAAAAAATAGAATATAATACTCTTTCAAATTGCTTTTCTCTTTATCTTTTCTAGAAAAGTTTTTTGAAATGAAGAAAGGACAATGTAAAGATGCTCTAGAAATTTACAAACGATTTCTAACTAGAATGACACGAGTGTCTGAATTTCTCAAGGTTGCAGAGGTAAGTAATATTAACTTTTGTGGGGAATATAATTTTTAAAATATTTGCTCATGTATTTGGAGTATATAATAGAATGTATAAGGGAGTCACAACATATTAGGGTTGGAAGTGCCTCAGTATATTAAAGTTGGAAGTGACTATGGAAGTTGTCTCATCCAACTTCTCACTCAGAGTTCTACTCTGTATGCCTGCATCCTAATCAGATGATCATTCTGCATTTGAATAAAAGTTTCATGGATAATAAGGTCATTTGCCGCTTTGCAAGGTAGTCTATTCCTCCATTCCATCTAACAGCTATCTTAATTGTTAGAAAATCTTTATTTTCATTGAACCTTAGGTTTGCCTTTAGAAAAACCTGTTGATTTTTCTTAGCATGTAAATTATAAATCATAAATTTTGACCCTCCTTACTTTGTCAATGATTTATATACAATGAAAAATAAAACAAAATGTAATTTGTTTTATAAAGTTTACAAATTGTTTCTTAAGGATATATTTTTATACTTGATTAGAATACCTGTGTAACTATATAGTTGGTGTTCCTGAAATTATCTGTAAATTGGTATTTTCTCTTATAAAATCCAATTAATGATTCATGTTGATATTGGAAATTATGATACTGTTATTATAGTCCTTTGGAAGAATGGCAAGTGTATTTTTCTCTTATATGTCAATTAACTGATTACTAGGAACTGACTGGAATGTTGTGTGAAAGAGGTTCTAAGGCTCAGCAGCAAGCCATACAATGCTGTGGATATGGGACATTCATGCCATGTTTTTGCTGTCTTTGTCATTTTGAGAATACACTGCAAGAACAAGCATTTTATAGCCACAATTTCAGAAGTATTCTAGTCCATAAATTGTGTTTAAAATATTTTATTCATAGTAGTAATAATTGTCACAAGCAAATTCTGGTACCAATATCACAAAATGTTGATTCTTGAACTTTCACCCATACAACATGTAATTAGAATAAACATCTTTTTTAAATAAGGGAAACAAAAGGTAAAGATTAACTTATGTAAATAGTATATACGTTAAAGCACATTCATGTGTCTTTCCTCATGGGTTTATCAATGCTGGTAGTCTTTTAGGAAAGATAGAATTGCTTGAAATTTTTTCTTTTGCTACTATATAGGTTTTGTATTTGGTATAATTTTGCCATGGTTTAATCGTAATTATCAGCATAATCTAGTAAAATTTGCCAAATTTCTTTCTGCAAAAAGATAAATTATGCCCAAATACCAAGAACGGATTATCTTATGGTTTTATTAAATCTTAGTGTACATTCATTCCAATTTCTCATTTGTTGTTGTACATAAGTAAGGAGCTGGCATGTAGCAGTCTGGAGTATACATTTCTCTAATCAGCATTACAAGTCTGGGCTCAAGGTTCCCATGATAAAAGTTCTACTTATTTGTCAATTCCTTCTGTCTTAACATGTAAAATTCTACTTTTTGTCTTACGTTAGCACAAGCCCAACTGAGGCCATTGAGAAAGAGATATACAGAAACCAGATGTCATTTTAAGAGTCTGTCTTTAAATAACTGGATAATAAATTTTAAAATTATTTTTATTTCAACATTATGATTAAGACTTTTCATGGAATGGATACTAACTTACAAAAATTTTTTAATAGAGTAAACATTAAACCACAATGGGACAACCATCACCATTTGTGTTTTCTTTCACACTTAAATCACATTGTTCATAATTTGAACACAAAATGTTTGAATACCAGTGTTGAGTGGTTGTTATGATTGGTTAATGTAGAAATTTTCAACAAATGTACAAATCTCTCTGTACTATACAGTACTCATGTAGTCTATCTGTGGATTCATATTCAATAGCCATCCCTTAGTTAGTACCATTTACCTGAGAGTCTGAAGAAGACTTCTAGAATATAATTTTCAAAATACAACTTTATTTATTGGTTATTTGGAAAATAGTAACAGTAAGTTGTCTGTTGTATTAAAGAAAAGGTAATGTAGTTGAACAATTTCTTTGGAATATTCAAATTTCTGAAATTCCTTGAAGTACAGAAAACTTACTCTGTCTTATATTCTTATTATGAAGTCTCCTATGGCAGACAAGTAAAATTTTGTAAAATAATTTTTACAGGTAAGAGATATTTCTGCTAAATACTCTTCTCTTTTATATAACCAAGTTATTCTTAGTTTTCTATACTAAGGTGGATATCAGAATCGTAGGAGTTACATCTCCCAGAATATTTGCATACAAAAAGTGATGAGTAACACACTTTAATCCTCTAATTATATTGTGGTTCAGAAGTTCAGAGCAATAAAAATAGCAATGTTGAGGAGAATTCCTAAATTGCCTCTTTTAACAGAATTATCCATTTAATGGAAATACATTGCCTTTTCTCAAAGTGATTTCAGTATTAGGGATCCCTAATATTTGTATTTTAAAAATCCCTCTTTCAGTGCCTTCTTAGCACAGTAGGCAGCAAGTCAGTCTCATAAAAATGCCTCTTTCATTCACATTAGTATTTTTAAATGGATCATCTAAAGTGGTGTTAAAATGTACAAATAAATAATACAGTTGCTTTAATTTATAATTTGTATAATTTGTAATAATATAAGTGGATTTAGGAAAGCATCACTGGCCAAGCTGTTCCTAAAGCCAGAGTTCATTAGAAGGTCAATTAGAAGGTGAACTCCAGAGAAGGAAGAAGATGGCCAACTAGACAAAGCCAGCAAATGCCTCTCCTACCAAGAGGAACCAAAATATCGAGTGAATCATGACATTGATGATTAACAAATCTTTTGAGAGAAAGTACTGAAAATCAGTAGAGGCAACACAGACACCATAGTAGAAGAGAGAGGAAGCTGGGAAGCCTGCTCAGAGACACCACATGCCAGCTGCAGTAAAATATGACCATAGTGCCCATCCCAAGGCTCTCCATCTTGCTCTGCAGTTCCTGTTCTCTACTGGCCAGGAGAGATCAGAGCTGCCATTGCTGTGGAACCAGGATGTATCTGATCCACATGCCCCTTCACCTGCTGGCTCCTCCCAAGACTGCCTGTCTGCCCACTCCCACAGGAGGATTTCCACAGCACAACCCCTGCTTCCCTACCTGAGTATTTTGCTGGGGGCCTGGAAGCAGTCCGGCACCCCCAGTGCAGCCACTGCTTTACCTCAATGGGCCAGAAGACCAATCTGCAGGCCCAGTTTCAACTCCCCAGGACTTAAGCACATTGCCCATGAACATCAAGCTAAGATCTATGGCCTGAGCTCAAGTTGGGGAAGAGCCTTCAGTGTCAGAACAAAAGAAGATTGTGACTTAGGTTCTTGTGCTGGTGCAGGTTTTTGTGCAAATGAAAGAGCTGCGTGTCTCTCCTTTCATAAGACCTGTCTGGGAATGGCATGGCTAGCCACAGCTTCTTTCACAGGGAGCCCTGCAGCCCACATCATCTGGAACAGCTCAGTTATCTGGGAGCAGTAAGCTTGGGACAAGTCTAGCCAGTCAGTATGCTCTCAGGGCAGAAACTGGAGGAAGACCTGTTGGTCAGAAGAGCACAAGCTGAGTGGGCCGCACAGCTGTCTGCCAGGCTGAAAAATCTGGGCCACAGGCACTTTTCCACTTGCATACCCATGATGCCATTTCCCTGCCCAGGGATCCTTCACCCCAACCCACTGCAACATCAGACCACAGTAGTCATATCCCACAACCTGCTCTGACACTCGTAAGCACAATACCTCACCTGCACAGAGTACATACTCTAAGATCTACCACATGCTGAGCATTAAAGCAAATCTTAATGAATTTTAAAATATCAAATCATAACAAGTATATTCTTAGGCCACAGCAGAATAAAAATAGAAATCAATGCCCAGAGAACTCTCAAAACCACACCATTACATGGAAACTGAACAACTTGCTACTGAATGACTTTTGGGTAAACAACAAAATTAAGGCAGAAATCAAAACATTCTTTGAAACAAATGAAAACAGAGACACAACATAACAAAATATCTGTGAGGCAGCAAAGGTGGTTTTAAGAGGAAGGCCGTTTTAATAGGAAGGCAGTTTTAAGAATTCGCCTGAGTTCTGGCCAAGCAGCTTCTCAATCAGTTCAAATTGTTACATAGTCCAGCTGGAGATTTCTTTCTCCCTGTGGCCTTTTCCCAGTGCTTCTGGCCACCCTCCTGAAGGACCCCTGTGAGGTCAGGCAAAAACAGAGACACAACATATCAAAATATCTGTGAGGCAGGAAAGGCAGTTTTAAAAGGAAAGTTTGTAGCACTAAAAGCCCACGTCAAGAGGTTAGAAAGATCTTAAATTAGGCCCGGCGCGGTGGCTCAAGCCTGTAATCCCAGCACTTTGGGAGGCTGAGGCAGGTGGATCACGAGGTCAAGAGATCGAGACCATCCTGGTCAACATGGTGAAACCCCGTCTCTACTAAAAATACAAAAAATTAGCTGGGCATGGTGGCGCGTGCCTGTAATCCCAGCTACTCAGGAGGCTGAGGCAGGAGAATTGCCTGAACCCAGGAGGCGGAGGTTGCAGTGAGCCGAGATGGCACCATTGCACTCCAGCCTGGGTAACAAGAGCGGAATCTCCATCTCAAAAAAAAAAAAGAAAGAAAGAAAGATCTCAAATTAATAACCTAGCATCATACATAAAGGAACTAGAAAAACAATAACTAATCCCAGAGCTAGCAGAAGAAAAGAAATAGCCAAAATTAGAGCAGAACTAAATGTAATTGATGAGAAGAGGGTATCATGTTGGATGGGAGGCAGGACTAGATTGCAGCTCCAACTTGGATGGACAGAGCAGCATATGGAGGCTCACTTCATGAATTTTTGCTCCAGAATGACTCCAGGAGTAAATTAGGAATCCTGGGAGGACCCATAGACCCCCCTGAAGAAAGCAGGTTGCTCCTATAAGACCCAGGATACACCCCAAATACTGTGAGTGTCCAAACTGTGTAGGTGGGAAAGGGAGATCATCTGTCCCTGAACACATGCCTCCACAGGGGAAGGCCTAGATAATAGGAGAAGATTTTGACCTTACCTGAAACTTAGTCAATTTAGAGAGCCAAGCGAAACACAGGGATAGTGGAAGCAATGGGAAAACCCTGTGTCCTTGCTGGGTCACCTAGCAAGGCATTTTTCTCTAGCCTCACAAGGGTCCTTCAGGAGGGTTGCCAGAGGCACTGGGAAAAGACCACAGGGAGAAAGAAATCTCCAGTTGAACTTTGTAACAATTTGAACTGATAGAGAAGCCTCTTGGCCAGAGCTCCCGGGAGGGCATGAATCTGGTGTGCAGATACTACAGGCAGGGGAAGAAGAAAAGCCATATTTGCTTTTGCAGCTGGGAGGTGGGTAATCTGGGACAAGTTCTCAGCCCTGCTTGCCCACTGCCTGGAAACTCACTCAGTGTTGTTGCTGGGAGGCATGTGGGAGTGAGATTGGTCCTTCGGATTGCATGCGAGCTGGGTGAGGCCTGTGACTGCCGGCTTTCCCCCACTTCCCTGACAATCTGCATGACACAGTAGAGACAGTCATAATCCTCCTAGGAACATAACTTCATTGACCTAGGAACCTTACCCCCACCTTTCACAGCAGCCATAGCAAGACCTGCCCAAGGATAGTCTCAGCTCAGACGTGCCTCACCTTGCTCTTGCGCAGTGGTGCTTCCCTACCGACCCTGGTAACTGAAGTCAAGGGCATTATACTCTTGGGAGTTCTCTGCCTCCTGCCTGTTCCTTCCCATGCTATCACAGCTGATGCTCTCTAGAAAGTGCCACCTCCTGGCAGGAGGCCAACCAGCACAAAAATAGTGCATGAAACCACCAAAGCTAAAAACCCTCACAGAGTTCATTTCTGCCACCTCCACCAGAACAGGTTCTGATATCCATGGCTGAGAAACCCACAGACAGTTTACATCATAGGACTCTGTGAGACAACCCCCAGCACCAGCCTGGAGTCTGATAGACTTGCTGGATGGTTAGATCAAGAATAGAGATAACAATTACTACAGGTCGGCTCTGAGGAAGCCACATCCATAGGAAAAGAGGAAGAGTGCTACATCAACAGATGACCCTGTGGGACAAAAGAATCTGAAAAACAGTCTTTAGCCCTAGACCTTCCCTTTAACAGAGCCTACCCAAATGAGAAGGAACCAGAAAGCCAACTCTGGTAATGTGACCAAAAAGGTTCTTTAACACCTCCAAAAACATCACACTAGCTCACCAGCAATGGACCCAAACCAAGAAGAAATCCCTGATTTACCTGAAAAAGAAATCAGGAGGTTAGTTATTAAGCTAATCAGGGAGACACCAGGGAAAGGCAAAGCCCAGTGTAAGGAAATCCAAAAAATGATGCAAGAAGTGAGGGGAGAAATATTCAAGGAAATAGATAGCAAAAATGAAAAAAAATCAAAACTTTAGGAAACAATGGACACACTTATAGAAATCCAAAATGTTCTGGAAAGTCTCAGCAATAGAATTGAACAAGTAGAAGAAAGAAATCCAGAGTTCAAAGACAAGGTCTTTGAATTGACCCAATCCAACAAAGAAAAAAGAATAAGAAAACATGAACAAAGCCACCACAAAGTCTGGAATTCTGATAAACAACCAAACCTAAGAATAATTGGTGTCCCCAAGGAAGAAGAGAATTCTAAAAGTTTGGAAAATGTATTTGGGGGAATAATTGAGGAAAACTTCCCCAGCCTTTCTAGAGACCTAGATATATAAATGAATACAAGAAGCACAAAGAACACCAGGGAAATTCATCACAAAAAGATAATCACCTAGGCACATTGTTATCAGGTTATCCAAAGTTAGAATGAAGGAAAGACTCTTAAGAGCTGTGAGGCAGAAGCACTAGATAACCTATAAAGGAAACCCTATTAGATTAATAGCAGATTTTTCAGCAGAAACCCTACAGGCTAGAAGGATTGGGGCCCTATCTTCAGCCTCCTCAAATAAAACAATGATCAGCTAAGAATTTTGTATCCAGTGAAACTAAGCTTCATATATAAAGGGGAGATACAGTCTTTTTCAGACAAACAAATGCTGAGAGAATTCACCACTACCAAGCCACCACTACAAGAACTGTTTGAAAGGAGCTCTAAATCTTGAAACAAATCCTGGAAACACATCAAAACAGAACCTCTTTAAAGCACAAATCTTATATGACCTATAAAACAAAAATACAAGTTAAAAAACAAACAAAACCTCAAGGTATACAGGCAACAAATAGCATTATTAATGGAATGATACCTCACATCTCAATACTAACATTGAATGTAAATGGCCTAAATGCTCCACTTAAAAGTTATAGAATTGCAGAATGGATAAGAATTCACCAACCATCTACCTGGCAACTTCAAGAGACTCATCTAACACATAAAGTCTTGCACAAACTTAAGGTAAAGGGCTGGAAAAAGACATTTCAGGAAAATGGACAGCAAAACCTAGCAGGAGAGGAGCTATTCTTATATCAGACAAAACAAACTTTAAAGCAACAGTAGTTTAAAAAGACAAAAAAGGACATTATATAATGATAAAAGTCTTCATCCAATAGGAAAATATTACAGTCCTAAACATATATGTACCTAACACTGGAGCTCCCAAATTTATAAAAACAATTACTAATAAATTAGTAATGTACTAGTAATTGAGATAGCAACACAATAATAATGGGGGACTTTAATATGCCACTTGTGGCACTAGACAGGTCATCAAGACAGAAAGTCAACAACGGATTTAAACTGTACCCTGGAACAAATGAACTTAACAGATATATACAGAACATTCCATCCACCAACCGCAGAATATACATTCTATTCAATAGCACATGGAACTTTCTTTGAGATAGGCCATATGATAGGCCACAAAATGAGCCTCAGTAAATTAAAGAAAATTGAAATTATATCAAGCACTCTCAGACCATAGTGGAACAAAACTGGAGATCAAATTCAAAAGGAACCTCAAAAACCATGCAAATACATGGAAATTAAATAACATGCTCCTTGATGAACATTGGGTCAAAAATGAAATCAAAATGGAAATTTAAAAATTCTTCAAACTTAATTGAAAGTAATGACACAACCTATTAAAACCTCTGGGACATGGCAAAGGCAATGCTAAGAGAAAAGTTTATAGCCCTTAATGCCTACATCAAAAAATCTGAAAGAGCCCATCAGACAATCTAAGGTCACACCTCGAGGAACAAGAGAAACAAGAATGAACCAAACCCAAACCCAGCAGAAGAAAAGAAATAACCAATATCAGAGCAAAACTAAACGAAATTAAAACAAAAAACAATACAAAAGATAAATGAAACAAAAAGCTTGTTTTTTGAAAAGATAAATAAAATTGATAGACCATTAGGAAGATTAGCCAAGAAAGGAAGAGAGAAAATTCAAATAAACTGAATAAGAAATGAAACAGTAGATATTACAACTGACACCACAGAAATACAAAAGATTATTCAAGGTTACTATGAACACATTTACACACATAAACTAGAAAACCTAGAAGAGATGAATAAATTCCTGAAGAGATACAACCCTCCTAGCTTAAATCAGGAAGAATTAGATAACCTGAACAGACCAATAATAAGCAGCAAGATTGAAATGGTCATTTTTAAATTGCCAACAAAAAAGTGTCCAGAAATAGACAGATTCATAGCAGAATTCTACCAGATATTCAAAGAATTGGTATCAATCCTATTGACACTATTCCACAAGATAGAGAAATAAGGAACCCTCCCTAAATCATTCTATGAAGTCAGTAGCATCCTGATACCCAAACCAGAAATAGACATTAAAAAAAAAAAAAACCTACAGACCAATATCCCTGATTAACGTAGATGCTAAAATCCTTAACAAAATACTAGCTAACTGAATTCAACACTGTATATATATATATATATATATTTTTTTTTTTTTTTTTGAGGCGGAATTTCGCTCCTGTTACCCAGGCTGGAGTGCAATGGCCTCCTGGGTTCAGGCAATTCTCCTACCTCAGCCTCCTGAGTAGCTGGGATTACAGGCACACACCACCATGCCCAGCTAATTTTTTTTATTTTTAGTAGAGACGGGGTTTCACCATGTTCATCAGGATGGTCTCGATCTGTTGACCTCGTGATCCACCCACCTCGGCCTCCCAAAGTGCTGGGATTACAGGCTTGAGCCACCGCGCCCAGCCCCAACAATATATTAAAAAGATAATCCACCATTATCAAGTGGACTTCATACCAGGGATGCAGAGGTGACTTAACATAGCACAAGTCAATAAATGTGATATACTATATAAACAGAATTAAAAACAAAAATCACATGATCATCTCAATAGATGCCGAAAAAGCATTTGACAAACTCCAGCATCCTTTTATGATTAAAATTCTCACCAAAATCAGCATCTGAGGGAATAATTCAATATAATAAAAGCCATCTATGACAAACACACAGCCAACATAATATTGAATGGGGAAAAGTTGATAGCATTCCTCTGAGAACTGGAACAAGACAAAGATGCCCACTCTCACCACTCCTTTTCAACATAGTACTGGAAGTCCTAGCCAGAGGAATCAGACAAGAGAAATAAATAGCATCCAAACTGGTAAAGAGGAAGTCAACCTGTTGCTGTTTTCTGATGATATGAATTGTTTACCTCAAAAACTCTAAAGACTCTTCTAGAAGGCTCTTAGACCTGATATAAATGCAATTAAGTTTCTGGATACAAAATTAATGTACACAAATCAGTAGCTCTGCTATACACCAACAGCGACCAGGCCGAGAATCAAATCAAGAACTCAATCTCCCTTTTTTTTTTTTTTTGAGACGGAGTTTTCCTGTTACCCAGGCTGGAGTGCAATGGCACAATCTCGGCTCACCGCAACCTCCACCTCCTGGGTTCAGGCAATTCTCCTGCCTTAGCCTCCTGAGTAGCTGGGATTACAGGCACACGCCACCATGCCCAGCTAATTTTCTATA
Organism: Callithrix jacchus; assembly: GCF_049354715.1. Classification (NCBI taxonomy): domain Eukaryota; kingdom Metazoa; phylum Chordata; class Mammalia; order Primates; family Cebidae; genus Callithrix; species Callithrix jacchus. The sequence goes on along the minus strand of NC_133505.1, from coordinate 89,195,209 downwards.
TTTTTAGTAGAGACGGGGTTTCACCATGTTGACCAGGATGGTCTCAATCTCTTGACCTCGTGATCCACCCACCTTGGCCTCCCAAAGTCAACCCCTTTTATAATAGTTGCAAAAAAATAAAATACTTAGGAATATACCTAACCAAGGAAGTGATAGACATCTACAAGAAAAACTACAAAACACTGCTGAAAGAAATTATAGACAACACAAATGAAAGCACATCCCATGCTCATGGATGGGTAGAATCCATATTGTGAAAAATGACCATACTGCCAAAAGCTGTCTACAAATTCAATGCAATTCCCATCAAAATCCCACCATTATTTTTCACAGAATTAGGAAAAAAAATTCTAAAATTCATGTGGAACCAAAAAAGAGCCTGTATAGCCAAAGCAAGACTAAGCAAAAAGAACAAATCTAGAGGCATCACGTTACCTGATTTCAAACTACACTATAAGGCCATAGTCACTAAAACAGCATGGTACTGGTCACATAGACCAGTGGAACAGAACAGAGAACCCAGAAATAAACCCAAACACTTACAGCCTACTGATCTTCAATAAAGCCAACAAAAACAAAGTGGGGAAAGGACACCCTTTTCAACACATGGTGCTGAAATAATTGGCTAGTCACATGTAGGAGAATGAAACTGGATCCTAATCTCTCACTATATATAAAAATCAACTCAAGATGAATTAAGGACTTAATCTAAGATCTAAAACTATAAAAATTCTGGAATATAACTTTGGAAAAACTCTTCTAGACATTGGCATAGGCAAGGTCTTCATGACCAGGAACCCAAAAGCAAATGCAATAAAAACAAAGATACATTTCTGAGACTTAACTAAACCAAAGAGCTTTTGCAAGGCAAAAGGAATTGACAGCAAACAGATAACCCTCACAGTGGGAAAAAAATGTTCACAATCTATACATCTGACAAAGGACTAAAATCCAGAATCTACAATAAACTCAAATCAGCAAGAAGAATAAAACAATTACATCAAAAAGTGGGCTAAGGATATAAATAGACAATTCTCAAAAGAAGATAACACAAATGGCCAACAGCCATGTGAAAAAACATGCTTAACTTCACTAATGATCAAGGAAATGCAAATCAAAACCACAATTCAATACCATCTTACTCCTGCAAGAATGGCCATAATCAAAAAATCAAAAAACTGTAGATATTGGCATGGATGTGGTGAACAGGGAACACTTCTACACTACTGGTGGGAATGTAAACTAGTATAGCCACTATGGAAAACAGTGTAGAGATTCCCTAAAGAACTAAAAGTAGAACTAACATTTGATCCAGCTGTCCCACTACTGGGTATCTACCTAGAGGAAAAGAAGTCATTATGCAAAAAAGATACTTGCACACAAGTTTATAGCCGCACAATTCACAATTGCAAAATCCTGGAACCAACCCAAATGGCTACCAATCAATGAATGGATAAATAAACTGTGGTGTATATATACAATGGAATATAACTCAGCCATTAAAAGGAATGAGTTAATGGCATTCACAGCAACCTAGATGAGATTGGAGACTATTATTCTAAGTAAAGTAACTCAGGAATGGAAAACCAAACATCATATGTTCTCACTCATAAGTGGGAGCTAAGCTATGAGGATGCAAAGACATAAGAATGACATAATGGACTTTGGGGACTCAGGGGAAGGGTGGAAAGGGAGTGAGGGATAAAAAACCACAAATAGGGTGCAGTGTATAATTCTCGTGTGATGGGTGCTTCAAAATCTCACAGATCACCACTAAAGAACTTACTTATGTAATCAAACACCATTTCACCTATTTCCCAATAACTTATGGAAATTAAATAAGTAAATGGAATTGACACCACCCCCCAAAACATACAAAGAATCAGTGAAATTAAAAAAAAAAGACTGATCCACCACTAGCTAGATTAACACAAAAAGAGAGAAGACCCAGATAAGCAGTCATACATGACAAAGGTGACGTTACAAATGATCCCACAAAAATAGAAAAAAATCCTCTAGACTACTATGAACACCTCTATGAACACAAAGTAGAAATCTAGAGAAAATGGATAAATTTCTAGAAATGCACAACTTTTCAGGATTGGACCAAGAAGAAATTGAAAGTCTGTTATTGGTCTGAAAGAACAATAACAAGTTCTGCAACTGACTTCAGTAGTAAAATACCTACTAACCAATAAAAGCGTTGGGCCAAATGGATTCACAGCTAAATCCTACCAGGTGTAAAAAGAACACTGGTAGCAATCCTACTGAAACTATTTCAATAAATTGAGAATGGGGGGATTCCTCTGTAACTTATTCTTTGAAACCAGTATCATCCTGATACTAAAATCTGGCACAGCCACAACAAAAAAATGAAAACTACAAGCCAATATCCTTGACAGACATAGATACAAAAAATCCTCAACAAAATAATAGCAAACTAAATCTAGCAGCACATCAAAAAGTTGATTCACCACAGTCAAATGGGATTTATTTCTGGGATTCAAGGTTGGTTCAACATATGCAAAACAATAAATGTAATTCACCACATAAACAATTAAAAACAAAAACCACGTAATCATCTCAATAGATGCAGCAAAAGCTTTCTGTAAAATCTAACCTCCCTTTGTGATACAAGCCCTCAACAAATTAGACATTGTAGGAACTTACTTCAAAATAACAAGAACTATCTGTGACAAACCCATAGCCACCATCACACTGAATGAGCAAAAGCTGGAAGCATTCCCTTTAAGAACTAGAACAAAACATGGATACCCACTCTCACCTACTCTTCAGCATAATACTGGAGTCAGGAAAGAGAAGGAAATGAAAGAAATCCAAATGGAAAAGAGGAAGTCAAACTATCACTCTTTTGCTGAGATACTATTCTATTCCTAGAAAATCCTCAAGACTCCATCAAGAAACTCCTAGACCTGATAAACAACTTCAGTAAAGTTTTAGGATACAAAGTCTACCTACAAACATCAAAATCAATAGCATTTCTATGCACCAGTAACTTTCAATCTGAGAACCCAAATCAAGAATGCAATCCCATTTACAATAGCCACAAGAAATTAAAAATCTAGGAATACCTCTAACGGAGGAGATAAAAGATCTCTACAATGAGGACTACAAAACACTACTGGAAGAAATGACAGATGACATAAACAAATGGAAAAACATCTAATGCTCATGAATTGGAAGAATCAATATTGTTAAAATGGCTCTACTGCCCAAAGCAAATCTGTAGATTCAATGCTATGTCTATCAAATTATCAATGTCACTTTTTCACAGAACTAAAAGAAATTACTATAAATTTTTATGAAGCCAAAAAAGAGGTGGAGTAGCTGACGCAATCTTAAGCAAAAAGAACAAAGCCAGAGTTATCACAATACCTGTCTTCAAACTATACTACAAGGGTATGATAACTAAAACAGCATGATACTGGTACAAAAACAGACACATAGACCAGTGGAACAGAATAGAGAACCCAGAAATAAAGCAGCACACCTACAACCAACCGATCTTTGATAAGTTGACAAAAATAAGCATAATAAGGGGAAAGTACTCCTTATTCAAAAATGGTGCTGAGAAAACTGGATAGCTATATGCAAAAGAATGAGACTGGATTCCCTACCTATCACCATATACAAAAATTAACTAAAGATGAATGAAAAGACCACAAACTATAAAAATGCTAGAAGGAAACTTAGAAAATACCCTTCTGGACATTGGCCTTGGCAAAGAATTTATGACCAATCCCTCAAAAGCAATTGCAACAAAAATTAAAATTGACAACTGAAGCCTGTTTAAAGATCTGCACAGAAAAAGAAACTATTAGCAGAGTAAACAGACAACCTACAGAATGAGAGAAAATATTCATCACCTTTGTGTCTGACTAAGGAATCTATACAGAACTTAAACATATCAACAAGAATAGAAATGAATGGATAAATAAACTGTGGTGAATATACACAAAGGAATATAACTCAGCCATAAAAAGGAATGAGATAATGGCATTCACAGCAACCTAGATGAGATTGGAGACTATTATTCTAAGTAAAGTAACTCAGGAATGGAAAACCAAACATCATATGTTCTCACTCATAAGTGGGAGCTAAGCTATGAGGATGCAAAGACATAAGAATGACATAATGGACTTTGGGGACTCAGGGAAAGGGTGGAAAGGGAGTGAGGGATAAAAAACTATAAATAGGGTGCAGTGTATACTTCTCGGGTGATGTATACTTCTCGGGTTGTTTTTCAAGAAAGAAAAGCAACCCCATTAAAAAGTAGGAAAAGGGCATGAACAAACACATCTCAAAAGAATACATAAAAGTGACCAACAAACAATTGAAGAAAACACTCAACATCACTAATCATCAGAGAAATGCAAATCAAAACCACAGTGAGATACTGTCTTATACCCAGTCAGAATGGATATTATTAAAAAGCCAAAAAACAACATGTTGGCAAGGATGCAGAGAAAAGGGAACTACTAGTATACACTGTTGGTGGGAATGTAATGTAGTTCAGCCACTGTGGAAAGCAGTCCAGAGAGTTCTCAAAGAACTAACAATAGAACTACTGTTTGACTGAGTAATCCCATTACTGAGTATATACCCAAAGGAAAATAAATTGTTCTACCAAAAAAGACACATGCACTCATATGTTCATTGCAGCAGTATTCAAAATAGTAAAGACGTGGAATCAACCTAGGTGCCCATCAGTGGTGGACTAGTTAAAGAAAATGTGGCACATATACACCATGGAATACTATGCAGCCATGAAAAAGAATGAAATCATGCCATTTGCAGCAACATGAATGCAGCTGGGGTCATTATCCTAAGTGAACTAATGCAGAAACAGAAAACCAAATACCACATTTTTCAGTTGTTACTGAGAGCTGTCTTGGATACATGCATACAGATGAGAATAATAGACACTAGGGACTCCAAAAGGAGGTACAAAGGGAGGGAGTCAAGGGCTGAAAACCTTCCTGTTAGGTACTGTGTTCACTATCTGGGTAACGGCATTAATAGAAGCCCAAACCTCAGCATTACACAATGTACCTTTGTAACAAATCTGCACTTGTACCCCTGAATCTAAAATAAAAATGGATCTAAAAAAAGAAATTAATAAAAAATAATATTTGGTAGTACAGAAAAAAAGAAGGAAAATATGGAATTCTGGATTTAAATATTATTCGATCCAGAGAGATTAGGGCAAGTACTATCAGTGGTCTTTACAGCAAGTGATTTTGCTTTCGCCTCTCCCCTACTCTCTTTGGTCAAAAGTATGGCATCTGGAGATTTTTTTTTGCTATCGCACTGGAGAGGGTGGTTACTAGTATCCTGTTGGTAGATGCCAGGATGCTGCTAAACATCCTACAATTCACAGGAAAGCCCCCAACAAGAATTGTTCTTCCCAAATGCCAATCGTGCCAAGATGGGGAAACCTGCTGTAGACATAGAGAAGAAAAAGGAAAGAAGGTAGTTCAGCATTTGACGCACAAATGGACTTTCTGATAGCCAGTTTGCTTTATTGTCTTTATAGCAGCCCAGCACTTTTGCTTCATGTATTTACTTCTACATTTCCATCAGTATAATCAAAGCTCTTCATTTCTCAGAGAGAGATACTTTGGCTTAACCCACTTTGTTTCTTTGAACCTCAATTTCACTATTTATATAAAATGATACATGTGATTTGTGTTTTTTCCCAAGTTTTTACTTTGAATAATTTTCAAACCTGCAAAAGAATTGCAATATAATAAACAAATATGGTCTCTTCATTGATTCACTTTTATTAATTTTTTTCATATTTGCTTTTCCTCCCCTCTCTCTTTATCTGCCCCTACCTACATGCTAACAAAATTAACAATATGTTTTTATCTGGTAATTTCACTTCTACAAGTATGTCATACAGATATGTACACACAGGTGCAAAATGGTATGTGCAGCACTGTTTGCAATGGCAAGAGATTGAAAGCAACTTTAATGTCCATTAATAAATTACTAATTAAATTATAGGACAAGAAAGTTCTATGAAGCTGTTTATTAAATGAGAACATTCTGTGTGTTGATATAGATATATCTCTAAAATATATTTTCAAGTGAAAGATGAAATTTCCTGTATATAATATGCTATTATTTGTATAGTAATGGGGAAATGAGTATATATATATAATTTCCTATTTCCTTGAATATACATAAAGAAACTCTGAAAGGATATATAAGAAACTAACAAAGTTAGGTCTGTGGGAGAAAGGGTGGAAATTATACTTTGAATGAGTTTTAACTAAATGAACATTCCCTATCCAGAAGCTGGGCATAATTAACTAAATTTAATCTAAGCAGTGTTTTACATTTTCAGCTTCTATTAACTAAGGAGGATACCATTACATTTTATGCTTCAATTTATTGTCATTTCTTTCTGGATTCTAGTAAAATTCTAGACATTTGTTGTATCTAGCTATATTAATGAAATTATTGCTCTATTACATCGAGTAAAAAACTGCCTAAAAAGTACATGTTCGAAGTAAGAGTAATATGTAAAATAATTCATGTACCTCAATATTGAGCTGTTTTAACTATTTATGTAGGTGATCATCTATTAAATGAAAAAAATAATTTTAAAAAATTCTAATTTCTAATTTTTTAAATCCACAGCAAGTTGGTATTGATAAAGGTGACATTCCTGACCTCACACAGGTAAGCAACTCTCTCAGTGGAAGATGCATGAGGTTATTAACCCATATATTGTCACAAATAGGCATAGTCTTGTAAGAATGTCATACATTTTTAATTTAGGCCAACCAACTTTCTTGGAAATTATTCTACCTTACTTATTTTTTCTAGCTATTGAATATATTTCTGGAGGTAATAGGAAGACTTGCTTACTCATATGATACAGTTTCTTATTTAAAGGCAACTGAATTTAGTAAATGAACTCATCTTTTCATTTTAAACCTGATCAAAAGGAAACCTTGAATAATGTTAATAAAAGTACTTTAGCTATGAAAGTAGCTTTAGCTACTTGTAGGCCTGATAATCAAAATATTAGAACTTTTCCTCCTGCTTGTCTTCCTAGTTTCTAACATGTCCCAGATATGAAGAAAGACTATGAATAGGGAAAACTCTGATGTCACGGTTTAACTACTTGTTTCCCCTATGAAGTGAAGGCATGTCCGTGTATAAAATAAGCTTACAAAATAGTGGTAGATGAGTGACTGTTCTGGAGCCCATCTAGTAAATAACAACAATAGAGAGGCTCTGTATCAATCACTTTATCTGTGAAGAGGGTACTTTGTATGGATCCTAATATATAGATTCAAGGTACAGCTTTATTGTATAACTTTTCTCATAATTGGCAGGAACTGTTTTTGCTAAGCACTCTATTATGGTAAATTTATATCTCAAACATGTTATCTAACTAGAAATAATGTTATATTGTAGAGATAACAGGAGAAAACATAGAGCTGCTATCTTATATACCAGTAATGAATATATGAACTTTCTGTCCTTGTAAATATAGTCATTATAATAGAAAAAATTGTTATAATGAAAGATATCCACTTTTTAATAGTATCAAAATGCATTAAATAATTTGCTGTCTTTATTATGCCTTGAAATGTTTCCATCTTTAAAACAGTATTAATCCTTAAATTTTTATTAAAAATTAGGGAAACTCAAAGAAATGATCTTCTGTATTTGTATTATTAAAATAACAATTAAATATCAAGAATACTTTATGAATAAAATTCACAGAGAAATTCAGAACATGGTAGCATTGTATTTTTCAGTTAAAAGTTGGGAGATAGTTCTTTCTCACAGACAGAATATTGGTATGAAATATTTCTGCTACTATGAGAAAATAGTGTTTTTTTGATGAGGCACATGCCTGAATAAGATATTGCAATCATTTTGGATATGGCCAAAAAATTAAGTGTGTCTAAAATACCATTAAAAATCTCTTTATTAGATATAGATTTATCTTTGTAAACTATAACTAAAAGCAAAGAAAATAAGTGTGTTTTCATTTAAACTAATCAGTTTTAGTAAAATTTATAGTACATTATAAAAAATAACCCACAAAAGTAATACATGTTAACTTTTAAGATATTAAAATATTTAACTCTGTCATTTAGAAGCTAATGAATAGCTTCTAGAAGTAGCAAATCATCTGTATTTCAACTCTGTGGACACCCTTACTGTAGAATAAAAGAGAAACTAGGCTCTCAGTTAAGAAGATAGGTTCTTATCTGTCACACTTAGTTTGAGCAGAGTCTGAAAGGAGACAAGGAAATATTCAAAGGACTACTTAAATTCCTTTTTGCTTTTAACATGAGACAATGGTAGCATATCACCGAAAAGTACATCATTGAAATCGTACACGTGGATTAAATTTTTAATGATACTGTAATAGTCATTTTGATTTTTATAGTCTCTCCCTGAAGAAGCCCAGAAACATAGTATTTTACTAAATGATTTAAGCTGTGTGTTTTCATAATTTAGGAAACAGAGACTCCTCCTTCAAAGAAAATAAAATCTTGTCCTGGGTCTATTAGGAAGTTTTCCATGGTGGAAATTCATCAGAATCTGTTAGCACTCTGTCCTCTGCTTTTGTTAGGACATTAAGCACCATATTAATTTCAATATTAACATTTATTTTTATGTGGTACATATACACCATGGAATACTACACAACCATTAAAAAAAGAGATCATATTTTTCTCAGCAACATGGATGGAGCTTGAGGCCAATATCCCAAGTAAACTAATGCAGAAACAGAAAACCAAATACAGCACATTCTCACTTACAAATGGGAGCTAAACACTGAGTATATATGGACACAAAGAAGTGAACAACAGACATGGAGGCCTACTGGAGGGTGGAAGGTGGTAGGAGGGTAAGAATTAAAAAATCACCCATCAGGTACTATGCTTATTACCTGAGTGATGAAATAATCTGTACAACAGACCCCTGTGACTTGCAATTTACCTATATGACAAACCTGCACTTGTACCCCGAACCTAAAAGATTTTTTAAATGGGGAAAAATATTTATTTTTAAATTACCTGTTTGTAGAAAAATTCCGCTAGTTCAATTTTCCTTGTACATTTAAATCCCAATACAAGAATATGATACGCTTCTGAAATTTCTTAATAAGTAACCTGTGGTTTCTTTTGGGGTTGTGAGTGACATAGAGCTAAATACCCTTCTTTATTCTAATGTAGAGCCCCTAGGTCTAATGGAAGTCTCTAACTAAACTGAGGATATAGACCTCTGACAGTTATGATTACCTCTGAGTTAGCATGTGAATTCTTCTGGGGTTAGTCCTTTAGACAGTGTTTCATCCTTGAAACCAGGATTAATCTACAGATGGGTTAGAAGTACCAGGTTATACAGATTTGGATCTACTCTTCTAAGATTAGCTTCTGCTCTCTACCAGGCTTGTCTGTGGCCACCACAGCCACTCAATCTAGCCATGGTAATGAACAAAAATACCTGTCAGAAGAGAGTGTTAAAGAAGAAACACAGACCAGAAGGGCTTCCTACTGGGAGTAGGAATAGAATGCTCGTAACTTAAAAAACGATTAGAATTCCTCTTGAAGCAAAATGGAATGGAGGAATTTCATGAATGTCTTTATGAATTTAGTGTATATCTTTTAGGTTAGAAACTGTACATTAAACATGAATGCGATCATCTGTAACCCTTTTAAAATTATGCACATAATATCATAATTATTACATTTAAATTATTCATGAATATCAATGAAATTTTTAAGGACATTCAAAAATAACTGTTTTGGGTAAGAACTGAATATATCAGAACTGAAATATTTCTCCTCTGCACTTTCAAATGGTTTCTTAGATCTAATGTTAAAAATTTGAATGATCTTTTGATTGCTTTTTTAAAATTTGGTTTTAATGATGCTCTATAATCTATAGCATCTAAATTGTAGATGAATGCTTTCTTTTGGAGACTGGGCTCACAATCAGCTATGAATTTGTTCCAAGAAAATAATTTTTAATATTATTTCCTGTTTGTGTCATATGTGCATTCCAAATGTAAAATATCTTCATTTATGAAAAAAATCTTAGGTTTTGATGTCAGGAATTCTGGTTGATATGAAAACTACCAGTAAAGAAAGGTCTCCTTTTAAGGACCATACAACTGATGAGTCGGCAACCATGATATGTTTGTTATCTATTAGCTTTCACAGGCTGACTCTTGTTCTTTGGACTGGTGCTCTCATCTGATTGGTCTACTGACTGTGGCATTTTTTAAAATAAGCAACCGTAGAGCCTGCTAATTATATTTTGTTATATTGAATTCCTTTTACAACAGCAGAGGCATTCTCAAAGTTTTGCTCCTTGGAAGTTTAAGAGGTAGTTTTTTCACTAATTTTCTACTGCATGCCAGGATGTCCTTGCTGCCATAGATGCAGTTAGAAAGGCAGACATTCCTGCACTCCTGGATATTACTATCAAAGCACTTTTTTTTTCCAAAGTCATTTGAGGAATTTATTTCCCTTTGATTTCACATGTCCTTATAAGAAATATAAATGATGAAGCACTTTCAAGCCTCTAGGATGGAATGCTCCAAACTTAATTTTATGTGCAGTTTATTACTAAATAATTCCCTTTAACACAAAAGTCAGTTTGATCATCTTGTATTCCTTGATCAAATTTCTCTTTCAGCTGTTGTGATTTCTTTTATGACTGCTACTTAATTTTTCAATTTTCTCACTTAGTAAGAAGCTTTACACAATGGATGAAATGGTGAACTCTCTTCCTGGGTTTTTTGTTTTGTTTTGTTTTAGGTAACTAAGGAACTTAATAGGATAAAATATTACCTATTTTTGGTTATCCCGTATTTGTTGCTATTTTGTGACTATAAATAGCATTTTTCTTAGACCGTATTTTAAACTTAGGTTTAGCAAAAGAATCACTTTCTTTACTTTATATTTAACATTCAGAATATCTAAGTCTTCTAACTGGGAATAAGTTCTATGGCTTATTTTCTTTCCTTACTGCTATCCCAATTAAAAAAATAGAAATACGACAAATTTGTATGCCCAATCCTCCTAAAATCCATCATCATCATCATCAACAACATTGGCAATTAGTATGACAATTTTGAAGTTATCAGATGTGACTTCATCTAAAAATTTTGAAGCAATTTATACTTTTTCTTTTTAAGGTTACTGTGTACATTCTTTATTCAATGAGCATTTCTTTATAGTTTATAATCTGGTATCTAGAACAAAGTTTTCTGTATCTCTCTTAAAATTCATTTTTTAAACTTAGAAGTATAGTCTTAGTTGTAGTTTACTAAAATTTATTAAGTCCATATTCATCTGAGTTATATTTTAAAATCCTAATTCTTATAATTTTCTAAACATGTTATATCTCCCTGGTAATCTTTTTTTTTTTTTTAACTCTGTAGTTAAAGCTTTTAAATTAATGCTGACAGGGCTGTTCTTTTCTATCTTACCTTCATCATTTTGATCAAGTTCATATTTTGGTTCACTTAGTAATTTTTATATATCTAAATTTACATGTTTTCATTCATTTGGTAATTTACATTTATAATAATCATATCATTACAAGTATAATAATCACATAATGTTAAGATAGTTTACAACTCTATTGGTGAAATGAAAAATGAGTATTAAATAAAAGTTCTGAATTTTCAATATTATTTTTAATAAGTATTTTAATCTGTCACTAAAGGTATAGTGTAATAGATACCGTTATATGAATGTCTGTTAATTCTGTGAGTTCTTTTATCAGTTAGCATAGTTACTTGATTATCTTTAAAATGTCTTTCCAAAATTAATTTCACATTAATTTAAAGAAAAATTGTTAGAATTAAATATAAGTATAGTTATATATTTCATTTTAGAAATGCCATTCTTTGAATGCCTATGCTGCTGTTAAGGTCTAATTTCGATTGCAACTATTTGAGAAAGATGAAATTAAATCTCTAATGCTTAAGAAATAGATTGGGTGAAATATTTGCATGAACCTATTATTTCTCCTTAAATATACAATAAAATATCATCACTTTATATCGCCTAAAATTTTATTTATAAAAAGGAAACATTCAAGTACTTCTTAATGAGTTGAAATTTATTAAATCGTCAATACACATGCTCTAATATTTGCTAAAAGTTACTTTATTATACATATAAATATATTTTTATATTATATATAAATAGGTCAATAATAAAATCTTGTTATTAATTATTAGAATTATGTTTGTTTCCCCACAACTCTTACCACCTTTTTAAAATATATTAAAATAGTTGTTCCTAATATTTCAGTCGAATGTAGATAAGTGAGATTTTACTGTATTTTCAAATTTCTGTAAATTTGTATTTGGGCACTTACATTTTTGACTTGGATACAGATACTACTTTTTACTGTGGTCTTATGGGAAGGAGGTGGTGAACTTGTCTTGAGTTTACTGCATATAAGTAATATCTTAGTAAAAGTCTATCCAATGTAACTTCTACACTGAAACCACACTGTAATGCTATTTGCTATACTGTGATGCTATTTGTTATGCAGTGGAGTTAAGTATATTTAAGACGGGCCTGTCTGAAAGTCCATGGAATTTAAATATTTAAATACTGAAAGAATCTGGAATCAAATTATCTCACATATATATCGGGGTCCGTCCACAGACTTCCACTATGTAGAGTTACAGTGATGTTACAGTGTGTTTACATTGAAAGTAAACAATGCATACATTTATTTTTACTTTCTTATTGTAGGCTCCCAGCAGTCTTATGGAGACGCTTGAACAACATCTAAATACGTTAGAAGGAAAGAAACCTGGAAACAAGTATGCATTAGTTGTATATTCTAAATAAGAAGAAAAATACTAGAATTGTTCTTCTAAAAATGAGATTTATCATGGTACAACTTATATTGCTCTAGTTTTAGGGCGTGCTTTATTGTAATCTTTCTGGGCTCCCTCAGAACCCCTGTCCTTACTATTAACTTATGACAGCAGGTATAGACAGTCTCTCTGCTGGCTAATGCAGCCAATTAGTAGATTGTACTTATATTAACTGAACCTGATGATTTGAACATTTGCCCTTAGAAGGAATTCACAATATATGGAAAAATAGTTATTTGTGTTTACAAATCGAAGGTGTTATCATTGGACATGAGTGAAAACAAGCACAATTTTACAAGCAGCCTTGAACACTCTATGATTGTTATCAACCCCACTGTGAAAAAAGAAAAGCCCTCAAACATAGTTTTTTGAACTCCAGTCTCTCCCTACTGACATTTTATTCATAGACTCTTTTATATAGAGAATAGCAATCAAGCAGTGATAAGTACAATTTTACTAGATTTTCATACCTTTGTGTTTGGGTACTTATATTTTTTGACTATTTTTTTCTCACTACATGCACAAAATGTCCAGGTTCCTTTTTTTCCCCCATCTCTTCAGCGGATGTGAAACTTGTCTATTCACAAGGCCTGATGCTTTCCAATCTTTCTGCCTTATTCAGACTGTAATTCTCAAGTCTTAGGATGCCCACCCTCCTTGTCCTGCTTTGTAAATTTTATGCATCCTGGGAGGGCCAACTCTAGTCTTACGTTCTCATGAAGCCTTTCTTTATCCTGAACTGCATAGTATTGTGGCTATTTTTTTTTTTACATGTATGATTTAAGTAGATTTTCTGAATCTAAAGGCTAGGAACTATTTTATACTTCATTATGTCTGTTTAAACACTTAATGTAGGTCCTCTACAGAGAGAGCTTGGAATCTGTCTTTGTTGATGATAATAGCTTTTTGTTTATTCCATTTAGGTTGACAGCAGGAATTAGTAGACACAACCAGTGAAATTATCATTTCAGGGCTGTAGACTGATAACAGTTTTTACCTATGACAGAGATAACAAAACGCAACTTTCTGACTTTCTTCCTTCTGGACATTCTCCCAGAATCTAGGCTTGTGTCTTGATGTTACTTTTTTTCTGGTTATTTCATTAGCTGTTTTATTTCTATAATATTTTTTCAAGTTAGTGTAGAAATTACTGTACGTTTTAAATTTGCAATGGTAAGCAACAGTGTAAGTCTTCCAGGCAATTTTGGCAGAGCTATTTGGAATGATAGGTAGCAGGAGCTCTCAGGGGTTCTTTCAAGGTTGTTTCTACTGTCCAGGCTCTGCCCCCAATTTCAGTGTGGCCAGGTATAATCAGACTTGACATGAGAGTACATTAGATCACAGTAAGAGATACTCTAGTCCAGTTATTTCTGGGCCTACCCTCTATTTGGGTATCTGGGAAGCCAAATGAGTTGCCTAGGATTTAAGCAAATGGAGACGGGAAGCTGAGAAATGTTTCTGCTCCTGTGACAGAAGGATGTCTTTAGCTAAGGAAATACACACATCCCCTAAAGTTAGTCTGTCTCTTGTGCAGTGCTGGATGCACGCAGTAAGTCAGTTCCTCTCCCTTCCACTCAGGGTCCCCCATACCCCTCTTAAGGCCAGCAGCAATCACATCAGGGCAGCACTCACAGAGAAGCCTCCTTCTGTAGCCAGAGGGGGCCCTGACTTCAAATCTAAATTCACCCCCTTGTGGTCACCGCCAGCTGTTTAAAAAAAAAATAGCTATGAACATTTAGTTACATTTCTAGAGAAGTGAAATTTAAAATTCAATAATCTTCCACTTCAAATTATGTTTTTCTTAGAATAATTTTTCTTTTTCCTTTAAAATCATTTTATGCTTGTCATATTTCTCTTCTGAATTGGCTAAGACCACATTTGAAGTTGTCTTTTGCTTATTCCCTATTTTTTAAAAAATAAATGAACTATAATAGTTAACTATTTTCTTCTTTATATGTTTGTGCTTACCTCGGAACTTAAGTGAAGGGTGAGTACTGTATGGAGTGAGTTTTTTGCATTTAGTAATTACTAAAAATGCAAAAAACACTCAAGATTCCACATTTGGTATTTAGAACATTTAAAACTGATATCTGTCCCTTTTACACATCTGTGGTTTTACATTATGCTTTATTTTTGTCTCCCAAGGTGACTGGCATAAATGGTTTTACTTTCTTTTGGTCTTCTTGGATCTAGACTAACAATCTCTCTTAGATGTGTGTATATATATATATATACGTATATATATTGATATATTCCCCTTAGATTTTAGAAATAAAAGATTTTTTTATTTGTTTAGTAAACAAAAGATTTCCCCATGGCATATAGCACAAAGGCCAAAAGACAAATTTATTTAAAAAATAATTACTTGAAATTGTTTTATTTGTCTTCTGGTCACAGTATAAAACTATTCTAACCTCTAAGCCAAGTATATACATAAATTGAAGCATTTGCAAATGTCTGCTATAAAGAATATGCATGCTTTTTATATTTAGTGCCTTGTGTCCACTGCTATATAGTTTTTTAATTGTATGCAATACTGTATGATATACCTTTATATTTTGTATGTTTCTATAATTCCACAGGACAAAAAAGAGAAATTTGTTTTATTCTTTATGTGAGTTTACTAAGTGTTGAGGTTACAGGAAATTTAAGTTAAGTCCTTTATAATTCAAATTATTTGGAGGATATAGATAGATCTTTCACATCTGTAGTTTTTTTGCCTAGCATTTATACTCAAAACTATGTAGGGATTTTTGTTATGACTCAAACAAAACATAACAACATATTCTCTTTGACAGCATCCTATTAACATCTTGGAAGGAAATATGGACATTTGCTGTGTTCATAGTGAAACTCATGTATCATGTAGTATTTTATAGACTTTAGAATAGATTATTCATATGGGTCATTCATTTTCTTCTACAATTTTCTTAATAACTTGTTTTTCCCAACATGGTTCATTATCTACTCGATTTTTCTAGGTGAAATTATTAATATAAGTATTGGTCTTTTAAATAAATATTGTCTGTACATAAATGATATAGCATCTTCTTTCCTAAAGGGAAATGACTAGAAGTAGGATGGAAAATGAAGCAAGAAACAAAAGAAGAGTAATTTATATGTTGTGTAAGAGAAAAGCAAATGTGCCAAGCTTATCTGTGTTTGGGGGGTTGGAATGCGGAATGAGCATAGGCTCTGAGGAGCAGATAGACTTGGACTAGAATCTGGAATCCACCATTAAAGCATGATGAGACATGGGAAATTTATTATCCTCTCTAAGCCTGGGAAATTTTAGTGTTTAATCAGTGATAAGTGATGCTTCTGAAAGCTGTGGCCCCATTGGAGCACCTCTGATTCTTACCCCTTTAATTAAATCATAGCAAAAGCCAGCTCTGGTTTATAGAAACATAAGTCACACATCCTGACAGTTTTGTTTCACAGAAAATAACTTTTTCAAGACTTCTGGTTAATTTATTGATTATAGAATGAACGCTTGAATATATTCTAATTTTAAAATTCAAATAATATAGAAAATGTCAGGTGCTATGTAAAGTGCTAGGGATATAAACAATAGGATGAGTTCCTTCCTTTCAAAAAAAAATTGACATTTAGTGAAGAAGATAGAGAATTAAACAGACAATTAAGATATAATGTGGTAAGTGGGATGATATCTCCACAGAGAGAGTAGATTTTTGTTTCTTTGCCTAATTTGTGGGATAACTACAAGTATCGTTTAGTAATATTGTTTATGTGGAATCTTGGCAAAATGATTCTTGTACCAATTATGATTTTTCATACTTAACTTTGAGTATGATATTCTTTTATAGCAGGTAGAACAATTCTGTCATTTTTATTATATCTTCATTCTTGCTATGGAGTATATGTTATAGAAATTATAATATTTTAGGCATTAGTTTGGAAATACATTTCCAAAGCCCTTGATTTTATTTTATTTTTTTTGAGACAGAGTCTCTGTCTCCCAGACTGAAGTGAGTGCAGTGTTGCAATTTCAGCTCACTGCAACTCCCACCCACCAGGTTCAAGCGATTCTCCTGCCTCAGCCTCCTGAGTAGCTAGGATTACAGGTGCATGCCACCATGCCCAGCTAATTTTTTTTGTGTGTTTATAGTAGAGACAGGGTTTTGCCATGTTGGCCAGGCTGACCTGGTTGAACTCCTGACCTCGAGCAATCTGCCCACCTCAGCCTCCCAAAGGGCTGGAATTACAAGCGTGAGCCACCACACCCAGCCTAATCTCTTTTCTTGATTAGTATTTGTACCAATATCACTAAGAATTGGTTTATGAAAATTGATTGAGAGAGAAACAAATTAAATTAATTCATTCTTAGAAAGTGACCATGTCAAAGGCTTTTATGTTTTCTTTGCAGAATTAAGGCTATTATTTTTTTGAATTTTTATTTAGATTTAACTCCCTTCCTTTTCCATACATAAAAGGAAAAAATAATGGGAATAGAGAAATTATTAGCCAAAACTCAGTAGGACATTTTCAACTTTATGCTGTACTAGATTTTTAAGTTCTTAAGTAACTTTCTGTAGATATTTCAGTAGACCCTTTGACATAAACAGTATAGATAAAGATATGTCCTTTCCCTCATAGGCTACTCTTAAGATAACATTTAGCCAAACTACATGTAACCAAGTTGTTATCCTTATGCTTGTTATATAGCAGAAATCTCCATGTGCCCTTGCTACACTTTGTCTATAGATGTGTAGAAATTAAATTCAAACAGGAAATGACAGACATGTATTTGCAAATGAAGTTGAACTTAAAATATATTAACGTGGCATATAATACTGTTAAATTTGCTATATCCAATAAGACAAAAATTCATAATATTGTACAAAATTCCACTTACTAAATTTCTGCTGTGATTTTGTTTTGCTGCTGCTATGTGTGTGACACTTGCTCTGCAGATGAGGCTTTTATGTTTTCTTTGCAGAATTAAGGCTATTATTTTTTTGAATTTTTAAAAAGACATCTCTGCCATCCAATAAGGCCCTGAATATAAGCTGTTTATTGAAATTTATTTAGTCTTCATATTGTTTTGTTATTAATTTTCCACCAACTGAAGTTAGTAAAATGTGAGTGGTTCTGGCAGTTGTTTCTGAAGTTCTTTGCTAGAAATGATCTACAATAGTCAATGCTATCAGTAATATAACTTAAAATTCATTCCTTTCTAATTTTCCTTCATTTTCTTAGAGACAAGCATTGAAGTTGCTGGTTTTTTCCAAGCTCCCACTAGTTATAACAGGATGATGGGAATATTTTTCCTAGAATGTTCTTGCTAGAGTTTTTATTACAGTCATAGGAGAAACAAACAGACCTCGAGAGTATGAATATGGAAGCTGAAACATATTTCAAATATGGGACTCATAGGGATCTTCACAATGTAGTTTAACCTTAGTGATTTAAACCACTGGGTGTTGGGGTTTTTTATAATTCTACAAAGCATGTTTTTTTCCAAGTCTTGGGAAAATGGTTTTAAATTCCCATTTGGACAGTTTATTTTTTATGGACCTAGGCAATAATGATTGACCCAAATAATTTGAGTTGCTTAAGATATAGAAAATAATGTTGAATTTAAGTATTTCTAGTACTAGAAATTAAGTAGATGAAAACATTGGCAGGAGATGTCATTATTAAGTAAAATATTAAAAGTTTTTTTAAATAGTTTGTCCATTATTTTAAAAGTCTGTCTATAAAACAAGTTAATGCTTGACCCAGTGAAATACAACTTAAATGCTTCTACAAATATATTCATATATATATTCAGTTTTATTTTTTTTATGTTGCCTTTTAGATCTGGTGCTCCCTCTCCATTAAGTAAGGTAAGTTTGGTTTTGGTTTTGGGGTTTTTTTTGTTTTTTTGCCATTTTACCGTCATAAATTGTACAGTTCAGTGGCATTATGTACATTTTCATTGTTGTACAACCATCCACACTATCCATTTTCAGAACTTTTTTTATTTTCCAAAACTGTAACTATACATTAAATAATAACTCACCACACCCTCTCTCCCCAAGCCCCTGGAAACCACATTCTGCTTTCTGTCTCTATGAATTTGATTACTCTAGCAACCTCATATATGTGAGCTCATATAGTATCTGTCCTTTGGTGACTGGTTCATTTCACTTAGCATGTCTTCAAGGTTTGGCCATGTTTTACCATGTGCCTAAATTTCCTTCCTTTTGAAGGCTGAATTATATTCCATTACATGTATATAGTACACTTTATTCATGCATTCATCTGTCAGTAGATATTTAGGTTGCTTGTATCATTTGGGTTTATGAATAAGGATGCCATGAATGTTGATATACAAATATCAGTTTAAGCCCCTGATTTTGATTCTTTGGGGGTATATAATCAGAAGTGGAATTGCTGGGTCATATGGTAATTCTAATTTAAATTGTTTGAGGAAAGGTAAGTTACGTTTTTTGTGTATCCCCCTTCATATTTATTTCTAAGTCCAATGTAGTATAGTATATGTAATTTAGTCCTCTGTTTGGACTAAGTATTTTTAAAGTTGGAGAGATTTTCATGTATTTATATTACAACAGAAAACAAATGTTATCAGTAGAATGTTTTAATAGTTGCAAGACATTTTTATATATTCTAAATCAGAGTCCTATGAGAAATCCATTGTAATTGGGTGACTTTCCACAAACATGCCTTTTAGATTATATACTATAATAACTTTAATAACTCATTTACTTCTTCATCTCTTCTTTAGCATGTGGAAGAACAGGACTAGGGTTATTAGTGACCAGAGTATTTACTTCTATAGGTCTGCAGTTCACATTTACCATTGTATTCTTCAGACCAAAAAAATGTAATAGGTGTGTTCTTTCCTCTTTGACAAATTTCCATTATATAATTGTTGTCATTACAGATATTCAAGGATATCATTATGACTGCACTGGTGATTCCCAGACACCATGTACTATGCCAGTGCCATGTTGGCTGGCTGCCTAAAATCCCCTCTGGGACCTTGAACAGTCAAAACACATGAGTGAAAAGCTCCATTTATTCTGCTATAAGGCCAGGTTTAAAACCATTATGTATATGTAAAAAACTCCAATATATGACTGCTGAGTAGAGTGCTGTAAAATTGTGGCATCCTTTGGGTTGGTCTGTTTCTACGTTTTGGCCAAATTGACTTTTTCTGACTTTTTGTAATAACAGGATTATTTGGGTTCTGTTTTCTTAGCTCTTACATCTCCTCAGAGCTTGTTGTTACCAGACATTTTTTAAATGGGCTTCCATGGACTTTCATTTTTTGCATTTATGTAGGTAATATTTATTGCTGTCATTAAGTTCTCAGTGTTTCATCAGTATCATTTTTTATGAACCTATTTACGTGTATTGGCTTTTAAAAATCTTTTCTTAGATGATTTCTCAATGTTCCCAATGGATGACATACAATTTGCTTGAACTAGTCCTTTCTCTTCCATTGATCATGTTTTGAATTCCATTTGGAAGGTAGGATTTTTGTTGAAGAGAGGTCTGAGTTGACATTTCCTGATCAACAATATCCACACGGCTCATGTGTCCGCCTATCTTGAAGAGCTGAATGCTTGGCACTTGCATATCTATTGAATTTAGACTTTTTGATTAGTGACATTCTTGGACAAATGGATATTATTTAAGTCTGTAAATTTCTTTTCTCCTCAGTTTTTTTTTTCTCAAATTATTCTTTTAAAAACTTCCTTTAAGTCTGGTCTGTTTGAAGTCAGAAGTCCAGTTAGAAGAGTATCTGATAGCCCTGGCTTGGTCCTGGTCTTCATGTATTTTATCTGCTGTTATATCTCATCTCCACTTACAGAACTAAGTATCAATAGATTGTCTTGAAATGTGCCAATAATCTTGCTTTTGTGAATGCATGGAGAATTAAATATTCCAGACAGAGTTTTAGTTACAGTAGCTGAACAAAATTTTTTAAATGTATTACTTGACTATTAACACCTCTTTTTAAAAATTCAGTGCAGAAAAATAAATGCTGGATTTTATTTTTACTTTTTTTAGTTTTGTCTATGTCATATTAGTGATGGGCTGTAGTCACTATATCTTCAAAACATCAGTGACTTGAATCTTGCTTGTGAATTGTTCTCTTCCAACTGTGAACTATTTTGCAAGTTATATTTCTGGATTTGAAAGTCATCTGAGAGGACTTCACATTAAATCATTTTAGGATGACAAGGAAAAAGAATGACATTGACTTATTATCAATTATTATGATTGATAATTTTGAATTTTTTTGCAGCTAATAAGATATTTCCTAATTATTTTATGTTCAAGAAATACATCTAGCTTTTATTTTAATTAATGAATAGAAGTCATTGCAATATTAGGCCAAATTTTTTATCATTTTATGTAAATTACATTTAACTTTTAAAATTTGTAATGTTTTATTCAATATTGATTATTACAATTATTGATTTCAATTAATTTTTTAGTTTTTTTCTCCACAAAGAATTACAGAAACATTGCTGGGCATGTCATGGGTCTGCAGAGAAAAGTCCTGTTGCTCTGTGTCCTGTAGATTCAAACTTGACTTGAGTGTGTTGTGCATCTTCACTTTCAGTCTTCTCCAGCCACAACTGTTACGTCTCCTAATTCTACACCAGCTAAAACTATTGACACATCCCCACCGGTTGATTTATTTGCAACTGCATCTGCGGCTGTCCCAGTCAGGTTGGTTAATAAGTATGCAGTTAACTGTTTATTAACACTTTTCTTAGAATTTTGTTTTATTTTTATATGCTGTACCCAAATTATTTTACCAAAGGAAATCTAATCATTGTAATGTGATATGTTGGGGTTTTTTACTACACAAAGTAAGTTGTTTTACTCCTGTGCCTCTTCAATCATTAGAAAGACCTAAGCTATAGAAATCACCTCATTGTCACAAACTAGAAAAGGAAATAGAAGAATGATACATACAATTTTTTATGACACTGGCTGATACGGAAAGTGTTTTCTAAAATTAGGTTCTTCTTGTGGGAAATTCAAAAGGTATTTTAAAATGCTTTAAAAAAAAAAATACACACACACCAAACTTGGAATTGTTACCAATTAGCTAGTGCATATAAGGAACTCACACTTTGGTGGTAGAAGGAGGTCTTCGGGGTGTTCCTAATCAGTTTTTATAGCACCTACAGATCAGAACAGTGGAGAAATCTGGAGATGACTCTGCATTCTTTGAAATCTTAGGCCACCTAAAATCAATCCCCAACTCATAGGGGTGTCCTCAAATAATGAGAAGAATACAATAAAACAAGAAGACAAGAATAGAGAAAAAAAGGATAAAAAGGAATGAGCAAAATCTCCAAGAAATATGGGACTATGTGAAAAGACCTAATTTACATTTCAATACAACAAAGAGAATGAATCCAAGCTGGAAAATACTCTTCAGGATATTATTCAGGAAAACTTTCCCAACCTAGCAAAGCAGGACAATATTCAACCCCAGGTAATACAGAGAACACCACAAAGATATTCCTCAAGAAGAGCAACCCCAAGGCACATAATCATTAGATTCACCAGGGTTGTTGAAATGAAGGAGAAAATACTAAGGGCAGCCAGAGAGAAAGGTCAGGTTAATTACAAAGGGAAGCCTATCAGACTTACAGCAGATCTCTCAGCAGAAACTCTACAAGCCAGAAGAGAGTGGGGGCCAATATTCAACATCCTTAAAGA
Organism: Callithrix jacchus; assembly: GCF_049354715.1. Lineage (NCBI taxonomy): Eukaryota > Metazoa > Chordata > Mammalia > Primates > Cebidae > Callithrix > Callithrix jacchus. The sequence goes on along the minus strand of NC_133505.1, from coordinate 89,172,579 downwards.
AAAGAACTTTCAGCACAGAATTTCATATCCAGCCAAACTAAGCTTCACAACTGAAGGAAAAATAAAATCTTTTATGAACAAGCAAGTATTCAGAGATTTTATCACCACCAGGCCTACTTTACAAGAGCTTCTGAAAGAAGCATTACACATAGAAAGGAACAACCAGTATTAGCCTTTCTAAAAATATACCAAAAAGTAAAGAGCATCAACATAATGAAGAATTTACATCAAAGAATGGACAAAACAGCCAGTTAACATCAAATGGCAGCAATCCTAAATTTAAATCGACTAAATCCCCCAATCAAAAGATACAGCCAAAACCCAATGGTATGCTACATCCAGACCCATTTCGCATGCAAGGATACACAAAGACTCAAAACAAAGGGATGGAGAAAGATTTACCAACCAAATGGAGAGCAAAAATAAATAAATAAATAAAAAGCAGGAGTTGCAATTCTCGCATCTGATAAAATAGATTTAAAGCAACAAAGATAGAGTGGTAAAATGATCAATGCAATAATAAGAGCTAACGATCCTAACACCCAGATACATAAGACCTATAAAGAGAGTTAGACTCCCACACAATAATAGTGGGAGACTTCAACATCAATATTAAAAAAAAAAAATTTAGGCAAAATCTATAGTTCATTTGCCTTACGAGGATTCTAGTGTCATTTTATAGTATCTTTGACTCTGATTATGAATGCCTTTTATTTGGAGACTTGAACTTTGAACTGAGCAAGAAATCCAAGTATTATACCCATATTAACTGTATGCATTTTTCTCTACTTGCTTAGTTTTGCATTTTATAATAGCAAGCTTGGTATAAACAAGTCCTTTCTGTTGCTGTACTAAGATAAATTGCTTCTTAAAATGTGTGATTAATAATAAATATGAATTCTTTTCCTGTGATTTAGTCCAGTTGTATTTATGAAATGGCCATCCAAACTAAGCAATGCTTTCAGTGAATTTGAAACTTTTTTTTTTTTGAGCCGGAGTTTCGCTCTTGTTACCCAGGCTGGAGTGCAATGGCGCGATCTCGGCTCACCGCAACCTCCACCTCCTGGGTTGAGGCAATTCTCCTGCCTCAGCCTCCTGAGTAGCTGGGATTACAGGCTTGCACCACCATGCCCAGCTAATTTTTTGTATTTTTAGTAGAGACGGGGTTTCACCATGTTGACCAGGATGGTCTCGATCTCTTGACCTCATGATCCAACCGCCTCGGCCTCCCAAAGTGCTGGGATTACAGGCATGAGACACCGCGCCCAGCCTGAAACTTTTTTTTTAAAAGCAGCAGAATCCTTTCTTCAAAACAATATTACTTGGAAATCTAGTATGTAAACAATGATAAAGATGAAACTGCTGTTTGTGAAGGCAGGTGGGGAACCTGGGACCCTGATGGCTTGACACCTGGCCTGGTAACCTTTAAGCCAGAGCTCCTCAAATCTGAATGTACATGTGAATTGCTTTGGCATCTTATTAAAATGAACATTCTGAGGTAGTAGTTATAGGGTAAGCCTAAGATTTTGAATTTATAACAACGTCCCAGGATGCTGCTAGTTTGGGGCCTATACTTTGAATAGTAAGGCTGCTCTTTGGAGCTTCTACAGACAGAGAAGATTTGAAAAGCACAGCCTCACCTGAATGAAAATAAAAAATGCATTAGTTGTTTTAGGTGCAATAGTGGTTTACAGGCAAACTTAAGTTGAGTAATCATAGAGACCAACTGGCCCTCAGAGTCTAAAATAGTTACCATCTTGCTTTTGACAAAAGTAGTCTGACAACTCTTGGTATATGCTATATCTCTATACTTTCCAAAGTATTATTCTTTTATTGGATTTAAAATACCTAAAATCTTTGGTGATTTCTGCTTGTTTTTATTTAAAAACAACTTTATGTCATAAAATTTCAAAATATGATTTTAATGTTTTATTTTCCTTTCAGTGCTTCTAAACCATCTAGTGATCTCCTGGACCTCCAGCCAGACTTTTCCTCTGGAGGGGCAGCAGCAGCGGCAGCACCAGCACCACCACCACCCGCTGGAGGAGCCACTGCATGGGGAGGTGAGTGAAACCACACAGCCTTGCCGTTATTTGGTTCATTTTATTTCGTTGTTTTTACTTAGGCTATAATTGTTAATATTTACATTTTGATTATTCAAAATGGTGTTAGAAACTTGGAGGGAAAATGCTAAAAATGGCATTTATTGATTGAAATATTGAAATATATAATGAGAGACAGAGAAACTGCCAGTAATACAGTGAGAATGTCCAAATAGTCATATAGTTTTTATTTTAACAATTAGAACAAAGAAGTTTTATGGGATTTTTTGTTGTTCTTTTTTATTGCTACTCTAAAATTCTGATTATTTTTAGTAATTGTTCTCTAGAGATTTAGGCCTCAGAGGATTGAGTATTCCCTTTAGTTACTCAAAGGTAGCATTTCCAATTTGATTTGGTCAGATATAGCCTCCTTCCTGGATTCCTTTAGGCCTAAATTGGTTTTATTCACATTGTATTTGACTTCATACAGTTAAAGTCTTTTACAGATTCTTATTTGTGCCAGAAGAAAAATTCATACTTAAACTGATTACCAAGATGAATGATATCTAAGCACTTGATTCCCATTTGATTATGGATCTCAGGGAAAAAAAAATCAGCCTTATATAAATATTTGATTTAAAACATTTAATATTAATATAAAAATTAAACTAATTGCTTCATAATGCTCAAAGCTGCAAAGAGTTGGTTTTAAGTACTATGCTCTCCTGCATCAAACTATCAGAATAAAATTTTCAAAAAGTTTAAGACATGTCTTGTACAACTGTAGAAGCAACACAAATAAAAAGACTTAGTTACTCACCAGTGAGGAAACCAGTAAGATGATAAAGCTGTCTGAAAGAACATTTTGAGGAACTGACTATTTATAGGTATTTTAAAAGGAATGTTAGAATAAGATGGCTAGGTTAGATAGAAAGCTGTTAATGTTCTATAGGGCAATAAAAATTATAGCCTTGAGGTTATCTTTTCTCCCAGACAGAAATTATTTGCATCACTAGCAGAAAAGCTCTGTAACCACATATTGCAGAAGCTGAGGCTTTAATGCACAATAATAATTAAGTCAAATGAAGATATATTTCTCTAAATAATTAAATATCCTTTGGTGGTCTTGTTAAACAGTGTGTTAGTATAACATCAAAAGTCCTATCTGTAATCTCTTGATCTCATTTTCAAGTTATTTTGGTAATAAAAATAAGAAAAAGATTTGAAAGTTCTGAAATAATGTTGCTAACTATAAATATGAGCACTTTAGATATTGGCACATTTCCATTTTAAATATGTAAATCTTATCCCATATTAAAATGTTCAATTCCTAAGGCTACAGCTTTCAATTTTAAAATAAAACTTTCCTTTCAGCTGTATTTAACTTTATTAAATTTCAGTTGGTAAAGAAAAATATTGCCAAAGGGATTTTATAAGGGCATTCTTTTTTTACTCACATTTTTATTCTGAGCTTCATCATTGATTATTTCAATTTTCTAATAATTTATTTTTCTTACCATAGTGTCTTTGTTAGAAGTTTAATGAATTTCTAACAAACAGTGAAACCGTAAACTATTCCCTTTTTCATATTCCCTGGCATGAAACTGAAGATAAATTTTATATATTTTTAAATGTTTGCCACCAAAGAAGAATGCTAAATAAATAAAAGGAAAAAAACTAGGTGAAATTTTGTTGAATTGCAATATAACATTTGCAATTGTTGTCTTGGTTGTAATAACCAATTTTATTAGAATATATTTTAGTCTTTACTAGTTAGAAATACATAACTGTTAATGAATGAAACATTAAAATATAATTGAACATTTTAAAAAAGCAGAGCAGTATGGTTTTAGCCAGGGCTGTACTATATGGACATGGAGATTGTGCATTGCTCAAAGTCAGGACAAGGGGGCTTTAAACTCCGTAGCCAAGCTACGAGCCTTTCTTAATATCCTTGAAGAAGAGACGCTTTTCTTTTTCTAATCTATCTCACTACAGGGAGTATTTTTTTTTCTTTTTTTTTTTTTAAGATATTATAGCTTTTATTTTCGAATTTTAGCCATGAAACAGTAAAACAAACCCACTGGTTTACCAAAGACAGTTGGATTTAAAAAAATCCTGGGTACAGTGGCTCATGCATGTAGTCATAGCTTCTGCGAAGGCAGAGATGAGAGTCTCCCTTAAGCCTAGTAGTCAGAGTCCAGCCTGAGCAACATAGTGAGAGCCTTTCTCTAAAAAAAATACACCAAAAAGGCTGTTGGATCCAAATTATATTTCTGAGAAATGGCGCCTGTTCACATGGCTAAACATCAGTTGTCCCAACAGGTAAGCTAATGGGCCAAAATTTGGAATAAAGAAATTTCCATAGTAGTTTGATTTTTAAAAGCATATTTTTATGCTTTTTTAAATTTTAAGTGACTATTCTCACTCATAGGCGGGTGATGAAAAATGAGAACACATGGACACAGGGAGGGGAGTACTAAACACTGGGGTCTATAGCGGGGAAAAGGGGAGGGCCAGTGTGGGGCGGGGGGAGCTGGGGAGGGATAGCCTGGGGAGAAATGCCAAATGTGGGTGAAGGGGCGAAGGAAGCAAAACACACTGCCATATGTGTACCTATGCAATTGTCTTGCATGTTCTGCACATGTACCCCAAAACCTAAAATGCAATAAAAAATTAAAAAAAATTTTTTATAAGATTCATTTAAAAATAAAAACTAAGTTCTAAAGTTACAGTGAAAGCTAATATTGTTGAATGCTCCTTCTGTGACAAGTACTATGCTGGTCATCACTACACTACAAGAAAGGTACTATCTCTAACTTGTTTAAAATGATAAAAATGTGAAAATCATGTAAACTTTCTTATTTCTTTTTTTTTTTTAACTTTAAGTTCCGGATGGATACATGTGTAGAATGTTCTGGTTTGTTACGTAGGTATACATGTGCCATGGTGGTTTGCTGCACCTATCAACCTGTCATCTAAGTTTTTGTTGTTGTTGTTATTGTTGTTTTTGAGAGAGAGTCTTGCTCTGTTGCCCAGGCTAGAATGCAGTGGCACAGTCTCGGCTCACTGCAACCTCTGCCTTCTGGGTTCAAGTGATTCTTCTGCCTCAGCCTCCTGATTAGCTGGGATTACAGACGTGTGCCACCATGCCAGCTAATTTTTCTATTTTTAGTAGAAACAGGGTTTCACCATGTTGGCCAGGCTGGTCTTGAACTCCTGACCTCGTGATCAACCCGCCTTGGCCTCTCAAAGTGCTGGGATTACAGGTGTGAGCCACCATGCCTGGCCCATCATCTACGTTTTAAGCCCCACAAGCATTAAGTATTTGTCCTAATGCTCTCCCTCTCTTACCCCAGGGAGTACATTTTTATAATTAATACAAAGGCACCATATAGGGCCTGATGGTCATCTTTTGATGATTAGACAGCACTTTTGCCTCAACAAAATATCTGTAACTGCAGCATTTCATAGCAATTGAAAAGTCACCTTTGCTGGAGCAGTGGGGAGAAATCTAATAAAGAAATTTCTAAGCAAAATAGTAAAAATTATAAGACTTCAAGAAATTGAAGTACACTTTTATAATATGTAATTGAGAAATAATGGTTACCTTCTATTTGCATTTGCCCAGTAGATACCCAGTCATGGTTGAAGATGATGCTAAATTGTAACAGATATGTGTTCATTCATTTGACTAAGCAAAAAATAAAATAAAATTGTTTTCTCAATCTTGTTAGATAAGATTAAGCCAATCTTGTTTGATAAGGTGAAGCATATTTGAATTCTGTATAGCTAGACAATAAAATATAAACTCTAAAATTCTATTAGACTATTTGGATGGTCTCATTTCCAAGGACCATGGCCACTCTGATTTCTGTAAATTTCTCTTGGGGGTTATAGGTTCTAACACACAATTTTTACTTCAGGGGACATACTGTAATGATAGCATTTTTTCCCCTGTTGGTGTAGAGCAACAAATTTTAGCAAATTCACTTTAGTAAATTTAATTTAAATTGTGCATGTAAGATTTGGCATTTCTACAGGTTGGTGATGAACCCCGTCAGCTGAAAGAATATAGAGAATTTTTAAAATCCTCATCTTTGGTTCCATAATAGAGTGTTTTATTTTCTTCATAATAAATTCATGTTGCAGAGCACAAATACGTGTTTTTGTTTTTGTTTTTTTTTTTGGTTTTTTTTTTTTTTTTGAGATGGAGTTTCGCTTTTGTTACCCAGGCTGGAGTGCAATGGCGCGATCTCGGCTCACGGCAACCTCCGCCTCCTGGGTTCAGGCAATTCTCCTGCCTCAGCCTCCCGAGTAGCTGAGATTACAGGCACGTGCCACCATGCCCAGCTAATTTTTGTATTTTTAGTAGAGACGGGGTTTCACCATGTTGACCAGGATGGTCTCGATCTCTTGACCTCGTGATCCACCCGCCTTGGCCTCCCAAAGTGCTGGGATTACAGGCTTGAGCCACCGCGCCCAGCCATAAGTGTGTGTTTTATGTCTGTATATTTTAGACATGGGAAAACTGTTTCTTTTTGTACATGCTTAAAGTGAAATTTCTACTTTTTTGAGATATATGGGATTACTACCAGAATTTGTTAGAATTAAAATTATTTACCAACACATATTGGAAAGCTAATCAATATTATGTGATCATATGATTCTGATATCTTCATGTATAAGGTTAACTATAGTACAAGTAGTTTTGTGACCTGTTTTCTTGTTAATAAAATCTAGTGTATATGTCTATAGGTGAAACTTGGTCTAAAGGATCTATAAGGTGACTTCTAGCTTGAAAGTTCCACAATAATAGGTAGTGCATTTATTTTTTAATTACAAATGGTGTAGAAGATACATAAAGCTAAGGTTTTTTTAGTTACTGCCTTATGTGGCTTGGACATTGGTATGGTTGCGTGTTTCAACTTTAGCTCTTATTTATTCATATGCTGCCAATGTAATGGACATCGGTAGACCTTTTAGGAGAGGGTGAGTAAAGCTTTGTTTTTAAACTTCCATTTTGAGTGACTTCTGTGTGTAACAACTGTCCTCATTTTGACCATTTGGAGTCTGGTATATCTTTCGTCTTTTCCTTCTCTTCCATTTTCTCTCTGTCTCTGGTAAAATATAGATTCTTTGGCTGCACTCTCCTCTGTTCCCTCTGAAGCACAGATTTCAGACCCATTTGCACCAGAACCTACCCCTCCTACTACAAGTGCTGAAATTGCAACTGCCTCAGCTTCTGCCTCTACTACTACAACTGTTACTGCTGTCACTGCTGAAGTGGATCTCTTTGGAGGTTAGTTAGTCTCGCCACTATTTTTGTTTCCTTTCAGGATTGCAAAAATTACTTGAGAGTTAAGGTGTTTAAAATTGTTAACATTATATAACAGCATGCCAGAGTGTTTAAGTACTTTTTCAATGTTCATTCATGTATATTTATCTTCACTAAATTTATCAACTTTCTCTTCACTTAATTTTAGTACTTTTATAGCCGAGGTTGCAGTGCATCAGGCCCATTTGATTTTCAGGTTTATTAACATTAGAATTCAAATTGCTACCAGAACTCCTGCCTTTATGTTCCTGCTCTCCAGTGTCTGTGTAAAAGTGGTACCAGAGCTCTCTGTCACCTTTAGGTTTATTTAGTTTTTGGCCAGCTTAAAATTAGCCCAGAGAATATTTGGGGAATGTGGGAGGAGCAATACTGGCCTAAGTTATTTCTTAATATTTAAGGCAAAAAAAATCATCTAAAAGTAATTCAGATTTGGAATTCTCTTAAGAGAGTTTAGGGATGTGCCTGTTTTTACAGCTTTAAGCTTGCTCTGTCCAAATAAAAACTTGGATCATCTGTAGTTTTGGAACTCCGAGAAAACATCTGAAGCATCACTTGAAAGGCTAATTGAAAACAGATTTAAGTCCGTCTTTGAAATGATTGTCTAAAAATATGCTTTCCGTGGAAATGTAAATTCTGACTCACTAAAATATCTTGGACTCTGCCAGTATAATATGCCAGGACCTGATGAGCCATGTGAAGCTGATTTATTCATATATGTATCCCCATCTTTGTGGTGCTAATGTCTGTACCTAGAGAAGTTCTCATATCAAATATATACATTAAGTGATGTTATAGTCATTATAGTTTTGTGTATCTTCATTACCATATAACATATTTCCCAGAGCATTTTGAGAATATGGTAAAGAAATTGGAGGAAGAAAATGGTGAGAACAGGAGAGATTTGGCAGGCTTTAGTGTAATCAATATGTACCCCTGGGAAGATGCATTTAACACACTGTCACTTACGACTCTGCTACATGCCATGTCTCTAAGGTTGGCCAACATCATCCAAGATAAGGAGCACTCAACTAGACACAGCATTGTTTCCACTGCTTTGCAAAAGTTTCCCGCTGCCTTGCTGCACTGTCCTTCTTATTACAGGAGAAACCTGTTTATAAAAGAGTAGGAGAGAAGGAATTGCAGACCCTTGAATGAAGAGTCACCCATGGTTTGGCATAGTGGCTCATGTCCGTAATCCCAGCACTTTGGAAGGAGACCAAGATGGAAGAATTGCCTGAGCTCAGGAGTTTCAGACCAGCCTAGGCAATATAGTGAGACCCTGTCTCTGTAAAATAATTAAAAATTAACCAGTTGTGGTGGTGTGCACCTGTAGTCCCAGCTACTTGGGAAGCTGAGGCAGGAGGATTGCTTGAGCCCAGGAAGTGGAGGTTTCAGTGAGCCATGATCATGCCACTGTACTCTAGCCTGAGTGACAGAGCAAAGCCCTGTCTCAAAAATAAAGTTAAATTTAAAAGAGTCACACACTATAGAGGGTTAGGTTTTTATTTATGCCCCTATACCCTTTGAAACCAAAAATTTAAGTTTTAGCTTACAATTCTAAAATCAACTTCTTTCCTCTTCCTTCCACAAATCTAAATCTGCTAGGAAATTCTTCCACAAATCTAAATCTGGTAGGTCAAAGTTGTTTAGGCCTGACTTAAGGTAAGATAAGCCTCTTGACCTCCTTTGCCCTCAGTTCTCCCATCTATACTATAGGAACCTTGGTCTAGAGGATCTCTAAGGTCCCTTCTAGCTTGAAAGTACTGTAATAATAATATGTAATACACTTAGTAAACGTATTTAACTTAAAATGTATCCTTTTCCCTCCCTCTATTATTGGTGTTGCTGCGGGTAGTTTCTCATAGGCTTGTCTTAACAGTAGAACTCTAAGGAAAATATGAACGGGATGCACAATAATTTTGTGCTGAAACATTTCTATACCTTAGCTGTTTAGATTTTTTGTTTTCAGTCCACTTATGAGAAGGTGATTACTTCAAAGAAATCAATCAACTCTATCTTACTTCCTGCATAGCCCTCTAGAATAATAAAGCCTAAGATATTTCTTTGAAATATTCTTTGTGGTATTATGCTGTTTGTGTTTGTTATTTATTTCTGCTTTGACTATATTCATCAAGTAGAAAAATCTGTATGTTTAGAAAATTTTCATGATGGCATTCTTTTTATCTTTAAATATAAGCTTAAAGGGTGAGTACTGCAGAGGATCATGTAACTTAGTGCCAAAGAATGAGACTGTCCTGGGCCAGGTGCAGAGGCTCACATCTGTAGTCCCAGCACTTTGGGAGGCCAAGGCAGGCAGATCACAAGGTCAAGAGTTTGAGACCATCCTGGCTAACATGGTGAAACCCTGCCTCTACTAAAAATACAAAAAATTAGCTGGGTATGGTGGTGGGCACCTGTAGTCCCAGCTACTTGGGAGGCTGAGGCAGGAGAATTCCTTGAACTTGGAGGCAGAGGTTGCAGTGAGCCAAAATTGTGCCTGGGCAACAGAGTGAGACTCCATCTCAAAAAATCTGGCTGAGAAATGAGTGTACAATGACAATTATATTTAAAAATCTCATCATAATTGTTTTATTGATCTGTATACTTCTAAAACTGTCTCCTGGCCTCTGATAGCTGTAAAATCTCCATCCTTTATGTTCAGGAGTCTATATGTATCGTTATCTGTCTTGGGATTTTCTCTAATTTCTTTCATTGCCTTCATTGGTTTATAAGAAGTTATTCAGAGATTTACGTTTTTAATAAAAACCTAAGCTAAAATCTCTTTGGCTACTTTGTGTGGCCATTTTTTAAATATTTTGTATCTCTACAATGGGCAAGGTAGAACTCTAGAATAATCAGAAAACCGGTTATGTTTTGTTTAACACAGCCTAACTTTACAACTTTAAAACATGCCTTTTTGAGGTCCTATGCAATATGTACAGCAACTAAGTAGATTTCTTTAAAAATAAAGCTTAATGGATTTGAATTTCAGAAAAATGGCTAATTTCATGCCTATGAAATTTTAAAACTGTTTAATGAATTAGTACTATATTTAAAATTAAAATTTTTACAATAATAATTATTTATAACAGAAATATTCAGATTGATACACAAATAATGTTTTAGTCATTTCAATGTACGTAGTTCATCATGTAAGTCACTAAAAATTTTTTGTCAGATACATTTATTAAATGCTTCATTTATTAAAGTGAACTTTTAAGAAATGAGATCTGCTTTTTATGATCCTGCAGAACAGGATTGCAAGGCAGTATTATGCTTTAAAAAATTAGTAAAATTTATAAATATTCATAAAAATAAAAGACAAAATTCTTTAAAATGTCCATTTTTATATCGATGCTTATTTTACTAACAATAACACATTGATTTGAACAACTCAGGGTTTTTCTAAACATTGGAGTGCTAAATTGATGCCAGTTCCTCTGAACACCAAGAAGGAAACTCTTTCAATCAGCTGTGTCAATTTGTGAGCAAATCTTCATGAGTTTGGTAGTCTGCAAACATTAAACCAAGTGGCTGGAAAACCAGAGAACTCACCTCACAAGCCTGATCCTATGGGGACATGTTGGTCAAAAAACTAAGTTAGCCAACCTTCCTTAAAACCAATGCTTGGGCACTTTCTACTAGATTTCATGTAAAAGCCTTATAACCTGGGACCTTTGGGGAAGAAAAGGAACCAGAATGTGACCCTTGGGCTGTTGAGAACAATTGAACCCTTTGTTCCGAGTGTGTGATTTAAAATGGCTTATGTGGCCAAAGTAGATGGGGAGAATAGGTCAGGCTGGGGGAAACAACAGCTCTTAGATTTGTGAGAGGTAGTCAGTCACAGGATAAAAAGTTTGAGGGGAAAATTCTTTCTTAGAGTGCTAGATGGGAAAAAAAGACTAGTCTGCACAGTCAGATCAGTTTATGGATTAAGGCCTAGACTGAGTCCATAATTGAAGAACAGCAGGAGCATGCATTTCCAGGAAATAGCACTGGTTGAAAAACTGACAGAATGTAGAAATTAACTGCAAGTGGGTAACATGAAAAAGAAAACTGAACTGGAAATAGCTTTAGTTTGCAATACTGGAAAGATAATGCTGCCATTAATGAAAAAAATCGATATTAAATAAAGTTTTGTTTTTTTAACAAATTCAGATTTTATTATCTCACAGTTCTGGTGGCTGGCTGAGCTCAGTTGGTCAGTTCTCACTCAAGGTCCCCTTTGTGGCTGCAATCAGACAATGATTGTGCCTGGTACCATCTGCACACTCATTCATGTCTCCTGTGAGTCTGGGAAGATTCAAACAGCTGGGGGTGGGAACACCTGCAGCTCCTATTTTTAAAGAAAGTTCTGAGAGTTGTAGATGAGTTATGTTTAGTTTTAAGTAACAAGAGAAGCATTTAAAGGAGATATCTTGCTAACAAGGGAATTTTTTAAAAACCCTCTTCTGAGAATGTAACTATAACAATATGGGCTTTTTCTCTACTTACACATAAGTGATAACCCAAAAGGGTCAGCCCACAAATATCTATTTGATCCATGGCACTAATGTAACTGATGTTTATTCAAGGAGGGAGTAATATCATAGAATGAGGCACATTTCATAAAAAATGCAGTACAGTAGCTAAACCCACAAAGCTCAGTCAGACAGCTTTGAGCCAAATCCTAACTCTGCCATTTTCTGGCTCTGTAACATTGGTCAAGTCATCAGACTTTTTTTAAAAAGTAATTTTTAATTGAAGAATTAAACTTTGTGTGTGTGTGTGTGTGTGTGTGTGTGTGTGTGTAATGTACAACATGATGTTTTGAAGTATGTATCATTGTGGAATGGCTAAGTTGAGCTAATCAACATATATCCATTACTTCACTTACTGTTTGTGGTGAGAACACATATGCTGTAAGCTTTGGTTCTCTTATCTACAGAACAGAGATAGTGGAATCTACATCACAAGATAGTTACAGATATTAAATTTAATAATGGCAATATATATGACTGCTATTACTGTTTCTACTCTTTGCAATATTATTGGCCTCAGTTCCAAACTTTATAGGAATAAAAAGAAAGAAAACATCTGACCTGACTCATGGCAAAATATTTACAGCCCTCACAACCTCTTTTCATACTTGTCTTATATTCTTCTGCCCCTCTCTTAGGGAGTGTGTTGCTCTAAGTCCTCTAGTATCCTTAACATGTCATTTAGAAAGTTGGCCTAACCTATCCCTTAATACATTCTTCATTCTTTAGTTTTATTTATTTGGCATCTCAGCCTACTTGTACTCAAAATATATATATTCCTGGCTGGGCATAGTGTCTTAGGCCTATAATCCCAGCACTTGCAGAGGCTGAGGCCAGAGGATCACTTGAGCCCAGTAGTTAAAAGCTATAGTGAGCTGTGATAGTGCCACTGCACTCCATCCTGGGCAACAGAGAAAGACGTTGTCTCTAATAATAAATGAATGGAACATATATTTCCTCAGTATAACAAGAGGAGCAATCAGATCAGACTAATCCATAAGATATGAATAACTGATGTCCTGTTGTCCCTTCTAGAGATATTTGTGATTTGGTAAAGGGCCTTTTAACCCAAATAAGTATCTAGTTTAATGTTTGTTATTCCACATAAAACTAGAACTCAGCATTACTGAAGAGTGTTTCATACTGAGTTTGGGACATGCCAGGTCAAACCGAGAAACAGTTTCTTGACTATAGCATGTCCGAGAGTCTAATATACTAAGTAAATCTCCAAGGAAGAGGATATACTGTGTAGCACTTCCCAAGTATATATGACAAGTTATTTTCATGATGGAAGGAACAGTGTTCTGAGAAACATAAGTAGATATTGCTATAGACAGTATTTGGAGGTGGGAAGTCTAGCAGGTAAGTGACAGGTTCTAGGTGAGTGCTGGTCCCCACTCCCCAGGACTTTCTTCTCCTAAGCCTGTCATGCTTATGATTACTTGATTCCTTCTATACTTTTGAAACTATAGCATCTCTATGCAAGCTCCAGGACTTTTTACCTTAACTAACATTGTTTGTTGATAGAAACACATTGGGAAGCATTTGTACACATCAACCATTTGTAAATTGGGCATTTATAAACTGTGGCTGCTTGTATATTAACAATATTCTACTATAAATAATAATACACTTATGGTCTTAAAATATGAAACTATAGTTTTAATCTGTTGGAAATAGATTATTTTCCAAATAACTAGAAAAATATAATTGTATTATGGTGTCATACCCTAATTTTATCTATCTATATCTTTAAAATAAGTTATTGGTTACATTTAGAAATGCTTTTCAAGGATAGTGAAGACTTAACACGTAGGAGTGCTTAGTAAACCTTTAATGTTAACACTGTAATTTTGCCTGTACTAGATTATAAAAAAATCTTAAAACTAGAATTGTTTACATTGTCATTATATATTTAATTGCATTGGCATTAAAGAAGATATCATATTTGCTAGAAACTATGAGACAGGGACATTTTAATAACACAGTGTATCAGTATTACCTGGATGAGAAAGTTTAATGTCTTAAATTACATAATAAAATTATTTTTTATTTTAATTTTTACATCCATTAATTTCTAATGATACATAAAACATGCTTCTCAAGCCCTTATACAATGAGAATGTCATTACCTTTTGGATCCTATTAGGCCTCAGCAGTATCAACACTATATCACTTGCATGTTAACTAACATGAAGTTGTGCAAAGAATAATTGTTTTGTCACCACCAACAGTGCATGGGCCATAAAAATGCATTTTAAAAAATTCATGTTGTATAAGGGAGCCTTATTCACAATTTAACTTGGTTCTTTTACTATATTTTCTTCTCTTTTTATTCCTTTAATTTCTATTGTTTTAAAAACTGCACCCAAGATGCCTTTGCAGCTTCTCCTGGGGAGGCCCCTGCAGCATCCGAAGGGGCCGCCGCACCAGCTACCCCAACCCCTGTAGCAGCAGCACTTGATGCATGTTCAGGAAATGGTGGGTTTAAAGTCATTAGCCAGTCTGTTATTTTTCTGTCCTAATGTAAAACCCCCGTAGTTAGATGTGGCCATATGTTTTTCTAATTTTATTTTCTTCTGAGTATAAAATATCATTCATCGTAACTGAATAAATAATGCCAGCATTTAAAACATTAAGACAATGAAGTACATACTTATCAAAATTGACAATTTCTTAAGATTGACAATTTTTGTCAGTGCAAGTATGCTGTCTTAATGTTTTTTTTTCTAATGCTATATTGTACTCTTGTAACATTGAGTTCAAATATATTGGCATGTTTTAATAAATTTTCAAAGCTACCAGATTGACCAAATTAAGTGAAGATTTGGAGGATAGCAATCTCTGATCCTAGACTGTAGGTTAATCTTACAGCACTTTGCAAAGTGCTTTAGTTTCCTAACTTGTGGTACCTACTAAGTTTTCCTTTTTCTTTAGAAAAACATTCTAGTCACTAACCCCTGCCAGTAACATAGTAGTTAAATCCAAGGAGCCTCACACCAAGCTAATGTGTAAATATCTGTGTAGGGTGTCTCTTGCCATAGTTATGATGCTGTCTTTTGCCTCTTTCCTTACTGATGCTGTGTGTGTCTCCACTTTCCTTTCCAAAAGACCCCTTTGCCCCATCTGAAGGTAGTGCAGAGGCTGCACCTGAGCTGGACCTCTTTGCAATGAAGCCACCTGAGACCAGTGTTCCTGTAGTTACCCCTACAGCTAGCACAGCCCCTCCGGTTCCCGCAACTGCTCCTTCTCCTGCTCCTGCCGTTGCAGCTGCCGCTGCTGCCACTACCACTGCCACCGCCGCTGCCACCACCACTACCACCACCTCCGCTGCCACCGCCACTGCTGCTCCTCCTGCTCTAGATATCTTTGGTGGTAATTTTTTGTTATTGTTGTCAACCTCTTCAGTCTGGTGGATTGAATTCTGGTCCTTGAGATGCACTGCATGAAGACTGTATAATTAAATGGTTCTCTAGAAACCATTTGCCGCTTAATTCAGAATTCTGAAAAGTGCTAATTCAGGACTGAGAAGTGATGCTGTTTCAGGCTTGTTGTTCAAGTTGAGTAAAGTCATGTGTATTCTTGGTCTTAGATTTATTTGAGTCCGCTCCTGAAGTTGCTGCAGCGCCTAAGCCAGATGCTGCTCCTAGCATAGACCTGTTTGGTACAGGTAAAACCAAAGCAACCCTTTTTTTCACTTTCGTTTCTTAGATGTTTTCCTGATTAAGCTCTTTATACTCACCCATGATAATGCATTTGTTAGATTTTTGACTTTGATTTCAGCTTTCTACTACTTACCTCTGCTTGGTTTTGGTTTGTTTCACTTTTGGAAGATGCTTTCTCCTCTCCACCACAAGGGGTCTCTCCTGTGCCCGAGAGTTCTCTCACTGCTGACCTCTTATCCGGTGAGTGCTTTGCCAAGGTCAGGCCTTCAAAAATGTCTGGTGGAAGTAATGCATGGACAGAAGAATATGACATGTGGGTTTTTCTTGAGTTCTTTTAAATTTAAAACTTACTTAAAAAGAAAAACTCCCCCTTAGGACCATCATCAACTGGTGAGGATTAATATTTCAAATCTAAGGCTAGTGAATAGAGAAAGTTTTTTCACACTAAAATGACCTCAAGGAGTCAAATTTTATTTTGTACCAGAAAATGTGTATTTTAAAATCTGTTTGCTTTTCTTTAACTGATAAGATTGTCTACAGTCTTTCTGCCTGGAGTGAACCATAAAACCCCAAGATGCCATTTGTCAAGGCTCATGGTTTTCTTTTCTCTTGGGTGACATGCACTTTTTCCTATCTGTGCTTCACTGCAGTGGATGCGTTTGCAGCACCATCTCCTGCAACCACTGCCTCGCCAGCAAAGGTGGATTCTTCAGGTGTCATAGACCTTTTTGGGGGTGCGTATTTCTCTTCCATCAACACTTAAGGAAGGTTTTTTCTTCAGAATAATTTTGAGATCTATTTTATTACATTTCATTATTTTTTCTTTAGACTATATAAAATTACTTCTGTCTCTTAAATGTAAACTCAAGTTTTTAAGATCATTTTCATTTCTTCACTATCATCATCTTCATCCTCATTATTTCATTATAATTTTCAGTGCATGACCTAACAAAACACATAATTTTTCACTTGAAGTCTTTATGTTTTCAACTGTTTGTTCATCTAATGTAGAATTACCTGACTGGAATTTCCTTCTACTGTTCTTCCTTGGTGATCTTGATCTGTTGCCTAAATCAACATCTCTAAGTTCTTAAAAGCAAAATAAACATGATCTATTAATAGATAACTTAGAAATGAAAGCAAGCCAGTTAAAACTGAAAGCATAAGGTCTAGATGTTGTCCATTATTCTGTAGGTTTATTTATATTAAGTTTAATGTTTTACTATCCTTACAAAGAATTAGAAGGATTGGAAATGTATTGCTGATTTAAATATATTTTCCTCTCCTTTATGTGTTATCTGAGGGCAGGAAGATGCACTGAATTAAGTCTTGAGCTAAAATATCATCCTTAGAAAGTTCAACCCACATTGTATACCTCCTGTACACTGAAGCATCATGGACATTCCATGATGGGTACATGAGAAATACAAAGATGTCACAGTCTCTGACATTTGGGGGCTCAACACTTGTGTCAAATAAACACTAAACCTTGATATATAGGTACAGATAATATTGCTGTTCCTTGAATTAGTTTATTAATTCTTTTAAATATTCAATAGAATTCTAAATGGAAAAAATCTGTTTCATTACCTTTAGGTAAAATGTTTAAAACTTTGCTTCTGTTTTGACAGATCACAGGGTTTAGTAAAAAAAAATTTATTCTTAAAAGAATTCTCTTAATATTACAAGGAGGTATTACTTGTTAATATTTTAGAACTCTCTTTGAGAGAATAAACCAGTCAGAGCATAATTCATGTGATCATTTCACATACCCACAAAAGACCAGCTCACTGTACACTGTCATGTCTCTGCATTTCTCTGCATAATACTTCAATTACTTACTGTACTTACTATTTACACTTTCTTACTTTTCCGCTGCACAATGGATAATGGATAGATGCATTTGGAAGTAGTGCCTCTGAGCCCCAACCTGCACCTCAGGCTGCTTCTACTTCATCAGCATCGGCAGACCTACTAGCTGGTAATTAAATTAAAATGGTGTTTTGTAGAAGTTAAATTTGGGTATATTTTTATAAACAAGAAATATTACATAAATTGCAGGGTGCATGTTATATCTTTCTTTCAAGATGTGAAATTGAGGGAGTGGGACAAGGATTGAAAAACTGACTATTGGGTACTATGCGTATTACTTGGATGACACGATCAATCATACCACAAATTTCAGCATCACGTAGTACAGCCATGTAACAAATCTGTCTGTACTTGTCCCCCCAAATCTAAAATAAAAGTTGAAATACTTTTAAAAAATGATTTTAAAAGACATGAAACTAGAAATTAAGTCATTGTACAATAGAAGTTTGATTATTTCTCAGGGTTTTATGAAACTGGTCTTAAAATCGCAGCTGTATACAAGCCACCCTTGTGGCTTTTTGGATGCTCCAAATATGCCTTAGCTTCAGTCAACATGTTTCTTTTAGTTTATTTAAAATGTAATATGCTTATGTAGCAATTTTTGTCTTGTAGTGTCTATGCCCATCTTTTTTTTTTTTAAGGAATTTGTGGGGAAACGTACCATGATGATTGAATATAGGTTTATAACATGTGAATCACTCCATGAGAAACTGTTACAGAGGCCTATCATTGAGTCAAAACTGCCATTACATAGGCTACTTTTTAAAAATAAGATGATCATTTTTCTATGTGAAAACTCATGGGTGATCCCAGTTCAACAGGGTCATTGTGTGAAATAGATTGGTACCAGTTTGCCTAGGATTATTGCTTGTGGCCTAGGTAGTATATATTGGAATAAAAGGAAACAGTTCAAGGACTCAAAAACAGTAAAAGCCAAGTATTGGGAACAAGACAAAGTGTGTGCTTAATGATAGCCTTGACCTAGAAATTATTATTTTCATAAGCAAAGCATTATGAAAGACCAGTTGCAAGACCACAATAGTAAGTTTAATTTCAGATTATTAGTCAAACTCACAAGACATTGTTGGCTTACCTTACTCTAATTTTACTTAGAAGGGCACATAACAGGAACCACAACAGTAGTATCACAGAGAACTCAGACACTCAGATGCAGCTTCTGAGGTTCCTCCACAGTCACCACAAGGGATGGATTTTGGTCCTCAGGTTGACAAGGGGCTGATGAGAGCATGGGCCACATCACCACTGAGAAGCTGCCGTGCATGTCTGAAGTCTCTCATCTTAAATTTTGTGCTAGTGCTAGCCATGTAAACTTTGATAGAGCATATGAATAGTTCCCTTTTTTTTTTTTTTTTTTTTTAGCGTGGCTGTAGCCATAAAATTACAAGTTATACAATAAACAATCCTGGCATCAGGTACAGCAAAGTAAGGAACATTTTTACTTTGATTAGTAGTGAGTAATGGCAGATCCTAAAGGAACCTCATCAGCCTTCAGGATTGTAGGAAGTTTGAGTTGAGGTCAAATCTTTCCTCAGGAAGCTGAAGCAGATAGTCATAGCCCAGCTATTAACCTTTCCTTCAATCAGTAATTCAGTCTGGCTATTTAACAGTCTTTCCCAGGGGGCAATAGTTCTCTAGTGTCTTTCCCATTCTTTCCACACTACTTGATCAAACATGACAGTCTTGCAGGCTGAAACCACTCACACTAGTGACTACCACTAGGTATTTTCTTCAACAATGAAGAACCCGGCTCCACTGTGAAGTTGCAGAGATGGTAAGAGGCAATGCATTTAACACAAACCACAGCTGGTTACTTGGGGAAATAAACAGCTAGTTTGCCTAGTTTTTCCTCCAGGCCTAGATATTCTTATATCGGCTTCAAATTAAACCAATAAATTTCATACACATGTTTGGGGTTCAGCAATAAGATTTTAACATGCCACAGAAATAGCATAGTTTTAAATGTCTATGGAATTCATGACCTTGTTAACTTTAAAATGAGATTAGTGATTACAAACATTTTGCTTTGATGTTATAATTAAGGTTAAAACAGCTGGTAAAATAAATGTTCTGGCCTTTCACAGAAGTCTATGACTTCTTTCTTTCTCTCTCGGGTATCCCATTCCCTTGCCACAGATCTCAAATGGGGATTTGCAGCCTACCAGGCAGGAGCCTGGCGGAGTGGTCAGCCATTGTTGACCACCTCCAGCGCTGCACAACCACATTGTCTACTCCAGGGTCCTCCTCCACTGTGGCCTCTCTGTGCCCTCCAAGGCTAGAACCTGAGAGATTCTGTTTCCAAAAGAGCCCAGGACACTAAAAACTGGAGCTGAAAGGCCAATCAAAGCCTGTGGTAAAAGGGAGTGTTCCCATCCAATTCCAAGTCAGAGGTCAGTAACAGAACAAGAGATTTGACCCTGAGGAGATAAGATCTAAAAACACACCTGGAACAAGCCTGAAGGGGTTTGTCACCTGCTGCCAGGTACAATTGCACATAGCTGTGTCACAACTGCACAGCTTGGTACATGGACAGGTCCAGCAAAGGAAGTGGACAAAAAAGTATGTTAGTTCACTTTACAAAAAATAAAATTATTCAATTGTGTTATCCATTCTGAAATCTTAGTAAAATGGGGTGGAAAAGAGGAGAAAATCAGCAATGAAAATAACAATGTCATCTACATAGGTCTCATTTACTGCTCACTTTCCATTGCTTCCTTGTGACTCTTTCAGTGATAGGAAGAGTTATATATTGTGTACACTTTCTTATTTCTCTCTTTTCTGTTTAAATAAATATTTAATGTAAATTGGTATAACTGGGTTTTAATGTCTCATTTGCTCTCAAGACAATTTTTGTAATTTAATTATACATATGTCAGTGCCTGATTTATTTGGTACAATGTGAAATATTATTTCACCTTATAGCCTGACATAAGGGGTTGGGCACAGTGTCTCACACCTGTAATCCCACCACTTTGGGAGGCCGAGGTGGACAGATCACTTGAAGTCAGGAGTTTGAACCAGCCTGGCCAACACAGTGAAACCCCATTCTCTACTAAAAGCAAAAAACAAAAATAAGCTAGGCATAAGAAATTTTAACATACTTATAATTTCTGTAGGGCTTAATTTTGGGGACTACATTTTCATACTTTCCTGTTTTCCTATAGAAAAATATTTCTCATACTTGTTCAAGTATCAAAGCATCAGGAAGTCATATTCTCACTAAAGAACATCATGGAATATTGATATAATTCTATCCTGTGAACTAGGAGCAACTTTCCTAGCCAAAAATGAAAAATGAAAAAAATTCTGATAAACACAATATAAAATCACAGTCACATTTATATATGTAACCTAGCTGATAGTTGGCTGTTTCTGAGTTCTCACAGTTCTCATACATTTTTTGTTTAATGCATATTAAGTAGGACAAATATTTGGGGCACTGTGTATAGTAATTTATAGTGAAGCTTAGCATTTATATTATATTTGTGTGGTGTTTATTTGGAGGAGGGATCAGCTAAGTCCAGTCTGTTGAAACTAAGAGAATTTTAAAAAATAAATAAATAAATGAGCCTAGTCATAGATAGCAAGCCCACAAATATGATCAGAATCACAGAGAGAGAAGAGAGAAAAAGATTCTCTAGAATCTTGTGATTGCCTATTAGGAACAGAAAGAAAAATAATACGTAGACACTGTCATGAGAGGGTAGACTGCTCAAAGGGAACCTTGGTCACTGGACTAAGTGCCTAAGATTAGATTTTTTTTGAGGGAACACATTTACATATGAATCATAAAGGTAAGGCAATAACTATATATTATATTAAATGCTAAAATGATAGAGATTTTAAATCAAAAATTAAGGACCATCTTAATATTGAGGAAAAAGCTTTGTCAGAAATTGGTATGTATTTTGAAACTATAAAACAAAGGCTAATTGGATGGTCTCTTGAAAATGAACCTGTCATAAAAACTATACTTCTTTATTTCTAGAACTGTCCGATAATACCAATTCCAGAATTAAACAGTACTTAAAATATTGCCTTAGTCTTCTTCTACCTCTTGAATAAAAATTTTAAGGTGTTTGGTGCATGCAGTGTAGTAAAATGAGAAAAAATTCTGGAGAAGACAACTTCCAATGAGGCCAGACTAGAAAAATAAGTCTCAAAATAATGCAGAAAGAGAAGAATGGGGGAAAGGGGAAGCGGAGGGGAGAATCCATAACAATACCAATGAGTAATTTTCTCCAAGCCATTAAGATTACGGTTAGGATACAGATATTATCCATATCTCAGGTAGGGTCAGAATGAAAACTTGAAAGTTAAATTTTTAACTAATAAAAGTAAATATTTCATACATGAAGAGTAAAGCTGTCAAACTCTGTTCAAAATATATCAAATGAAAATATAGATGTTTGAAAGTTAGAGGCTGGTTCCTGGATGACAAAGGTAAAAATGGACTATTAAGGAAGTTAGGTGTGTTGAAGAATATGCCTAACATCTGAGGTTGGCATCGAGTAGGACAACCATGTGTTCTTCCTTAATAGACACAATTTTAGGGTGACTGTACCATAAATCTGTAGTAGTATGAGAGTATGTCATATCCTATTTCTAATTGCAAAGAAAGGGGACTATATGGTCCAGCCTATGAGGCCCTTGTAGTTTTGCATTTGTTCTCTTAACCACATTAATTTCATAAAATGAGCTAAATATGTCCTTGAACTGACTTTAAAATACAAACATGCCCAGTGTGGAATTAAAAAGTAACAATTTCCTCTAAAGGGAAAAGCCTACAGAGGATCAATTCTATCATCCTGTGTGGGAGTGTGTTTATCAATAGTTTTAAAATTGTACTCTTGGAACTGAAACAATATGATGTATTATATGGACTGTGTAGGCTATGACAGACAGACTTGATATATCTGAATCAATAGGACTCATTAAGTGTGTAGGCTACTCGCCTTTAGAAAGATACATTCATAAGACTAATCATCTGTGATTAAAAGCAGTGTGTCAACAGATGGTTGAGTACCTGAAAATAGGTGGCTCTTCACTTATAGTGTGGGACAGTTCAAATATGACTACAGGACACATAAAAGCCTTACCTTATTTCCAATTCCATTCCATAGAGCACGTTTCTTTTTGTTTTTATTTTTATTTTTTTAAAGCGACAAGGTCACCCTCTGTTGCACAGGCTGGAGGACATTAGTGTGAACACAGCTCACTGCAGCCTTGAACTGATGAGCTAAAGCAGTCCTCCCACTTCAGCCTCCTGAGTAGCTGGGACTACAGGCACATGCCATCATGCCCCCTGTCTAATGTATATACATAAATGAGGTCTCACTATGTTGACCAGGCTGGTCTCAAGTTCCTGGCCTCAAGTGATCCTTCTGCCTCAGCCTCCCCAAGTGCTAGGATTGCTGGCATGAGCCACCATAGGCACCTAAACATCTTTCTTAATATAAATTAGAACCACATAGAAAGATTAGTTGTTTAGGTTTTCCTGTTAACTCTCTTCCAGGGCCCTACATCTTTTCAGTGAGTTAACAGGAGGAATTCCCCAAACTCTTCATTAACGTCTGTAATGTTCCTGTTCAGTTCTTCATATAGCAACTGATTATTTTTTTGAGATAATCCCTTGGTCATCTTATATCACCTAAGAGCTGTTTAATTATTCTAGGCTTGTGAGGGCACTTACTTCATAAGAACTGAGTATAATGGGAAAAAGTCATCCTGCCAGATCTCTGAAAATTTTATAAATGTATAGGAAGGATACCACTACAGCGTTTTTTCTGGATGTGGGAAAGAAGCTGTGTGGTACAGTGGCAAAGAGTTCAGACTCTGGAGAATTCCTGTGTGGAATCCTGGATCAGCCATTTGACTTCATGTGACCTTGGACAAATTATCTAACATCTCTGATCTTAGCTTTCTCATCCTTCAACCTCATGTGGTTATTATAATGATCAAATAAGCTAATATGTGTTTTAAATTGAACCATTTAAAACTGCTGTTTTTCTAGGACCAAACAGTCAAATATCAGCCATTCGTGTAGTTCATATGGCTCACCCTAAAAGAGGAAATCAAAACAGTGCCTGGTACTTGGTGAGCCCTGTGCCAATGTTGGCTTTACCTTTAATTTTTTTAGAGAAGGCACTATTTTTTTCAGTGAACAGCTTTATTCACTTATAGATGGATTCTTTTTTTTTTTTTTGAGACCGAGTTTCACTCTTGTTACCCAGGCTGGAGTGCAATGGCACAATCTCGGCTCACCACAACCTCCGCCTCCTGGGCTCAGGCAATTCTCCTGCCTCAGCCTCCCGAGTAGCTGGGATTACAGGCACGCGCCACCATGCCCAGCTAATTTTTTTGTATTTTTAGTAGAGACGGGGTTTCACCATGTTGACCTGGATGGTCTCAATCTCTTGACCCTGTAATCCACCCGTCTTGGCCTCCCAAAGTGCTGGGATTACAGGCGTGAGCCACCGCGCCCGGCCCTATATATGGATTCTTAACATAAAGTGGATATAGCACTAAGCAGAGTGTCCTAAGTAAATGCACTCTTTTTCTTCCTTTTACTGAATCTTGTCAGTGTGTTAACTTCTCTTTTTTTTTTGAGACAGAGTCTTGCTCTGTTGCCAGGCTGGAGTGCAGTGGCCTGATCTCGGCTTACTGCAACCTCTGCCTCCCAAGTTCAAGCAATTCTCCTGCCTCAGCCTCCTGACTAGCTGAGACTACAGGCGCACACCACCACGCCCAGCTGATTTTTGTATTTTTAGTAGAAACGGGGTTTCACCATGTTGGCCAAGATGGGCTAGCTCTCTTGACCTCATGATCCGCCCACCTGAGCCTCCCAATGTGCTGGGATGTTAACTTCTCTTTAAGTGATTTCTTCTAGCCATGAGATGACAGGACTGAATCAGATGATCCTGAGGCCATTTCCAAAACTAATGTGCTATGATTTTAGAATAAATGGTCCTTCCGTGGCCAAGTTTTAAGAAGTCAAGGGTCAAGTTGTCTCCACATTCACCTATAGAAAGAGAATCACACCACAGAGCAGCTGCCTAAAGTAACTAGACATATTCCAATTTGAGGTGCAGGATAATGTTTTTTAGAAACTGACATTAATACAGCCACCAATCTTCCTAAAATCGAAATGGTCACATTCACAAAAATAATTACTTTTAGCCTACTTTTGCTGGGCTAAGGTCTTCCTGATTTAGAGGATGGCTTCTTCAATAAAGAAAATTACGTAATGCTTATGTCATTCAAATACTAAAATCACTTAAAGTAGCCAAAACAAACTGTAAAGATAATCTAATAAATAACTTTTTTCCTAAATTAAATTTTTTAATACACATATGAGGAAAGTCTAAACCCACATCACTGTCAATTTATAGGAATAATGTGACTTGAACAGCATTGCTACCTGCTTTAGAAAATAGTAGAGAATTTTAGTGGAAGTCATTTTCAAAATTATAAATCAATTCTATGAAATATAAACTTAAGGATGTTTTTGAAACATTGTTTTTGCAAGCAGTTTGTGAAGAGACAATGTGGCTGGATTTAAAAGGAAAATATACTAAAACTGTATATAGGAACATCTTCTGGTAGTATTTAATTATATAATAGAACATCATTCAGTGTCTTGGTAAGAAATCACTTCCTTCACAGGTTGTATGTTTTTGTACAACAGCAATACAGAGTGACCCCTGCTTCTGTTTCTGTTTGTTGATTGAGAGAAATGTTTTGCTTCCAGCCCTCAAAGGATAAATACTTAATTTGAATTTGGATTACTTTACAGTAGTCTTTGATTTATTCTTACCTTTTATATTCAAAAGTGTCCTTCATTTAATAAACATTAATTCAGTGTTTTAGGCACCGTGCGGGATGTTAGTGGGAAAGACATAAAAAGAAGACACAGATCCTGGCCTTAAAAAGCCCTCCTGGGTTTGGAGTAGGGGCAGTGGGGATAAATACATGTAATGGGAGTAGAATGGGGTTACGTATTAGGTGCTGCGGATACTTGTTGTGTATATGGGGATATGGGCGGGGTGTAGCTTGAAGTAGGTAGTAATGTGAGGGCAAGGAAGTCTTACCAGAGCAGGCATCTGACACTGCAAGTGGTGGATCACAGCTGCAGCCTGCTTTGCAGAGATGTGGAGGGTCCAGTGGGTAGAGACAGAAGGACCCATTCACTACACAAAGGAATTCAAATTATATGAATTGAAAAACTATGGGGATCTGATAGAAGATTTTAGAGAAGTAAATTTGTCAATATTTTCACTTGGAAATATCGCTCTGGCTGCACTGTGGAGACTAGATTGGAGGAGATCTAGACTAGAGACAGTACGCCATCCCACTCCATGACTGTTCATGAATCCAGAGAGCAGTGTTGCAGGGACCTGAACTGGTGATGACAGCAGTGGGGCTAGAACATGTATGATAGATGTTAAAGATTTGATGTGTATTTTTCTGATTTGTATTTATATTTTATTATAATTTGTAGTAAACATTTTCTAGAAACCAGATATTATGATTTGAAGAAACATAAAATTTAAATGTAATGAGACTATCTGCATTTTAACCCTAGTAATGCCTTCCTTGTTTTTTATACTGCATTGTAATAATAGATTTGCTTGCTATCAGTTCTCTTAATAAAGGTATATATTCTTGTGTGCTGTCTTATTTCTAATTAAATTAAATCTCTCATTAATGCATGTCAGACATCAAAATATTATACTTGAACAACTTTTCAGAAATGAGCTTCTCTGTTTCACTTACTGCTAATCAACATGCAGTCAATTCCTTTTCAGTTTTCCATAATTTTTTAAAATTTGTTTTTATGGCCTTTACCAATCTTTATGTTGTTTCTGCTTATGTTTTTCTGGAACTTTTTTTTCAGGATTTGGGGGTTCTTTCATGGCCCCTTCCCCATCTCCAGTGACTCCAGCTCAGAATAACCTGCTACAGCCCAATTTTGAGGCAGCTTTTGGGACAACGCCTTCAACTTCCAGCAGCAGCTCCTTTGATCCATCAGGTGAGTCAGTGACTTTCAAACATTCTTTTTATGTTTCCTGGTAATAAAAAATAAATCCTACCTAAGGTTAGTATGCGATCAGGAAATTTACAGCAAGCAAATATTGACTGATAATTTGGTATATAAAACATTGATAAATCTCTCATTCAATAACTTAAAATTTACAGTACATATTGGTATCCATAAGAATAACCTGCACTCCTTTCTCTGTTTCTGTTTATTTTTAGCAGAAATCTAACTTAACCCACACACCATCTATTGCATGAGCTTACATGCACTTGGTTTAGAGATGGTTAAAGGAAAACAAATACTTTGTACTAAATCTTTGTACAGTGTTTGAATATGTGAACCCTCCCGCTGCTGTTGCTTATATCCTCTGAAGCCTGCATGGCCCTTGGTTTTATGAAGTTGAGACACAAATAGTATTCTTTGCCTGCCTTTAACCTTTCATCACTGCTGTCATTTTGTTTGTATTCTCTTCCATTCTACTCTTCCCATGCTGGGTCCTTACTACAAATTTTCAATTGGTGAGTTTTTGGCAATTAAATGTGTTTCAGAAACACCCTAAATATATCCTCTGCCTGACAATTTGGTTGCTTCTATTGCCAGTGCCTAGTTGAATGCTGTCCTTTTTCACTTGAAAATTATTGTATAGTAGTTGTTGTCATAGATATGCGTAGTTTTTGATAAAATTTTACAATTACAAAGTTGTTCACACAGATAAGATATTAGCAATATCTTATGCAAATGCTGTGTGTCTGCATTTTAAATGAACTTTCTGTATTCTAGGAACTGAACAGTTAATAACTTATCATTTTGTGATCAAGAGCCATTAATGATGCATTTGATCCCTAATACTTAAAATAGTGTTTCATGTACTTACACCCTTAGAATCATAACCAAAAGTGATTACTCTAATGAGAAAGAAAAAAATCAAAATTATTGCTTCTAAAATGTGATCAACTTTTTCAGGTATCTATTACTAGATGCTGATTGTTATATCAGATTTTATTTTGTTTCCTAATTTTGTAGGAAGCTAACAGATGCATTATTTTCTCATTTAAGAATTATTTTTAAAGTAAACATCTTAGGTTTTCAGAGTACATTATTTAGACTTTGCCTTAAAACACATTAGAATATTTTTGCTATTTTCTTAAATAAGAGCAACAATGGCAATATTGAGTGCCTATATAAAGCAAGCATTAACAAACACATGATATATATCAACTAATTTAATGTTTATAACAAAGTCATCTATTGGTCATACTCTCCCCATTTACAGATAAGACAACTAAAAAGCTCATAGAGGAACTTTCACAAAGTCTTATAGCCAGTGAGGCATGCAGCTGAATTGAAGCCCAGTTCTGGCTGCAAAGTCTGTGTTCATTCCTGTACATTATACAGATTTTTTTTCTGTCTTTGTTCATGTTCATTTGTATTTTCATACTTTATGAGTAGACATATGTCAACATGTTCTTCTTGGTGTTTTAGTCATGAAAAGTGTGAATTACATGCCTTCTTTTTATAAGATTGTATATTCACTTGTTTCCATAGCTTATCAAAAGACAGTTTTACTTTTAAGTTTGCATATGATCTTGTTTTTGTTTTCAGTTATTCTGAACCTAGTCTATTTGATTTCCAGTGTTTGATGGTCTAGGTGATCTTTTGATGCCAACCATGGCACCAGCTGGGCAGCCTGCACCTGTCTCAATGGTACCACCCAGTCCTGCGATGGCAGCCAGCAAAGCCCTTGGGAGTGATCTTGATTCATCTCTTGCCAGCTTAGTAGGCAGTGAGTAATGTAGTTTTGTTTTGTTTTTTAACTGAAGCATATGTGAATTTTCTCTCTCTCTCTCTCTCTCTTTCATTGTCTCTTATGTTTTGTTTCTGGATTCTCTTATGAGTGAATATAGTAGGGAAGGAATAGAAATACTTAGTGCTTTAACCAGTGCAGGTCCTTGGAATGCAACAGTTCCTATGTCATTGGCTCACAAGCAATACCAATGTCATTTTAATCTACATTATTAAAGATATAACAAGGGAGCATATACAATTATGAAACCAAGTGTATTATGTGTAATAAGCACTTAACTTTCCATTATATTTGGAAATAAGAACATAGAATGACTTATATAAAGTACAGCATCTTTCTTAATTGAGTATCCAACTAAGTTGCAGTCATTTGTTCAACAAATATTGAGCACCAAGCATTCTTCCAGGCTCTAGAGATAAACCAGTGAGCAAAACAGTTTAAAAAAAAAACAGATAAAAATGTCTGTTCTTATGGCACTTGGGAAGGGCAGTCACAACTTTAAAATAAGTAAATTGTATAGTGTGATACATCATACGTTCCATGGAGAAAGAACAGACAAAGGAGAGTTAGGAGTGCTACAGGGTAACAGTTAGAGTAAGCCTCACCAAGGAGGTAAAATTTGAGCAAAGATTTTGAAGGTAAAGGGGTAAACTATGTGAAGATCTAAAGAAGGACATTTGCAGGAAAATGAAATCGTCAGTGCAAAGGCTTTGAGGAAGAAGTTTGCCTTGGAGAATCAAGGGACATCCAGGAGATGAGTGACTAGAGCTGAGTGGGCGAAGGAGAGAATTGTAGAGAGGAAGGCAGTTAATATAAAGATCGGCCTTTGCATTAATTCTGAATTTTGTATTCATGTGAATGGGTTTGCCGGTGTAGATATATATCATTATTCAAGGCAGTATCGAAAGTTTAGCAGATCACTGTTACAGAATTCTTTACCTGTGCATTTGCCTCTGGACATATGTTTTGTTTTTCATTCCTTCCCTGTGGTCTGAGCAACTGTGAAAATGCTTTAATGACACCCAGGGAGAGGTTATTGGAATACTTCCTCCTACACTAAAATTTCATCTCACTGAGTGATTGCATTTTCTGCATACTGTAATCTATCCCCTTTTGGAAATAAAGGACTCTCACTTCCAGCTGCTGAGAGTGCCACCAACACACAGCCTTCAGCTGTCAACCACCTTTGAGAATGATCCCAGCTGAAAGAAGCTAATGCACTACAGCAATAGCCAAACAATCTGGAAAAAGAAAAAATCTGAAGTAATCATGTTTCCAATTTCAAAACTTCTACAAAGCTATAGTAATCAGGACAAATGGTGCTGGTATAAGGATAGACACACAGAACAATGGAGTCAAATGAAGATCCCAGAAATAACCCACATGTATATAGTCAAATTATGTTTGACAAAGATGCCAAGACCATTCAGGAAGGGAAAAGACATTCTTTTCAGGAAAAAAAAAATTGGGGAAAGACTAAATAACTTCATGCCAAAGAATGAAGTTGTACCCTTTACTTATACCAAAAAAATTAATTCAAAATAAGTCTTAATACAACCAATATAGGAGCTAAATCTATACTACTTTTAAAAGAAAATGTAGAAGAAAATCTTTATAACCTTAGATTAGGTTATGTTTGGTTTCTTAGATATGACACCAAAAGTACAAGAAACAAAAGAAAAAATAAGTAAGTAGGAATACATCAAAATTTAAAACTTTCGTACTGTAGACAATACCATTAAGAAAGTGAAAGGACAAACCATAGAATGGGAGAAAATATTTACAAATCATTTTTGGGATAAGAGACTTCTACTCAGAATAAAGAACTCTTACAATTCAATAATGAAAAGTCAAATAATGCAATTTTTAAAATGGCAAAAAATTTACTTGAGTAGACAGTTCTCCAATATGCACATGAAAAGATGCTCACCATTATTCATCAGTGAAATGCAAATCAAAACCAAATAATACATCACTTTGCATCCATTAGGATGGAGATAATTAAAAAGACATATAACCAGCGTTGATGAGAATGTGGAAAACTTGAAACTCACAACATTGCTGGTAAAAATGTAACATAGTTTAGCTGCTGTAGTAAGAAGTCTGACAGTTACTCAAAATGATAAACATAGATTATCATATAACTCAGCATTTCCACTCCTAGGTGTAATGGAGTGGAAATGAAAAAGTGCATGCACTCAAAAACTTATACACGAATGTTTATAGTATCGTTATTCATGATAACCAAAAAGTGGACCACCCTAATGTTCATCAGTTGATGAATGGATAAACAAAATGTGATATATCTACATAATAAAATATTATTTGGCAATAAAAAGAAATGAAGTACCAATACATGCTACAACTGGATTTACTGTGAAAACATGTTAAGTGAAAGAAGTCAGTCAGAAAAGACTGTGTACTTTCATATGTGATTCCATGTATATGAAATGTCCAGAATAGGCAAATGCATAGAGATAGGAAGTAGATCAGGTACTTCAAGGGGCTGAGGGAAGTGGAGAGGAAGAGGTGTGACTGCTAATTGGTACAGGGTCTCTTTTTGTGATGACAAAAAAGTTCTGTATTAACCTTGTGAATAAACTAAAATCATTGAATTATGCACTTTAAAAGGGTGAAGTTTGCTGTACAGAAGCTCTGGAGTTTAATTAGATCCCATTTGCCTATTTTGGCTTTTGTTGCCAATGCTTTTGGCGTTTTAGCCATGAAGTCCTTGCCTATGTCCTGAATGGTTTTGCCTAGGTTTTCTTCCAGGGTTTTTATGGTGTTAAGTTTGATGTTTAAGTCTTTAATCCATCTGGAGTTAATTATAGTGTAAGGTGTCAGGAAGGGGTCCATTGTCTGCTTTCTGCACATGGCTAGCCAGTTTTCCCAACAGCATTTATTAAATAGGGAATCCTTTCTCTATTGCTTGTTTTTATCAGGTTTGTCAAAGATCAGATGGTTGTAGATGTGTGGTGTTTCCTCCAAGGCCTCTGTTCTGTTCCATTGGTCTATATATCTGTTTTGGTACCAATACCATGCTGTTTTGATTACTGTAGTCTTGTAGTATAGTTTGAAGCCAGGTAGTGTGATGCCTCCAGTTTGTTCTTTTTGCTTAGGATTGTCTTGGCTATACAGGCTCTCTTTTGGTTCTGTATGAATTTTAAGGTGTTTTTTTCCAGTACTGTGAAGAGGGTAATTGGTAGCTTGATGGGGATAACATTGAATCTATAAATTACTTTGGGCAGTATGGCCATTATCACAATATTGATTCTTCCTAACCATGAGCATGGAATGTTTTTCCATCTGTTAATGTCCTTTCTTATTTCCTTGAGCAGTGGTTCATAGTTCTCCTTGAAGAGGTCCTTTACATCCTTTGTTAGTTGTATTCCTAGGTATTTTATTCTCTTTGTAGCAATTGTGAATGGGAGTTTGCTCATGATTTGGCTCTGTTTGTCTGTTATTGGTGTATAGGAATGCTTATGGTTTCTGCACACTGATTTTGTATCCTGAGACTTTGCCGAAGTTGCCTATCAGTTTAAGGAGATTTTGGGCTGAGACAATGGGGTCTTCTAAATATACAATCATGTCATCTGCAAATAGAGACAATTTGACTTCCTCCTTTCCAATGGAATACGCTTTATTTCTTTTTCTTGCCTGATTGCTCTGGTTAGAACTTCCAATACTATATTGAATAGGAGTGGTAAGAGAGGGCATCCTTGTCTAGTGCTTCTGTACAGCAAAAGAAACAATCATTGGAGTGAACCAGCAACCAACAGAATGGGAAAAAATTTTCATAATCTACCCATCTTACAAAGGTCTAATATCCAGAATCTACAAAGAATTAAAACAGATTTACAAGAAAAAAACAACCCCATCCAAAAGTGGACAAAGGATATGAACAGACACTTTTCAAAAGAAGACATATATGAGGCCAACAAACATAGGAAAATATGCTCATCATCGTTGGTCATTAGAGAAATGCAAATCAAAACCACATTGAGATACCATCTCATACCAGTTAGAATGGTGATCATTTAAAAATCTGGAGATAACAGATGGTGGAGAGGATGTGGAGAAATAGGAACACTTTTACACTGCTGGTGGGAGTGTAAATTAGTTCAACCATTGTGGAATACAGTGTGGTGATTCCTCAAGGACCTAGAAATAGAAATTCCATTTGACCTAGCAATCCCATTACTGGGTATATACCCAAAGGATTATAAATCATTCTATTATAAAGACATATGCACATGTATGTTTACTGAGGCACTGTTTACAATTGCAAAGACCTGGAACCAACCCAAATGCCCATCGATGATAGACTGGACAAGGAAAATGTGACACATATACACCATGGAATACTATGCAGCCATAAAAAACAATGAGTTCATGTCTTTTGTAGGGACACGAATGAATCTGGAAACCGTCATTCTCAGCAGACTGACACAAGAACAGAGAATCAAACACCACATGTTTTCACTCATGGGCGAGGGTTGAACAATGAGAACATGTGGATACAGGGAGGGAAGCATCACACACCAGACTCTGTTGAGGGGAGGCTAGGGAAGGAACAGTGGGGGGTGGGGAGACTTGGGAGGGACAACATGGGGGGAAATGCCAGATATTGGTGACGGGGCGACAGCAAATCACTTTGCCATGTCTGTACCTATGCAACAATACTGCATGATCTGCACATGTACCCCAGAACCTAAAGTATAATTTTAAAAAGGGTGAAGTTTATGGTATATGAATTATATCTCAATAAAAATGTTTTTATAAAACATTTTTCAGTGTAATCTGAGGCTTCTATTGAGACTGCATTGCAGTCTTGCCCAATCACAGTTTCTTGTCTTCTCTTTCACAATAAATCTCCTGCACAATAAATCTTCATCCCAGCCTTTTCTTCCCAGGAGACCTAGCTTGCAGCAGAGGCTTAGGTCTTCAGGTTCCCATCCCCATCTGCCTTGAAATTTGACAAGGGATTTATGTATACATATGTAAGATACATTTCTGCTTGCTTTTGCTTTTTCACATAGACAAGCATAAATATCTGATTTAGGTTTTTAATCACTTAATACACATAGATTTAGTTTTATAGTCTAATTGAAAAATAAATTTTAAAATGAGTTTTGTTTTTTAAAAAAGAAAAAATAGCTAACATTATAGGTAATCATTTCTATATTTAATGTTCAGTTAATATATACCTTATTCTATTTTGTAATGCCAAGATTTGGTCAGAAATAAATATTAATTTCATCTTATAATACATTGACTCTACACCTGATTAGGGCTGTTGTCCTAGCTATTTCTTCTGCCTAGGAAGCTCTCACCCAGATCTCTGCTCAGCTTTGACCCAGTCTCACCTCTGTGAAGCCTTCCCCAAGCACTCTGTATAATATTCTCTGCCCTCATGCTTATCCTACCCCTTCAACCCAACTTATTCTGCCCTTCCTTTTCATTTTTCCATAAGCTTTCCATATCCTATATAATTTACTTTCTGATTATTTTGTCATCTGTCTGATACCATAGGAATGCAAGTTCCTCCAGGATAGGGCTTTCCTACTGTTTTCTTCACTAACATGTCCCAAATGCCTAGGACAGTGCCTGGCGTATGTAGATGCTCAAGAAATATTTTCTGAAGTAACAAATGAATTCACATTAGAGCAGATTGATTAAGCCAACTATGTCAAGGGATTCACAGAGCCACTAGAAGGACATATGGACTCAGCACATCATTGTACGCACAGCTGACATTTATTACAGTAGTATAGGAAGGATACACAGCTGATGATAGGGGGAAAAGACAAGCAGAATCTAGAAGAATCCACATGCAGACTTCCTTAGGCTCTATCTCTCCCTTGAGGTGAGGAGCACAGTTTTCACCCAGCAACAAAACTGCAGCAGCATGTATGAGACATTTTTGCCTAAAGAAGACCTTTAGAGACTCCACACCCAGAGTCTTTATGGGACACTGATTATGTAGGCACTCTCTGCTTGGCATGTGCCAAAATTCCAGACTTGCAGAACGAAAGTGCATATTCAGCATAAACCATATCATTTGTACAAAACAATTTAGGCACAGTGATTCACCTTTATCATTTGGGGAAAGTTTTATCCCATTGTAGAGAGCAGTTTACTAGCCAAGTTCCCAGATAGCAGCCTTTCTAAAATAGCAGCATCAAACCAACTATGTTTGCTCTTTTTGGACACCCGTTGACATTAAAATGGATTCTTAAGTCTAACATGAAGTAAAAGAAAATCTTTAATTTATGAAAATATGTCCAAATATAGTTCTTTTCTGTATTACTGAATGCAGTAGTTCCTAGGCAAAATATGGGCTTTTTACAGACTTCTGATTGTTTGATATTTTAAATGTCATATCATATAACCTTATTATAGAGATTTATATTCTTTTTTATCCATTTATAGATCTTGGAATTTCTGGTACCACATCAAAAAAGTAAGTGTTTCAGAATTATCTGATTTCCTTTTGACAGTATATTTGTATTCATTTGAGACTATCAAACATTTTACACATTGGAGTAATTATTCATTCTCATGCTAGATAATTTCACAACTGGTTTTTATATCATTTCAGATTTTTGTTGTTGTTATTCTACTGGAAGCTCCAAACTGTTACTTTGCAATGAAAATGAATAATCTATTTCAATCTGCAAGATTGTCACTAAGTTATATCTAGAAGTATTTGGGAATTGTGGTTTGAATATTTTAATAGCATTATATTCTAGAGTCATTACCATAGTTCTATCCATCATAGATTTTTAGAAGTTTTTCATGGAATATCAATTGTAAGGAAGGATAGTAAAAATGGTAAACATTATATCCTTTTTTAGATGTATATTTTGTCATTGAAATTGAGACAAATTTTTCAGTGATTGTGTCTTATGAACCTTGTAAGGTAGGTTGCAGTCATGATATAGTTGTGTGAAACCTTCTGCTGAACCCTCTAAAAGCCTGAAAGTGCCATCATCAATGCATCTTAAATTCAACCAAATATAAGTGTACAGTATATATTATATATTTATTTGCATTTTTATTATCAAATGAATTGAGTTGGATTTTCCAACATACTTAATAGAGGATAGGAAATTCCTATGATTATTGAGGTCCAAACTCTAAATGATTTTTTTTTTTCAAATGCTCTTAAGCTGTCTTAGATACAACATGGTGATATTCCTCTGTAAGTTTAAACTGCTGTCCTTATTACCATACCACTTGACTCAAACAAACTGCTTTTAAACCCAAATAAAATAATCTAAGGAGCCACACACCGATTTTTTTTCTGATTTGTGTTTTTTGTTTGTTTGTTTGCTCGTTTTGCATGGTTGATTTTAGGGGAGATCTTCAATGGAATGCTGGAGAGAAAAAGTTGACTGGTGGAGCCAACTGGCAGCCGAAAGTAGCTCCAGCAACCTGGTCAGCAGGCGTTCCACAAAGTGCACCTTTGGTATGTAGCAGTCAGAGCCCATAGCAGTCAGAGCTCATAGCAGCACAGGCAGTTTGCCAGTTTCCAAGTGGGTAGAGTAGGGTGCATTTTGCTAACTTAGATGCTGACTGTGTGCTTATTCCTCTGCATTGAAGAAATAAGTAAGATGCAAAAGTTACCAAACTGCAGATTCCATTGACTTTATATTTAATAAAGATTATGACCTTTTTAAAATTTTAAACATCTTAATATTTATACTTCCATATTTGTAAAATTATGAAAATGATTTATCAAAAGCATTTAATATCATTGATCATTTTATCTGTCTTATCATATTTCTTGCCCAAGTTTTCTGATTATCTTACTAAGTAATAACTTTTTTTCTTACCAGAAAGATTGGGCAGTTTTTTATTGTGTAAGTGAAAGTTAATTTTAAAATCCTGTTACTTCTATTTACCATTTAAAAATTGGAACTACTCACACCATCTTTTCTATAAGGTTTAATGGATTTTATTTCTGTATTTTAAATTTCTATTAATATATTAATACTTCCATTCACTCTGGGAAAGAATGTATCATTGGACATAAAGATTATTGCTTCATAAAATTTGCTGACACAAAAAGAACATGTTTTTGGAGGGCAAAGTGTATAATTTTTCTATATCTGCTCCATGTTTAGCAAAACTAGGCTAGTCACTCTTTCTCAAACTTACTGGCAGTTTTCTACCTTTTCTTATCACCTCCACCTGTGTAAATCATACCCATCTCTAAGGCTTTCTTGATATCATTCTTTGGGTAAATACAGCCATTCCAAATGGAAGAAATTGGCCAAAACAAAGGGGTTACAGAACCCTTGCAAGTCTGAAATCCAGTGAGGCAGTCAAATCTTAAAGCTCCAAAATGATCTCCTTTGACTCCATGTCTCATATCCAGGTCACACTGATGCAAGAGGTGGGCTTCCATGGCCTTGGGAAGCACCACTCCTGTAGCTTTGCAGGGTATAGGCCCCCTCTGGCTGCTTTCACAGGCTGGCATTGAGTGTCTGAAGCTTTTTCAGGCCCACAGTGCAAGCTGTCAG
This sequence comes from Callithrix jacchus, assembly GCF_049354715.1. Taxonomy (NCBI): domain Eukaryota; kingdom Metazoa; phylum Chordata; class Mammalia; order Primates; family Cebidae; genus Callithrix; species Callithrix jacchus. Next base: position 89,135,752 of record NC_133505.1, on the reverse strand, counting down.
TGGATCTACCATTCTGGGGTCTGGATGATAGTGGTCCTTTTCTCAAAACTCCACTAGGCGATGCCCCAGTAGGGATTCTGTGTGGGGGCTCCAACCCCACATTTTCCTTCTGCACTGCCCTAGCAGATGTTCCCCATGAGGGCCCTACCCCTGCAGCAGACTTCTGCCTGGGCATCCAGGTATGCCCATATACCTTCTGAAATCTATGTGGAGGTTCCCAAACCTCAATTATTGGCTTCTGTGCACCCACAGGCTCAACACCACATGCAAGCTGCCAAGGCTTGCAAATTTCACCCTCAGAAGCAACAGCCCAAGCTATATCTTGGCCCTTTGAGTTATAGCTGGAGTGGCTAGGACACTGGGCACCGAGTCCCTAGACTGCAAACAGCAGAGGGACCCTGGGCCTGGACCACAAAACCACTTCCTTCTACCCCCCATACCTCCGAGTGTATGATAGGAGGGCCTGCTACAGAGGTCTCTGACATGTTCTGGAGACATTTTCCCCATTGTCTTGGTGATTAACATTCAGCTCCTCATTACTTATGCAAACATATGTAGCCAGCTTGAATTTCTTTTCAAAAAATGGGATTTCCTTCTTTTTTTTTTAGATGGAGTCTTGCTCTGGCGGTTGGAGTGCAGTGGCACAATCTCAGCTTACTGCAGCCTCTGCCTCCCAGGTTCAAGTGATTGTCCTGCCTCAACCTGTGGAGTAGCTGGGACTGCAGACATGCACCACCACGCCCAGCTAATTTTTGTATTATTAGTAGAGATGGGTTTCACCATGTTGGCCAGGATAGTCTTAATCTCTTGACCTCGTGATCCACTTGCCTTGGCCTCCAAAAGTGCTGGGAGTACAGGCATGAGCCACTGTGTCTAGCCAGAAAATGGGATTTTCTTTTCTATCACATTGTCAGGCTACAAATTTTCTAAACTTTTACTCTCTGTTTTCATTTTAAAAACTGAATGCCTTTAACAGTACCTATGTCACCTCTCAAATGTTTTGCCACTTAGAAATTTCTTCCATCAGATACCCTAAATCATCTCTCTCAAGTTCAGTGTTCCACAAATCTCTGGGGCAGGGGCAAAATGCCACCAGTCTCTTTGCTAAAACCTAACAAGAGTCACCTTTGCTCCAGTTCCTAAAAAGTTCCTCATCTCCGTCTGAGACCACCACAGCCCACATTTTCCCATCTTCTTCTGAGCCCTCTAAACTGTTCTAACCTCTGCCTGTTAGCCAGTTCCAAAGGCACTTCCACATTTTCAGGTATCTTTTCAGCAGTGCTGTACTCTACTGGTACCAATTTACTGTATTAGTCTGTTTTCACACTGCTGATCAAGACACACCTGAGACTGGGCAATTTACAAAAGAAAGAGGTTTCATGGACTTACAGTTCCATATGGCTGAGGAGGCCTCACATTCATGGTGGAAGGCACTGAGAAGCAAGTCACATCTTACATGGATGACAGCAGGCAAAGAGAAAGCTTGTTCAAGAAAACTCCCCCTTATAAAACCATCAGATCTCATGAGACTTATTCACTACCATGAGAACAGCACAGCAATGACCTGCCCCCATGATTCAGTTACCTCCCACCGGGCCCCTCCCACAGCACGTGGGAATTCAAGATGAGACTTGGGTGGGAACACAGCTAAACCATATCACCCAGCTTTCTGTGTGAGGCAGTTTGCTAAACAATGAGGCCATTAACCCAGAAGCGAACAAGGAAAAAGCACTTTAAAAGTAATATTAAGTTGAAGAACTCCCTTGGCTGTCACCCACCCTGAGATCAAGACTTAACTGTGCAAAGTTAAGAATTCATCAAGTACTTAATTAACAACTGTTTTGCATCTTTAGTATGACAAAGCTGCCAACTGATTGGTAGGCACTTTCACAGACTGATAATAATGTTTTGTTTTTTTGACCCTGAACTCCTTATTTTTGTTTACGAAGCAGAAAATTTTTAATTACTGGTAATTAAATCTTAGAAAGTTAAATATGGAAAGTATTAGTATAAAGTATCCATAGCAGCTTATGGAAAGAGAAATTAGAACAACAGAAACTATTTATTACAATGAAGAGTTACATGAAGTTTTATTTCCTTATTTTCCTTAGCATTTTATGCCACAGTATAAAGGCTCTCTTATGCATATTTTATCTTTAGTAATTCTTAGTTTTATCTATATTCTTTTATAAATTCACTGCCATTTCCTCCACTTATTTTTTACAAAGCTCTTCTTTCCTAACAAAGCTGTGGTTTGTTTATACTTAAGAAATTATTCTGAGGGAAATCTGGCTTTCTCTGACATGCCCTTTTACCCTGCCTCCCCATTTGATCTCTTCCATCCTTCTATTCCTTAATAGTCTCTTTCTAGGAATACTCAAGAAAAAGAAGAGAGACACCAGAAACATGTGCTTTAGAAGCAGCAAAGCAGTATTTCCAAATTTTCCTGGTAATCTACAGGTCTTTGCTATTGAGAAGGAGATAAAAGATGCAGATTTGGGATGGGGGATCTTTTTAAAGTTTGTATTAATAGATAAGAACTAAGATTACTTTTCCTCACTGATTCTAAATTTCCCTTAATTGCTTCTTAGAGGTACAGCTATAACATTTTTCAGATCACAGAACCCAAGTTAGATCTAAAAACCTTAACAGGACTTGAATATTGAACTATGTCTGCTGGCAGGCTCTGTGGAAATGGCCATCAGGAGCCCTATGCTTCCTGGGTTACTTATTTCTGTTTTACAGTGCACAGCAGACCTAATAAATTTTTATCAAAGTGGGAAGATACTTGCAATTCAGAAATACATGCATTTGGCAGGAAGATCACTGTTAAAAGAAAAGCTTTAGACAAAATAAATTTAACAGCATTGAGCTGGGTATGAAAACCCACCCATATACTTCCAGCAACAGAAGCAGGAGGGTCACTTGGGACCAAGAATTTGAGACCAGCCTGGGCAGCATAGTGAGAACCTCTCTCTAGAAAAATTAAAAAGTTAGCTGGGTGTGGTGGCACATGCCTGTAGTCGTAGTTACATGAGAGGCTGAGGCAGGAGGATCACTTGAGCCCAGGAGTTTGAGCCTGCAGTGAGCTATGATTATGCAAGTTTAACAGAGTTTATTTAAGCAAAGAATGATCCATGGATCAGGTAGCACTCGGAAACAGAAGAGGTTCAGAGAGCTCCAGCACAGCAGTGTGGACCATGAGCTTTTATTGGCTGATACGGAAGTACAACAAAATATATTTGGTTGGTCACAATAGAAAGACCCTAGTTAGAAGTTAGTTTGTTGATTTCTGCTTGACAAAGTTGCTAGTTAGAAGTTAGTTGGCAGTTTCTGATTGGTAAAATCTCTAGTTTCATTTTATTATGTTGGGCTTCATTTTGCTTACAAGAGAACTCAAGGTGCTAGAGCTGCACTAGTCAAGTGGCATCCCAGTTAAAATCTTATCACTACTGAATCTAAGAGTTAATCTCCCATTTTAGCAAAATGACTAACTCAGATAATTTCTTCAATTATTGGACCCACTTATTTGATAAGGAATTTCTGCAGGTTCCTTTTTCTTTGATAACTAATAAAGCCCTTTTCTCTTTCATAGCCTGAAGTCCTAATGATACAATTCAGGTCTGGTAAATAGCCTACCACCTCGCCTCTTGAAATGATGGGTAAAGCATTAATCTGAAATATAATTTTTATACATATTTTCTTACTTTCAAAAAAACTTTTATTGAGGTAAAATTCACATAACATTTAAATTCATTATTTTAACAATTTAAGTATATATTCAATGATTCTTAGTATATTTGCAGTATTTTGGAACCATCACCATTATCTAATTTCCAAATTTTTTCTCATCACCCCAAAAAAAGAAACACAGCCCCTTTCAATTTCCCCATACCCCTGTAGCCTTTTGTGCCTGGCTTCTTTTACTTAGCAGAACATTTTCTAGGTTTATCCCTGTTGTAGCATGTATCAGTACTACATTTTTATGGCTGAATATATTCCACTTCATGGATATGCCACATTTTGTTTATCCATTCATTAGTTGATGAACACTTGTATTGTTTCTATTGCACATAATAAATTGTTTTTATTATCACATGTAACTTTTCATATGAACATGTATCTTCAGTTCTATTTAGAATATACGTAGGAATAGATTTCTGGGTCATGTGTAACTCAGTGTTTAACATTTGAGGAATTGCCAAGCTTTTCCATAACAGCTATATTATTTTACATTGCCACCAGCAATACATAGGGTTTCAAGTTATCTGTATCCTCCCGATACTTGTTATTTTTTATTTTATTATTTATTATATCAGTCTAATGAGCATGAAGAGGTTTTTATTGTGGCACTGATATGCATTTCCCTAATGACTAATAGTGTTTAACATCTCTTCATATGTGTATTGATCATTTAAAGATGTATTTTTAAATTATATATCATATAAAGATATATCTTCTTTAGAGAAATGTCTATTTATGTTGCAGGGGAGGAAAAATTCTTTTTTCCTACTACCCTTCTAGACTCTCTGGCTGGGGCTGTGTACATTGGACTGACCAAAGACAAAAAGAATGAAACAAACAGAGGTTATTAGCACATGCATCATGCTTACACATGGGAGCACTTAGAGGCTTGATAAGAACATGGGCATATTTATGTAGCATCTTAGCAAAGGAACAGTACATTTTCAGAGAAGTCACAAGACAAAGGAAAAGGACTTTGACTCTCTAATGTGGCAAATATATGAGAAACTAATGGCTGTTAAAGGCTAGTTAGTAAAGTTTGTTATGCATTTTGTTCTGATGCCTTCTCCCAACTGATTAGGGTCTAAAGTTGTCTCTGGTGATGAACTTTTATCCCTGATAGAGAGGGGAAGAGAAGTATCTCTTTAAATTTATGTTCCAAATAGTGAGAAGGAAGAGCTTTTCTTGTATCTGCTTCTTTTCAGTAGCCTTCAGCTCAAAAAAATTATTATGCCAAAGTGTCATATTTTGGGGTGGCATATTCTACTACCCTACAACACTCTTAGCCCATTTTATAATTGGGTTGTCTTTTTATTGTGGAGTTGAAAGGGATCTTTAAATATTTGGGATACTAGATGCTTATCAGATGAATGATTTGTCAATATTTGTATTGTGTGTGTTCATTTTCTAGCGTCCTTTAATGCCCAAAAGTTCTTAATTATATTTAATAGATAAACTCCAATTTATTCTTTTATTACTTGTGCTTTTGGTGTCATATTTTAAAAAAATATTGCCTTATCATAGGTCTTGAATTTTTTTACCTTTATTTCTTTCCAGGAGTTTTGTAGTTTTACCTCTTGTATCTTTGACCTATTTTGAGATCTTTTTTCATGTGATAGGGGTCCAAATTCATTGTTTTGCATGTGGTAGTTCAGTTGTCTCAGAATTGTTTGTTAAAAAGACTATTCTGACTGGGCACAACAGCTCATACTTGGAATCCCAGCATTTTGGAAGGCTAAGGTATGTGGATTACTTGACCTCAGGAGTCTAATACTAGCCTGGGGAACATAATGAGACCTCATCTCTACAAAAAAATAAAATAATATTAGCAGAGTGCAGTGGCATGCACCTGTGGTTCTCCCTACTCAAGAGACTGAGATAAAAGAATTGCTTGAGCCAGGGAAGTGGAGAATCACTTGAGCCGGGGAACTAGAGGCCACAGTGAACCCTGATCATGCCACTGGAATTCAGCCTTGGTGACAGAGCAAGATCCTATCTAAAAAAAAAAAGGAAAAGAAAAGAAAGAGACTGTTCTTTCTTCATTAATTGGTTTTGATAACCTTGTCAAACATTAATTGATCATCTAACATATTGACTGGATAATTTAAGAAAGAGAAAATAATAACCACAGATGTATGGGTTTATTTTCAGACTCTTTATTTGCTTGTGTCAATCTATATGTCTGTCCTTATGCCAGTACCACACTGTTTTGATTAATGTAGCTTTGTATTAAGTTTTGAAATTAGGAAGTGTGAGTCCCCCAAATTTGTTCTTTTTCAAGACTGTTTTGACTATCCTGGTTCTCTTGCATTTTTATATAAATTTTAGGTTCAGATTGTCCATTTCTCCAAAAAAAGTGTTGAAATTTTGGTAGGGATTTCATTGAATCTGTATAGAAATTTGCAGATTATTTCTGTCTTAATATTAAGTTTTCCAATCCATGAACAAAGGATGTCTTTCCATTTATTTAGTTCTTCTTTAATTTTTTTCAACAATGTTCTATAGTTGTAGTGTTCAAGTCTCATATTCTGTTAAATTTATTTTTTAATATTTTATTGTTAATGTAAGTGGAACTGTTTTCATAATTACATTTTTTGATTGTTCATTGCTAGTTTCAGAGGAACTCTGCACTGAGTTTTGTATATTGGTCTTGTATCCTGCAACTTTGAAGAACATGTTTATTAGCCTTGACAGTTTTGTAGTATATGGATTCTTTAGGGATTTCTGCATATAAGAAAGATCATGTCATCTATGAATAGAGGTAGTTTCAATCTTTCTTCCCATCTAGATGCCATTTCTTGATTTTTCCTGCTAACTGCCCTGACTTAGAACTTTCAGTACCTCCTTGTCTTGTTCTTAGGGAGGAACCCTTCAGTCATTTTTTTCAGTCACTAAGTATGATGTTAGTTGTGGGCTTTTTGTAGATACACTTTATTGGGTTGAGGTATTTCCCTGCTATTTCAAGTTTGTTGAGTATTTTTTGCCTTGAGAAGCTGTTGGACTTTGTCAAATGCTTTTTCTTCATCTATTGAGATGATCATTGTTGGATTTTCTCTAATTCATTCTCGAGGTCTCCCTTAAGAAAGGGACTGCAAATTCTCATCCTTTCCTGACAGGCTTCCAAAGCAGGTGGCTGTTTACAATGTGCCTTTCATGGCACATTTATTGTGGTGGGCAGCTTCATGTCTAAGGTGATTCTTTCACAGGAAGCTTGTTACACTGGCAAATGCCCTTGTGGCTCTTCTTTAATTTATTTCTACCAAGATAGCCACTCTCTAAGAGTTAGTTGTCAGTCATTTGAGATACAGATGAGGCATACAACAAAACACATGAAATTATAGAAGAAGTTTTATTACTTACAGATCCAGGGAGAAGAGGGCAACATATCAATGGGAAGTGGGGAGCCATCCAGGACACATGTGCTCAACCAGTGGGTAGAAGCAAAAGAGAGCAAAAGTGGGCCAAGACCTTTATTGGGGTCTAGGATATCACCCAAGCAGGTTTCCCACAGGAATTTAATTGGTAGGTTTACAACAAGCAGGCACAAGTTCCATGCAGTGACACTGACTAAGAGGTGGTTGTTGTGGCATATCTGCACAGCTAGGTCTGCAGAGTATAGGGGACCGTGGAGTAAGTCAAGTAGATTGTATCTAGCTATTCCATAGGGAAGGTGATGGTATAAAGCAGATATCTGGCTAACTACCTTAAGGAACTGGGAGGAGACAGAGAACTAGAAACTGTGTGGAGAGTGACTAAGCCCTGCTTCTGACATGAGAAAGTTAAAGATGTATCCAAAATAGATGCTGAGGTAACATAAATTATAAGAATTAACTATAATCATGCTTTTTTCTCTTTTATTCTATTAATATGGTTTATTGCATTGGTTGATTTTCATCTATTAAGCCAACCTTGCATTCCTGGGCAAAACCCACTTGGTCATGGTGCATAATCTTTTTAATATGCTGCTGGATCCAGTATGCTAGTATTTTGTTGAGAATTTTTTTATCAATATTCATAAGAAATATTGCTCTATAGTTTCCTTTTGTTTATGATATCATTGTCTGGCTTTGGTGTCAGGATAATACTGTCATCAAAGAATGATTAGAAAGTGTTACCCTTTCTTTCTTGTTTTGAAGAGCTTGAGAAGAATTGATATTAATTCTTTATACATTTGGTAGAATTCACCAATGAAGCTATCTAGTTATGGGTTTTTCTTTGATGGAAGTTCTTAGTTGTTGTTATTGATTTTTTTTAGAAACAGGGTCTCACACTGTCACACAGGCTGAAGTGCAGTGATGCTATCACAACTCACTGCATTCTCAAACTCTGGGCTGAAGATCCTCCCACCTCAGCCTCCTGAGTAGCTAGGACTACAGGCACACAACACCAAAATTTAGGCCCAGCTAACTTTTTAAAAATATTTTGTTGAGATGAAGGTCTCACTATGTTGCCCATACTGTTGTGTTGCTGGTTCTGAACTCCTGGCCTCAAGTAATTCTCCCACCTCATCCCCCTTAAATGCTGGGATTATAGGCATAAGCCACCACATCTGCCTAAAAACCTTGCTTAATATAAATTATAACTATATAGAAAGATTAGAATAATCCTCAAATGTCAAACCCAATACCCATTAGAGGATATAATGACAGGAAAAAATAAGCTTAGGGAAGTCTGACTCATTTCCAGTAAGGACAGGTCTAAAAAGATAGAGAGGAAGCCCAGTGTTGTGAGCAAACTACAAGCCAGCAAGTCCAAATTATGCTTTAACAGAGAACATCAAGTCTGTAATCTTGTTTATATCATTGGTGTCATGCTAGATCCATTTTCCTTTTTAAATTTGAAACTGAAATTTCAGATTTTTTTTACATATCCACTCATACATATTTGACATACATTCATCTTAAAATTATATTCTGTCATTTTAAAACCAAATTATGCTGGACTGAATACAGTGGCTCATGCCTATAATCCCAGCATTTTGGCAGGCCAAGGAAGGAGGATTGCTTGAGGCCAGGAGCATGAGACCAGCCTAGGCAGCACAGCATGACCCACCTGTACAAAAACTTTTTTAAAAATTAGCCATGGTGGCATGTGCCTGTGGTCCTAGCTATTCATGAGGCTGAGGTGGGAGAATTGCTTGAGCCCAGGAGTTCAAGGCAGCAGTGAGCTGTTATACTAGCATACTCCAGCCTGGACAATGGAGTGAGAGCCCATCTTTAGAATAAATAAATAAAAACCAAATTACATTGTTCTTTTTGTTTGTTTATTGTTTTGTATGTATTTGTTTTGTGTATTTTTGTGTTTTGTGTGTGTGTGTGTGTGTCTGTCTGTCTGTCTGTCTGTCTGTTTGTGTAGCAAGGAGCAGTACCTCCAACCAGTTCAGTTCCTCCTGTTACCGGGGCCCCATCAGTTGGACAACCTGGAGCAGGATTTGGAATGGTGAGTGATGACTTGTGCTAAAAATTGTAATCGACATTTCTAAATTTTTTGCCAAATCCCAAATTAGCAAGTATTCCTACAGAATATAATTCTTCCCACAATACAGTAAGTAAAACTTTAAAAGTTGTCATCTGCTTTAAACCTTAAGTAGTCTTCATATGAAGTGATAAAATCAATTATAAAAAAACTTAAGTTCTCCCATCAAATTAATTTCCATAGTACATTGTTACATCATTTTTGCTGTAATATTTACAAAACATAGCATTAGCCCAATCATAAAAACCAACCTTTAATCATTATACTAGGACTTTTTACTCACCAATTTTACCAGCCAATTTTAGGACCATCTTCATAAAGAAACAAATTTTTGTCTCTCCAAGAACTATGCTTAGAGAAGATGAATTATGGTTAGAGAACAACATAATTCTCCAAGAATAATGCTTAGAGAACAACAAAGCTTGGATGGGATGAGCAGACCATGTGGCCAACCAGGCTTATATTACCCACTCACCTCAGTGACTCTCTACCTCACAGTACAGCCTCACATTATCCCTAGTCAAAATTACAAATTATACTTTCTTGTAGTCCTGGATTCCTGAAATATTATCACAAGCGCATAACAGCATAACAGGTAGTGCCCTAGTGGGTTCCACTCAGGTTCTGAACCACTCTCCACTCTTTCTCCTCAGCCTCCTGCTGGAACAGGCATGCCCATGATGCCTCAGCAGCCGGTTATGTTTGCACAGCCCATGATGAGGCCACCCTTTGGAGCTGCCGCTGTACCTGGCACGCAGGTCAGTTTCTTGAGTGTCCACAAAACAATGGCATTAACTAACAAGTATTACATGCTTGTGTAGCAAACTTTTAAAAAGTATTTTTACCTAATGTAATCCTCATACTTGTTGCTTCAGAAGTAAAGGGAGCATAGAAGACAGATCTGCAAGTTTGAGATTTGGGGGATAAAAGTGATAGAAATAATTCACTGTCTTAAGATCCATCCATTGTCTTCCTACTTAATTCAAACTGATTCCTGAGGACATCCATACATTCAGGGCATCCAAGTGTCCCAGAGAAGTGATGCTTCTGGTCTGTAGTTTTGTTATGTGTTTCCAGCGTTAGCCAGAAAGGTTGGTGGCACAGTCCTCTAGACTGCCATGTCTGCCCAAGACTCATGACGCTAACTACAGTAAGTTTGCCAAACTGTAAAGTCTGTGAGAATAGTCCCTGTAAGAATCTCTTCACTCCAGACACAAGCCACAAGTTTTTGAGTCCCCAGGGCCACCCCCACTTCAGACTAGCTGCTTACAAATTTGAGGTTTTTCCATGGCCACCCTCAGGTTAGGCAGTTTTCCACAGCCACCCTCAGATTAAACTGACTCACAGAACTCAGGAAGTACTAAACTTATAAGAGTTTTATTGTAGTAAAAGGATACAAATTTGATCCAGTTATAGGAAGAGATGCAGAAACATCATCTGGGAAAGTTCTAGACATGAAGCTTCTTTGTCTTCAGAGGCAGGTTCTCCTCCGTGCATCATCGTGTGACAGTGCACATGCAGTATCGCAAGCTCACCTGAGCTTCAGTGTCCAGCATTTATTGAGGGCTCATTATGTAGGATCAGTTGATTGAATTGTTACCCATTTTGTTGAACTGAATTTCCAACTCCTTTTCCTCCCTGAATATCAGGCTGGTTTAATGTGGCCCAAAGACTCAGCCCTGAATCACATGGTCAGGCTTTCTGGCATGGCCAGTCTCCACTCTGAGTCACCTTGTTAGCATAAACTGTCAGGTATTGTTCCTGGAGCCCATCATGAGTCACAAAGAGACAGCTGCCATTTGGGAAATTAGAAGGATATAGAGGTTACCTTCTGGGCAAAGAAAAAAACCTCAGTTTAGGTAAAGCTAAATTCATTACTATACACTGTGTTCCTTCCCCTTCAAAAATGCCAAAATATATTACACTTTGCTGAACCATTTTGCTAGTCTTACTGATGAATCATGCTTTCCTGATTCCTCTTTTAAATTGTCTAGCTAAGGTGATGTTACATGTAGAACCAAAGAAATTTTCATCATGAGAAATTGACCTGAATGGAGTCAGGTCACCAAATTACTACTTTAGTAGCAGCATGCTTTCCAAATGAAATCAAATAGCTCAAATATATTTTAATGATACAAGTAAATGTTTTCAGTCCTGTAATATTTTTAACTTATCAAATAGGTGTTTATACTGTCTTATCCATGGAATACCCTCTATGAACTTTCTGAGTATACTTTAATCGCTTCTGCTTTCTTGATCCATCTCTAATTCCATCGACCTGTTCCCAAAATTTGCTTTCAACTTCTTCACTGTAACCCCCTAAAAGCAAAAGAGACCAAGAAATACAATGGTAAATGTTGAAAGAGAGAAATTTAGAATGTGAAAATCCCTAGCCTTCATGGCCATTACTGGCCATAATTGGCTTCAGGAGAAATTTTCTAGGCTACCTGAAGACTAATGAACCCTATGTAGAGTCGTTTTTGGGGACAGTGAGGAAAGTTTTGGGTATAATGGTTGAGGTTAAATATAACCTAGATATATTTAATTTCTAAGGAATCTCATTTATCATAAATGTTTCCTTGATATTTGAATAGATCCATGACTATCATCTTTTTGACAAAAATAAATAAATATATTTCTGTTATTATGAACTTGGAACAATTCTTTTTTTTTTTTTTTCCTCGTTTCAAGTTTTAATCAAAGCTTGTATATAAGATTACTTTATTCCTGCATCTTCTCAATTGTTTCTTCCTTGTATTTGCCCTTTTCCTTTCCTACTTGGCGAGATTTGGCTTTCCGTTCAAGGATCTTTTTGCGGTCTTTGTCCAGTTTTAGCCTAGTGATAACCACCTTGCTGGGGTGAATGCCTACATGGACAGTTGTGCCATTAGCCTTTTCCCGCTGCACCCGTTCAATGTAGATTACGTATTTCTTCCTGTAAACCTGGACTACTTTGCCAATCTGCTGACCTTTATAGTGTCCTCGTACAACCTGAACTTCATCATCCTTTCGGATGGGCATGGATCGCACGTTGTACTTCTGTCTCAACTCTTTGGAAAGAGGGGAGGACATAATCTTCCTGCGAATGTGGGAAGGTGCATTGAAATGCCTTTTGCGATTCTTGCTTCGGTCGGAAGTCACAAAGGGATTGAACTTCATTTCGGCAACTCCCGCTTAGGTGATGGCCGCAAAAAGGGTGGAACAATTCTTTTAACCTTATTATGTTTGATATAATGAAAGCTTCAGATAAATAAATATAACTTTATTAAGGTTGTTTTTCTTGTGTAATAGCAATGTTAGCAATAATTTAGTTATGTCATTTGAAGAATGAAAATGAAAAATAGATAATATGATGGAAACACATTATTTTAATCAGTAATTGTATTCATAATAAGCCAGGTAATGATAACACTGTATGTATACAATTTTTAAATTGTATTTCCTCTCTCAGAGAAGAGGCATAATTATACTAGATAATAAAATAAATGTGAGTTTGTAGCTTCAGAAAAAAAAGTAGTTTTTTATTACTGATACCTGGACTATCCTAATACTCTTTCATTGGCTGGTATCATGATATTGTCATCTCACCTCATTATCAATTATGGATCAGTCTTTGAGTTGATCTGAGGAACTTCAAGCCTATATTTTTTTAATGATATTTCTATGAAGCATAGCTCAGGTTTTTTGTTGTTTTTTGTTTGTTTGTTTGAGACAAGGTCTCACTCTGTCATCCAGGCTAAAGTGCAGTAATGCAATCATAGCTCACTGCTGCCTTAAACTCCTAGGCTCAAGGGATCCTTTCACCTGAGGCTCTTGAGTAGCTGGGACCACAGGTACAGCCACCATACCCAGCTTTTTTTTTTTTTTTTTTGAGACGGAGTTTCACTCTTGTTACCCAGGCTAGAGTGCAATGGCGCGATCTCGGCTCACCGCAACCTGCTCCTCCTGGGATCAGGCAATTCTCCTGCCTCAGCCTCCTGAGTAGCTGGGATTACAGGCACGTGCCACCATGCCCAGCTAAGTTTTTGTATTTTTAGTAGAGACGGGGTTTCACCATGTTGACCAGGATGGTCTCAATCTCTTGAGCTCGTGATCCATTCGCCTCGGCCTCCCAAAGTGCTGGGATTACAGGCGTGAGCCACCGCGCCCGGCCTTTTTTTTTTTTTTTTTTAATAGAGACAAGGCCTCACCTTATTGCCCAGGCTGGTATCAAACTCCTGACCTCAAGTGCTCCTCCTGCCTCGGCCTCCCAGAGTGCTGGGATTTTACAGATATGAGCCATCACATTCAGCCCATATCCCAGTTTTAAGTGTGGAAATTTGACAGATGGATAATATAATCAGTCAGTAGCTTCTGGACATAGGACCAAATCTCAAGATCCACACTTCCAGAACTCTGTTCACTGAACTAATAAAAATATACATCATTGCCCCACAATCCCAGTATGATTCTACAAGCATAGGAGATTAACTAGACTCAAAACCTATAGACGTCAACTATTACTTTATAGGCTGCATTAGATTTTTCAAGGCCTTGTATCCTATAAAAGTCAGCACCCAGAAGTTACATCTGTAACACAATGAAAAAATAATTTAGATTCTGGTTAAGCAGAAACAAAGCAAGTTAATTATTTGTTACTTTTGCTACAAGTCCAATTCAATTCTTTCCTATAGTATTTAATAATTAGTTCTAGCATTCTCTGAAAGCTCAATAGATTGCTTTAGAATTTAGTGGTATTCTCTACTAGGAAACTAATTGATCATGTGAAACAAATAGTGCCCTCAAACTTAACTGGTTTTCCCTTAAAATAATATATATGAAATTCTAGTATATTTAGCTAATAAATTAAGTAATTTCATAAATAGTCTTCTGTAAACTGTTTCCTATTTTTCCTTCAAACTCACTCTCACTCTAAGAAAAGCCCTTTAAATGGCGGTTTAGAGGTACTAATGACTCAAAGTAAAAATGCTTTTGTATAGAGAAATGGTTGTTTGTTTTATTGTTTGTTCATAATATCTTTATGTTATTAGTTTTTCACATCTTCCCTAAGTCATATCCGTAGTGTTCTACTGGAGTCCCCAGATTTTACTTTCACTAAAGCTGATTTCAGAGAAGTTCAAGAAAGACAAATATCGGTGGAGGTGTATTTAGTTACGTGATTTGAAGAATGAAAATGAAAAATAGATAATACGATGGAAGCACATTATTTTAATCAGTAATTGTATTCATAATAAGCCAGGTAATGATAACACCATATTTATACATTTTTTAAATTGCATTTCCTCTCTCAGAGAAGAGGCATAATTATACTAGATAATAAATAGGAAAAATAGGAAACCATTTACAGAAAACTATTTAAGAAATTACTTAATTTATTAGCTAAATATACTAGAATTTCATATATATTATTTTAAGGGAAAACCATTTAAGTTTGAGAGCACTATTTGTTTCACATGATCAATTAGTTTCCTAGTAGAGAATACCACTAAATTCTAAAGCCATCTATTGAGCTTTCAGAGAATGCTAGAATTAATTATTAAATACTATAGGAAAGAATTGAATTGGACTTGTAGTAAAAGTAACAAATAATTAACTTGCTTTGTTTCTGCTTAACTAGAATCTAAATTATTTTTTCATTGCGTTACAGATGTAACTTCTGGGTGCTGACTTTCCAGAATTAAACACAACACCGTGACTATGTAGAACAAGTAGATTTTATAAGCCTTTAATCATCTAATCTTCTGCATGTTTGTTTTCTTTGATATGTGTTCTGCCTAATGCGCTCTCTCTCTCTCTCTCTCTCTCTCTCTCTCTCTCTCTCTCTCTCTCTCTCTCTCTCTCTCTCTCTCTTCCTCTCTCTCTGTCTCCGCCCCCTCCCCCCGCTCCCACTCTTTGGGGCTGGCTTTTTCCCATTAGCTTTCTCCAAGCCCTTCACCTGCCACTCAGAGTCCCAAGAAACCTCCAGCAAAGGACCCATTAGCGGATCTTAACATCAAGGATTTCTTGTAAACTAAAGGTATCTAATATTGAGCTTTTCCTGTGGGCTTGTAATATTGAGCTATACAATACTTAAGCTATTTCAGAGGTACTGGTTATTTCTGCGTTTTGAATAGCTGTGTATAATAGTAATTATTTGAGTGTTTATACTTTAAAATTTGATATTAAGTTATCTTTATGAATTTTTTAAATCTTAATTTATAAAACTAGGAGGGAAAGTAACCTCCAAATTATCCTTATCCTGAAAAGCACAGTGATTAGCTTTAATAAAGCAAAAAGGTGCCCAAGCTACTTGGTAAATTAGAAAATTACCACTTTATTACATGATGACTGGAATTTGTAGAAAGGTAACATTTATAATATTGCATTTAGAAATCATCTAAGAATATATTTGTATAATATTATTTTTATTTTGTTTATAAAGCTCTTCTTTTGCCTTATAAAGCTCAGATTATTACCCTTTACCTTTATGCATTCAAGCAGAGTTTTGAATTTCTAATGTTCTAGTTTTAAATTTCACAAATTTTGTACAATTTATGAAATGACTCATGATGAAGTTATGGAAGGAAACTGATGAAGGAAAAATGTTTGCTGTTGACCCCAGCACCTAACACAGTGGGTAGGTTCTCAACAAATCCTTACGGTACGGGTGAATATAATTTACACGGTACTCTTCACATCTACTTCTCAGTAGGAGATCAGTCCCATGACATAAAAAAGCCAGATTTTTTTTCTCCATGTCACAGCTAAAAGAACTGATTCTTGGGCATTAAGGAATTTGCCAAGGGTCCCACAGGAAGAACTGTAAGAGGGTCAATGTTTTTGGACTCCTATCCAGTGTTTTTTTCAGTATACACCTACCATGGTACATAAATTTCTTTAAAACATTCCCTAATGCCTACTAAGATTTTTGTGGATTCTTGCTTTGCTTTTTTTTTCATATATAAGATTAATGATGTATTATTTTAAGGTATTAACATCTCAGTCAAGTAAACTCTCCTTATGCCAACTTTTCTATTTCACTTTGGATTGGCTAATGTAGATAAAAGTGAGACAATGGACACTTAATAAGTTTCAGGAGTGACCAAGGAAGTGTCATAGAGCAGCCTGTGTTCACCTCTTATTTAGTAAATATTACTCTAATCATATGCCAGGAATTTTGGTAAGTACAGGAAACAGATATGCCTGAGAGAGAGATAGAGACAGAGACAAAGAAAGAGGGACAGAGACAGACAAAGACAGAGACACAGAGAGAATGACTAGTTTTTGAAGAGATATCTATGCAGCTAAGCCTTAAGACCCCAGAAATGTTTTTAGCAGAAATGAATGATGCATGAATTAGCCAGAGAGATGAGTGGGAAGTGGCTGAGAAAAGGCATTCAGTCACCAGAGATCTCCCCCTTCTATTCTGTCATTGGTTCTGCTGTTTAGTAAGTGACTCATTGAACACCGTAACTGAATACATGAAAAAATAATATAAGGTCATTACCATGCCCCCTTTTTCTTTGGCTGCCCTTTTTTAAAGGTTAGCTGCTCTTAGATACTGAATGCTATACTGAATGTCCTGCTACTGAGATTTCTAATAAGTATCTAAATTACAAATATTTGTTGATATAATTATTATCTAAAATGAAACGATACATCAAAAGGTTTTTAAATTTCTGGTTAAAATTTAAAAATGTTTAAACTTGTTTAAAAGAGCTATGAAAAGTATGTAAATATAACTTTGTTCATACAGAGACCTTTTTATGTAAAAGGTGTTTGCAGTAACTATGAAGTAAAATTGCAAAGTTTGAGGACTATGCAATACTCTTGTTTTCTAATTCTAATTCTTGTTTTCTTTACAGCTGCAATTTTTGTGACCAAATAGGAAAAAGAATGAGTTTGGAGACTTCAAATAAGATTGATACTCAGCATTTCAAAGGGAGCCACCAGTACCAAACCCAATGCTTACTCATAACTTCTCTTCCAAAATGTGTAGCACAGCTGTGAAAATGAACATTAGGAATGTGTACTACCTTAGCTGTTATCCCTACTCTCAAAATTGTAGTGTATTTGGATTATTTGTGTATTGTATGATGTAAACAATGAATGGATGTTACTGATGCCTTTAGTGCTTTTCTGGACTTTGCCTGAGGACAGATGATGCAGCTGTTGTGTGGTGAGCTATTTGGAAAGTTGCGTCTGTGTTTTTGAAGGTTTCAATGTACATATAACTTTTGGACAAACCCTAAACTCTTCCCATAAATTATCTTTTCTTCTGTATCTCTGTTACAAACGTATGTGATAATATCAGATAATAAGGAAAACAGTCATAACTATACAAAACTTTTTTCAGTGTGGAGTACATTTTTCCAATCACAGGAACTTCAATTGTTGTGAGAAATGTTTATTTTTGTGGCACTGTATATGTTAAGAAATTTTATTTTAAAAAATATAAAGGTTAACATCCATAATAAATACTTCTCTTTGAAGCTACCTTATCAAGAATGAAAAGTCATATGAGAAGAATCCCCTATTTATCACTGCTATATTAAAATATATATATTTTAATTATATTTGACAGGTTTTACATCTAAATTGACCTATTTATTCATTCTTGATTAAATGCACTGAAAAGTAAAGGGTCTGTTTGTATCATGTTCATGAAAATTCAGTTAGAGAGGTGCTATTCAAGTGATTCTGAAGGCACCCCAAGGTATATCTGTAATTTTAAAATTACTGCAAATATTTTTACTTTACTGTGGGTTTTTAGTACATCTGTTAATTTAGTATTTCTTTGTGTGTTTTGTAGACTAGTGTTCTTCCATCCTTCAACTGAGCTCAAAGTAGGTTTTGTTGTACCATGTGATTAGGATTTAAACTAATTCAGAGAATTGTATCTTTTACTGTACATACTGTATTCTTTAAGTTTTAATTTGTTGTCATATTGTCTGTGCTGATGGCTTGGCTTAAGATTTTGATGCATAAATGAGGTCACTGTTGATCAGTGTTGCTAGTGGCTTGGCAGCTCTTCATAAAAGCATATTGGGTTGGAAAGGTGTTTGCCTATTTTTCAAATTATTTAATAGATGTATGGTACCATTTAAAAGTGGTTGTATCTGAATTTACTGTGGGGATAACATACACTGTAATGGGGAAAAATTACCTAAAACCAATTTCAAAATGGCTTTCTTTGTATTTCGGTTTAAAAATCCAGTGCATGTATGCCCTCTGAGATGCAATAAACACCTTGAACAAAGAAAATGCAAACATAACCTTTCTCTCTTTAATTATATTTTAGGAAAAAGGTCTGTTTCAAATGACACACACGGCCGACAAAATATTGAAGATTTTAAAATGCTGTTAATGCCAATAGAGTTTTGATTATTTTACAAAAAAATTTAAAAAACAAAAAGAACAATTTTAACAAGCTTTCATCAAACTTGGGTCTCCGTAGTTGCTGCCAACTAAGTTGAAATTTTATATTTCAAAATCTATATGTATTTTTAGAGTGAACTTTATTTTAAAATGTGCAATTAAAGCCTTATAATCATTTTTATGAGAATTAGCCTTGGAAGTATAATATATTCGGTACGTTATAGTTTGCTGGCACACTGGCACGCATCTATGGTTTTACACAGTACCTAGATTAGCCTATGTTAATCAAATTGGGTAACATGCCTTCAACTAGATTCGTTTTTTTTTTTTTTTTTTTTTAATTTTTTATTGGATTATAGGTTTTGGGGTACATGAGCAGAGCATGCAAGACATTTGCATAGGTACACACATGGCAGTGTGCTTTGCTTTTCTTCTCCCCTTCACCCATATTTGGCATTTCTCCCCAGACTATCCCTCCCCACCTCCCCCTCCCACTGGCCCTCCCCTTTTCCCCCCAGTAGACCCCACTGTTTAGTACTCCCCTTTCTGTGTCCATGTTGTTCTCATTTTTCATCACCCACCTATAAGTGAGAATATGCGGTGTTTCATTTTCTGTTCTTGTGTCAGTTTGCTGAGGATGATGTTTTCCAGATTCATCCATGTCCCTACAAACGACACAAACTCATCATTTCTAATTGCTGCATAATATTCCATGGTGTATATGTGCCACATTTTTCCAATCCAGTCTATTATCAATGGGCATTTGGGTTGATTCCAGGTCTTTGCTATTGTAAACAGTGCTGCAATGAACATTCGTGTACATGTGTCCTTATAGTAGAACGATTTATAGTCTTTTGGATATATACCCAGTAATGGGATTGCTGGGTCAAATGGAATTTCTATTTCTAAGGCCTTGAGGAATCGCCACACCATCTTCCACAATGGTTGAACTAATTTACATTCCCACCAACAGTGTAAAAGTGTTCCTTTTTCTCCACATTCTCTCCAGCATCTGTTTTCTCCAGATTTTTTAATGATCGCCATTCTAACTGGCATGAGATGGTATCTCAATGTGGTTTTGATTTGCATCTCTCTGATGACCAGTGACGATGAGCATTTTTTCATATGATTGTTGGCCTCATATATGTCTTCTTTCGTAAAGTATCTGTTCATATCCTTTGCCCACTTTTGAATGGGCTTGTTTGTTTTTTTCCTGTAAATCTGTTTGAGTTCTTTGTAAATTCTGGATATCAGCCCTTTGTCAGATGGGTAGACTACAAAAATTTTTTCCCATTCTGTTGGTTGCCGATCCACTCTAGTGACTGTTTCTTTTACCGGGCAGAAGCTATGGAGTTTCATTAGGTCCCGTTTGTCTATTTTGGCTTTTGTTGCCAATGCTTTTGGTGTTTTGTTCATGAAGTCCTTGCCTACTCCTATGTCCTGGATGGTTTTGCCTAGATTTCCTTCTAGGGTTTTTATGGTGCCAGGTCTTATGTTTAAGTCTTTAATCCATCTGGAGTTAATTTTAGTGTAAGGTGTCAGGAAGGGGTCCAGTTTCTGCTTTCTGCACATGGCTAGCCAGTTTTCCCAACACCATTTGTTAAACATGGAATCCTTTCCCCATTGCTTGTTTTTGTCGGGTTTATCAAAGATTGTATAGTTGTATGTATGTTGTGTTGCCTCCGGTGCCTCTGTTTTGTTCCATTGGTCTATATCTCTGTTTTGGTACCAGTACCATGCTGTTTTGATTACTGTAGCCTTGTAGTATAGTTTGAAATCCGGTAGTGTGATGCCCCCCGCTGTGTTCTTTTTGCTTAGAATTGACTTGGCTATGTGGGCTCTCTTTTGGTTCCATATGAAGTTCATGGTGGTTTTTTCCAGTTCTGTGAAGAAAGTCAATGGTAGTTTGATGGGGATAGCGTTGATTCTGTAAATTACTTTGCGCAGTATAGCCATTTTCACGATATTAATTCTTCCTAACCATGAACATGGAATGTTTCTCCATCTGTTTGTGTCCTCTCTGATTTCGTTGAGCAGTGGTTTGTAGTTCTCCTTGAAGAGGTCCCTTACGTTCCTTGTGAGTTGTATTCCAAGGTATTTTATTCTTTTTGTAGCAATTGCGAATGGCAGTTCGCTCTTGATTTGGCTTTCTTTAAGTCTGTTATTGGTGTAGACGAATGCTTGTGATTTTTGCACATTGATTTTTTATCCTGAGACTTTGCTGAAGTTGCTTATCAGTTTCAGGAGTTTTTGGGCTGAGGCGATGGGGTCTTCTAGGTATACTATCATGTCGTCTGCAAATAGAGACAATTTGGCTTCCACCTTTCCTATTTGAATACCCTTTATTTCTTTTTCTTGCCTGATTGCTCTGGCTAGAACTTCCAGTACTATATTGAATAGGAGTGGTGAAAGAGGGCATCCTTGTCTAGTGCCAGATTTCAAAGGGAATGCTTCCAGTTTTTGCGCATTCAGTATGATATTGGCTGTTGGTTTGTCATAAATAGCTTTTATTACTTTGAGATATGTTCCATCGATACCGAGTTTATTGAGGGTTTTTAGCATGAAGGGCTGTTGAATTTTGTCAAATGCCTTCTCTGCGTCAATTGAGATAATCATGTGGTTTTTGTTTTTGGTTCTGTTTATGTGGTGAATTACGTTGATAGACTTGCGTATGTTGAACCAGCCTTGCATCCCCAGGATGAATCCTACTTGATCATGATGAATAAGTTTTTTGATTTGCTGTTGCAATCAGCTTGCCAATATTTTATTGAAGATTTTTGCATCTATGTTCATCATGGATATTGGCCTGAAGTTTTCTTTTCTCGTTGGGTCTCTGCCGGGTTTTGGTATCAGGATGATGTTGGTCTCAT
The DNA here is from genome assembly GCF_049354715.1 of Callithrix jacchus. Lineage (NCBI taxonomy): Eukaryota > Metazoa > Chordata > Mammalia > Primates > Cebidae > Callithrix > Callithrix jacchus. Next base: position 89,114,306 of record NC_133505.1, on the reverse strand, counting down.
AAAATGATTTGGGAAGGATTCCCTCTTTTTGGATTGTTTGAAATAGTTTTAGAAGGAATGGTACCAGCTCTTCCTTGTGTGTCTGGTAGAATTCGGCGGTGAACCCGTCTGGACCTGGGCTTTTTTTGTGTGGTAGGCTCTTAATTGCTGCCTCAACTTCAGACCTTGTTATTGGTCTATTCATAGTTTCAGCTTCCTCCTGGTTTAGGCTTGGGAGGACACAGGAGTCCAGGAATTTATCCATTTCTTCCAGGTTTACTAGTTTATGCGCATAGAGTTGTTTGTAATATTCTCTGATGATGGTTTGAATTTCTGTGGAATCTGTGGTGATTTCCCCTTTATCATTTTTTATTGCATCTATTTGGTTGTTCTCTCTTTTCTTTTTAATCAATCTGGCTAGTGGTCTGTCTATTTTGTTGATCTTTTCAAAAAACCAGCTCTTGGATTTATTGATTTTTTGAAGGGTTTTTCGTGTCTCAATCTCCTTCAGCTCAGCTCTGATCTTAGTTATTTCTTGTCTTCTGCTGGGTTTTGAGCTTTGTTGATCTTGCTCCTCTAGCTCTTTCAATTTTGACGATCGGGTGTCAATTTTGGATCTCTCCATTCTCCTCATATGGGCACTTATTGCTATATATTTTCCTCTAGAGACTGCTTTAAATGTGTCCCAGAGGTTCTGGCACGTTGTGTCTTCGTTCTCGTTGGTTTCGAAGAACTTCTTTATTTCTGCCTTCATTTCGTTGTTTACCCAGTCAACATTCAAGAGCCAGTTGTTCAGTTTCCATGAAGGTGTGCGGTTCTGGGTCGGTTTCTGAATTCTGAGTTCTAGCTTGATTGCACTATGGTCTGAGAGGCTGTTTGTTATGATTTCAGTTGTTTTGCATTTGTTGAGCAGTGCTTTACTTCCAATTATGTGGTCAATTTTAGAGTAGGTGTGATGTGGTGCTGAGAAGAATGTGTATTCTGTGTATTTGGGTTGGAGAGTTCTGTAAATGTCTATCAGGTTTGCTTGCTCCAGGTATGAGTTCAAGCCCTGGATATCCTTGTTGATTTTCTGCCTGGTTGATCTGTCTAGTATTGACAGTGGAGTGTTAAAGTCTCCCACTATTATTGTGTGGGAGTCTAAGTCCTTTTGTAAGTCATTAAGAACTTGCCTTATGTATCTGGGTGCTCCTGCGTTGGGTCCATATATGTTTAGGATCGTTAGCTCTTCTTGTTGTATCAATCCTTTTACCATTATGTAATGGCCTTCTTTGTCTCTTTTGATCTTTGTTGCTTTAAAGTCTATTTTATCAGAGATGAGAATTGCAACTCCTGCTTTTTTTTGCTTTCCATTAGCTTGGTATATCTTCCTCCATCCCTTTATTTTGAGGCTTTGTGTATCCTTGCATGTGAGATTGGTTTCCTGGATACAGCACACTGATGGGTTTTGGATTTTTATCCAATTTGCCAGTCTGTGTCTTTTGATTGGTGCATTTAGTCCATTTACATTTAGGGTTAATATTGTTATGTGTGAATATGATACTGCCATTTTGATGCTAAGTGGCTGTTTTGCCTGTTAGTTGTTGTAGATTCTTCATTATGTTGAAGCTCTTTAGCATTCAGTGTGATTTTGGAATGGCTGGTACTGGTTGTTCCTTTCTATGTGTAGTGCCTCTTTTAGGAGCTCTTGTAAAGCAGGCCTGGTGGTGATAAAATCTCTGAGTACTTGCTTGTTCGCAAAGGATTTTATTTTTCCTTCACTTCTGAAGCTCAGTTTGGCTGGATATGAAATTCTGGGTTGAAAGTTCTTTTCTTTAAGAATGTTGAATATTGGCCCCCACTCTCTTCTGGCTTGTAGTGTTTCTGCCGAGAGATCTGCTGTGAGTCTGATGGGCTTCCCTTTGTGGGTGACCCGACCTTTCTCTCTGGCTGCCCTTAGTATTCTCTCCTTTATTTCAACCCTGTTGAATCTGACGATTATGTGCCTTGGGGTGGCTCTTCTTGCGGAATATCTTTGTGGTGTTCTCTGTATTTCCTGCAATTGAGTGTTGGCCTGTCTTGCTAGGTGGGGGAAATTTTCCTGGATGATGTCCTGAAGAGTATTTTCCAGCTTGGATTCATTCTCTTCGTCCCCTTCTGGTACACCTATCAAACGTAGCTTAGGTCTTTTCACATAGTCCCACATTTCTTGGAGACTTTGTTCATTCCTTTTTGCGCTTTTTTCTCTGATCTTGGTTTCTCGTTTTATTTCATTGAGTTGGTCTTCGACTTCAGATATTCTTTCCTCTGCTTGGTCCGTTCGGCTATTGAAACTTGTGTTTGCTTCGCGAAGTTCTTGTATTGTGTTTTTCAGCTCCTTTAATTCATTCATATTCCTCTCTAAGTTATCCATTCTTGTTATCATTTCCTCGAATCTTTTTTCAAATCTTTTTTCAAGGTTCTTAGTTTCTTTGCATTGATTTAATACATGATCTTTTAGCTCACAAAAGTTTCTCATTATCCATCTTCTGAAGTCTAATTCCGTCATTTCGTCACAGTCATTCTCCGTCCAGCTTTGTTCCCTTGCTGGTGAGGAGTTTTGGTCCTTTCTAGGAGGCGAGGTGTTCTGGTTTCGGGTGTTTTCCTCCTTTTTGCGCTGGTTTCTTCCCATCTTTGTGGATTTTTCCGCTGGTCGTCTGCGTAGTTGCTGACTTTTCGATTGGGTCTCTGAGTGGACACCCAGAATGTTGATGATGAAGTATTTCTGTTGCTTGATTTTCCTTCTACCAGTCTAGCCCCTTCGCTGTACGACTGCTGAGGTCCGCTCCAGACCCTGCTTGTCTGGGGTGCACCTCTAGCAGCTGTGGCACAGTGAGGGATGCTACCAGTTTCTTTTTCTGCTATCTTTGTCCCAGGATGATGCCTGCCTAATGTCAGTCTTTTGGATATAGAGGGGTTAGGGAGCTGCTTGAGGAGACAGTTTGTACTTTATAGGGGTTTAATTGCTGAGCTGTTCGCTCTGTTGTTCCTTCAGGGCTGTTAGGCTGCTATGTTTGATTCTGCTGCAACATAGCTCATTAAAAAAACCCCTTTTTTTTTTCCCTCAAATGCTCTGTGTTGAGGGGTTTGGGCTTTATTTTTGGATGTTCGATGAGGTGTCCTGCTCAGCTAGAAGGCAGACTAGCCACTGTTTGGCTGCCGAGGCTCCGCCCTGCTGTTGTGTGATTCGCCCTGTTCCTACAGGCTCTGCTGTGGTCTCTGCCACGCCCTGCGGCGGAGTCTCTTCATTGTAGCGTGTTGCCTCAGCAACGGCTGGCTGCGTCAGCAGTGGGCGTGTATCTCAGTTGGGGCGGGTTGCCTCGGCAACGGCTGGCTGCATCAGCAGTGGGCGTGTATCTCAGTTGGGGCGGGTTGCCTCGGCAACGGCTGGCTGCGTCAGCAGTGGGCGTGTATCTCAGTTGGGGCGGGTTGCCTCGGCAACGGCTGGCTGCATCAGCAGTGGGCGTGTATCTTAGTTGGGGCGGGTTGCCTCGGCAATGGCTGGCTGCGTCAGCAGTGGGCGTGTATCTCAGTTGGGGCGGGTTGCCTCGGTAGTGGTGGACGCCCCACCCCCACAGAGCATCTCGGACCGTCTGCTCGGGATAGTTTGAAAACGCGGTTTTGTTCGTCCCACTGGGTATCCCAAACGATCTGTCCCTACAATCCCCTGGGCTGGGCTTCTGTCCAAGTCTCCTTCAGTCTCAAGTCCAGCCCTCTCAAGTCTCAGGTTGCCGGTTCAACAAGGCACCTGGACAAGCACGCCCTGTGGGGATTGCTGGGTAGGGCCGGCCGCCGCCGCCCCGGCTGCCGGCTTCGCCAGGCAGACCTACTGCCTGGCGTCCCGTGTCTTTTTTATACTTGGGAGTTTCCCCGTTCTGTGGGCAACAAAGATCAGTCTGGAAATGCAGCTCAGACTCACCGTTTGCGGATTCAACGCGAACTCCAATCCTGGGTTGTTCTCACAGCGCCATCTTGAGTCCTCCTCCTCAACTAGATTCTTATGTCTCAAAAAGTTGTCCAATCTCAAATAGAAGTATTTCTCTAGTGAGACATATTCTTATTGCTATTTTAAAACTTTCTTTTCCTTCGTTACCTAAGACTTGTATTTTGAGAACTAATGTTCAGCAGCTAGTATCCGAGTATGTAATGTGAGTTTTATAGATTGCACTTTAATCATATATTATTTTGTGGGCTTATTGCAATAAAGTGTGTTTAAGATTGTAAATAATTTGAAATTTAATAATGCATTTTAATAAGCTTTTTTTTCTTCATTGAATGACCCATGTGGTATAAATTCTTAATAAGTGAAGCTGCAAGAGCATTATTTTCAATTCAGACAGAATTGAAATAGTAGTGTGCACACACACTACTCTGTTCATGACCACACCGGCTGTGCACTCCAAGCACTCTGCTGGCTCACACAGGACCCCTGTGCCTGAAATTACCTTGCCAACCCTACCATTTATGGGATACAATGTGATGTTATATGTGTATAATGTGGAATGATTAAATCAGGCTAATTAACATTCATCACCTCACATACTTTTTGTGGTGAGAACATTTGAAATTTACTCTCCTGTGATAAATATGTGAGGTAATTCATATGTTAATTAGCTCAGTTTAGCTGTTCCACAATGTATACATATTTCAAAACATGCTGTACCTGATACCTACAATTTTTGTCAATTAAAAAAATTAAAAACAAAGAAACGCAGCAACTTAGAATTTTGCAATACATTGTCATTAACTATAGTTATTATGCTGTGCAATAGACCTCAAAACCTTTTTTCTCTCTAATTGAACTTCGTACCCTTTGACCAACATCTCCCTGTCCTCACCTCCCACCCCACCCAGCCCCAGTAGTCACCATTCTACTCTGCTTCTATGAGTTGGACTTTTTTAGATTTCACATATAGATTAGATGATGCAGTATTTTTCTTTCTGTGCCTGGTGTCTCAGTTAACATACTGTCTTCCAGGTTCAAACATGTTGTCTCAAATGACAGAATCTCCTTCTTTTTAATGCTGAATAGTATTCTGTTTTGTATGTATACACCACATTTTCTGTGTCTATTTATCTACTGATGGACAGTGACTTTGATTCCGTATCGTGGCTATTGTGAATAGTGCTCCAGTGAACATAGAAGAGCTGATATCTCTTCAACACACTGATTTCAAATCCTTTGCATATAGATCCAGAAGCAAGATAGATTATTTGGTAGTTCTACTTTATTAGAATTTTGGTAGCTTTGTCAGCTTATTACAGTGGAACTTACACTAATTGACACCCCTTCTTGAATTGAAGATTTGAATCATTTCATGTACGTTATGATAATTGCAAAGGTGGTCAGTCTCAGTATTAAATTGTTTCCCTCATTCTCTTTTATGTTATTTATAGCACTTTTTTTTAAAAAAAAGAATAGACTAGAGACTTTTTGGAAGGAGTCCTGAGATTCAGAAGAAGAGGAAAGGCATGGACATGCAAAAAGAAATGAGAACTCGATGCACAGAAAGATAAACTTGTGCAAAGGCTTCTTTCTGACCCTTAAATAGACACCTTTAACAATAGATGCCCACATTTTTGTTGATGGAAAAAGGCATGATTTGAAGCAGTGATTACATGTGGTTTGTGTAGAAGCACTTGTTGGAAATCAAAACGAGTGTCTCTATTAGTTGAAGAGTCACATTGACCTATATTTTTGAAACAAAATGTTTTGTTTGTTCTATTTAAAGTATTTTGTTGTTTTGTTAATCCTCTTGGGTATTAAGGAAATTTGTTTCTTACAGCCTGGCTGACAGCAGATTTCATTTCTGGATACATCATTCAGATCTGCTCTGTGAATGAGACATAGGAGGGAGTAATGTTTTGTGATTTAGTGATATAGTAGTTAACCTTAGCTAAACACTAAATTTAAGTCTGTGAGTTAATTTCCACTCATCACATACACATTCAATTTTAAAACATAAAAGCTTTCTATAATTGATTCACAGAGTAGTTTTCAAACTCTGATCTCAGGACCCCTTTACATTCTTAAAACTTGTTGAAGCACCCCCAAAGCTTTTATATATGTGGGTTATGTCTGTCAATATTTACTGTGTTAGAAATTCAAACTGAAATTATTTTACATTTGTTTAGTTCATGCATTATATTGGTGCAAAAGTAATTGTTATTTTTGCCATTAAAAGCAATGCAGTAAAAGTGGCCGAGCATGGTGGCTCATGCCTGTAATCAATCCCAGCACTTTGGGAGACTGAGGTGGGCAGGTCACTTGAGGTCGGGAATTTGAGACCAGCCTGGACAACATGGCAAAACCCCAACTCTGCTAAAAATACAAAAATTATCCTGGCATAATGGTGAACACCTGTAATGCCAGCTGCTCAGGAGCCTGAGGCAGGAGAAGAAGAAGAGGAGGAGGAGAAGGGAGGAGAGAGGAAAAGAAGGAAGGGAGGGGAAAGTGTAGTTACTATCTGAATTCAGAACAAAATATCATTATATGACTTGTGACTTACTGGTTATGTTGTTAATTAATGGGTTAGTTCACTATAGAACCACCCTTTTTATTTAACTTTCTTGTCTTAACTTTTATTGTTAAGGGTATTGTCAATGTTATTGATAAATATCCTACATCTTTAACATACATGTCTAAGAATGAACTCATTATCTTTTCCCCAAGCCTAATCTTTCTGTCTTGGTTAGTGGTCTCACCATCTACCCAGCCTCCCAAACCAGAAGTTCAGGGGACAGAACACTCTCAACTCTTCTCTCCGGTATTCAAATGCCAAGAAGTATAGTAAACATTCAGCTCTGTGAATATCTCACAAGGTATCCTCTCCTGCTTTCTCTCTGTCTTTTCCCTACCACAGCTTCTCCAGCAGTCTCTGCATTGGGCTCTTTGCTCCTAGTCTAATCCCCATTCAGACCACCCCAGTGCAGCCTAAATAGTGCTTTCAGGTTTCCTTCTCAAAATTCCCATTTGATCACATTTACCTGACTTAAAACCTGCATCAATTCCTAGTAATCTCAAAGTTAAAGACCAAGCATTCTAGCATACCATTCAAAACCTTCCATTAGCTGCTCCAAGTCTAGCTTGGAAGCCTTGTTTCTTGCAATTCATGGCCACTAGGAGGCGCCAGCCTCCTACAGCACAATTTTTAAATACTGTATCCTAAACACAGTGGCATTATGGTATACTAGTTTCCACCAAAAAGCCGACTTTAATTTGGGGGTATGTGCAGGAGAAAGATGCTACTATATGTGAGCAATGACTGCCCACACATGGCTATGATGTGGCTTCAGGACATCTGTTCATGGAGCCACATCAGTCACTTACCAAGTCTACATAAAGTGGCACAACTACACATTTGCTGGGTACAATAGTGTCACTTATTTCCCCATGCCACAAAGAATGCCTCTTAAAGGAAACAGTTCAAGACAGGTGGCAGAACACTAAACTCAGTTCTGTGTAAAAAATAACACTTTTATTTTTAGGTAATTGCTTGATAATGAGGTACTTTTGTTTGGTAGAAGAATGTTGGCATCAAGTATGTCCTGATTTTTAAAAGGAAAAAGTAAAACTGCATTTTTGCAGGTATTGCATAGGAAAAAACTTTTGATTTAAAAGTTCTGTCTTCTAAGGTTGTTGGCTGCAAATTTTTCTTGCAACTCATCAATTTAAAGTAGGCTTAAGGAGAAAAAAAAGTCATATGTCCTCCTAGATCACTCTCTAGGGTATTCTTTTCTTGTGATATCCTGAGATTCAAATTGTTTTGTGGTCTGGAGTGTAGGTTAGTAGCAGTAGTTTAAATTCTAAGTGAAGCAAAAATTACAGTCTTGACTCCTATCAATTAATAGGAGAGGAAGGGCTGGTGAAAGTAACACACCTGGAACAGAAAGAGGTCTCTTTTCCTTACCTTCCAGAAGCCTCTAGTTCTCTGGGTATTAGATTACTCAGGAGATCCCTAGATTGCTTATCTAGCTGAGAAGAGGTAGGCTCTATAATGGACAGGTCTTAGAGAAACGTTGTGTTGGTAGCTATACTACAAACCCCCGTAAGCAGAAGTTTAGGAGTAACATAATGGTGGGGAGGGGAGGAGGTCTAGTTTCAGAGAATGAAATATGCACCAGCGCACACACATATTAGTTCTTCAGCAATACATGATTGCCTCTCTCTGCTCTTAGGAAATTCCAGTTTGTCTTTCACAAATATAAGGTAAAACAGAATGCAACTAATTTATCATATGCAACTATTTATTGTCTTAAGTAACTTTTGTGATCTTATAATACTAATTACAACCATCAGCACATTATATTTGGTCAAAATTTGCTCTCTACAGGGCAGTCCCCTATGATTAGACAACTAAGTCACTTTATTATGCATCCTGAACTGTTTCCATTACACCAGAGTTGCTGTGGCTGTCTCCCAGTGCGGTATGTATATATAAATTGGGTGCAGCTGTTCGACAGTTGTCAAACTTTCAATAGCACACATTAGCCTTCAAAATACTCAAGATATTTTTATTCTGAAGAATGAGCAAAATATTGGGGGAAGGTTTTTGGGTTTTTTTTTTTTTCAATTTTTAAGGCTAGAATTTTATTTGAGCATAAAAACAGAAGTCTTGTTTAAAATAAGAGAAACATCTGTGGCAAACGGAATTGTTTGCCACAGATGTTTCTCTTATTTTAAACAAGACTTTAATAAAATATGTCAAGATTTTTTCATGAAAATTCTTCTACAATGTAATGCCTTCCAAAACTCACACTGAACATGATTGTACATTGATTGTTCAGTCATCATTATAAACCTAACACATATTGCTATACTTTCACAGACTAGTAGGGCTCACAGAGGTGCTTGCCCAAATTCAATAGCTCCAAACTACTAAAATTTTGTCGTTCTTTTATACCTGGGTCTTTAAAAATATAGTTTAATAGTTTGTCTATATCCTCCTTCTCTGTCAGCTGTATCTTCTTGGGACTGTTGAACTTGCCTCATTAGCAGCCTTCTCATTATAGTTTCAGAAATCAGATAACCAAACTTGTTAAGAATATTTCTCGAGTAAAAGTAATTTTGTGGCATCTATGTCAGTTATTCCAAAGATATGTTGTACAGGTAATTTTGTTACATTTTAGATACTTGAAATCATCAGAAAAGGAAGTTCTAGACAAGTGAGATGTTAATCGTGTGGCATATTACAAATTACTGAGGAAATTGAATGTAAAATATGTAGAAGGGTAAGGAAAATGAGTGTTAATTAGGCTGAGCAAAAGCCCGGAGGAAGTTTCCAAACTCATCTGTGTTCAGTTATGTAAACAGTTTTCAAAGTATTCCTCTTATCTATGCTGTGTGTGAAAGTATACAGTCACTTAAATATTACAGGAGCATGCACAGAGGATTTCAATAAGATAAACACAAGTTATTGTTAGTTGAATATTAGTAAACATTTACAAACATAAAGTGAAATGTGATCATACAGTCTCAGTTTGGTGAACTGTGTAAATCCAGTTTGGTAAAACCACACAGGGAGGCAATAATGGATCTTATGATTGATTGATTACAATGTGGATCAAAGCAGATATTCTTAGTAAGTGGTCAACTTGTCCTCAGTGCTTTAGAAAAGTGAATATCCATTAAGATGTTATTGGAAACTTTTAAATATTACTAAGGCAAAAAGACTTTGGTGGCAGTTTTTGAGGCAGAGATTGTCTGATTGAATATTTACATGGCAGAGGAGAGGATAAGGTGTAGCTACAGAAGCTTGGCACCTGTCTGTTTGAAGGCAGTTTTTATCAGAAATATACATGAGTCAGCAGAGTACATGTCAAATATCTAATCCCTTAAGTGGCACACTATAGTGTATTTCAATACTAAAATTCTCATTACAAGAAAATATTCCCATTATTTAAATACTTGTCTGTATCTTTAATATGATACACAATTAAGACAATACCTATAGCATTTTGGAGTTTCAGCATATAGCATAGAGTAAGTGATGTCCTGAAAGAGTAAGCCTCAATGAATACTTAGTAAAATGTTTAAGCATCTATCAATGACTGCCTCTGTACCAGGTACTAGTACTTGAAATGATGATGATGAAAGTTAGGAGAAAGATATTGGCTGCTTGAGCTGCCATTCATACCCCTTTTTTGAGTTTCTCTAGTGACACAGGCTTGTGAATTCCCTGTGTCTGGTCCAAGGTGCAACTTCTAAGTTTAGAAGTTTAGTGCAGCTTGTGGGTTGAGATACCTGTTATGGACTGTATGTTTGTGTCCCACACCCACCCCTAAAAATGTCACATGTTGAATTTCTAACCCTCAGTTGTGATAGTATTTGGAAATGGGGCCTTTGGGAGGTAATTGAGGTTAAATAAGGCAATAAGGATGGGGCCCTCATGATGGGATTAGTGTCCTTCAAAGATTAAAAAAAAGAGAGAGAGGGAGAGAGAATCTGTCCTCTCTCTCCCTCTCTTATTCTCACACTCTTCCTGCTTGTGCACCAAAAAGAGGCCACAGGAGCACACAATAAGATGGCAGCCACCTTCAAGACAAGAGAAGAGGTCTCAGAATGAAACCTACCTTGATTTTGGACTCCCCAGCCTCCAGCGTTGTGAGAATTAAATGTCTGTTGTTTAAGCCACCCAGTCTGTGGTGTTTTGTTATGGCAACTCACTAACACACCACCTTACCCGTGGGTAGGCAGACCAGCCCATATTGGGATCATAAGTCATTTTGCCCACCATGTTCTCAATAGTTTAGCTAATTGGACCAAATCATCAGCTTTTAAATACAGAAAGGAAGAAGCAGGGAATTTCCCTCCCTAGATTTTATAAGTAGAAAAGAAAACCATCTGAGGGTGGCTATCCCCCTTAGTTGAATAGTGAATTAATGAAAACGTGTGGCCCAGCCACAGTGTCTCTCACCTGTCATCCTAGCACTTTGGGAGGCCAAAGCAGAAGGATTTCTTGAGCCCAAGAGTTAGAGACCAGCCTGGGCAACAAAGCAAGATCATATCTCTACAAAAAACTTTAAAAATTAGCCAGGCATGATCGTATATGCCTGTAGTCCCAGCTACTTAGGAGGCTGAGGCAGGAGGATCTTTTGAGTCTAGGGGGAAGGCTGCAGGGAGTCACTGTCATTCCACTATACCCTAGGCTGAGCAACAGAGCAAGATACTGCATTGAATAAATAAAAATTAAAACTTGTGAATCTGCCCATAGATCAATGCTATCTGAGGAGGACATGAGTTCACCACTGATTAGACCAAATCTTCTAAATATCTCTGAACCTAATGATTTGACTGTTGAAGAAAGAGCAATGACCTAGTTGCAAAAATCCATTTATTAAAAAGACTCTTCTGTTGATCATTTTTAGTAAAAGTAGTTTTGTTAAAGCATCTTTAAAGCCTGACAGGTACTTTTAAAAATCAGTAGCCAAAATTGTTTGTTATTGGGAAACCACATTAAAGAATAAAGATGCTAATTATAGGTTATTTACAGCTACAGAGCCACATTCCTGTAATGTCCAGTGCTTACTTCAATTGCCTTATCCCAATATTCTTAATTAATAATCACAGTTTACGTCTGATGAGAGTAAATACTTGATTTACTGACATAAGGGCAAAGACTTATGAGTAATTAAAATGGTCAACATTGGAATAAAATGCAAGACATACACTATAATTCTTACAGTATGTAGCAAACTGAATAACATATGTTATGTTTCTGAATTAATTTTAATAACTAAACATAAGGGGTGAAAGATTTTCTTATCACTGGACAACCACTTGCAGAGAATGCTACAGAAAGGGATTCAAACTTAAAGTATAGGGTTAAACTAGATAATTTTCTTTTCTTTTCTTTTCTTTTTGAGATGGAGTTTTGCTCTTTGTTGCCCAGACTGAAGAGTGGCCTGATCTCAGCTCACTGCAACCTCTGCCTCCTGGGTTCAAGCAAGTCTCCGGCCTCAGCCTCCCAAGTAGCTGGAATTACAAGTGCGCACCACCACACTGGGTTAATTTTGTATTTTTAGTAGAGACAGGGTTTTGCCATGTTGGTCAGGCTGGTCTTGAACACCTGACCTCAGTTGATCCACCCACCTCTGTCTTTCCAAGTGCTGGGATTACAAGCATGAGCCACTGCGCCCGGCTCAATGATCTTTTATAAACTCTTCTTATAGTCTCTTCTCATCCTGAGATTCTTTCTATGAAATAAGAATTTAAAAGAATTATTCAATCTACAAGTAAGAAGGGTAAAAATGTGTCCAGAATACTGATCTTGGTCATTGCTATGGTCTGAATGTTTACATCCCCCCAAAGTTTATATGCTGAAACCTAACCCCAAAGGTGTCATTATTAAGAGGCAGGGTATGTAGAAGGTACTTAGGCCATAAGGGCTCCTGCCTCATAACTGGGATTCATTCTCCCATAGAAGGGACTTGAGTAAGTTTGTGTGCCCCTTCCACCACATGAGGATACAACAAGAAGGTGCATGTATGAGGCATGGACCTTCATTAGACACTAAATCTACTGATGCCTCCATCTTGGACTTTTCAGCCTCCAGACTGTGAACAATAAATTTCTATCATTTAAGAGTTCCCAGTCTAAAGTATTTTGCTATAGCAGCCCAAATGGACTAAGACAATCAAATATTATTTAAATATTTTTCAAAATAAACATTGGATTAACTAAGAAGCATACCAAAAAGGAAAAATATGTTAAGTTGCCTCTGCTCACACACATTTGTTTGAACAAGAAAAAGCATAAATAAAATATGTTATTTAGATAAAGAAGGAATGACACAATTTTAAATTTCTGTTGTTTTGAAAATGGTTATTTGAATTCCACCAGTGGTAAGATTCCCAAGACAACAAGTCAGTTCAGTCCTTTGCACACAGTAGATATCATGTAGCATGTAAGTATGTTTGTTTAGCTAAGTGAGTTCAGTCTAATTCTCAATTTCAAATCTGATAAACATAAGAGAAAAAGTACATGAAGCAAAACTTTCTGGTTAATGCAATTCATTTTAGTGTTCCTAAACAAGCTCCTAAATAAGTCATATAAGATTCATGATTCACTTGGAAAAGAAAAGTACATGGCAAAAAAAACAAAAAACAAAAAACCTCTAGCCAGGTGTACTGGTGCATGTCTGTTATCCCCAATCTCTTGAGCTCAGAAGTTCAAGACTGCAGTGAGCTTTAATTATGCCACCGGGGCAACAGAGCAAGACCATTTCTAAAAAAGAGACAAGAAAAAAGCTCTACAAATTAAATAAGCTGAATTTTATATTTTTGAAAAGTATATTGAACAATGATTTTAAGAATTATATATAAAATGAATATATACTCAGAATTTAACTTTAAGTACCAAACTATTTTATTAAGCACCCAAAGGTATTCTAAACTTACTCAAATCCTAGGAGTTATATTCAAAGAATCAAAGACAAAGATTGTGTGTGTGTGTGTGTGTGTGTTTACAAGTGTGTAATATGCAAAAATGACCTTGGAACATTTTTGTTTCTGCAATCACATAGATGTTTTCCCCCCTAAAAACTGAGCAACACTTTTGAGTCAATAACCCTATTCCACTAGAAACAATAATAAAATCCTACTCAGTGAAATGTGCTTAGAATTATATCAAATCATTAAAAAAATAAAATGGTAGTTAATACATGTTGAAATCCTGCCTACGAAACATATATGGCTGGGCATGGTGGCTCAAATTTGTAATCCCAACACTTTAATGCCAAAGCAGAAGGATCATTTGAGGCCAGGAGTTTGAGACTAGGCTGGTCAATGTAGCAAGACTCCATCTCTACTTTAATTAAATAAAAAATTAAAAAGCATATACACAGATACAGTAAGAGTTATAGCTAATTTATTTTTTTAATTTTTATGGAATTATTTTTAAGAGATTCACATAAAAGAATCTGCACTTGTACTGAATTTCTGCTGTTTTGAACACAGTTTACAAAATCATTAATTATAATCAATAATTTCTTGGCATACTAGCCAAGAGTATAACTCCCCATTATTAAAAAATAGATAAATTTAAACCCTGGCAGAATCAATGACTTGAGTGTGTCGTGAGAAAAGAGAAGGTGGCCTTAGAAACTGTCAGAAAGAATAGACCAGACCAGAAATAAGGCCTACAATTGTTGAATTTTATGGTGTACTTGATTATAGATCGCTAAAACTCTTTGAACATAATGCCTCCCTTTTACAGCCTTTTAGCTAATATTTGTTTGTTCAAGAGATACACATTGAGCATCTCCTGTGTTTTGCCCCAGGGCAGTCACTGGACTCTGCTTACACTACATGATGGCCAGAAGGAGTGTTGCAGAATCTTCTTTTAAAAGTCATAGTCATAAATTTTATTCATTTTTAGGAAAGAACATATCTAAAATTACTAATCAGAGAATATACCCTATAGTCCTTATACAAAAGCTGGATTTTGTCAGGAAGAAAAAAGTTCTCTTTGAAAAGATTACAGAATTATTTGTCCTAAAAATGTAGCACTTCATACATAGATGGTATAGCATAAATGATGTGGCTTTCAACACATGATCATTCATAATTTGTGAAAAGTCTTCCCTATGCATACATGAAAAGTCTATATTTTGAGGATTAGTTAAATAAAAACCTGAGATCTTAAGATGTCTCAGCTTCGCTATTTCTAAACTAGATTTATTTCATAGAACAAACTATTTCTTCCACTTTTAAACAATACACATTGTAATTGTTATTTTTAAAGCAGTAAAACAGTTAATAGTTTTTTTTATAATGCTTGCTTTTTCTTCTGATTTGTAATTCTTCAAAAAAAAAAAAGAAACTAAACTAAATGTCTTAGACCCAACAGATAACACAATATAAACACTGAGGGCATGAGCTGAATGGATCCATCTCAGAGTAGTACAAATTGTGTTGTAAATTTTTGTCTCTGTCCTGATACTGTGTTAGTATCTACCTTTATCTATGCAATTTCACATTTACTACACAACCAGCATCCTATTAGATTCTGCTTAGAGTAGGACCCTGAGCATAAGTCCATTAGGAAATTGCATGTTATTTATAGTACCAGCTTGAGGTTTTAAAGTGCATCTAATTTTTAAGAAGGCAACAAAATTTTCCTGCCTCAGCCTCCCAAGTAGCTGGGACTACAGGCACCCGCCATCACGGCGGCTAATTTCTGTATTTTTAGTAGAGATGGGGTTTCACTATGTTGGCCAGGTTGGTCTTGAACTTCTGACCTCATGATCCGCCCACTTCGGCCTCCCAAAGTGCAGGGATTACAGGCGTGAGCCACTGCGTCCAGCCATCTGTATGTATACATTTTTTTAAATGGATGAAAATCTCCTGATTTTGAAAAATGTTGAAATGCTATTGATAGGGTTCAAGTCCAGGCATAACCTATGAAGTGCTCTCGCTACAATAATCAGAGCTGGTTTTCTCTGTAATTTAGACGATACATCGCCCTGTTTCAGGTCTCTGTTAGCCGTAAGCACAATTGGCGTCGTTCCCATGAATCCAGAGGCAAATCTGGGCATATTTGAGAGGAGTGATGCGAACAGCAACGTTGTAGTCCTTCTGAACCCCGTGGACATCAACCCACTGGTGGCCTGAGTAGACGGCAATGATTTTGCGCTTCCAATTCTTTTTGTCTGGATCTTTCAGACGCAGATAAACCCCAGAACCGGTAGAGCCCGACTCAGCATCGCAGTATTGGTAGAGGAGATCACTGGATTCGTCGGACACACTGCAAAACCGATAGACCAACTGATCGGCCCTATCGTTATCAAATCCTGAGAAGTGGATCATTCCACCAGGCATTTTCTTGATGGCTGGGCTGATTCCGAGTTCCATGTATTTCTTTTTGTGAGCTCGCTTCAGCTCCAGAAGAGCATAGTCATAGTCCAAGGCAGCATCTTCTGAGCCGCCTCGTGCCCAGCCTTTTGGAATGTGGGTATTCTTGACCCGGGTCCACTGGAAGGAAGGTCTCCCTTCGGAAATCCTCTGACCCCGGCCAGACTGTTTTCTTCGTCTCCCACCCTTGGCTCTCTTCTGCAGATGCCCTCTGGTACCCTCTCTTCGGTCACCACCACTAGCTTCTCTCCTGCTCCTCTTAGAACCCCGACTTGTCTTGCCTCCACCTTTATTCCTCATCTTCAACAACCCTACCCTAAGCTTTTTACTCCCTTTGACATAGTCCCTTCCATCATGAACACAGTGGGCAGCAGTCAGAACATGCTGAGGGGAAATGAGAATGCCACTACAGCCAGTGGACAGCTTCACGGCTGTGCTGAAAGGGAAATTGGTTAAGAACCTTTTGTCCAAGATGCTGAACCTGCTGTCGGTGCCATACACCTGTCTCTTTCTCCTAACAGATGCCCCCTTTGTGGTGATATTTTGAGTCGGTGATATTTGGTCAAGGACCAAATCTTGAACTTTCACCCTGGTTAAGGTTCGGGTGCCATTCTCAAAGACAGTCTCATAGGAAAGGTAATTCTCCAATTCAGAAAGGCTGGGAGTTGGGAGTTCTTTCTGGCATTCGATGCCACACACTGTATTTACCATCATCTTAGCATCTGCCTGAAATGCGGGGCTGGTGAGGTGGAAAGTCCTCTCACTGACAATCCGGGGTACCCTTCTCAAGTGCCACATGAAATCCTGTTCCATTTCAGATCCAGCAATGAGGGTCCACCCAGGGGTGAAAAATAACAACCAAAGTAGCATAGTTTCCATTTTGCTCTTCTAATTTTGTCCTTAAAAATAGAAAAAGAAAGAGAAGGTTTACAATGTCTTCTTTTTGAATCCTAATTAACTATTTCATTTAGGCCTTGGATTCTAAATGTACCTTCACCACAAAGACGTGTCCTTATTTTCACCTTACCTAGATTTTACTGAGATTAGATAAACACTGGTACATGAGTTCACACAGACTTCCAAAATCATTAAGTTGTTTTTCACCCAAACTTCCCTCCACCAGCCGGGATGCACCTCACTTCCAGCCCGACCTGTCACCTCTACCTGTCATCTTCCCTAGCAGCACAGGGCCTGAGAAAGTAGATTAGGGTAGTAGGTTGGGATCCTCTGTCACCTAAGCCACGCTCTTCTCCCTGGGTATCCTACAAGTTTATATCCAGATGATTTAGAAATAAAGATAGCAGCAAATGTCCTGCAGTCTTTTCCCACATGTAGCTACTTAAAAATAGGGATCATAACTTCGTCTCTAGACTGTAATTGCCTAGCACAGAGCTCAAAAAACTGCTCATTGGATCTAGTGAATGTCCATGAACCAGGATTTGCAGCCCAAGCTGATGTGAAGGTGCAATGCAAGTGGCTGGATCATGTTTTAAAGCAGTAGGAATATTGGCAATAAATAAATTGGTTAATCCGCTGTTGATCAGCTTCAATTTTTATAAAACTCCTGGTCATAAAAAGAAAATACACATCACAGGCCATTTTATGCTAAAGAAAAGTGTACCATGCATTTTTAAAAAATGAAGTAATGCTTGAAACCACCATCTAAGCAAAGCAACATACAAAATATCTTATGGTGGGACTTTACTGCATATTAAAATTATTTGTAAGAATTTATGAATTACAGGCTATGTTCTACATTTGCCTTTTGGGGGCTTATGATAATGGTTAGATATCATCCCTTTTCACCATAGGTCTCACCATCTAAGACCAATGTTCTTGTGTTACTTAAATACTGTTAAAGGTGCCAGTACTTAATAAATTAGATAATACCTCTTCTACTGTTCACATCTTCTTGCCCTCTTTTTCTCTTCTTGAGGCTCACTGGCATGTACCTGTAATCTATTTAGTGGAACTGATCTTTGCTCAGAGGTGGGGGTAGCAGGAGCATACTGGAGCAGCAATTTTGAATCTCTGTGTCGCTATTATTTGTGACACTATGCTCCAAGTCATTTTTAACTAATAGTTAAAATATCAAGACTTCAGCAAAGGATTTGTACTTTGTATAAATCAGAGGCAATTCAACATTCACTTATTCTTACAATAGCTTCATCCTCAATGCTTTCTGATAAGCTTTTTTTTTTTTTTTTTTGCGTGGAAAAGAAAGCACATTCAGAATGTTAGCAATGGCCCACAGACATTGTACCAGAGAGTACATCCACAGGATGTGTGCACTGGCACAAAAGGCAAAAGTCAACCCTGGTGCAGAGTTCAATATCGGTATCCCTTGATACAACAGAATTTATTTTGCCATATATAAGTACACCAATTTTATTAACAAAGTAAAACATTCTTTTGATCAAACAAAAATGTATTAACCTATTTATTGTTTAAACATGATATATTAATGAAACATAACATAATTAATTTGAAACATTATGCATTTGGAAATATTAGGCAGGCCGGTGTGGTAGTTCACACCTGTGTAATCCCAGCACTTTGGGAGGCTACATTAACCTATTTATTGTTTAAACATGATATATTAATGAAACATAACATAATTAATTTGAAACATTATGCATTTGGAAATATTAGGCAGGCCGGTGTGGTAGTTCACACCTGTAATCCCAGCACTTTGGGAGGCTAAGATGGGAAGATCGCTTGAATCCAGGAATTCAAGACCAGCCTGGGAAGCTACTCAAGAGGCTGAGGTAGGAGGATCACTTGAACCCAGGAAGTCAAGGCTGCAGCAAGCCATGATTAGCAGCCTGAGCAACAAAGGGAGAGCATGTCTCAAAAAGAAGAGAAAAGGAAGGGACAGGAGGGGAGGGGAGGCGAGAGGAGAGGGAAATCTGTACTTATTCACAATATTTTCTAATCATCAGCACTGCAAAGCAGTAATTACATCAGCAAGAATTTTGTAGAGGCACTTAGTATTTTATTTTGTCTTCTATGCAATTTTTCACAATCAGTATTTCATCAAGTTTATTTAATTAGATCAAAGTGAAAAAGGCTCATTACTCAATTACTCTACTGAGCTCTTGAAACTGTAGTTCCCAGGATGAAAATTTATGTCCTTGGCTGAAAAAAAAGTGAACATTTAAGTTATTTTTTGCCACTTAGCTTATCAACAAACCAAAATAGATTAAAATAATATATGTAATTATACATATTTTTAAATCTACTTGATTCTCAGCAAAATTTCAATCAACAGAGTTGTTTTGGTGTGGGAAACTTTTAAGTTGCTTTTTCACTTAGCTCTTTATGACAACAGCCATCTACTGTGTACTTAATATATGTTTACATCAAAGCTTGAAAGTCAGCCAAATAAATATCCATGCTGGTATATCTTAATGCTTGAAACTAGTCATCTGAGGAGGAATAAACATGTGAAAGGCATTCCTGGGCAAAATAAAGGACATCTTAATAGGTATTGTGATATTTTTTTCCCAGTTAGGTTTGTCCTGAGCCATAATTCTGTAGCCACACTTTTAAGAAAGCCTCATCAAAGTTGAATTGTATCTAAGTATAATTTTATTTCTGGCTATATAGATGACACTGGTTTATAAAGCTATTATTCTTGTTAAAGGCCTTGGCCAGTACTTTGGAAATTTCCAATGCCATTAGTCCCTTTGAAACCATGATTGGTACAAAGCAATGATTTGATTTACCGAATGATAATACCAATGATTTGGCATGGTTTTTCCGCTGTGTGTTCATGTGACATTCTCACGGCCGTTACAAATGGTGGTTGAGAGCCCAAATCTTAGTTGCTCACCAGAAGGAAACACCAGAGTGGGGATTCTCAAAGGACAGTCCCTAGTAGCTTCAGCATTACCTGAGAACTTGTTAAAAATGCTAATTCTCAGGGCCTGCCCCAGAACTACTATTAGAAACTCTCGTGAAAGGGTGGCAGAGAGTGGTCCCAGCTAGGTCTAACCAGCCCTCCAGATGACTTCGACACTCAGTAAAGTTTAAGAACCACTACAGCAGCCAAGGCTCTGGTGTAGCAGCATGAGCCATACCCCAGAAGGTGGTCTTTCCAAGGATGATCGCTTACCTGGGTTTTAAATGACATCTGCTTCATCTTGTGTACAAAATCAATTTATTCTGACCTTACTCTTTCAGTATGTTAGCAACTGACAGTATCAAATCACTCAGCCAATGGATAAAGAACAAACATATCTTACTTTTATTTTTATTTATTTTATTTTTTGAGATGTGGCCTGGCTCTGTCACCCAAGCTAGAGTGCAGTGGTGTGATCCTAGCTCATGCCACTGCACTCCATAGTGCATCATATGTCTCAAAAAATGAAATTCATAAGGTTTATATGTAATGCCTACAATATCTCATACTACAGATCATACACTGATATTGGTTCACCAGTCCTGCCTGGTGCCCTTTGAGGGAGCTCTGTGCAGTACACCACAGAATAAAAGCCATGCCCACTTCTACATGTAGGCATGGTAAGGGCAGAGCTTTGTAATATGACCTCAGAATCATAGTAATCAGAGGACATGGATTTAGTTAGCCTAATTTGGCCTGTAATTTAAAATTGGGCAAAGGTTTAAGGACACTTTCTTTCGGAAAATCTAAGTTTGTCTTGTGGTAAAATGTCAATGTGGCATAAATGATAGCTCCTACTGATAGAGCAAACCACAGTTTGTTCAGTGGATACATCTGGATATGCCCATTATCCAAAAAGCACTAACTCATTGATCTAAAAAGACATAGTCCCAATTGATGGAGTAGCTATAATATGTTTAAAGTCTAATGTCCCTTGTCTTCTCCATCCCCCTCATTATTCCTGTCTTCCAAAATAATTGTGACCTTCACTGTCGATTTCCAGATGGCTTGGGTTTGGGACTTCAAATTCCAAATTTGGCTAATGAAAGTGAAGTTGCAGTCATTGCCCTCCACCGCTGTGAGTCAGCATACACACAGCTGATTATGGGTTGGATCCTGAAGACAGATAGAGTAGAAGGGAATTAAGGAGGAAGTAAGAATGTCTGTGTACGTAGACCAACTCTTACTGATGGAAGAGATGTAATTACACATCTGTACCCAGTCTATTAACAGAAGTGACCACATTGAACTACAAGAACCACTTACTATTATCCTTTTGTTATCTGTTTATAGTTTCTTAGAAATGTGATTGCTGACAGTGTTGAGACTGTTGGTGTACCTAAACCAGCATAGTGGTTGTGAGCGCAGTCCAAGGAGTGAGAAGGCTTGGGTTCAATTCCCATCTTCACCACTTATCAGGCATGCGCATGTGGCAAGTTCATTAACCCTCAAAGTTTCACTTTCCTCATCTGCAAAGTGGGGATAATATTATAGTAATTTCTACTTCATAACATTGTTGTGGAGATTAAACGAGATGATATATGCAAATAATTACCACTGAGCCCAGAGGACAGTAAGCAGTTAATACATGTTATTTTATAATTATTATTCTACCTTAATTGGTGAATTTATATCACTTCAAAACAGGTTATTATATAAACCAAAATTAGAGACCTTGTAGTTTTCTAAAATGTCCATTTTACAGTCAAATATTTTTATTTAAGGATAGTTTCCAACTCACTCTAAAATTGCCTTGTTTGTTTTTTTTTTTTGTTCAAGGACAGCTTCATTTTAGAGACTTCCCAAATGAATGCTTTCCTAATTACTCATTTCTATGAATATCCATGGCTCTGTAATATATTTTTTCTCGTTGCCATTAAACTTAAGTGTGATGAAACACTATGCAGCCACAAAACACTTAAATTGCATTTTTTGTGTCTTATTTATAGCTTGGATCTACACTGGGAATTTTGGAACTGCATCAGACCCTCAGCCTAAAAAGAAAGAGTCTATGTCAACATAATTACACTAAGGGAGTGATCTACAATGAAAGAAAAACTCCACTTTCTGGGTGAGTCCATCTGGAGTATATGGAATCCTATGATGAAATGACATAATTACACCTTAAGGCTCAGTTTCTCTTTTGTATTTCATTTTCTACCCTAGAAGTTTATAGTCCAGCTTAGATAGAGCAGGTCAACTAATGAAAGATTAGATGGCTGTCCACTATATTAACATTTCAAATCAATTTTTTTCTTGTCTATGTGAAAGCAAAGATGCTGACTTACCATTGAAGGACCTGCACAGCTTTCCTTCACCAGGTGACAGATTCACAATTGCTCACACCTTTCTTTTCACCTGGTTCCTTGTAACGTCTAGTGAGGTACTTGCCCATGTTCATGTAAATAGTATGTTGCCATGGGACACAACTTTGCATTGATCCCTCAAACAATTCCTGGGAGGCTGCTGTGGGTCAGGGACTGCTGTGCAGTCCCATCAGTGACCCTGCAGGGCCAACACCACCCTCTACTTTAGCGTGTGTGTTAGGGCACACCAATGATTCCATGACCACCTTTTAAAACCTGGCTGTCCTCTAGCTAGCCATCTGCAATCCCAACCACCTGTCCTTCCCAACTACCACTGGCTTTGCTTCCATGCATGTCTAAATGTGAAGACATGCTCTCATCTCTTCCTCTACTTTCATCCTCCACCTACACAGGATTGACACACAACAGGGAGACACTGGGGCCTGGCCAAATGCTTCTGAATAACTGCAGCAAGAAGTGGCTTAGGCAAAAGGCCACAGCAGAAGAGGAGGACAGTTACAGGTGACAGTAAACAGGAGTAAAGCAAGCACTAAAGAAAGCGGTTATGTTTTGGATGACAATTGTAAAAACTTTTCATAGTCAATTTTATTTTGGGGGAACAGATGCTGAGGAGAAGGAGTATCTTACGAAATCTAATTCCTGACCCACTGAAGTGCTCCCTGACAGCAGCACTGCATGGAGGCAACATTTAAGTTAGAAAGTGTATGAGAAAATAGCAGTGTCTGTAACATAATAAAAGTGGGGAGTAAGAACCAGGGTGTTTCAATGACTATGGGGGAAGTGGGCTTTGAAGCCAGATCAACTTAAGTATAGTTGCCACCTGTTACACTGTGATCTTGTGACGGTTACCTAATCTCTCCAAACATTATTTCCCACATTTATTAGATATGGATAATATTTGAGAATATTTTTCTGAGAAACTAATATGATAAGCACAATGCCCAGAGCACAGTAAGCACTCAACAAAGATTAAAGCAAATGTTATTAGTATCAAACAGAGGGGGCCAACACTCAGGTAGATATTAAAGGTGTTTCATACATCTCTAACTGCCTCATTGTAGTTTGCTAAATATCCTCATCCCCAGGACCTGTGAATATTTGCCACACACAGGAAAAGGGGCTTTACAAATGTGATTATGTTAAGGATTTTAAGATGAAGAGTTTACTCTGGGTTATCCAGGTGGGTTTAATGCAATCACAGGGGCCCATATAAGAAGGAGGCAGATGGGTTAAGAGTGAGAAGAGCTGCCAGATGGAAGCCGCGGCCAGAGTGGTGACAGGACCATGAGCTGAGGAATGTGAGTGGCCTCTAGATGCTGAAAAGGGTAAGGAAAAAGTATTTCCTAGAACTTCCAGAAGGAGAAATATAAATGAAAATGTGTTATTTTAAGAAAAAAAAATGCAGAAATGCAATTTTAAAACTAAAAACAGAAGATCATGATAAAACTTTAGAGGTCTGATCTCCAGATGCATAACATATAAATTTGTGTTTTTTTTAAGCCACTAAGTTTTTGGTAATTTGTTACAGCTGTAATAGGAAACGAATACACTTACAAAGGTGAGAATCGCATTTTGACAACAGTCTACCTGACTGTTTAGAAGAAAAAGAAGTAGTAGGAGTGGCTGCTCCGTGGCTCACGCCTGGAATCTCAGAAGTTTGGGAGGCTGAGGTGGCTGGATCACTTGAGGTAAGGAGTTCCAGACCAGCCTGGCCAACATGGTAAAAACTCATCTCTACTAAAAATACAAAAATTAGCCAGGAGTGGTGGCGCACATCTGTAATCCCAGCTACTAGGGAGGCTAAGGCAAGAGAATCGTTTGGGAAGCAGTGGTTGCAGTAAGCCACGATCACACCCCGACACTCCAGCCTGAGCAACAGTGCGAGACGCCGACCAAAAAAAAAAAAAAAAAAAAAAAAGAAAGAGAGAGAAGTAGGGAGTGATTAAAAAGGAGAAAAGGGCCAGGTGTGGCAGCTCACACCTGTAATCCTAGCACTTTGGGAGGCTAAGATGGGAGGATCACTTGAGTTCACAAGTGTGGTGGCGCATGCCTGTTGTCCCAGCTACTTGGTAGGCTGAGTTGGGAGGATCACCTTAGCCAGGAAGTCGAGGCTTCAGTGAGCTATGATTGTACCACTGCACTCCAGCCTAAGCAACTAGAACGAGACAGGACAACCTCGTCTGGGGGAAAAAAAAGAGAAAGTGAAAAAGAATATTTGCTTCTAGGACTTAAAACATAAATGAAAATGTGTTATTTTAAGAAAAAATATACAGAATGCAATTTTAAAACTAAAAACAGATGATCACAACAAAGCTTCATGGTGGTAGGGTGCAATATTGCTAGAGAAAAACAAGAATTAGAACAGGGTAGATAAATTTGTCTATTCGACAAATGCATACCAGGTGCTATCTCTGCCATGCATCATTTCAAAGCCTTTTTAAAGAATTGCTCTGATAGTCCTTAACTATTGAGTTGGACTAGAACATTTTTAAGATTTCTTCCAGCTTTAAAGTTCTAGAGTAAACCGCAAATAAGAAAAAAACAAGTAATTTACTCATCAATGCTTCTCAGGGAAGTTCAATTCCTAGTCATCAGGGAGGAACTTGCCTGTTATTCATGTTGCTACCACTAGATGGCAAAGTTAGCCTAGTGATGGCAAATCTAAGGCCGATATTTAAACTGTTTACATTTACTCAGCTGTAAAATAGATTTTATTTTTAAAGCATGTAAGATTCAGCAGAGGTAAAACTTTTAAGTGGCTAATAATATACTAAATGGCTGTGACATATGGAGTTTATTACATTTAGAAAACCCACCTACGGGCCACAGAGCCCATTCTGATGAACTGAAGGCTGATAATACTATCTACAGCCAGACAATTTTCTGGCAGAGAGATTTTCAAAAACAGTTGTGGTGCCAGCACACTTCCAGCATGACCTACAGCACTGCAAACTAGTCTCCCAAACGTGCTGCAATTTATGCAACTTATTTCAATGCTAAGGAAAATCTCAAACCTGCCAAATATTTCACATGTTTATTAAATACCTTATAATCCATTACTAAAGGATAAGTAAGCTCTCCACTGATTCTAGGCCGAGAATAAATGGTAAGAAAGTTCATTGACAGTGGGCCAATTTCTATTCAAAATATTATATCATAGCACTATTTTCAAATTTAGTTTCATAAATAGAGACCGAAAAAAATGTCTGCTTAAAATGTTTGGCAGTACTTGAGGGAAAGGAAGATGGTAAAGTTACACAGTTGATTATTTTACAGTAACCCACAACTTCTGTTTCTCATCACAATAAAAAACAAAACCTCTCTTTGTTTTGGGACTATTTTTCCAGGACCTGTACATCTCAATTTCTGCAATTCCTGCAATGCTATGGGTAAATCAAATTTGGGATGAATGACAGTAAAGGAACCCCAAGAGAGCTCTCAGATTTTGCCTTATGAAGTGCACAGCAAATGGCTCTAGACTTACCTGTATTTTTAGAGTTGGCTTTGAAAGCAAAGAATATCTCTAAATAGGTATGCTACTTTTCAGGCTTTAAAGCATCTATTGTCACATGTTGTTAGCTAATCCACATCAGTTTGACCTGTACGAAGCTTAGCATACATACTACTAACTTCACTGTTTCCTCACTTCTCCATCTCAGATTTCTCATCTGCAAAGTTAAGTCAGTGCTAAGGGAAGGTAGCTCCATCCTCCCAAATTCTGAGTCTGATCCTACTGTTAAAATGCAATATGCTTGTTGGATATTTGGGCATTGGGCAAAAGAAAATAATTTACCCAATGGCGAAAATTAACTCACACTAGCAATTGTTTATTTTAACATATAATGAGCACAGACTATGTGCCAAGTATATGCTAAACAATCTCACATTTAAAATGTGAAAAAGCTTCTTAAAAGCACACAGGTTTCCCAGCTATCTGGAAGAAAAGTAGGGGAGAGTATCAGCGTCCACCACTTCTCCCATTAAAGGAACTCCTCTAATATTTCCCAATAAAAATAAAATTCCAAATGATACTTGGCCACTACTTTCTAGCCTGCATGTCTTAGTTGGCAGGGACTTTAACTTTCTCTCTTCTAAACTATAAAGCAGATTCTAAGTATAATTCTCCAGCCAGCAAAATACGACTTTTATAATCCGTGGAGACAAATGTATTTTGGACAAAATAAGAATGAATTTCAGAAGTCGGAAGGGTGAAAAACCCCTAGACAGGGCACAAAGCTTCTTTTCAAATCAACAACAGTGTAAAATGTCAAGGCAATCAAGTGGGAGTGTTTCTACAACTTTTAAAAAAAAAAAATTCTTTTTTAAAGACATCTGAGCCGGTAGTGACAAAATCTCTCCAACTTTAAAAAAAATATTTTATTATAGAAAATCTCAAGACTACACAAAAAGCATAGAGAAAAGTATTAAAAGTTGAGAGAAAAGTGTAATCCCCTTGTGCACCTCACCAGCGTCAACTATTGTCAATATTTTACCAATATTGTTTCATCCACCCTCACCACCCCACACGCTTTTTTTTTCCAACTAGAATATTTCAAAGCAAGTCAAAAAAGTTTTCTATCTCATTTCGCCTCATTTTCTAAACGTTTTCCAATGCTCCTTTTGCTGACCCCTGCAGCCAAGCTTATAAAAGGGCAGCGGGGAGAGGCCAGCTTTCATAGTAACCCTGCCAAAGAGACTTTCCAGGAATGCGTTTTACACCTTTCTCAATGGCATCTGTTAACAATCATAAAAATAAAGAGGGTCTCCTCTGGTACTGCTTAAGCAGTAAGAATTCCATTTATATTCCAATGCAAACATTGTTGCTGCTAACATTAAACTGTGCAGAGGCCGGCACACAGAATTGTCTACGGGAAGGGTGGTTAGTTTCTTGGAGGACCGAAAGAAAGTGCCAAGTTCCTTTTCTTCAGAGCCCTTCAAAGAAGCTCTCCTCGGTAGATCCTGCCTTTCTCAGGGAGACTTCCAAGTTCTAAGGTCTTGCCCTGTTGGGGGAGCTTCACCTTTACCTGCGAGTCTGGTTCCTTCCTGAGGGCACTGTCAGCTGAGATCAGAGCTCGAGAGGAGGCGGGCGGGGACGCGGCAGCGGGAGCCTCGCAGCCAGCCAGAGCCGCAGGCCGCCCCGCCAGGGCCAGGCCACAGCACCCGGAGCTCGCAGCCCAGACTGCTGAGGAGGAGATTGCCGCGCCGCGCCGCGCCGCGGTGGGGAGATGGGAGGGGAAAGGGGGAGATGACGCGGGGTGGGCGCGGTGGGATGGGGGGAAAGTCGAGGGGGAGGAGGTGGGCAGAGGAGACTCAGAGGCAGCACGGAGAGGGGATTTCCCTGGAGGAACGGGGTGGACCTGGCAGCCGTCTCGCCCCAGCATTTCTGCCCACAAGCTGAATTAAGCATTAGGAAAAATTCATCAGTAGGTTCACAGGAGATGCAGGTCCCTGTGAGAGTATGTACTCCTTTAATAGTCTCAGGAGCTGTTCAGTTAGAGTCTCATTCCCCGCTGCTTGCTGTTGAGACCCCAGCTGTCTAGAAGAACGGAGGGCATCTCCCTAACCCTACCTCAAGCCAGTCTGCTCCGGGGTCCTCGCTTCTCTGGATGCACAAGCCGCAGGGTCACCCCAACTTGCACCAGCGCCAAGCGTGATGGCCGCCTCTAGCCCAGGGTTCCCAAGGGCGCCCATTCTAAACACCAGGATGGGGACTCCAGGCTGGGATGCCTGGACCCCCGGAAGCATCCTGCGCTGCCTCCAGGGGGAGCGCGTCAGTTTCCATCTGCAGGGAAAACGCTAGTTTTCTTCTTTGGGCAGATAAACATTAAGGCCCTTTCCCGTCTCAGTCCCACCAGCATTCTAACCTCATGCTTTCTCTCTGATTCTCCTCTTTAGGAGAGGTACTCCTTTGGAGAGGGGGCCACGTGAGGAAGGAAGCTGCGTTTGTTTAACAAGTTCTAGCGAGTGACAGGTCTGGGGCAAGATGCACTGATATATCAATGAGTACAAAACCCGGTCCTGGCCCTAAAGCAGGGAGATCAAGTAAGTGCACAAGTACTTAGGACAGAAGTGTTCTGTAACACTCACGGTTCTTTAGTGGGTTATTACATATCTCAAGTTTCCATATACTTTTTAAAATTGTACTTTAGGTTCTGGGGTACATGTGCAGATCATGCAGGATTGTTGCATAGGTACGTACATGGCAATGTGGTTTGCTGCCTCCTATCCCCCATTCTGTGTACTTCTAATGAGATCATAACATACTTAGTATTATCCCTTGGTATACTCAAGGACTGGTTCTAGGCCCTCTTCCCCTCAGCACCCCCATACTTAGATCATCTCATATTCAAGTTCAAATCTAGCTGTGGGCCCTGGGGAACCTACCTATAGGAAAAGTCTGTCTTCTGTTTAAGCAGTTCAGCCTGCAAATACTGTTTTCTATCTGCTTTGGGGTGGAAAAAAAATAATCTGTATAAGGACCTGTGTAGTTCAAATATGTGTTCAAGGGCCAAATATATACACAATTTCATTGCTGTTTTCTCATTTAGCATTGTTAATATGTGCATTTAGCCATGTATTAAAATCTTTTGGTAATTTTTACCAGTTAGAAATAGTTCTGAAGCTCTGTTTCACCAATTAGATCATAATAGTTGTAGGCACCTTTGAATCAGCATCATCTACCACTGGGCCTGGCATATAGTAGCTGATTATATGTGGAACTGAAAAATCAGCTAGTCAGATGGAGTGTGGAGAAGTCACAGAGAAAGCCCAGCACTCTGAATGGGAATCCTGCCTGACACTAAATATCTGTGTGCACTGGGCCTCAGTTTCTTCATCTGTAAATTGAGATGGTTGAGTTGGAGGAGTTCCAAGACCTGCAGCACTCAAATGTTTTTGGGATTCTAACACCGTGTAAATCCAGAAGGATTCAGTGTGCACCCACGTCTGATTCCTTCACTTTATTCAGCATCTCTACCAGCATCACAGAAAGCAGATTTCCAGGGCTCGCTCATTTTCCTGCCCTGCTTTCTGAGCCTTTGACCCCAAGCCCTCTTGCACCATATTTTTGAATGCATTCCAGGTTGTCTTATCATCAACTTGACTGTTTCCAAAATTTCTTGCTTTACTTCATCTGTTCTTGATGCTTCATATTTACTATTTCTCTAGTTCTAGGTTTCTGGTATCCTCTTTATTTAAAAAAAAAAAATTCATTAAATATTTTTGAGACAGGGTTTTAAAATTCTCACTCTGTCACCCAGGCTGGAGTGTAGTGGCAGGATCATAGCTGACTGCAGCCTCGAATTCTGGGCTCAAGCCATCCTCCTACCTCCACCTCCCAGGTAGACAGGCACATGCCATCTCACCCAGCTTTTTAAATTATTTCTTTTGTAGAGGCAGGGTCTTGCAATGTTGCCCAGGCTTGTCTTGATGTCCTGGCCTCAAGTGATCCTCCTGCCTCAGCCTCTCAAAGTGCTGGGATTACAGAGGTGAGCCACAAGGCCTTCTTTTAATCAGGATTCCTTCTCCTGGCCTAGTCCAGCCCCTCAGGGCTAAGGAACCCACATATAGGAAAAGTCTGCCCTCTGTTTAAGCAGTTCTGCTTGCAAATACTGTTTTCTATCCGCTTTTGGGTGAAATACCACAGTCTGAGCAATCCAGACACCCATACCAAACTATATTCTCAACCCATCAAATTCCTCATTCTGGTCTTATAATGATGGTCCTATGACTTTACACTTTGTGTAATATGACTCTTACCATTTAAGGAAATAATGCATTATAAGAAATGTTATCAGTTAAAAAACTCATAACAAAGTTTCTAGCCATATTTCCCCAAGCTCCTAGACTTTATCTTCAATTATTGTGACTATTGTGGCCAAATATTTTATCAAATTACTTTAATACAACCCTTCTCGGTTAATGCACCAACAAAATTGATAATGATCTGTCCTTTGACAGGTCCCCAGCTTAATGGGGACATTTGCATAATTCTCCAGAAATGGAACCAAGAGGCCTAGAACACATCTCCTGTCACATTTCAGGTCATAAGAGGTACAGTGGCCTCTATAGAAGAGACACGGTGACCGCTGTCAGGCCTGGCTATGATTAAGGCTATACTACTTAGCCTTTTCTTCTAGACTTGATTTCCCAAGAGGCTGAGACCAAAATAGAAAACTCTCTATTCAAGGCTAACTCTTATTTATCATGGAAATGTACTTGGAAAGTTTTAGCTGTAGAAAGACAGGAAGAGG
Organism: Callithrix jacchus; assembly: GCF_049354715.1. Lineage (NCBI taxonomy): Eukaryota > Metazoa > Chordata > Mammalia > Primates > Cebidae > Callithrix > Callithrix jacchus. The sequence goes on along the minus strand of NC_133505.1, from coordinate 89,083,974 downwards.
AGACGTTTCATGGTCCATGCTGAAGGCCTAAGTGATGACTCAACCTTCTAGAAGGATCTGAATTGCTGTGGCTGTAATCATCCGGTTAACTTTTAATCCCAAGGTTTTATCAAAACTTTATTATTCATTGGGTTATATGGTTCTGCCTGTTTAAAAACCTAGGGGACCCTTGGTTAAGACAGACTGAGAAAATTAAGTAGATGTAATAAGAAAAAAAGATAAGGTAGCATTTGTCCTCAAATTAGACATATTCTGATAGAAGCCGCCTATGATCCACTAATGGGAGGAACAGTTGCTGGCACACCACAAACCTGCAAAACCATTGGCTTTCTCTATCTTTCTGGGAGGCCCAAGGAAAAGCAATGATGTTCCCCCCAAAATCTGAAAATTGGGTGCCTCATTGCACCCCCTCCTCCATTTAGACCTGTTCTTTCTGATAGGCAGTATTGATCTCTCTCCTGCCTTTGTGCCAGTACTGGTCCTGGGTACTTGCCACACTGTTTCAGAATTTTTTTTTTTCCATCTCTGCCTCTCAAATAGGACAGCCTCAAGGGCAGCAAAACTTTTATATCTCCAGCACTAAGTACAGTACCTGCAGCTTAGATGTTTAACAAATGTTAACTGAGAAAATCAAAGGGTCTCTAAAAATGGACCACTCTCATAAGACTGAGTAGAATCAAGACTACCACTCTTATCAGAATCATTCTACCACTCTCATCTGTAGTTTACATCGTAGAGAGAATTTCAGAGGAAACTGAATTTCTTACAGAAACCAGAGACTTAACCTAGAAGCATCATAAATAAGTATAAATTAAAAACCTGAGGAGGACATGAACTCCAGGAAATGAAGCCAGGACTAAAGCACTGGGCCCCAACCAGAAAGTCTCACAGAGACAGGATTTCACAGAATGTTGCCAGAGGACAGAGACTCTTGTAAAGTTGAATTCATAGGCATGTAAATTGAGGCCAACGCAGCAGAGTCATTTACATTCCAAGCTTGGAAATTTAGGATAGCTTTTTGTTATTTTTTATTATTACATTTTTTTTGTTCTGGAAATGATGATTAAATAACTAGAGGACACAAATAAGCCTTCAATAAAGAGCCTTATTAGAGTCAAAATATCCTGGCAAATCACCTATTTAATGACATACCTAGTCAGGAGGAATGAAGGCTATTCCTCCTCCTTCTACATGGCCTCTGAATATGGAACTAAGCCCACTTTGGATAGGAACAGTGTACTCAACCGAAATATATCTGGGATTAGGAAACTAAGGTTTGAACCTTAACACTGCTACTTATTAGCCATGTGATTTGGAGCAAGCCACTTAACCTCTGGGAGCCCCTGTTCTGTCATTTGAAAAGTTAGCATGATAAAACTTGCCTGGAAGAGTGGTTATGAGGGGCAAATGTAAGAATGTATGTGGACGCCCTTAGCTGTGGCCTGCCACATGATAGGTGCGCAATAAGGAGAGCCAGGAATTAACTGCAAAAGCAGAGTATAGTGAGTGACATATAACTGGCTTTCGTGCTTCTATGTGACTCCCAGAAAAGGCAAGAGACCAAGGTACCTCTAATGTCAGCTTCTTTCTGTTATACTTTCCCTTCTGTTTCTTTTTTTTTTTTTTTTTTTTTCCTTTTTGACATCTAATCTTGCTCTGTCAGCCAAGCTAGAGTGCAGTGGTACAATCTTGGCTCACTGCAACTTCTGTCTCCCAGGCTCAAGCAATTCTGCTTCAGCCTCCCAAGTAGCTGGGATTACAGGCATGCGCCATCATGCCCAGTTAATTTTTGTATTTTTAGTAGAAATGAGATTTCACCATATTGGCCAGGCTGGTCTCCAATTTTTGGCCTCAAGTGATCTGCCCACCTTGGCCTCCCAAAGTGCTGGGATTACAGGTGTGAGCCACTGCGCCCGGCTCCTTCCCTTTCTTAAAATGTCCCAAGACTCTCACTAGATCAAGAGACTAAGTATCCATTAAATCAAACAACCTTCATCACATTTAGGTAACCTCCTAGGAAATGAATGAACAGGACAGGATTATCAATGAAGAGGTGATAGACGCAGAGACGAACAATGAGAGGTGGGAATAACTCACAGGCTGAGCCACATTTTATCCTGAAGGACAGACATTTTAGATTGCAGATGTTTTGGTTTGGCCAGAAAATTTTGAAGATTTTCATTAAATTTTTATTTCTAGGGGTGTGTGTGTGTGTGCGTGCGCGCGCGCGCGCGTGTGTGTGTGTGTTAAATTAGATCATCAGACAAGTCTGGTCCACATTCTCTCGTGGCAGTGGTGAGCCAAAACTAAGAGCCAACAACTTAGATGGAACAGGCCCTCTTGAGGCCAGCAGATGTCGCCACTCCTTGTTACTGTCTCCATATGCTGTCTGAGTGTTGCTTTCCATTTGCCATCTTGAGTGCATGATTGTTTCTCTTACTCCTAGCCAACTGTACAAACTACATGCGAGGGGGCTACCAGAAAAGATAAAGATCGTTGGCATATCAAAAAGTGAATCCTGGATGCAGAAGTAATTGTTGGGAGAGAGAAAGTTTGTAAACTTGAAGTAGAAAGAACAGCTAAGAGACTGTTAAAATAGTTCAAGCTAGCTATTATGAAGCTTCAAACTAGGCAGTAGCCACGGGGGTGGAGATGGGGAAAGAACAGATTCCAGAGATGTGTCAGGGATCAAACTGAGTGAGCTGGTGACTGAACAGAAGGGGCGAAGGAAAGGGAGAATTTCAGGGCTCAAAATAAATCAAGGTCATGTGCAGGGATACTTATTGCAATCATTTTTATATAATAGCAGAAAATAAGAAATAAAGTGAATGCCCATAAAAGGAATGGTTGAATAAACTATGGTATATTCATACTCTGGGATATTATGTTGCTCTTATCAAAAATAAATCAGAACCAAACCAGCTGCATTGTAGGGATTTCCTCAGAGTGTAGTTAAGTGAAATGCACTGAGGAACATATATAAGATGGTCCCATTCATAGAAAAGCAACAACCAAAGAACTTACATGTGTATCTATATGCAGATATGTATACCTACATGTATATGTGTGTTGATTATGATTATGTGAATAAAGGAGAAGGTATGGAAAATATACTGTATTTTTGAACATGGGGGTAAGTGGAGGATGAAAGAACTAAACAGCAAAAAATCTGTATTAAAAAGTCATCTTGAGCTTTCAAATAATGTATCTGACTTATCAGATTGCATATGTGGTTATATATATTTATATATATATGGTTATATAACCATAAATATACATATATATGGCTATATAACCATAAAAAAGATGCATAAGATTGTTGTGTGGGGCTTGAGGGACTCCAACTTATTTTAATTTTCTTATATTATTATAGGTTGTTCATAAAATTTGCACACACTCCCCACTATATGTGATCCTAAAACTTTAAATCATGTCTTTTAAAAATTAAATTTAGGGCCAGGTGCAGTAGCTCACACCTGTAATCCCAGCACTTCGGGAGGCTGAGGTGGAAGGATCACTTGAGCCTATGAGTTCAAGGCAACAGCTTGGGCAATAAAGTGAACCCTTGACTCTATAAATAATAAAACATTAGCTGAGCATGATGGCACATTCCTGTAGTCTCAGCTATTCAGGAGGCTGAGGCAGGAGGATTGCTAGAGCTGGGAAGTTTGAGGCTGCAGAAAGCTAGGATTGCACCACTGCACTCCAGCCAGAGCAAGATGCTGTCTCAACAAGAAAAAAAATAAGCTTATTCATTTTTTTAAAAAACCATAATAAATTCTATCAACATAGACAAACACAGATCAGGGTGCATTTTTTTCAGCCATTTCAACATTCCTCCCACATTAAATCTAAATCCTGCCTCAGCTATTTAGCAGCTGAGTGAATTCAGACAATTTGCTTAATCTCCCTCAGCCTGATTTTCCTTATTTGAAAAGTTGGATTGATAATCTCACCCCTGAAAGGTGTTGTTAGGATCAAACAGAAGAATATCTAAAGTATTGTAGCACCCCATAGTAGACGCTCGATAAATGGCGGCTACTTTTCAAAATCACTCTTTACCCCTGCTCATGGTGTCACAAAGGTGACATGATTGATGATTTCAGCCATGGCCTATAGTCCCTTCCTAACATCCACTGAAATTTCTCCATTCAGTTCCGGGGATCATGGTCCCTTCCCCTTTTCTCTCAACTTTGGTTAGTTACTTGAGCCCTAGGAAGGAATTCTGCTCTGCTGTCCGGTGAGCAATAGGGCTCACACAGTTTTTTCCTCATCCAGTTTTAGCTGATCTCACTTCTTAGTTTAAAACTGAACCATTAAATTCAAAGTATGTTTTCAAACCTCCTAGCCACATTTAATCTAACAAATAAAAGCCCTTATTTTTGTAAGTTTCTGCAAGATTTTTTGTTTTTGGTTTTTGTTTATTTGTTGGTTTGTTTAGCAAGTTTTGCCCAAAATGTAAAGGAAAGGATTAAATAAATGCAGGGTTTCGATGTGATAGCATTACTAAGAGCTAGCTAACTAGCTAATGTATTCACCCAGAGTCGTTGCTCCCTCCCTGCCCCACAAATATAATAGAAAATACTTGAAATTTTGGCACAAATATGGTCAATCACTTCCACAGAACTAAAATCACCTTATAATTGCTTATTTGTTTAGTGTCTGCACTCCTGAGAAAGCAGACATACTAAGACATTTCAGACAAAGCTGTATTACGTTGGCACTGAAATTGCCTTAGAGTATTTTATTTTTAGCCAAGAAATTCCACATCTGACTAGATAAAACATAATCATTTGATTTGCTGAGTTCTCTGCTTTATTTCTAAATATGTCGTTGCTATTGGGAAAATGTATAAATGCATTTGCAAATGGAAATCCAAATCACTTGAAAGTTTCCCTCAAAGACTGGCTTATGGAACAGAGCAGATTAAAACTCAAGTCTGTCCTAGCCCAGAGCTTTTCAAAACAAGTATCAGAAAGCTAGACTTTGGGTATTTCTTGAACTGAATGGAATATTTTATTTGTGTAAGAATTTCTGAATAGAGTTTGTTTTTTGTGTGTGTCTCTAAATTACACTTTAACCTTCTTCAAAAGGCATAGCATTTTCAACATTGCAGAAAACAGACCTTCAGATGTGGCCAGCTGGGAAAAATTCTGTTCAGTTTGGTTTACCATGATTAGTAGACAGTAATCAACATTTACTATGTATAATGCCTGAGGCACTGACATGCTGGATACTGCCAGCTCTTTATAATTCTTTATTGTAAGTGGCTACCCTGTGCAGTGTAGGATGTTTAGAAGCATCCCTTGCCTCTGCCCACTAGATGCCAACAGCACATCTTCGCTCCATGCCTTGCTGCCCAGCTGTTTACAATAAAAAAAGTCTCCAGACATCACCAACTATCCTTTGAGGGGTAAAGTCGCCCCTGGTTGAGTACCACTCACTATCCCAGACACTTTTACACAGGTCATTTTAGTAACTCTTCATAACAGAGACTATAAGAGTTTAAGTAATTTTCCCAAGATCATGTAGTAGGTTAGTGAATGGGTTCCTGGGATTCAAATTCCAGCTGGTATAATTCCACAGCTGCACCTCTTTTAGAAATCATGCTGGAAAAAAAAAGAGGGTGAGAAAGTCAACTTAGGCTCAACATTTATTTTTTCTTGTTTTGTTTTGTTTTGTTTTGAGATGGAGTCTTGCTCTGTCACCCATGCTGGAGTGCAGTGGCATGATCTCGGCTCACTGCAACCTCTGCTTCCCAGGTTCAAGCAATTCTCCTGCCTCAGCCTTCTAAGTAGCTGGGATTCCAGGCACGTGCCACCACACCTGGCTAATTTTTGTATTTTTTAGTAGAGACAGGATTTCACTATGTTGGTCAGGCTGGTCTCAAACTCCTGACCTCAAGTGATCCGCCTGCCTCAGCCTCCCAAAGTGCTGGGATTACAAGAGTGAGCCACTGCACCCGGTCAGGCTCAACATTTCTTAAAACCAATTTTCTTCTAAGTCCTTGAGTGCTATTCCTTCCTAGAACTCTTCCATATTCTCCAACACCACCCTTGTCCCAAAGATGTGTTTGTAGCTGCCACCAGCTCCCAGCGCTTCCCTCCAACAAATACCCCATTTTCCCATGAGAGATCAAAGCTATCTGATGTGAATAGTTTAGTCATTTTTGTCATCTTCTCACAATTATTTTGGCACCTAAGCCATCCTTTACCACCCTTCTTTTTAAGGCCAATCCCTCTCTGCGTGACCTTGATTATTCCCCTCTCCTTTCCCTCTGACTTTGCTTCATGAATTATCCCTATTACAAAGCTTCAGTTCTTCCCTAAACCTGAGAACATGCTTATCCCACTGCAATGGTTAGTTTTATGTGTCAACTTGGCTAGGCCACCATACCCAGGTATTTGGTCAAACATTATTCTAGATATTTCTGTGAATGTATTTTTTTATATGGAATTAACAATTAAATCAGCAGACGTTGAGTAAAACAGGTAACCCTTCCTGAAGTGGGTGGGCCTCATCAAATCAGTTGAAGAACTTAATAAAAAAAGGCTGACCTCCTAGGAGTAAGAGGAAAATCTGCCAGCAGACTGCCTTTGGACTTACGCTGCTACTTTTCCCTAAGCCTCCAGCCTGCTGGCTTAGTCTGCTGATTTTGGACTTATCAGCCTCCACAATTGCATAAGTCAATTCCTAAAAATAAATTTCTCTATACTGTATCTACATCCTATTGGTTCGTTTTCTCTGCAGAGCCCTTCTAAGAAACCTTCCCCTGAAGCTGCTTTGCATCTAAGCTCAAATGTTCTCTTTTTCACAAAGTCAGCTCAACTAACCTAACTCCTTCCTTTGCTGCTATTGCTCTTACAGCCATCATAAGGTGTTGTTTGCATGTTGGGAATTCTGTAACTGGAGGGTAAGTGTATTAGTTCATTTCACTTTGCTGATAAAGACATACCCAACACTGGGTAATTTATGAAGAAAAAGAGGTTTATTGAACTCACAGTTCCACATGGCTAGGAAGGCCTCACAATCATGGCAGAAGACAAAAGGCACATCTTACATGGCAGCAGGCAAAAGAGAGAATAAAAACCAATGATAGGGGAAACCCCTTGTAAAAACATCAGGTCTCATGAGACTTATTCACTACCATAAAAACATTATAGGGGTAACCACCCCCATGATTCAATTATCTCTGACCTGGCCCCTTCCACAATGCATGGGAATTATGGAAACTACAATTCAAGATGGGATTTGTGTGGGGACACAGTCAAATGATATCAACAAAGCCTCATTTTTACATTTCCCAAAGTAGCTAGCACAATAACTTGAATATAGCAAATAATTGAACTTACTCATTTGAAATGTCAAATTCTTCTTAAATGTTGAAAATAATTGAAACTGAGAAAAATGCAACAGTAAACATTTCTTTTGATATTTCTGGATGTAGATATTCGATTGTGAAATTTTCTTATTAAAAACATCTGAGAAATGTCCCATTTCCTCATAAAAAATGTTTTTTGGAGTTGGAATAAAATAGTAATGCAAATGCAGAAACCTATAGCTTATATTTATGAAACTTCAAGTTCAGAGGAGGAATCATTTGCCAAATTCACATGGCAATGAGCAGACAGGGTGAGTGGCAGACACTGTTTTAATTGCCTGTACTTTCAGTGCCTCCATTCCTCCCTATAATGCCAAGTATGTTCACAAAAAATTAGAACATTAGGGGAAAGTTGAATTAATTATGTATTTAACTAGATTTTTTTAAAGTAAATAAGAAAGTAGAAGCAATAAGATTCAGAGAAAGAGAATTTCTGATGTCAGTGAAAAAGTTACATTGGATGGAATGTTGAGCTTTAGGCTCTTAACCACAAAGTGAGTTTTAAAATAGAAATGTATTTCTAGAGAATTATAAGGAGCTTTAAAAAAATTCAGTGGGATTTACCACTTTTTTTGTTGTTGTTAAGATAGCGTCTTGCTCTGTTACCCCGGCTGTAGAGCAGTGGGGCAATCATCGCTCACTGTAATCTTGACTTCCTGGGTTCAAGCAATCCTCCCACCTCAGCCTCCCAAGTAGCTGGAACGGCAGGCAGGCAACATGGTTCCTGGCTAACTTTTTACTTTGTGTAGAGATGATGTCTCACTATGTGGCTCAGGTTGGCATCAAACCCTGGCCTCAAATAAACCTCCTACCTCGGCCTCCCAAAGTGTTGGAATTGAGGCATGAGCCACTGTGCCTGGCCTCACAGATTTTTTTTTAAGGTTTTAGAAATATTCAAAGTGCTCTGAATTTAAGAGAGAAAGAAAGTACTCATAATAACAAAATGACTACAAATCAAATCACTTTTATTTTTCTATTTGTCTCTGGCTTTAATGTCCTTACCCATATAGATTTATAATTTTTCCAACATTTTATTACAAAGTATCTCAAACAGACAGTCTTCTATCCATGTTATTTTGAAAATACGTTTTTTTTTTTTCTTGAAGCAGAGTTTCTCTCTATCACTCAGGGTGGAGGGCAGTGGTGTGATCTCGGCTCACTGCAACCTCCACCTCCCAGGTTCAAGCGATTCTCCCGCCTCAGCCTCTCAAGTAGCTGGTACTGCAGACGTGTGCCACCACACCTGACTAATTTTTTGTATTTATAGTGGAGACGGGGTTTCACCATGTTAGCCAGTATGGTTTTGATCTCCTGACCTCATGACCCACCCGCCTCGGCCTCCCAAAGTTCTGGGATTTCAGTCGTGAGTCCCCACGCCCCACTTGAAAATACATTTCAAAATAAGTTGCAGACATAAGTATGTTTCACCACAACCAAGCGGGACTAATTCTAGGCTGGTTCAACATTCAAAAATCAACTAATGTTTTAAAGATAAATATTGCCTAAGAAAAAAATCAATGTCATTAATCATGTTAACAGGTTAAGAAAAATCATATTGATCATATCAATAGATGCAGAAAAACCATTTATAAATTCCCGCAGCCATTCATGAGAAAAACTAAGCAAACTGGGAATAGAGAGGAACTTCATTAACTTGATAAAGAACACCTATGGCTAAGACCATACTTAATGGCGAGAAACTAGACTCTTTGCTCCTAAAGTAGGGAACAAGACAAATATTTACCCTCTTATCTCTCTTTTCTATTCAGCTTCATATGGGAAGTCTAGCTATACAATTTGCAGTAAGACAAGATAAGAAATGAAAAAGTATATCAACTTGGAAAGAGGAAATAAAACCATTTTTGTTCACAGACAGCATGAAAGTCTGTGTAAAAAATACCAAATAATAACAAAGCTCTTGGAATTAATAAGAAATTACAACAAGGTTTCAAGATAACAAGTCAATAAACAAAAGTCAATTACTTTCCTAGCATGCTATCATAAGCAATTGGACTTCTTTTTTAAGAGGTGGGTCTTGCTATGTTGCCCAGGCTGGACTTGAACTCTTGGACTCAAGCCATTTTCTCATCTCAGCTCAGCCTCCCAAAAAGCTGGGACTACAGGCATGTTCCCTGCTCAGCAATTGAAATTTGCAGTTTAAAAGACCGCAGCATATACATTAAGACCAAAAAATAAGAAAAACAGGAATTGCTCGGGCATGAATCTAACAAAATTTCTATGAGATCTTTATGAGGAAAATGATAAAACACTGGTGAAGGAAATTAAAGACTATCTAAATAAATGGAAAGATTTCATCTTCATGGATAGTAACACTTAATGTTAAGATATCAGTTCTTTCCTACCTGATTTATGGATTCCATACATTCCCAATAACAATCTCAGAAAATTATTTTGTGAATGTTAACAAATTTAAAAGTTTACATGGAAAGGCAAAAGTACCCAGAATAGCCAACACAATATTAAAGAAGGATAAAGTGGCTCATGCCTGTAATCCCAACATTTTGGGAGGCCAGGGCAGGTGGATCACTTGAGGTCAGGAGTTCAAGACCAGCCTGGCCAACATGGTGAAACCTCATCTCTACTAAAAATACAAAAATAATTAGCCAGGTATGGTGGTGCATGCCTGTGGTCCCAGGTACTCTGGAGACTTGAATCTGGAGAATCGCTTGAACCTGTGAGGCAGAGATTGCAGTGAGCTGAGATTGCGTCACTGCACTCCAGCATGGGCAACAGAGCGAGACTCCATCTCAAAAAAATGATAAAGCCACAGTAATCAAAGACAGTGTAGTATTGGTGAAAGAACAGACAAGTGAAACAGTAGAATGAATAGAGAGCCCAGAAATGAACCACACAAATATAGTCAACTGATCTTCAAAAAGGGAACAAAAAAAATTTAGTGGATAAAGGATGGTATTTTAAACTGGTAGTGCTGAAACAACTGGGTATCCATATGCAAAAAACAAAATCTAGATGGATCTTTCATCATGTACAAAATGCACTCAAAATGGATTATAGGCCTAAATATAGGCAAAAACCATAAAAATTCTAGAAGATAACATGAAAAAATCTAGGTGACCTGGCTTTGGTGATAAGTTTTAGATATAGCGTCAAAAGCATGATCTACAGAAGAAAAAAAAATGGTAAATTGGACTCCATTAAAATGTAAAGTCCTGGCCAGGCATTGTGGCTTACACCTGTAATCCCACTACTTTGGGCGGCTGAGGCAGAAGGATTGCTTGAAGCCAGGAGTTTGAGATCAGCCAGGGCAACATAGTGAGACCCTGTCTGTATCAAAACAAAACAAAAAAACAGCCAGGCATGCTGATGGATTCCTGTAGTCCTAGCTACTCAAGAATCACTTGAGCCCAGGAGTTCAAGGTTAAAGTGAGCCATGATTATGCCACTGTACTCCAGCCTAGGTGACAGAATGAGAACCTGTCTCAGAAAAATAAAAAAATAAAATTAAACTGCTCTGTGAAAGATGCTGTTAAGAGAATAAAAAGACAAACCTCAGACTGGGAGAATTTATATGAAAAACAAATATCTGATAAGAACTGGTATTCGAAGTATGCAAAGAACTCAACACTCAATAATAAAACAACTGATGAAAACATAGGCAAAGTGTATGCATGTGCACCTTATCAAAGAATACATACAGATGAAAAATTAGCATACAAAAAAAGTTCCACGTCCTATGTTATTAGGAAATTGCCAATTAAAACAACATTGGGATACCACCACACACCCATCAGAATGGCTAAAATTCAGAACACTGACAGCATCAAATGCTGGTGAGGGTGTGGAGCAATAGGAACTCTCATTCATTGCTGGTAGCAATACAGAATGGTACAGACACTTGGGGAAATAGTTTAGTAGTTTCCTTCAAGGATAAACATAGGCTCCATGTAATCTAGTAATTGTGCTCCCACATATTTACCCAAAAGAGTTGAAAATGTATGTCCACGCAAAAACCTGCACATGAATGTTTATAGCTACTTTATTTATAACTGTTAAAAACTGAAAGCAACCCAGATGTCCTCAAATTGATGAATGGATAAACAAATCTATACAATGGCACATTATTCAGTTATAAAAAAAAAGTGAGCAGCCAGGTGGGAGGCTGAGGTGGGTGGATCACCTCAGGTCAGACGTTCCAGACCAACCTGGCCAACATGGTGAAAACCTGTCTCTACTAAAAATACAAAAATTAGTCAAGTGTGGTATCATGTACCTGTAGTCCCAGCTACTCCAGATGCTGAGGCAGGAGAATCAACTTGAACTCAGGAGGCTGAGGTTGCAGTGAGTGCACTGCACTCCAGCCTGGGCAACAGAGTGAGAGTTCGTCTCAAAAAAAAAAAAAAAAAAAAAAGAGCTGTCAAGCCATGACAAGATATGGAGAAATTTTAAGTGCATTTTGTTATGTGAAAGAAGCCAGTTTGAAAGGCTACACATAGCATGTTATAGACTGAATTGTGTCTTTTCCAAGTTTGTGTGTTGAAGCCTTAACCCACAATGTGACTGTATTTGGAGACAGGACTTTTACGGAGGTGAAGTTAGACTTTTAGGTCACAGTGTCGTCCAATGAAACTGTTGTCCTTTCAAGAAGACAAAGGGTCAGGGACAGTGACTCATGCCCATAAATAATCCCAGCACTTTGGGAGGCCAAGCCGGGAGGATTCAAGACCAGCCTAGGCAACATAGTGAGACTTCCTCTCTACTAAAGATAAAAAAATAAAAAAAAAATTAGCCAGGCATGGTGGCATGTGCCTGTAGTCCAGGTACTCAAGTAGGTGAGCTATGATCACACCACTGCACTCAGCCTGAGTGACAGAGTAAAACCCTATCTCAAAAAAAGAAATAAAAAGAGACAGGAGAGCTCTAGAGAGCTCTCTCCCCCCATTTCCCTTTCTCTCCCTCTCTTTCCACTCTCTTCCACTCTCTCTGTGTATGTGCAGAGAAGAGGCCGTGTGAGGACATAGCAAGAAGGCAGCCATCTACAAGCCAGGAAGAGAATCCTCACCAGAAACCAACCCTGATAACACCTATATCCTGGATCTCTCTAGCCTCCAGAGCTGTGAGAAAATAAATTTCTTTAAGTTACCCAGTGTGGGCTGGGTGCGGTGACTCACGCCTGTAATCCCAGCACTTTGGGAGGCTGAAGAGGGTGGATCACGAGGTCAAGAGATTGAGACCATCCTGGTCAACATGGTGAAACCCCGTCTCTACTAAAAATACAAAAAATTAGCTGGGCATGGTGGTGCGTGCCTGTAATCCCAGTTACTCGGGAGGCTGAGGCAGGAGAATTGCCTGAACCCAGGAGGCGGAGGTTACAGTGAGGCGAGATCGAACCATTGCACTCCAGCCTGGGTAACGAGCGAAACTCCGCCTACAAGAAAAAAAAAAGGTTACCCAGTGTGTAGCATTTTGTTATGGCAAGCCAAGCAGATGAATACAGATTTTAAGTACTGAGACGTGAGATGCTGCTGTAACAAATACCTAAAAATGTGGAAGTGTCTTTGGAACTGGTTGATAGATGGAGGCTGCAAGAATTTTGAGATGCATATTAGAGAGAGTCTAGATTGCCTTGACGGGACCATAGGTAGAAATGTAGGTATGAAGGGCGCTTTTCTGGTGAGGTGTCAGACAGAAGCAAGCAACAGGCTGTTGGAAAGTAGAAGAAAGGCAAACTTTGTTAAAAAGTGGCAGGAAACTTGATTGAATTGTGTTTTAGTGTTTTGTGGAAGGTAGAACTTATGAGCAATGAAACTGGAAATTTAGCAGAGGAGATTTTTAGGCAAGATCTTGCAGGTGCAACCTGGCTTCTCCTTACTGCTGACAGTAAAAAGCAGAGTGAGATACATTGAAAGAACTGTTAAGCAAAAAGGAACCAGAAATTGATGATTTGGAAAATTCTTAGCCTACATATTTTCAAAAAATGAGAAGCATATTCTGGAGAGAACACCAAGGGTGTGGTGGGACAGTCAGTCCATAAGGAGATTATTCGTGGAGTTAATCAGCCATTTCAGCAGCACCAGCAATAGAGAGGGGATTATACCCACAGAGACACTGCCAGTTTGCACCAAAGAAACAGGAACAGGATGGAATAAAGGAAGGCTTTTGAATGTCTGGGATTCTACAGGATCAGATAATAGAGCTATTTGACTGTAAAAATGTTTTATCCTTCAGAGAAAAAGAAAAATGACTCTGAGGCCAATTTAGAGATCATCGGGTTTGCCACTCCCACCTCAGGTCCTGGGAGCGAGGCTGTTTCCTCCTCAGTTTCAGAGGGGAGGCCCCCCTTCATGGTTTCAGCAGGCCAGGCTGCTCCCATCCAGTGCCTCAGGGGCAATACCATAGCAAAGAGCTATGTGGGTGGGGCCTCCACCAAGAGCCAAGGTGGAAGGGCCTCTACCTAGGGGTATGGGGGTGTTGCTGCCACCCCAATAGACCCAAAAGGCCAAAGAGGATTATTCTTGAGTCTTAAGACCTGATGTAATTTGCAGTTTTGAACTTGCCTAGAGACTACTACCCCCTTCTTCTTTCCAATTTCTCCCTTTAATTTTTTGTTTTGTTTTGTTTTAGATGGAGTCTCGCTATGTCACCCAGGCTGGAATACAGTGACACTATTGCTGCTCATTGCAACCTCTGCCTCCTGGGTTCAAGCAATTCTTCTGTCTCAGCCTCCTGAGTAGCTAGGATTACAGGTGTCTGTCACCACGTCTGGCTAATTTTTGTATTTTTAGTAGAGACGGACAGGGTTTCGCCATGTTGGCCAGGCTGGTCTCAATCTCCTGACTTCAGGTGATCTGCCTGCGTCAGCCTCCCAAAGTGCTGGGCTTACAGGTATGAACCATCAAGCCTGGCCTAATTTCTCCCTTTCTTAATGGGAATGTCTATCCCACGTCTGTTCATTGTATTTTGTTTTTTGGGTTGTTTTCGTTTTTGTTTTTGTGATAGAGTCTTGCTCTGTCACCGAGGCTGCAGTGCAGTGGCGCGATCTTGGCTCACTGCAACCTCTGCGTCCTGGGTTCAAGCAATTCTCCTGTTTCAGCTGGAACTACAAGTGCATGCCACCCTGCTCACTAATTTTTATATTTTTAGTAGAGACAGGGTTTCACCATATTGGTCAGGATGGTCTCAAGCTCCTGACCTCAGGTGATTCACCTGCCTCAGCCTCCCAAAGTGATGGTATTACAGGCATGAGCCACTGTGCACAGCCCCACCATTGTATTTTGGAAGCACATAACTTACCTATAACTTTTATAGGTTCATAGCTGGAGAGGAGTTTTGCCTTCAGGTGATTCATACTTAGAGTTTCAAGATACCTAGTTTAGATAATATTTAGGATTAGTTAAGACTTTGGGGGCTGTGGGATAGAGTGAATGCATTTTACATGTACAAAAGACATGAATTTTAGGGGGGCAGAGGATAGAGTGTAAAGGATTGAATGATGTATTCTCAAAATTCATGTTGAAGTCCTAACCCACGATCTAACTATATTTGTAGACAGGGCCTTTAGAGAGGTAATTAAGGTTAAATGAAGTCTTAGGTGTGGAACCTTAGGTCAAGAGGACTAGCATTCTTATAAGAAGAATGAGAGACACCAAGTTCTCTCTCTTTGTGTACATGCACAGAGAAGAAGCTATGTGAACGTGTAGAGAGACGGTCAGGAAAGCAGTCTCAGAAGAAACCAACCCTGATAGCATCTTGATCTTGGATGTCTAACCTCCAGAACTGTGAGCAAATAAATTTCTGTTGTTTAACCACTCACTCAGTGGTATCTTGTGGCAGCCTGAGTACAATAATATTCTAACTATCTGACATTCTGGAAAAGGCAAAATTATAGAGACAATTTAAAAGATGAGTGGTTATTGGGAGTTCAGGGAAGAGAAAAGATGAGTGGCTAGAACACAAGCCACTTTTAGGGTGACAAAACTCTTCTATATGATGCTATAATGGTAGTTACATGGCCTTATGCATTCGCCAAAACCCATGTAACTACAACAGAAGTTCACAGAGTGAATTCTAATGTAAACTGTGAACTTCAGTGTATAATAACATGTCAATATTGCTTCACAAATTTTGGCAAATGTATCACACTGATGCAGGATGTTAAGAGGTGAATGTGTGTGGGGGGAATACTTTCTCTGCAATTTTTTTATAATCATGAAACTACTCTAAAAATAAAGTCTATTAAAAAAATTTTTTTAAGAGACAAAAATCTCACTCTGCTCCCCAGTGAGTGTAGTGGTATAATCATAGCTCACAGCAGCCTCAAACTTTTGGGCACTTGGGATCCTCCTGCCTCAGCCTCCTCAGTAGCTGGGTCTACAGACATGTGCCACCAGGCCTGGTCAAAATTTTTTAAAAATAATGTTCTTATCATAGACAAGTACCAGTTTTTTCTTGCCAATTTATGTGTGCTTTTAATATAACACCTACATTATGCAGTTGTCTATCATATTCTGGAAAATATTTTTCTCTTTGCTATTGATACTTTATTTTATTTTTTAGAGATGAGGTCTTGCTTTGTTATTCAGGCTAGAGTACAGTGGCACAATTATAGCTCACTGCAACCTTTAACTCCTGCGCTCAAGCAGTCCTCTCACCTTGGCCACCCAAGTAGCTGGGACTACAGTTGAGCACCACTATACCCAGCTTCCTCTTTTAATTTCATTATTCTTTGTAGAGACGGGGTCTTGTTATGTTGCCCAGGCTGGTGTTATTGATATTTTGATGTTTTTTTTAAAAATTTCACAGACTTGCCCAAATCAGCTGAAATCATAGCATATTTGTGACATAATGATGATGGCAAAAGTTCGTTTACTTTTCAAAGAAAAGTGATGTTTACCTGGGACATCTGAACATACTGCATATTTAATTGTTTTTCCATGTACTCATAGTCCACCACATGGAGAAGTTCAAGGTAGGGAAAGAAGTCAGAGTTGTCCAGATCCACCTCACAAGTAGTTGCCTTCACTAGGATGGGGCAAGCCTTCCTGCCGCCTAGGTCTTGCTGGAGGTGATGGTGGTTGCCAGGGAACCATATATGCCCAAAGCTATGTATGCCCCAAATCATATATTTCACTTTCTTTAGGGATAATTAAGGAAGGAATCCAATAACCTTCCAAGGTTGCTTTTGCACATCACTCTCTCTTTTTGATAGCCACTCCTTGGCCTCTGTTCACCTTTTCATCCTGTAGGAGGTTCTGTCAGAGCTTTTGGGCATAATGAGGAAAGAACAGGCAGGCATAACATACCCTGGTAGAGAGACTGACATTAGAGGTTTCAGGGACTATTTCTCTCCTGGGACTCAGCCGTGGAGACAGTAGTCAGTTTTTTCTTCTTCTTTTTTTCTTTCGCAGAGTCTTGTGCTGTCATCCAGGCTGGAGTGCAGTGGCAAGATCTTGGCTTACTGCAACCTCTTCCTCCTGGGGTTCAAGCAATTCTCATGCCTCAGCCTCTGGAGTAGCTGGACCTACAGTCATGTGCCACCACACCCAACTAACTTTTGTATTTTTAGTAGGAATGGGGATTCACCATGTTAGCCAGGATCATCTCAAACTCCTGACCTCAAGCCATCCACTCGCCTCGGCCTCCCAAAGTGCTGAGATTACAGGCATGAGCCACCATGCCCGGCCAGTGATCAGTTTCTGATGAGTGAAGTAGTGACCTCTGACATTTGTCACTTGTTTTCTTCTGCTCCAGGGGCCACTCCTCTGGATCAATGGCTTGTGGTTCCAGAAATCAGAGTTCTAATTCTGTTTATTATATTTATCTTGACCTACTTTTAAGATAGACCTCAAATAATTCCTTCAGAAACATTTCTGAGGAATATAAGCTCCCAGGAAACAAGACGCATGAGCAAAATTGAAGAGAATAAGATGCACAGAGATTGCACATATTGGAACTATTAGACATAGTATGTTTTTAAATTTAATTTCATTTAAAGCTTCAGTATACATGTACAGGACGCGCAGGTTTGTTACATGGGTAAACACGTGCCATGGTGGTTTGCTGCACCTATCAACCCATCACCTAGGTATTAAGCCCCCAGCATGCATTAGCTATTTATCCTGATGCTCTCCCTCCCCTTGACCCCAGCCCCACCAGTGTATGTTGTTCCCCTCCCTGTGTCCATGTATTCTCATTATTCAGCTCCCACTTATAAGTGAGACCATGCTGTGTTTGGTTTTCCATTCCTGTGTTAGTTTGCTGAGGATAATGGCTTCTAGCTCCATTCATGTCCCTGCAAAGGACATGACCTTGTTCCTATTTATGGCTGCATAGTATTCCATGGTGTATATGTACCACATCTTCTTTATCCAGTCTATTGTTGATGGGCATTTGGGTGGATTCCACAGACATAGTATTTTAAATGTCTGTTTAAATGGTTTAAAATAATAAAAGAAGGTGTTTGAAAATATGCATAAATGTCAAGAGATTCATTTCTAAAAGACCAAACAGATTTGAAAAAAGAACTAAATAGAATTTTTCAAGATGAGATTATAACTGAAATTAAAAACTCAGTATTTTCATAAATGAGATAGTCATGCTGATATAATTGAACCTGACTATGATTAAACCTCAAAATCCAATTATCAATTGACAGAATATACAGGAGCTAGAGGAATATGTTAAACTAAACTGCAGATAAGCAATTGTCAAAATCCAAACTGTAGAAATTTCCTTAAAACAAAGAACTCATATTTCTTAAAAATAGATAGCAAGGAAAAGATAAAATATGCAGGGGAGCCTATTGATTGAAAGGTAACTTAAAGGACATATTCACCAATTGCAGTGTATTTATATCTAATTCAGATTCTGATTCAAGCAACTTATAAAAATAAAACATTTATGACACAGAAATTTGAACAGGATGTTGAGGCTATTCAGTGGATATAATCCTGTGGATATTAAAGAATTATTATTTTGAGCTGTAATAATGATGTACTGATTTGTGTGAAAACAAGAGTTATTTTATAGATACATACTGAAATCTTTATGGGGTTCTATTTTAATAAATGACTGATCATCTTGGTTTGCTAAGGACTGTCCCAGTTTTAGCACTCGAATTCACTCATTGAAAAAAAAAACCCTCAGTCTTGAGCAAACCGTGATAGGTGGTCACTCTGGTGTGGTGTCAATTCTGTGAAATTGGTTGAATTATTACATATTATAATTACTCTTGTTAAATATTTTTCTATTTGATTTGTTTTTCCTTCCTTCCTTCTTCCTTCTTCTTTCTTCCTTCTTCCCCCTTCCCTTCCCTTTCCCTCCCCTCTCCTCCCCTTCCCTCCTCTTCCCTTCCATTCTCCTCCTCTCCCCTCCCCTTCCCCCTCCTCCCCTCCTTTTCCCTCCCCTCCCTTCCCCTTCCCTCCCCTCCCCTCCCCTCCCCTCCCCTTCCCTTTCCTTCCCCTCCCTTCCCTTTCTTTTGCCAATGGGGCAATTTTGCCTCACCACAGCCTCTGCCCACCTCAACTCTCCCAAGACCTAAACCTCAGCTCAAGCTGTCCACCCACCTCAGCCACCCAAGTACCTGGGACTACAAGCATGTACCACCATGCCAGGCTAATTTTTATATTTGTAGTAGGCATAGGGTTTCACCATATTTCTCAGGCTGAGTTGCTTGCCTTATTATTGAGTTGTACAGTCATAATGTATACCGAATAGATTTTTAAAAATAAATCACATATATATAATTTATAAACAATAATATATACAAATTCTAAAAATACAACTTGTAAGCTTTTACATAGTTATGTAAAATATATAATATTCTAGATACAAGTCCTGTCTCAGATATATATATAGCAAATATGTTCTTCTAGGCCAGGCTTGTCCAACCTGCAGCCCATGGGCCACACATGGCCTAGGATGGCTTTGAATTCAACCTGACACAAATTCATAAACATTCTTAAAACATTGAGTTTTTTGTGTGATTTTTTTTTTTTTAGCTTATCGGCTATCATTAGTGTCAGTGTATTTTATGTGTGGTTCAAGAAAATTCTTCTTCCGGTGTGGCTGAGGGAAATCAAAAGATTGGACACACTTGTTCGAGGCTGTGGAGCTCCTTTCTCTTCCTAAATAGTATCTTCTAATGAATAAATTTTACAATTTTGATGAAGACCAATTTATCAATTAAAAAATGTTATGGTTAGTGCTGTTTGTGTCCTGTTAAAAAAGACTTTCCCTATCTCAAGGTATTTTAAGCTTTCAAGTTTATATTCAACGCACCCAGAATTGACTTTAGTGCATGGGTGTGAGATAAGGGTCAAATTTTATTTCTTATAGGTATGAATATCCAGTTGCTCTAGCACCATTTATTAATAAGACCATCTCTTTTTTCTTTGATATAAGTGATTGTCTTTGTTATAAAGCAAGTAACCAAATATCCATGGGCTTATTTCTGGACCCTTTCTTCAGTTCTATTGGTCTATTTGTCTCTTAATGCCAATGTCACACTGTCTTAATTGCTTAAGCTTTATAGCAAGATTTAAATCTGTTAGAGTAAGTCTTCTAGCTTAGTATTCGGTTTTTGTTTGTTTGTTTGTTTTTTCTGTAGGATTGCTTTGGCTAATCTAGATCCTTTGCATTTTCATATAAACTACAGATTTATATTATCAATTTCTACACACAAATAATTAAGCCCACTGGGATTTTGATTGGGATTCTGTTAAATCTATAGATCACTTTAGGAGGAACTGATATCTCAAGAACACCAAGCCAATGTTTATCTCTCCACTTATTTAGATCTTTAGTTTTGTTTTTTGAGACAAAGTCTCACTCTGTTGCCCAGGCTAGAGTGCAGTGACACAAACACTGGCTCACTGCAGCCGGCTCAAGCCCTTCTCCCCCGTCAGTCTCCTGAGTAGCTGGGACTACAGCTGCACCACCATGCTCATCTAATTTTTTTGATTTGTACTAGAGAAGAGGTCTCACTATGTTGCCCAGGCTGGTCTCAAACTCCTGGGCTCAAGTGAGTCGCTTGCCTCAGCCTCCCAAAATGCTGGGATTACAGGCATGAGCCATCACACCCGGCCAGGTCTTTAATTTTGTGAGCCATGTTTGATTACTTTTAGCTTATAGGTCTTCCACACCTTTTTAAAATTTACTTTTCTTCTCTAGCTTCTTGAAGTGGGATCTTAGATCATTGATTTAAAAACTTTTATCCTTTCCAATATATGCATTTAACATATACATTTTCTCCTAAGCATTGCTTTGATTGTATCTCACAGAATTAATTAATTTGTATTATTGTTCAATTCAAAATACTTTCTAATTTTTCTTGTGATTTCTTCTTTGACCAATAGATTAGAAATACATTTTTTAATTTCTGAAGATATCTTTTTGCTTTTGATTTCTAATTCAATTTGTGATAAGAAAATATATTCTATATGACTTCAGTCTTTTGAAATTTATTGAGACTTGCTTTATAGTCCAGAATATTGTCTATTTTGGTGAGTGATCTAAGTGAATATAAATAGTATGTGCTTTTTTTCTTTTTTGTAGTTGTTGAGTATAATCTTCTATAAAGTCTATAAATGTTCCGTTAATCAGATTGGTTAATGGTATTGTTCATATCTTCCATATTATTAATATTACTGATATATTGCCTGCCTGTTCTATCAATTACAGAAAGAAGTATTTTAAATCTCCAATTCTAATTGCAGATTTCTCTGTTTATCCTTTTATTTTCGTCAATTTTTGCTTCCTTTGTGAAGGCAGGCTATAAAGCAAATATATGTTAAGGATTTTGTGACTTCCTATTGAATTGACCCTTTTATCATTATGAAATACCCCTTTCTACCTAGTAATACCTTTTGCCTGAAAGTCTATTTTGATATTAATATAGTCATATCAACTTTCTTATGATGAGTGTTTGCATGGTATATGGTATTTATGTTTTCATCATTTTACTTTCAACTGTTCTGTGTCTTTATACGTAAATTTTTTGTCTTTTTATTTTTTGAGACAGTCTCCTGTCACTCAAGCTGGAGTGCAGTGGCAGGATCTCAGCTCACTTCAATCTCTGCCTCCCAGGTTCAAGTGATTCTCATGCCCCAGCCTCCCGAGTAGCTAGAATTACAGGCACACGCCACCATGCCTGACTAATTTTTGTATTTTTAGTAGACAGTATTTTGTCATGTTGGCCAGGCTGGTCTCAAACTTCTGGCATCAAGTGATCCACCCACCTCAGTCTCCCAAACTGCTGGGAGTCACCACACCCAACTTTAAATGTGCCACAGCGCCCAGGCTTAAATTTTGTGTCTTACAAGATTGTTGGTTCGGTTTGTTAATTTAGTCTAACTATCTGCCTTTTAGTTGGAGTGTTTAGTCCTTTCATACTTAATGTAATTACTGATATGGTTTTGGGTCTACCCTCTCAGTACTTGTACTTGCTTAATATTTCTTCATCTGTTCTTTATTTCCTTGCTTCTCTTTTATTGCCTTCTGGATGTTTGCTTCACATGTATCTGCACGTGTAGTATGTGACTATATCATGAGAATGTTGCCTTTAATTTATAAATTAAAATGTGAGGAAGTTAAGAGCATAGTTAATTTAATTCTATTACTTCATTATTTTCTTTTTTAAATTTTAGATTCAGAGGGTACACATGCAAGTTTGTTACATGGATACATTGCATGATGCTTAGGTTTAGGCTTCTGTTGAACCTGTCACCTAAATAGTGGACATAGTACCCAATAGGTAGTTTTTCAACTATTGCCTCCCTTCTACCTACCTTTCCCCTTATGGAGTCTCCAGTGTCTATGGTTTCTAACTTTATGGCCATGTGTACCCAACGTTTAGCTCTCATTTATAAGTGAAAACATGCAGTATTTGATTTTCTGTTTCTGTGTTAATTCACTTAGGATAATGGACTCCAGCTGCATCCATGTTGCTGCAAAGGACATGGTTTTATTTTTTTTTAATGGCTGCTACTTTATTAATCTCTGAGTGCACTGAAGTGATTGGCTAAATGACAACATATCTGTCCTGTTTAACTCGTAAGTCAGAATTTAATTCAAGTCTATTGTCTATTTTGGTGAGTGATCTAAGTGAATATAAATAGTATGTGCTTTTTTTTTCTTTTTTGTAGTTGTTGAGTATAATATTCTATAAAGTCTATAAATGCTCAGTTAATCAGATTGGTTAATGGTATTGTTCATATCTTCCATATTATTGATATTACTGATATATTGCCTGTTTCAAGAGAAAAGTTGTATGCCTCATGAAACTTCTTGTGAAACAGATATGAATAATGTCTATACTTAATTCAGTATGTATTTTCATAAAATCTTAAAACTCATGAAAGCCATAGAAAGATGTCATTTCTATCATAGAACAAACATATACTCTATCAGTTTCATGTCACCTTTTAAAAAAAAAGATTTCTTAAGAAAATACCTTTCTCTCCCTCTGGTAAATTGATTGAACCTTGTTTGGAAAGTTGTAGTGGAAGAGAGGTTTGGGGCAGGCTGCCTTGGCAATTGATGCGATCCTGGCTTGTGTAATACAGGTATGATGCAAGTCTGTGCATGTGTGAAGATTATGCTAAACCAAGGGTTTACTTAGTGCAATGATGAAACTAAACTTTGGGGAATTTTGAGAAATAGTTCTGTGAAATGTAATTGTAACTAAGGTCTCTTTGAGGGAGCTAAGGTCTTTCCCTAGCCATAATAATATTAACTTATTTTGTCTTGCTTTTGGCACTAGGATAAAGACAAAAAGATACAGCCATTCAAAGATTAATTCACAATTTTTAAGCACTATTAGTGCTGGGTATTCTGCCAGGCACCATAGGTAATTTGAAATAAAGTAGTCCAAGTTACTACTCAAGGAAGACCTTGTCAAGTAGGAGGAGCTATGTCATGAATACAGATAACCATAGCACAAGGTAGAAAGTGACATGCACTGTACATGTGAACAAAATGCTAAGGGAGTTCAAGTGGGAAAGATTACTTACAATGGGAGCTGAGGAAGATTTTTAAAATGCTTTATAAAGGAGGAGATATTTAAGCTGGGCCCCAAAGTCTAGGTAGAAACGTTAGCTACCGATGAAGTGAAGAATATTAAAGATAAACACATTGCTAAAGATGGAGTGATAGGTTTGGAGGAAAAATGAGCCGTTCTGTTTTGTTGGCATATAAAGTAAAAGTAGGAAAGAAGTAATAGATAATTCTGGAAAGATAAGATGAACGATACCAATGGGGGTTTTAAATGTCAAGCTATCATTATTACTCATTAAACAATTAACGATTTATTCCTTTTATTATGTGTTACAAAATAGGGCTAGCTGCTCTATAGACATACAAAATAAGGAAACATGGTCTATATGTGTACAGGATATAAAATACAGGTCTCCCAAATATAAATGATCTCTACCTTATTCTACTTCATAAATATTCTGGCTTTAAAAAATGCTTATTTGTCTTTATATAAGATTTATATTTGCCTATCACTTATAATGGCATTGATAACTCAGATAATAGTTCCAACAGCAAATTAGTTTTCCACTGACCTGCTTGTAGCTATCTTGAGCAATACCTAGACAATTACTTGATGAGCTTTAGCCTGCCAAGATCATAGAGATTTTCATGACCTTTGTTCTCTTCCCTTAATTTTTAAGCATACAGAATGTCATGAGCCAGAGATACTAGCCAATCTTTAACATTAAACATCTAGGGCATTTGTGGACACCACTTAATAATTCCCCTGGCATTGACCTTCTTTTCTATACTCTCCCTATTCCTAATGTGTGGTAGGCACAATTTGGCCTTCCCAATTTCTGGGTCCTGGTGTACATACACTTCCTTCCACTTATTCAAACATCAATCTAGCTGTAGCTATGAATGAATTTTGAACATGTAATTGAAGTCCCAAATCAGTTGACCCTAAGATAGGAAAGCTTACACCTGGCTGGACATGGTGACTCACACCTGTAATCCCAGCAGGTTGGGAGGCTGAAGTGGGAGGATTGCTTGAGCCTAGGAGTTTGTGACCAGCCTGGGCAACATAGGGAGATCTCATCTCTACAGAAAAATTTAAAAATTAGCCAAGCATGGTGGCACATATGGTCCTGGCTACTCAGGAGGTTGACATGGGAGGACCACTTGAGTGCAGGAGGTCAAGGCTGCCATGAGCTGTGATTGTGCCACTGTATTTCAGCCTGGGTAACACAGCAAGACGCTACCTCAAAGAAAAAAAAAAGAAATAAAGAAAGTATTCCTGACTCGTATGAAACCCCTGTGTACTCTGCCCCAATCCTGTTCCCCTCACTTTTTCTCCAGAGGTAATCACTGTCTAGAATTAGATATTTCTCCAGAGGTAATCACTGTCTAGAATTAGATAGAAAGCTTTATACTTTCTTTAATGTGAATACATCTATAAATAAAGATACAATATTGTTTTGCATATTTTTTAAACTTTTCGTAAACATCATGGTGTTTGCAACTTTATGAAAGATGTGTCTTCCCCCATCTTTAATTCTTATG
Source organism: Callithrix jacchus (assembly GCF_049354715.1). NCBI lineage: Eukaryota > Metazoa > Chordata > Mammalia > Primates > Cebidae > Callithrix > Callithrix jacchus. Next base: position 89,059,076 of record NC_133505.1, on the reverse strand, counting down.
ATTTTGAGAATAGTATCATTTCATTTGGGCATCTAGTATCCCTGGTTGAATGCTAGCAGTCCCCACTTTGGAATTTATAGGGGTGTTGAAAGGAATGACACATAGGCACCAACAGATAAGAGATAAGGTTTATTACTCACAGACTAAAGGGCAAAAAGATTCCTCAAGGAGAAGAGGTCAGGTCCAGATAGCCTTACTCTGCCTTAAACCACATTGTTCTAATTACTATATCTTTAGGATGCGAGATTCATGATATCTTAAAGAATGAATTCCTTATTCTTCTTCAGAATTATTTTGGCAATTTCTGGCCTTTTGCTCATTCATATGGATAACTTTAGGATAAACTCAGTAACTTTTATCAAAAAAGCTTGTTGGATTTTGGATGAACTGATGCCTTTATGTTTTTGAGACTTCTCCTTCATGAACATTTGTTCCTTTAATAGCTTTCAAATTTTTTATTTTTCTTTATAAAAGTCTTAAAGATTTATTTCTAGACACCTTATATGCATTATTATTATAATACCTTCAAAAATTATATTTTGAACCATTTGTTGCTAGTTTTTAGGAAAACAATTGATATGCAGACCACTATCTATTGATTCCTTTGAACATTTTTTCAGAGAAAAGCATATAAGTGGAAAATAATGACAGTTTTATGACTTTTCTTTTAATCCTGTCTCCTTATTTTTTCTTGTGCTTTATACCAGAAGGGCTTTTAATGAAAAGTAATTGGATGTTGTGTAGAAAATAGCAGGTATTTTCATCTTGTTCCCGTTTTGTATTTCCTCATTTTAGTGTATGGCTAAATTCGTGCCATGAGCCTCTCACTAATGGTATTATAAGAGGAAAGCTGTAACCTATAAAGAGATATCTGTAATTATTTTTTAGGGGTAAGACCCAGGAGCTGATTTATGTAGCTATATTCAATATTTCATTACTAGAAGTAGACTTAGAAATACATTTTAGCTCACACCTGTAATCTGAGTACTTTGGGAGGTAGAAGAGGGTAGATCGCTTCAGTTCATGAGTTCAAGACCAGCCTGGGCAACATGGAAACACTGTCTCTACAGAAAACACAAAAATTAGCTGGGCACGGTGGTACACGCCTGTAGTTCTTTCTGGCTACTCAGAGGCCAAGATGGGAGAATGGCTTGACCCTGGGAGACAGAGGTTGTAGTGAGCTGAGATTGTGCAACTGCACTCCAGCCTAGGCAACAGAGTGACAGCCCACATAAGCAAAACAAAACATTACAGTATTTGCCCTCCCAAAAACTGAAATGTTCTGTTTATCAAGATCCATTAGCTTAGGTGCTTCACTTTAAGTCAGTTTTTCAGAAATAGTAATAAGTTTGCATTGATACAACTGGACTTTGCTGTTAACTGTTCCTCAGGGCCAATGGCATGATATTAAATATTAACTATGAAACAATACTGTATTATTAATCTGCTTGGGCTGCCATAAAAAAGTATCATAGACTGGTGGTTTATGCAACAGAAATCCATTTTCTCACAGTTCCAGATGCTAGATGTTTCAAATCAAAGTCTGGCAAGGTTGGTTTCTAGTTAGGGCCTTTCTTCCTGGTTTGTGGATGGCTATCTTCCAGCTGTGTTCTCACTTGAGAGATTACAGCTCTCTGGTGTCTCTCTCTGTTTTTGTTTTGTTTTGTTTTTTTGCTTTTTAGAGATAGGGTCTCTCGCTGTCATCCAGGCTGCATTGCGGTGGTGCAATCATAGCCCACAGCAACCTAGCAGCCTAGAATTCCTAGGCTCTACCATGTCCAGCTAATTTTTTGTACAGATGGGATCTTGCTTTGTTGCCCAGGCTGGAGGTTTCTCTTCTTACAAGGCTGCTAATCCGACTCATAAGGGGCCTACCCTTATGATCTTATTTGACACTAATTACTTCCTTACTCCAAGTACAGCCACACTGGAAGCTAGGACTTCAACATATGAATTTTGTATGGACACATCATGCAGTCCATAACAGATAGCTGTTTAAATACCCCTACTTAGCTGATTTTCCAGGTTAACTGGTAATCTCTATTTTCCTAGTAAAAGATGTACATACCTATGACCTGACAAATGCTTGATTAGAAGTCTATTCACTAACAGGGCCTGTGCTGCTATTCTCACAAGGCGAGTAGTAAGCTTGAGTCAGTCATGTTGATTACTAAACCTGTTCATGCAAGTTGAACTTATTATTGTAATTATATAATTTAAATTAATTTAATGCAAACTAACAAGAATGTGAAAAAAGGAGTTGTTTCTATGAAAACTAAATTGAATCCTTTAGAAAAATTCAATAGCGTTTTAGGCTGGGCGCAGTGGTTCACATCTGTAATCCCAGCACTTTGGGAGGTCGAGAGGGGTGGATCACCAGAGGTCAGGAGTTCAAGACCACCCTGGCCAACATAGTGAAACCCTGTTTCCACTAAAAATGCAAAAATTATTCAGGCCTGGTGGCAGGCACCTGTAATCACAGCTACTCAGGAGACTGAGGCAGGAGAATCATTTGAACTAGGAAGGCACAGGTTGCAGTGAGCTGAGATTGCACCATTGCACTCCAGTGTGGGTGACAAGATCAAGACACCATCTGAAAAAAAAAAAAGAAAGATTCGATAGGTTTTAAATTATTGTCAAAATAGTTGACAAAGCAACTATAAAAGCTAAGAAAACAGTAAGTACAAATTTAGGACTCTGCACAAAGATTATTTCATAAATATTAGTTTTCATTCCACTTTAAAGAAACTGAAATGAGGCTGGGAGCAGTGGCTTATGCCAGTAATCATAGCTCTTTGGGGGGCCAAGGTGGGGGATCATTTGAAGTCAGGAGTTGGAGACCAGCCTGGCCAACATGGTGAAATCCTGTCTCTACTGCAAAAAAAAAAAAAAAAAATTAGCTGGGTGTGGTGGCACACACCTGTAATCCCAGTTACTCAGGAGGCTGAAGCCGTAGAACTGCTTGAACCTGAGAGGCGGAGGTTGCAGTAAGCACACCACTGCACTTCAGCTTGGGTGACAGAGTGACGTGCCATCTCAAAAAAAAGAAAAGAAAGAAACTGAAATGATACAATGGCAAGTGTATTATAGAAATCATTTATGCAAAAATGTGATTATAGAAAAATCAGAAGATTCAAATAAAAGAATCTAACAAAGACTGACAAGTCACATACATTTGTATGTTTTATGTTACAATAAAATGTTAAGGCATGTTTTTATTATTCATAACTACTTTTATTAGTCCACTGCTTTCCCCATCACCTCAAAAAAGTCTTCACTTACTCTGCTGACCCGGACCATATTGGGGCCATAATTCATACACTATTGGTTGACTTTGAACCTAAGTCCCAGACAGAACTCCTGTCCTGAACATTGTCTCTCCTATTTGCTTAGCTCAGGAACCAGTCACCAACACGTATCAATAGAAGAAGAATGTGCAAACTATCAAAAGCCTCTGCTTTTCATCCACGCCATCAATTTTTTAAATTTTTATTTTTCCTGGGTACATAGTAGGTGTCACACCATTAATTTTAAAAAAATTTTTTTAATTTTAATTCATTTTTATTTTTTTATTTATTGCATTTTAGGTTTTGGGGTACATGTGAAAAACATGTAAGATTGTTGCATAGGTACACACATAGCAGTGTGGTTTGCTACCTTCCTCCCCATCACCTGTATCTGGCATTTCTCCCCATGTTATCCCTCCCCAACGCCCTACCCCCTACTGTCCCTCCCGTTTCTCCCCCACAGACCCCAGTGTGTGATGCTCCCCTCCCTGTGTGCATGTGTTCTCATTGTTCAACACCCACCAATGAGTGAGAACATGCAGCGTTTGATTTTCTGTTCTTGTGTCAGTTTGCTGAGAATGATGGTTTCCAGGTTCATCCATATCCCTACAAAGGACACGAACTCATCATTTTTTATGGCTGCATAGTGTTCCGTGGTGTATACACACCATTAATTTTTGAAGCTAGAGGATGATGTGGCTATTGGACTGACATCGTGCTACACAGAATTCCAGGACAAATACTCCTAGGAAAAATAATCTCCTCTAGGATATTGCTTTTTCCTTTAGCTGTGGTGATTACATGTACTTTTTCTGTGATTTAATTTCTTAACATTTGCACCTGTACTGTGTATCAAGCATAGCACAATGGTAAATTCTAGTAGCACTTTACAGGTGGACATTACTTTTCATCTAAGAAGTTCACATTTTCAGTAGAGGCTTTCCTTTTTCCTGACAGTACTACAATGGGGGTAAACAGCAATTAACTCAAGTTTTCATTTTCAAATAGGGACATCCTGCCCAAGAGAAGCCCGACTGTTAACTCCAATTTTCCAATGGGTCTCCCACTCCCAGCCTTACTTCATCTGCTCCACTAAGCCCAGACATTCAGAAAGTTCTCAGTGCAGTTAGGCTTAACAGCCCTGCTTATGGCTTTCCACATGTTTGCTGCCTGTTGCTCTCTTTTGAGACAATGTTCAACAGCTGTTGGAGAATTATGTCTCTTCCAGCATCCCTACTGCCATGCTATCCCAGCAAGATCTTCACCTAGATCCAAGTAGGACAGATGGGGTGTGAATGGGGAGAAAGCTACTCCAGCTAAACTCTGAAGGGAAATGATTGCCTTTAATTGATAACTAACAAAGGACTTGTGGACTGTATTTTTGGAATACTTTGTGTTATCAGCATCATAATGACAAATACATGTAACTGACTAAAAGAGCCCTTTGACTTTTAACCAGAAAGGGCAAGTTATGTTTAACAGGGAATAAATTTACATTCATTAAGGTTAATATCTGTAACTGGTTTTACTGGATGATCTAAATGAAAATGACTTAAGCTTACAGCAGCCCGAATTAGAGGGAAGGAAAGACAGACCTGAGAACTTTCTGTTATAAATCAGTGTGAAAACAGTGATAGAACAAAAGATTCTTAGAGCTGAGAGAAACACGAGTCCATCTAATCCAGATGCTTATTTTACAGATGAAGAATAAATTATCATCATGTTTCTCACTAGGAACACTAGTGGGATTTGGATGGGACAATTATGTGCTCTATGGGGACTATCTCACACTTTGCAGAATATTTAGCAGCCTTGGCACCTGCCCTCTAAATGTCAGTAATCTCCACAGTCATGACAACAAAAATGTACCCACTCCCTACTTTCTAATATTCCTGGGGTAGTTGTAACTTTCTCTCCCTATTGAAAACCCGTGAGCCAAAATATTCATAAACAACCAGAAAACATATACTACTACAGTCAACTAATTGATACTTCTCAAACTTTAGTAAACTGGGCATAAGCATCAATCAGGGATCTTGTTAAAAATACATAATCTGATTCAAGATTCAGCAGGTCTGGTATGGAGCTGAGATTCTGCATTATTTTAGTTTTTAGAGCAGGGTCTTGCTCTCTTGCCCAGGCTGGAATACAGTGGTGCAGTCATAGCTCACTGTAACCTCTATTCTCTGGGCTCAAGGGGTCCTCCCATCAGAGCCTTCTGAGTAGCTAGGGCTGGCTACAGGTGCACGACATGATGCCCAACTAAAGATTCTGCATTTCTAACCAACTCATAGGTGATGCTGATACTGTTATTTCATGAATCCCACTTTGAGTAACAAGGGACCAGAGATTAAATTGAGAGGGTGTCTGAACTGTCTTAGTGTCCTTACCAGTTTATCTCCATCCAGGGTTGTGGCTGAGGATCACCACAAAAGGTACCCTCTATGCATGGGTTTCTCAGGAGATCTGTTGTGGCTTTTCCTTGGGGACTCTGCTTAAATCTTCTTCTCCTGGGTGACCTGGTGGCAGACTCTGTCTTTGCCTCTCTACACGGCAACTTTCAGACTGTTTATTTGTATGGAAGACTGTCTTTCATGCTCTCAGACCATTCAGCTGCAACTTCTGAAAGCCCAGCTCAAATCAAACCAAAAGCATTTGCTTGCTAGGTGAGCTGGCAAAGGCAGATGGAGTTTGGGAGAGCCTGTGAGCTATTATTATTCATCTTGATGACAGAGGCAGCCAGAGCTTGTGTTTACTGACTGCCCAGTCCAGAGATTCTCTCCATAGCCCCATGCACTTATTTCTCTTCTATTTCTACCATTAAGTGAAACTATGTGTCACTCAATACATCTGTTTAACTTACCAGGAAACTGCCACCCACTCTGCTTCAGGAAGAAGGTTCTTTATGAATCAGCTTTCTGGTTGATGCACAATGTGGAGAACTCTTGCAGCAGGTAATTGATGACATACTGAGAAATGAATTCCTGCAGACATTGTTGTCAGGTTTTTTTTCCATTCTTGCCACTTGGAAGTGGTGGTGGGAAGATATGAAGATGGGTCGATCTCTTGAAGTGATGAAACAGTAAGATATAAAGGAATTCTATTACTGTGAATATACAATCAGCTGTATATTCTCCACTATCTTTTCTAGTTTCCTCCATCCCGTTTCAGCAAAGGAAACAAGCCAGAAGGACATCCATGTGTTTGGGGAGGTACTGTATCAAGAATTAGGTACTTTGAAAATGCATAATATCTGTCTTAGCCTGGATTCCCCAGAAAGCAGAACCTGAGACCATGGTTTGTGTGGTTGGAGTTTATTGGAGAATTGGGAACCATGGAGCAGCAGGGAGTTTATTGGAAAATGGGGAACCACGGAGCAGCAGGGCAAACAGAGAATGAAGGGAAGCAAACAAGGATATAGCATCACATTAGCCACAGATTCAGGTGACTGGGACTTGGTTCTGCCTGGACCATCTAAGAAGCTTTGTACAGTGCATGTGAAGATTCTAACTAGAGAGTGAAAGGAAGAAGCATTTATCCATCAGCTCCCATAGCTCATTAGTTAAGGGCGGGCCCACGGGTGTTGACCCTTCTGAACTTCCAGGTTGTGCAGGTATGAGTGTCCAGAGTTTCTGAAGGACCCCACCGCATCAGAGCCAGTAAAAACATATGAGAAAGTGCTAGAGAAAGAAGTGAAATTGAGTGGAATTTTAAGTCATATATAAAAGGCAACAATCCTTAATACAATGGCGAATATTTGGGACAGCTTTGGGAGTCCTGGGAGTTGAGACATCCCACCTGAAGTGTCCTTTGTGTGACTAGCACAGGTTTAGGTCTGTATGGGAGCTTTGTTTTCCGAAAGACATGTTTGAATCTGCATTCTGGAGCCCTACTTTGTCATAGAAAGGGTTAAAAGGTGAAGAATCTGGAAACTGCCCTTAGGGAATTAGGAACTCAGTTTAGATCCTGTCCCAAATGTTGATTTCTCATACTCAACTCTGAGTGTAGGAAGACTGGTTATAAAAATAGCTTCGGAAAATTGGATATCTACATGAAAAAGAATGAAGTTTGGCCCTTACTTTATACTATATATAGAAATTAACTCAAAATCAATCAAAGGCCTAAGCACAAGGGATAAAACTATTAAACTCAGAAAAGAAAAAAAAAAAAAACAGAGAAAAAGCTGCATGACACTGAATTTGGCAGTAATTTTTTAAGATATGGTACCAAGATCACAGGCAACAAATGTAAAGATAGATAAACTGGACCACACCAAAATTTAAAACTTCTACGTATCAAAGAATGTAAACCACAGTGTGAAAAGGCAAAAAGGCAACCCAAAGAATAGGAGAAAATATTTTCAAATCATATACCTGATAAAGGATTAACATCCAGAATATGGGGGAGGGGGGATAAAAAACTTAAGAAAAAAAGAAGAAGAAAAAACATTCAGAATATATAAAGAACTCCTATAACGCAACAACAAAAAGATCAAACAACCCAGTTAAAAACTGGGAAAACCGTCTGGGCAACATAGCAAACCCCATCCCTACAAAAATTAAAACAATTACCCAGAGGTGGTGGCACATGCCTGTAGTCCTAGCTTACTTGGGAGACTGAGGTGTGCAGGTCACTTAATCTAGGCTAGAGTGCGCTATGATTATGTCACTGCACTCCAGCCTGGGTGACAGAGTAAGACTTCGTCTCTAAAAACAAACAAAACTGGGTAAAGGACTTGAACAGATATTCCTTCAAAGAAGACATACAAATGGCTAACAAGCACATGAAAATATGCTTAGCATCGCTAATCATTAGGGAAATGCCAATCAAAATCACAATGAGATACTAGGCCATATCCATTAAGATGGCTACTGACTGGTTTTCTAGGGCTGCCATAACAGAATACCACAGACTGGGTGGCTTAAACAACAGAAATTTATTTTCTCACAGTTCTGGAAGCTGGAGGTTCAGGATAAGGGTGCCCGCAAGTTTGGTTTCTTCTTACATCTCTCTCCTTGACTTTCAGATTAGTCTTCTTGCTGTGTCCCAGTATGGTATGGGCTGCCCTTTGTGTGTGCACATCCTTGCTTTCTCTGTGTATATTTTAATCTCCTCATCTTGTAAGGACACCAGTCAGATTGGATTCAGGCCCACCCTTAATGTCTCATTTTAACTCAATTACCCCCCAAAGTTCCTATCCCCAAATGTGGTTACATTCTGAGGCACCAGAGATTGAGACTGCAACATAGAAATTTGAAGAGAACACAAATCTGATCGTAACAATGACAGTAAAAATAAAAACAAAATAAGTGTTGGCAAGTATGTAAAAAAATTGGAATCTTTGCTTATTACTGATGGGAATATAAAACGATGCAGCTGCTATGTAAAACAGTACAGCAGTTCTCCAAAAACTAAAAATACAATAACCATATCATCTAGCAATTTCGCTTCTGTCCAATACCCAAACCAATTGAAGGCAATCAATTCTCAGAGATAACTGTACACCCAAGTTCATAGCAACATTATTCACAATAGCCAAAGGGAGGGAGCAACCCAAGTGTCCACCGATAGGTGAATGGATGTACAAACTATGGCAAGTCAGTTTACAAAAAAAGGAAGAAAATTCTGACATGTACTATAATGTGGATAAACTTGAGGACTTTATGCTGAGTGAAATAAGCCAGGTATAAAAAGACAAATATTCCATTATTCCATTTATATGAGGTACTTAGACTAGTGGAATTTATAGAGACACAAAGTAGAATACAGGTTTCAGTGGGCTGGGATACAGGGATGAGGATGATGGGGAATTGTTAATCGGTATAGGAGTTTCAGTTTTCCACGACAAAAAGAGTTCTGGAGATTGGCTACACAACAGTGTAAATGGACTTAACATATGTACTACTCAACTATATACTTAAAAATGGTTAAAGGGGTAAATTTCATTTACATGCTATCAGAATTCAAAACAAAACAAACAAAAACAGCTTTGGAGGTGACAGAGGAGAAAGGCCAACAAAATATGGGTGGGGAAATGGACAAAATGGAAAGATAATGAGAATAAGCAAGTGGAAAATTTAAACCCTTATGAAACGGTTTCATGTTACTAAATGGGAAAGTATTACTCCACTAAGTTTTGCTGATACAGACGTATCTAATATGTGTTCCTGTTTTGGTTTTCCAGAAATCTGCTCTGGGGCAGGAATAACCCTTGTAAATCTTGATCTCTTCCCCAGCTTTGCCCATGAGGCCATGCTGTATAATGCTTAGAAAGAGTCAATGCATTTCAAGAGCAGTGGCAAAGCATCGCTGGGGCACAGTGGCTCTCTAGCTACTGCAGCACATCTGCAAGTTCTTATTGGGAACCACTGAGATCCTAATAAGGTTTTTCTAGCTGAACTTAAATTGGTAATGAGAGCAGCATAATTATGTCAGCTTGCAAGCTACTCATGCAATTTGAGAAATCTGGAAAGATGGCGGCAGTGGTCAATGCACAGAATAGTATCTTTAAGGCTAGAATTGCATTGCCTGCCGTGTGATCATCTTCAGCATCACCAGAAACCAAGTCATTGGTTATGTGACAGAAAAGTGAAAAATTAAAAATCCTTACAAGATTGTTTTATTTTCTGAATAGGTTGATTTTCCATTTGGATTTTACTGATGTTTATACCATCTGCCACTTTCTCACATTTAAAAAACACCCATAATATTCTCCAAATGTTTGATCTTATTTTACGAGCAAGATAGTATGCAATTCATTCTAATTACATAATATTTACTTCTAAACTAATTACATTTTACAAGTAGATGCTATCAGTAATAGTTTTTATTACTGACAGCTGTTATAATAATCACACTAAGTGTTAGCATTTATGAAGAATCTAAAAGAGGTGACAAAGCTCAAGTTCCTGCTACATCCTCAGAGTTGTTGCTATAGTATGTTGTTTTCTTAGAATGTTATTCCCATTGTTTTAAAAGTTCTTTATCATTATACCTTCAAGAGAAATATAATACCATTTAGAAGAAACTAGAGAATTTTAGAAAAAAATTTTTTTTTTCCAAACTAGTTTTAGGCACTTGTCTTTAAAAGAGACAAATATATTCGGGCATGTAAAGATAGTAGCAACTACTTTGGAAGGATCTAGAATACTTTTGTGTGATACATGATTAACAAGCCTAAGAATACTATCTTAAAGGAAATTTGAGACACAGTATATCCATGTTAAAAGATTTGAAGGTTTATCAGGTAAAAGATAAATCACATTTCTATGGCAGCAACAGGTAGAAATATGACTACCAGATAGAAATTAGAATGAAGGAACATTTGTTAATATAAAGTCAGCAGTTTCTATGGCTAGGTAGAAATTATAAAATTATATACTAGGGTCTGAAAAATGTAATTTTTTTTCTAAGTGTATCAGATTTTATCTCAAGTCCCCAGTTATAAGAAAAAAGCTATTCAGTGTAAACTAGGTCAGTTCAAGATTCTCCCCCCTCCACATTCTCCCAGGTTTGATTCTGAAAACAATAACTGTGCCCTGTGTTACACAAGGAATCTTAAAACGGCCTCCATGATCCCTGCCTGCTGATATTCATGCCTTCTGTGGTCACTTCCCATTGAGTGTGGGCAGAACCTATGACTTACTTTGAAGTGATAGGTTATGGCAAAAGTGACGGGATTTTAATGATTATATGTGTTCTATTGTATGTATGTGATTATATTACATAAAACTTTGGTGCCGATTTCTCCTTCCCTTGTTGGCTTTGAGGAAGCAAGCAGCCATGCTGAGGAGGTGCACATGGTGGGTGGGCAGCCCCCTGGCTGAGGGTGGCTTCCAGCCAGCAGACAGCCAGTAAATGAGGCTTCTACTACAAATGAGCAGTTCTACAGCTGCCAAAGAAATAACATTTACCAACAACCCAAGTGAACTTGGAAGTGGGTCCTCCCCAAGTCAGGTTTCACATGAAATCATAGCCCCAGCAGTCTTGTGTTTGTTTTGTTTTGTTTTGTTTTGTTTTCAATACAGGGTCTTGTTCTGTCACCCAGGCTAGAGTGCAGTGACACAATCATGGCTCACTCGGAGCCTCAATACCCTGGACTCAAGTGATCCTTCCACCTTAGCCTCCTGAGTAGCTGGGACTATATGTGCAAACCACCATGCATGATTAATTTTTAAAATTGTTTTGTTTAGGCGAGGTCTTGCTATATTGCCGTGGCTGGTCCTCAACTCCTGGCCTCAAGTGATCCTCCCACCTCAGCCTCCCACAACTCTGGGACTACAGGCATGAGCTACTGTGTCTGGTATGGTTGCAGCCTTATAAGATTCTAAGCAGAGCTACTTAGCTAAGCCTGCCTGGGATTCCCTACCCATAGAAACTATGAGATTAATAAATGTGTGTTATTTTAAGTGGCAAAGTTTATAATAATATTGTTATGCAGAAATTGATAACTAATTCACCTGGATATCCATGGGAAGGCAGCACATAATCCTTGGTCCTCATCTGTCTTATTCCTTTTTTTGTTCCTTCATTTTTTAAACAAGTATTTATTGAGTGCCTATGTGTCAGGCATACATCACAGAAAAAAGTTGGCAAAAATCCTTGCTCTCCTAAGGCTTTCCATTCTTGTTATATGTTGTCAAGGTCTTCGGTTTTCAGACCTATCTAGTCCTCAAAGATAGTCAGCCTTTCACAGTGTCATCTGCTGAAGTTTCCACACCAAACTCTTATATCCCAGCCTGAGGATACCTAAGGTCCTCATGCTTTCAGGGTTGTACCTGGACCATTCTCAGCCAAAGAAGATAGCTGGCTATTCCCTGAGCTCACTGGCCTGTGTACAACTCTGGAACTGCCTCAGATCTTTGGCCTCACAGTTTGCCCTTCCACAGTCTCTGCTTCATATTTCCCAAAGTGTAACAGCCTGGGGAATACTTCAGAGATCCTGTTGACTCTCAAGGCTCTGGGAATACAGCACAGCACAATGCCCACAAATTTATCCATCTAGAGCCTCCACTGTCTTCCTGTGAATTAGATGAAGCCTCACCTCTGAGTCAATGCAGTTACATCCAGTATGACTTAGTGCTTTTGTGGAGGAGAAAAAAGGAACTCCTTCCCCCAGCCAGCAACAGAGTATGGGACTTAGTTAAGAAGGCACAAACAAGACTCTACCTCTCACTTCCTTCTTGGGTGGGTATATCTGTATATATGCAAACTGTATATGTTATATGACAGCTCCTCCTGAACTCGTCCTACAGCTCCTCCTGAGTTCCTGCCTCAGCCTCCTGAGTAGCTGAGATTACAGGCATGTGCCATTATACATGGCTAATTTTTGTATTTTTACTAGAGATGCGGTTTCACCATGTTGGCTGAGTGGTAGGGAGCACCAAGGTGGATAGGGACCATAGAACAGTTAAAGTCTAACATTCTTTCTTCTCCTCTAACTCCCCTTCAGCTCAGAGGAGGAGAGTAATTTATTCCTTTTATTTGGAATTGCACCAATTTTTTGGCTCTTAAGGTCAATGGATTACTTCAGAATCTTCACGTAGTCAGAGAATGGGAGGAAGCAGGGTAGGGAGGAATTAGGTCATGAATTCATCCAGATCCTTCCTGAAGTCTTATGTCACTTGAAGTCACCCTTTTAAAGCACAGGAAGCTTTAGACCACAATTCTAACAGCCCAAATGGGTGACAGTCATGGAGTGAGAGGTACAAGGGAGAACTTACCACTGGGTGGCAATAATGAATCCCACTACCATTTATTGATGCCAATTGTTGTTCTAAGCACTTCACATTTAGTACTTACAAAAAGCCCTGTATGGTAAATATTCAGCCACATTGTATAAATGATGAAAGTGTGGTTTACAAGATTGTCTCCAATGTCACAGCCTTAAAAAAGCAGAAATGAGATATGAAGCTATAACTACCTAATCCAAAGCCTGTGAGTTAATATTTTTAGCTCTACTATGTGCCAACCACTGCTGAATATACCATAACTACATCAGTATTAAAGTACTCTGCTATCTTAGAACAGAACATGTCAGAGAGGTAAAAATTCTTTATCACTGGAAGCATTTTGGCAAGACTAGAAGGCTGCTTGGTTGAAATAGTTTCTATTAGACAGTAATGTATGACATTCACTTAAAAAATAGAAAATTAAAGCTTGAAATCATCATTTAACATAATAATTGGACTGTGTAAAACTCATCCCAAGATTCAGAAGTATAATTTTCCCTGATAATTCTATAAACTCATTATTAAACTTTGTTTGCACAGTAATAGTTATAAAATGACAATAATGCTAAGACTTCATTATTATTAATAATGCTCAGACTGGGGATATAGTTATACCATGGCTAAGCACAGAGCCAATGAAAAAGACACCTTTCCAAATGAATACCTCTAATATCTGAAGTGTTGACTGAATTCTAGAGTCGTTTGACCTGCTGCAGGATAATATACAATCTCATAAAAAGGACAATTTATTTAACGCTTAAGAAATAGAGATTAGGCATAAACAAACTATGGTTAAATTGCCTAATGGTTGTTACAAGGCCAGTCTGACACTCTTTGAGAATGTAGGGGTTCAGTCAGGGTGGTGGGAAAAATTGTAAAATAATACAAACCTTCTTAAAAGGCCAGAAGGTTTTTGCAAAAGCCTTGGGAAAGAATGAGCCAAAGGCAGAGGCAATTAGGCAAAAGTAAATATAAAGGAGTGTGGGGGAGTTTATCTAAAAAGCTTGTTCACTCATATGGTCCTAAGACCAACCTTTAAACGTCCACTGGAGCATAACTGCTCCCTACTAGAGTGACAGGGAGGGTCAACAATGTTATTATCCACAAATGGTGTTTGCTTTAGGCCTCAAAACCTGGCCTTCAATAATTCATTATCAACAGGTGTGTTAACTGAAAGCCTTTGTCATTAAATGTATACTAAATAAATGCCCAGAGTGCCAGCTGGTCACAGCCATGACTGCTAACTCTTTACCCGACCTTTCTTGGTGTCTGTGAGTGGCCCAGCCACCTAAGCAGCTCTTTTGCTGAACATGTGTGTCTAAGTGTATTTGTTCATCTGTCGCTGAATCAGGGTCTGCCAGTCAAACCTGGCAGGGATGTGCCATGAAAGACTTGCTGCAATTATGCAATAATCATAAATGACACAATGTGCCATAGCCTCAGGTGGCCCATGGAAGCAATTCTGTTTAAAGCTCTTCTGTTCCACCCTCTTGTATCCAGAAGTGAGTGACAGCTAAGTGTCACTGTATTTATTGCAGTTGTTGAGCAGTAAGGTAGGGATGTACCAGAAGATAATGACTGATACTTCTCCTCTCTGCCTTTCTACCACACAGTGAGTGTACTGTTCTTATTAGCATGTGGAGCCTATTGACTTGAGACACTGATACATATTTTGAGGATTACAACACTATAAAACTTAATGGCAAGCCCTCTCTCCTCCCCTTAGATATTTCCGTGTGTGCCTAAGGGCACGTTTAACATATAGCATATAAAATGCATATGTGCAATACATAAAATAACTACCATAAAATGTAACAACACAGACAACTACATTTGCCTCTTCTGCTCATTTGGCTAAAATTTTTCTGTTTTGTGTTTCCCAAGCCCTAAAGCTGGTGTGTTTAAAAAAGTGTCCATATGTTGATGACTCCCAAATGGATATCTTGAGCTTTTATCCTTCATGAATTCTAGAATCGTATATGCAGCACCTGATTGACATTTCCTTTTACACTAAGTCTTGTCCACCTCCCCAAACCTACTTTCCTCAAGTATTTCCCTCAAGCCAATACATCTAGGCTTGATTCCTCGTTTTCATTTACTAAATCCACTTACAAGTCAGTTACTCTCTCAAATATAACTTGGATTCATTCATGTCTCTCTTTCTTTTCTACTACCACTTGAGAACAAGCCATTATCACAATTCCTCCAGAATTTTTGAATACCCTCAAAATTACTCTCCTACTTCCAGTCTGGCCCCTTATCAATCTCTTTTCACGGACAACCAAAATGATTTTTAAAAGAGATTTATGTATAAGTCTGACGTTCTAACCCCTCTGCTTAAAATCATGAGTTTCCACTGCAGCTAGAATAAAGTACAAACACCTCACAGCTGCCCATAAGGCCATGTATTACTAGGCTTTCCTGTCTGGCCACATTTCGGACCACTCCCTGCTTATTCATTATGCTTCAGCTGCTCCTTTCTGTTCTATAAACTCGCCCAAACTATTTCCACATGGAGGCATTTGCACATGTGCCCTTGGCCTGAATGCTCTTCCCTCAGATCTTTGTTATGCCCATAGGATCAGTCAAATGCCTGCTCAGAGATGTTCCCTGACCTCTGTATCTAAAGCAGATCCTTCCCACCCCATCACTCTATCACATCACAATTATTATAAAATAATCCTCTTTGGATTATTGTTATTATTTTTGAGATGGAGCCTGGCTATGTCACCCAGGCTGGAGTGCTGTGGCACAGTGTCAGCTCATGCAAACTCTGCCTCCTGGGTTTAAGCGATTCACCTGCCTCAGCCCTCCTGAGTAGCTGGGATTACAGGCACACACCATTATGCCTGACTAATGTTTGTATTTTTAGTATTGGTGGGGTTTTGCCATATTGGCTAGGCTGGTCTTGAACTCCTGACCTCAGGATATCTGCCCCCTTGGCCTCCCAAACTGCTGGGATTACAGGCATAAGCCACCACTTCCAGCCCTGTTTGGATTACTTTGTAGTAATTTTCTATCTGAAATTGCCTTATTTTTTATTGTCTGTCTCCCACCATTGGAATGTGAGCCCTCTCAAGGCAGGTATCTATTGGTCTTGTTCACTACTGTAGCCTCAATGCCTAGAAAAGTTCCTAATTTGTAGAAGGTACTCAATAAACAGTTGTTCAATGATTTGGGTTTTTCCTTCAAGAAAAAAAGCATGTTTTAAGGTAAGAGATCCAAGAAGGGTACAAGTCCACTTGCCTATTTATAATGAAAGATGCAAGCCAAAGACAGAGATATCAGAAGGCTCATTATTTGCTTTTCCAAAACATTCTGTTCTCAGCCTCATAGTCCACTAATATGAATTAAATTTCTGCCTCTTGGATATTGATATTAATAGACATCTCAAGTTCATCTAGTCTGATACTTGCTCTTCACAAAAGGCATAAATATGGATTATTAATTATTTTAAATATGGTGAAATCAGCTTTAAGAACAGTAGTGTGATGGGAGAAACTTTGTATGGATTCCTACAGTCGTTGACAAAGACTCTCTTCTTGACCAAACTTTGGTTAGGCTCCTCTAATGCCTTCTAGGCCTCAGTCCTGGCCTATAAGAGCAGCAACTGGAAGCACAAACTATTTCTCCCAACTCCTCTGCCCTCCCAACTAAGAGGCTTGGGAAAACACTAGTATAGTTTCTATAAGCTCAAAACTATGTTCCCAGGAGGACAAACCCTGCTCCCTTAAAATGCCTGCCTGAGAAAGCGCAACACTGCCAAAAAAATTTACTTTTCATTCCAGCCAAAAACCTGAATATAGGTCCCTAATCTCCCTTTCCTTAGAGCATTTACTTTAGGAAACTTGCTATTGTAAATCTTTTCTCTCTGACATTTATCCTCTACATTCCGGGAATTTCTTGAGGACCTGGGAGCCATCCCTGTGAAATGTAATCATCAAGAAAGATAAGGCCCTCTTCCTTTTTGTTTTTAAATTTTTTATTGCATTTTAGGTTTTGGGGTACATGTGCAGAACATGCAAGACAGTTGCATAGGTACACACATGGCAGTGTGTTTTGCTTCCTTTCTCCCCTTCACCCACATTTGGCATTTCTCCCCAGGCTATCCCTCCCCAGCTCCCCTACCCACCGCTGGCCATCCTCTTTTCCCTCCAATAGACTCCAGTGTTCAGTACTCCCCTCCCTGTGTCCATGTGTTCTCATTTTTCATCACCTGCCTATGAGTGAGAATATGCAGTATTTCATTTTCTGTTCTTGTGTCAGTTTGCTGAGAATGATGTTCTCCAGATTCATCCATGTCCCTACAAATGACATGAACTCATCATTTCTGATTGCTGCATACTATTCCATGGTGTATATGTGCCACATTTTTCTAATCCAGTCTATCATCGATGGGCATTTGGGTTGGTTCCAGGTCTTTCCTATTGTACACAGTGCTGCAATGAACATTCGTGTGCATGTGTCCTTATAGTAGAACGATTTATAGTCCTTTGGATATATTCCCAGTAATGGGATTGCCGGGTCAAATGGAATTTCTATTTCTAAGGCCTTGAGGAATCGCCACACTGTCTTCCACAATGGTTGAACTAATTTACACTCCCACCAACAGTGTAAAAGTGTTCCTATTTCTCCACATCCTCTCCAGCATTTGTTGTCTCCAGATTTTTTAATGATCACCATTCTAACTGGCGTGAGATGGTATCTCAATGTGGTTTTGATTTGTATCTCTCTAATGACCAGTGATGATGAGCATTTTTTCATATGATTGTTGGCCTCATATATGTCTTCTTTTGTAAAGTGTCTGTTCATATCCTTTGCCCATTTTTGAATGGGCTTTTTTTTTTTTTTCCTGTAAATCTGTTTGAGTTCTTTATAAATTCTGGATATCAGCCCTTTGTCAGATGGGTAAACTGCAAAAATATTTTCCCATTCTGTTGGTTGCTGATTCACTCTAGTGACTGTTTCTTTTGCCGTGCAGAAGCTATGGAGTTTCATTAGGTCCCATTTGTCTATTTTGGCTTTTGTTGCCAGTGCTTTTGGTGTTTTGTTCATGAAGTCCTTGCCTACTCCTATGTCCTGAATGGTTTTGCCTGGATTTTCTTCTAGGGTTTTTATGGTGCCAGGTCTTATGTAAGTCTTTAATCCATCTGGAGTTAATTTTAGTGTAAGGTGTCAGGAAGGGGTCCAGTTTCTGCTTTCTGCACATGGCTAGCCAGTTTTCCCAACACCATTTATTAAACAGGGAATCCTTTCCCCATTGCTTGTTTTTGTCAGGTTTATCAAAGATTGTATGGTTGTAAATATGTTGTGTTGCCTCCAATGCCTCTGTTCTGTTCCATTGGTCTATATCTCTGTTTTGGTACCAGTACCATGCTGTTTTGAGTACTGTAGCCTTGTAGTATAGTTTGAAATCCGGTAGTGTGATGCCCCCTGCTGTGCTCTTTTTGCTTAGAATTGACTTGGCTATGAGAGCTCTCTTTTGGTTCCATATGAAGTTCATGGTGGTTTTTTCCAGTTCTGTGAAGAAAGTCAATGGTAGCTTGATGGGGATAGCGTTGATTCTGTAAATTACTTAGGGCAGTATAGCCATTTTCACGATATTAATTCTTCCTAACCATGAACATGGAATGTTTCTCCATCTGTTTGTGTCCTCTCTTATTTCGTTGAGCAGTGATTTGTAGTTTTCCTTGAAGAGGTCCCTTACGTTCCTTGCGAGTTGTATTCCTAGGTTTTTTATTCTTTTTGTAGCAATTGCGAATGGCAGTTCGTTCTTGATTTGGCTTTCTTTAAGTCTGTGATTGGTGTACAGGAATGCTTGTGATTTTTGCACATTGATTTTATATCCTGAGACTTTGCTGAAGTTGCTTATCAGTTTCAGGAGTTTTTGGGCTGAGGCGATGGGGTCTTCTAGGTATACTCTCATGTCATCTGCAAATAGAGACAATTTGGCTTCCACCTTTCCTATTTGAATGCTTTTTATTTCTTTTTCTTGCCTGATTGCTCTGGCTAGAACTTCCAGTACTATATTGAATAGGAGTGGTGAAAGAGGGCATCCTTGTCTAGTGCCAGATTTCAAAGGGAATGCTTCCAGTTTCTGCCCATTCAGTATGATATTGGCTGATGGTTTGTCGTAAATAGCTTTTATAACTTTGAGATACGTTCCATCTATACTGAGTTTATTGAGAGTTTTTAGCATAAAGGGCTGTTGAATTTTGTCGAGTGCCTTCTCTGTGTCAATTGAGATAATCATGTGGTTTTTGTTTTTGGTTCTGTTTATGTGGTGAATTACGTTTATAGACTTGCGTATGTTGAACCAGGCTTGCATCCCCAGGATGAATCCTACTTGATCATGATGGATAAGTTTTTTGATTTGCTGTTGCAATCGGCTTGCCAATATTTTATTGAAGATTTTTGCGTCTATGTTCATCATGGATATTGGCCTGAAGTTTTCTTTTCTCGTTGGGTCTCTGCCGGGTTTCGGTATCAGGATGATGTTGGTCTCATAAAATGATTTGGGAAGGATTCCCTCTTTTTGGATTATTTGGAATAGTTTCAGAAGGAATGGTACCAGCTCCTCTTTGTGTGTCTGGTAGAATTCGGCTGTGAACTCATCTGGATCTGGGCTTTTTTTGTGTGGCAGGCTCTTACTTGCTGCCCTGACTTCTGATCTTGTTATTGGTCTATTCATAGTTTCAGCTTCCTCCTGGTTTAGGCTTGGGAGGACACAGGAGTCCAGGAATTTATTCATTTCTTCCAGGTTTACTAGTTTATGTGCATAGAGTTGTTTGTAATATTCTCTGATGATGGTTTGAATTTCTGTGAAATCTGTGGTGATTTCCCCTTTATCATTTTTTATTGCATCTATTTGGTTGTTCTCTCTTTTCTTTTTTATCAGTCTGGCTAGTGGTTTGTCTATTTTGTTGATCTTTTCAAAAAACCAGCTCTTGGATTTATTGATTTTTTGAAGGGTTTTTCGTGTCTCAATCTCCTTCTGTTCAGCTCTGATCTTAGTTATTTCTTGTCTTCTGCTAGGTTTTGAGGTTTTTTGATCTTGCTCCTCTAGCTCTTTCAATTTTGACAATAGGGTGTCAATTTTGGATCTCTCCATTCTCCTCATATGGGCACTTACTGCTATATATTTTCCTCTAGAGACTGCTTTAAATGTGTCCCAGATATTCCAGCATGTTGTGTCTTCATTCTCATTGATTTCGGAGAACTTCTTTGTTTCTGCCTTCATTTCATTGTGTATCCAGTCAACATTCAAGAGCCAGTTGTTCAGTTTCCATGAAGCTGTGTGGTTCTGGGTTGGTTTCTGAATTTTGAGTTCTAACTTGATTGCACTATGGTCTGAGAGACTGTTTGTTATGATTTCAGTTGTTTTGCATTTGTTGAGGAGTGCTTTACTTCCAATTATGTGGTCAGTTTTAGAGTAGGTGTGATATGGTGCTGAGAAGAATGTATATTCTGTGGGTTTGGGGTGGAGAATTCTGTAGATGTCTATCCAGTTTGCTTGTTCCAGGTCTGAGTTCAAGCCCTGGATATCCCTGTTGACTTTCTGTTTGGTTGATCTGTCTAATATTGACAGTGGAGTGTTAAAGTCTCCCACTATTATTGTGTGGGAATCTAAGTCTCTTTGTAAGTCATTAAGAACTTGCCTTATGTATCTGGGTGCTCCTGTATTGGATCCGTATATGTTTAGGATCCTTCTTGTTGTATTGATCCTTTAACCATTATGTAAAGTCCTTCTTTGTCTCTTTTGATCTTTGTTGCTTTAAAGTCTATTTTATCAGAGATGAGAATTGCAACTCCTGCTTTTTTTTGCTCGGTAAATCTTCCTCCATCCCTTTGTTTTGAGTCTTTGTGTATCCTTGCATGTGAGATGGGTTTCCTGGATACAGCACACTGATGGGTTTTGGTTTTTTATCCAATTTGCCAGTCTGTGTCTTTTGTTTGGTGCATTTAGTCCATTTACATTTAGAGTTAATATTGTTATGTGTGAATTTGATACTGCCATTTTGATGCTAGCTGGCTGTTTTGCTTGTTAGTTGATGTAGATTCTTCATTATGTTGATGCTCTTTAGCATTTAGTGTGATTTTGGAAGGGCTGGTACTGGTTGTTCCTTTCTATGTGTAGTGCCTCTTTCAGGAGCTCTTGTAAAGCAGGCATGGTGGTGACAAAATCTCTGAGTACTTGCTTGTTCACAAAGGATTTTATTTTTCCTTCACTTATGAAGCTTAGTTTGGCTGGATATAAAATTCTGGCTTGAAAGTTCTTTTCTTTAAGGATGTTGAATATTGGCCCCCACTCTCTTCTGGCTTGTAGAGTTTCTGCCGAGAGATCTGCTGTGAGTCTGATGGGCTTCCCTTTGTGGGTGACCTGACCTTTCTCTCTGGCTGCCCTTAGTATTTTCTTCTTTATTTCAACCCTGGTGAATCTGATGATTATGTGCCTTGGGGTTGCTCTTTTTGTGGAATATCTTTGTGGTGTTCTCTGTATTTTCTGCATTTGAGTGTTGGCCTGTCTTGCTAGGTGGGGGAAATTTTCCTGGATAATATCCTGAAGAGTATTTTCCAGCTTGGATTCATTCTCTTCGTCACATTCTGATACACCTATCAAACGTAGGTTAGGTCTCTTCACATAGTCCCACATTTTTTGGAGACTTTGTTCATTCCTTTTTGCGCTTTTTTCTCTAATCTTGGTTTCTCGTTTTATTTTATTGTTTTGATCTTCGACTTCTGCTTGGTCAATTCAGCTGTTGAAACTTGTGCATGCTTTGCAAAGTTCTCATATTGTGTTTTTCAGCTCCTTCAATTCATTTATATTCCTCTCTAAGTTATCCATTCTTGTTATCAACATCCTCGAATCTTTTTTCAAATCTTTTTTCAAGGTTCTTAGTTTCTTTGCATTGATTTAAAACATGTTCTTTTAGCTCACAAAAGTTTCTCATTATCTACCTTCTGAAGTCTAATTCCGTCATTTCATCACAGTCATTCTCCGTCCAGCTTTTTTCCCTTGCTGGTGAGGAGTTTTGGTCCTTTGTAGAGGCGAGGTGTTCTGGTTTCGGGTGTTTTCCTCCTTTATGCGCTGGTTTCTTCCCATCTTTGTGGATTTATTCACCTGTCGTCTGAGTAGTTGCTGACTTTTCAATTGGGTCTCTGAGTGGACACCCAGATTGTTGATGATGAAGTATTTCTGTTACTTGGTTTTTCTTCTACCAGTCTAGCCCCTCCACTGTACAACTGCTGAGGTCCACTCCAGGCCCTGCTAGTCTGGGGTGCTCCTATAGCAGTTGTGGCACAGTGAGGGATGCTACCAGTTTCTTTTTCTGCTATCTTTGTCCCAGAATGATGCCTGCCAAATGTCAGTCTTCTGGACATAGAGGGATCAGGGAGCTGCTTGAGGAGACAGTCTGTACTTTATAGGAGCTCAAGTGCTGAGCTGTGAGCTTTGTTGTTCATTCAGGGCTGTTAGGCTGCTATGTTTAATTCTGCTGCAGCAGAACTCATTAAAAAATCCCCTTTTTTTCTCAGGTGCTCTGTCTCGTGGGGGTTGGGGCTTTCTTTATTAGTGTCTGTTGCACTGTCCTGCCCAGCTAGGAGGCAGTCTAGTCACTATTTGCCTGCCGAGGCTCCGCCCTGCTGGTGTGAGGTCCACCCTGTTGCTGCAGGCTCTGCCCTGCTGCTGCAGTCTCCACCCTGCTGCCAGGGGCTACACCCTGCGGCAGAGTCTCTCTGTTGTGGCGGGTTGCCTCGGCAATGGCAGGCTGCGTCAGGAATGGGCGTGTACCTCAGTAGGGGCGGATTGCCTCGATAATGGTGGACGCCCCTCACCCCCCAAGCTGCACCGTCCTGGGTTAAGCTGTTCCTGCAGTGAAACTCTCCACCTGGAGTGTTTGGAATCGCCATTTTGTTTGTCCTACTGCCCTGGCCCAAACTCCGTTTCCCTGGAATCTTCTGGCCTGGCTCACTGTCCAAGTCCCGTTCAATCAGATGGATATGCCAATCTGCCCTCTCAAGTCTCAGATTCTTGGTTCAACAGGGCACCCGGACCTGTGCGCTTTGTGTGGAGCGCTGTGGAGCACCTCTGCGCTGCAGCGCCAGCTGCCGGCTGCACCAGCCGAAATTGCTGCGCTGGTGCCTCGCGTCTCTTTTATACCTGGGAATTTCCCCGTTCTGTGGGCAACAAAGATCCATCTGGAAATGTGGCCCTGACTCACCCTCTGCATGTTCACTGAGAGCTTCAATCCTGGGTTGTTCTCACCGCGCCATCTTGAGTCCTATAAGGCCCTCTTGTACAGTCACCTTGGGAGCATAGGAACCTAACTTTGATAAGCTCCAATTAACAGACAAAGAGAACACAAGTCATCTTGAGCCAACCCCCACTAATGTCCTGTCCTTAAGTACATTTTCTTTAGTGTACCCAAATGTTTAAAAAGCCTCTCACCTTTTATTTCTGCAAAATTGAGTTTAGTTTTGTACTGTACTGATGTCTTTCTCTTCTACTACAGTCGCTCAAACAAATTCTGTCTTGTCATTTTCAACAAGTCTCCAATGAATAATTTCTCTTTAACACTATTGACTAGGTAGCTGTTATGTGTGGCACATTTGGCTGTTAATGTGAATGAATCGTCATAGATTGTGTACTAGTGAGCATTTGAGATTCCTCAACATGATAATATTTTCCAGGAATGGGTCTTCACACTGTCTTAACTTTGATGGGAGATGAGGTCAAGAAAGGTCCTAGAGATGGATCTCTGGCTAAAACAAAGAGAAAATAATACAACTATATCCTGAAGCAATGCCCAAACACCTACATCTTCAAGCCCCCCTTGAAAATCTCAATTTAGGCCAATCTGAGTTGCTGGTTTTTTTTTTTAACTGTCCCAATGGGATTTTGCAGTCTCAATGACTGTAGGACCTCCAAGGGTCATAGGTAAAATCTGGGATTCAAGAGAGACATCTGGGCTTAGAGACACCTGGGCTGGAAGACACAGCTTGGAAATAATTAACATTCAGGTGCAAATTGAGTAGGTAAGATTACCCAGCAAGAATGGGTTAACTGTGAGACAAAAAGAGGATCAAGGTCAAAACTTCCTAGGAAATGCCAGTGTTTGCAGAAACGGTGATGGAATGTGCTTCCCAGCTTTTTACATGTCATAGCAAACATGGAAAATAGCATTTGTATGACACGTTGGGTAAACTGTAAGACATTTAGGAGTGTTTATATAAGGCTGCATGAAATTTTCCTTTACTTTCTGTATTAGTTTCTGAGGGCTACTATAACAAAGTACCACAAACTGGATGGCTTGAAACAACAGAAATTTATCATCTTACATTTCTGGAGGCTAAAGTTCCAAAATCAAGATGTCAGCAGAGCCATGCTCTTTCTGAAACCTGTATGGCAATTCTTCCTTGCCTATTCCTTGCTTCTGGTGGTTTGTCAGCGATCTTTGGTGTTCCTTGACTTGTGGACTTCAATATCTGCCTTCATCTTAACATAATGTTCTCCTCATGTGTCTCTATGTCTTCACATGGCCATCTTCTTATGAAAACACATATTGGATTAGAGGTCCACTCTACATTAGTATGACTTCATCTTCACTAATTACATCTGTGATGACCCTCTACAAGGCTGTTTTTACATTGCTGTAAAGGAATACCTGAGGCTGGGTAATTCATGAAGGAAAGTAGTTTATTTAGCTCACAGTTTTGCAAGCTATAAAGGAAGCATGGCATGGACATCTGCTTCTTGTGAAGATCTCAGAAAGCTTACAATGAATCACCGGGGGAGGCAAAAGGAGAGCAGGAAGTGTCACATGGCAAGAGAAGGAGTTTGGAGGGAGGGGAGGTACCACATTCTTTTAAACAACCAGATCTTGCATGTGTAGAACAAGAACTCACCCGTTATTATAAGGATGGCACTAAGACATTCATGAGGGATCTGTCCCCATGACAAAAGCACTTCCCACCAGGCCTCACCTCCAACCCTGAGGATCACATTTCAACATGAGATTTGGATGGGACAGACATCCAAACCATATCATAACCTATTTTCAAATAAGGTCTTATTTTGAGGTACTGGGAGTTAGGATTTTAACACACCTTTTTTGGGTAGGGACACAATTCTTATTCTTTATATGCTATAACTACAATAAGAAAAAATGTAAAAAGTAGTAGGGGTGCTAAATATTGAATTTATATAATATTTAAGCTAACTCTTTAATATCAGATTTTATGTTTGAAATTGTTATACTTTCTAATTATATGTGATCAATACCATTAGTGAGAAGTGTTCACATGAGTAGGTAGTTTAAAAAGTTAGAATTTTTAAATAATCACTTAACAATTTATGACAGTTGGGATTATATCTAAATAATCTATCATCCCTTTCTTCCCACTGGCAAATGTAATAGTAAATTTCTTGCAAAGGTGATGATTTTCGATACAGTCAAATTTTCTCTTGATGAACAAACAAACATTATTAAGATAGTCATACTATAGCTAGATAGAACCACTAAAATTGTAGTTACCACAAATTATATATTTACTTATTTCTAAATATTATGCCATAAGAAATAAACACTAATATATTTGAAGACAGAATTTTATCCTGATTGCAGCTCCAGTAGTAAAGAAGCCCTACCTGTCTTCCCCAACACAGGCAGCTATATCTTGAGCTGTGCACTCTCTTCTTTGGGCTACTAAAGTTGATGTCCAACTTGTCATCTCCCAGATCTCTCTCACTCTCAGTAGAGCAGTGAGTGCCATGTGATGCTGGGAAGGAGGGAGACACACTTTCAGACCCACTTTTCTTGGATGACCATCACAGGAGCACAAAATAAAAATGCTTCTAATGATAGCAGTCAGCTGGGTGGTTCTGTACTTCCAGGTCCCACATGGGTGAAACAGTGTCTCTTTGCTTCCTGTTTGTTGGGAAGCTCTGAGATAGAGGAAGTGGAGTCCTTAAAAGAGAAACAGGTTAAGTAAGAGAAAAAAGTAAATGAGTGCAGTGTCCCAGAAACCAAGCAAAGATGTGGCCCACAAAATCAGCTGCTTATGATAGTCTGGGTAGATAAGGACTGAAAGGGTTCCACAAAGAGGTTACTGGAGACCTTGTTGAGAGTAGTTTTAGTGAAGTGGTAGGAGCCCAAGCACAGCTTGCCATAGTTTGGAATTGGAAATCTGAATGGCAGTGAGAAGTGAGGACAATGGAGGCAGAAAACTGTTCTATAAGTTCAGACTGCTACTCAGTGTCTCCAAGCTTCCTAGTTTTTGTTTTGTTTTAATAGGGACTATATGAACACAAACCCCATAGGATATTGTTGGGAGAATTAAAACAATTAACATGAAAGCTCTCTGAAAATTATAAATCACCAGAAATGTATAAATACATCCAATTATTATCAGGAATTTTAATGAAAGTTTATGATTCTTCTTGTACCATCCCTTCTCCCCAAAGAGCCATCTCTTTTAAGTCTGGTTTTAAAAAAAAGTAGTTAAACCAGGAAATAGAGCTAAATGGTAGCCAACATTTTTTATTCTCTTTGCTGCTTAG